>NC_092377.1:130478948-131138948 GCF_030028105.1 Mobula birostris | reverse complement strand
ACTCAGGTTGGAGGAACAACACCTTATATTCCGTCTGGGTAGCCTCCAACCTGATGGCATGAACATTGACTTCTCTAACGTCCGTTAATACCCCACCTCCCCATCGTACCCCATCCCTTATCTATCTGTCTATCTATCTATCTATTTATTTATTTATCTTCCCCCCCTTTTTATTTTCTCTCTTTTTCTCCCTCTGTCCCTCTCACTATAACTCCTTGCCCATCTTTTGGGTATCCCCCCACCTTTCTTTCTCCCTAGGCTTTCCGTCCCATGATCTTCTCCCTTCTCCAGCCTTGTATCCTTTTGCCAATCAACTGTCCTGCTCTTGGCTCCATCCCTCCCGCTCCTGTCTTCTCCTATCATTTCGGATCTCTCCCTCCCCCTCCTGCTTTCAAATCTCTTACAACTTCTTCTTTCAGTTAGTCCTGATGAAGGGTCTCAGCCTGAAACATTGACTGCACCTCTTCCTATAGATGCTGCCTGGCCTGCTCCATTCACCAGCATTTTTTGTGTGTGTTGCTTGAATTTCCAGCATCTGCAGATTTCCTCATGTTTACTGTTATATTCTCTGTTACTTTTAATTTGTCATTGTGTCAATGTTATTGCATCAATTATTGTGTTTGTAATTGAGTCTCAGTTATTATCTCTGTCATTGTGTCTCTTTTATTGTCTACGTTAATGAGATTGTGATATTGTGTCTCGGTTACTTTCTTAGTTATTTTTTCTTTTGGAATTTGTCTCTGTTATTGTCACTTTGTTATTGTGTATCTGTCATTGTGTTTCTCCTATTGTGTTTCTGTTATTTTGTCTCTGTTAATATGTGCATCTCATTGTGTCTGTTATTGTGTCTCTGTTACTCTGTCTCCATAACTTTCTCTGTTATTGTGTCACTGTTGTTGCATCTCTGTTACTTTGTGTTATTGTGTCTCTCTTAATTCACTACTGTTATTTTGTTCCTGTTATTATCTCTCATGTTATGTTGCATGTTATTGTGTTCTGCCTCTGTTATTCTGTCTCTGTCATTATGTCTGTTAATGTGCTTGTCATTGTCTCTCCGTCATTATAAATCTGTTAATCTATTTCTGCTATTGTCGCTCTGCTATTTTGCCTCTGATATTGTGTCTCCGTTTTTGTGC
Source organism: Mobula birostris (assembly GCF_030028105.1). NCBI lineage: Eukaryota > Metazoa > Chordata > Chondrichthyes > Myliobatiformes > Myliobatidae > Mobula > Mobula birostris. Next base: position 131,137,812 of record NC_092377.1, on the reverse strand, counting down.
CCCTGTTAATGTGCCTACAAGAGGAAAGGCTGTACTTGATCTGGTTTTGGAAAATGAACCTGGTCAGGTGTCAGGTCTCTCAGTGGGAGAGCACTGCTATCACCTTTAACATAGTACTACAGAGGGACAGGAACAGACAAGTTAGGAAAGCGTTTAATTGGAGTAAGGGGAAATATGAAGGTATCAGGTAGGAACTTGGAAGCATAAATTGGAAACAGATGTTCTCAGGGAAATGTACGGCAGAAATGTGGCAAATGTTCATGGGATATTTGTGTGGTGTTCTGCATAGATACATTCCAATGAGAAAGGGAAAGGATGGTAGGGTACATGAACCATGGCGTACAAATGCTGTTGCAAATCTAGTCATGAAGAAAAGAAAAGCTTCCGAAAGGTTCAAAAGACTAGATAATGATAGAGATCTGGACAATTATAAGGCTAGTAGGAAGGAGGTTAAGAATGATATTGTGACAGCCAGAAGGGCCCATGAGAAGGCCTTGGTGAGCAGGATTTAGGAAACCCCAAGGTATTCTACAAGTATTGGAAGAGCAAGAGGACAAGATGTGAGAGAATAGGACCAATCAAGTGTGACAGTGGAAAAGTGTATATGGAACCAAAGGAGGTAGCGGAGGTACTTAATAAATACTTTGCTTCTGTATTCACTACAGAAAAGGACCTTGGTGATTACAGATGACTTACAGCAGACTGAAAAGCTTGAGCATATAGACATTAAGAAAGAGGATGTACTGGAGCCTTTGGAAAGCATCAAGTTACCTGGACTGGATGAGATATACTCCAGGCTACTGTGGGAGGAGCTTGCTGAGCCTCTGGCAATGATCTTTGCATCATCAATGGGGACGGGAGAGGTTCCGGAAGATCGGGAGAGTTGCAGATGTTGTTCCCTTATTCAAATAAGGGCGTAAAGATAGCCCAGAAAATTATAGACCAGTGACTCTTACTTTAGTGGTTGGTAAGTTGATGGAGAAGATCCCGAGCGGCAGGATTTATGAACATTTGGAGAGGCATAATATGACTAGGAATAGTCAGCGTGGCTTTGTCAAGTACAGGTCATGCCTTATTAGCCTGATTGAATTTTTGAGGGTGTGACTAAACACATTGTTGAAGGAAGAGCAGTAGATGTACTGTATATGGATTTCAGCAAGGTGTTTGATATGGTACCCCATGAAAGGCTTATTGAGAAAGTAAGGAGGCACGGGATCCAAGGGGACCTTGCTTTGTGGATCCAGGATTGACTTGCACACAGAAGACAAAGTGTAGTTGTAGACAGGTCATATTCTGCATGGAGGTTCATGACATGTGGTGTGCCTCAGGAATCTGTTCTAGGACCCCTACTCTTTGTGATTTTTATAAGTCACCTGGATGAGTAAGTGGAGGGATGGGTTGGTAAGTTTGCTGATGACACAAAGGTTGGGGGTGTTGTGGATAGTGTGGAGGGCTGTCTGAGGTTACAGTGGGAGATCGATAGGATGCAAAACTAGACTGAGAAGTGGCAGATGGAGTTCAACCCAGATAAGTATGAGATAGTTCATTTTGGTAGGTCAAATATGATGGCCGAATATAATAGTAATGGTAAGACTCTTGGCAGTGTGGCGGATCAGAGTGATCTTGGGGTCCATGTCCATAGGGCATTCAAAGCTGCTGTGCAGGTTGACTGTGTGGTTAAGAAGGCATACGGTGCATTGGCCTTCATCAATGGGATTGAGTTCAAGAGCCAAGAGGTAATATTACAGCTATATAGGACCCTGGTCAGACCCCACTTGGAGTACTGTTCTCAGTTCTGGTCGCCTCACGACAGGAAGGAAGTGGAAACTATAGAAAGCGTGCAAAGGAGATTTACAAGGATGTTGCCTGGATTGGGGCGTACACTTTATGAGAATCAGTTGAGTGAACTTGGCCTTTTCCTCTTGGAGTGATGGAGGATGAGAGGTGACTTGATAGAGGTGTATAGGATGATGAGAGGCATTGATCGTGTGGATAGTCCGAGGCTTTTTCCCAGGGCTGAAATGCCTAACATGAGAGGGCACAGGTTTAAGGTGCTGGAGAGTAGGTACAAAGGGAATATCAGGGGTAAGTCTTTTACGCAGAGCATGCTGAGTGCATGGAATGGGCTGCCAGCAACTGTGGTGGAGACAGATACTATAGGGTCTTTTAAGAGACTCCTTGATAGGTACATGGAGTTTGGAAAAACAGAGGACTTTGGGTAACCCCAAGTAATTTCTAAAGTAAGTACATGTTCAGCACAGCATTGTGGGTCAAAGGGCCTGTATTGTGCTGTAGGTTTTCTATGTTTCTGTGTTTCTGTGTTGTATCTCTGATATTGTGCCAGTGTTATTGTCACTGATATTGTGCCTATCCTTTTGAGTTTCTGGTACTCAGGTACTCTGTCTGATATCGTGACAGTTATTATGCCCATGTAATTGTGTGTCTGTTATTGCAGCTCAGTAGTGGAGTATCTGTTAATGCACTCACGTTATTGTGTCTCTGACATTCTGTCCCTGATGTTGTGGATGGTGTTCTGTCTCTGTTATTGTGTCTCTCTGTGTGAAGAAGTGTCCCCTCATGGTCCACTTAAACTTCTCACCTTCCACCCTTAACCCATGATCTCCGATTGTAGTTCCACCCAACTTCAGTGGAAAAAGCTTGCTTGCATTTACCCTATCTATAACCCTCATTAGTTTTGTATATCTTTATCAAAACTACTCTTGTCTTCTAAAGAATACATTCTTAACCTATTCAATTTTTCTTTATAACTCAGGTCCTCCAGATGTGGCAGGACCCTTTTAAATTTCCTCTGCACTCTTTCGACCTTGTTTACATCTTTCCTGTAGGTAGGTGATCGAAAGTGCACACAATACAGCAAATTAAGCCTCACCAATGTCTTATACAACTTCAACATTACATCCAACTGTAATACTGATACATCTGACTTTATCTTCTCCCTCTCACACTGTAGGGTGAATTCTATCATATTATGATGATCACTTACTGCAAAATGTTCTTTACCTTAAACTCCTGAATCAAATCTGGATTATTACATAACACTAATCCTGATTTGCCTTTCCCCTATTGGGCTCAAACACAGGCTGCTCTAGAAAGACATCTCATAGGCATTTTGTAAATTCCCTCTGTTGGGATCCAGCCCGAGCCTGATTTTCACAAACTATCTGCATATTGAAATCCCTTATTCCTATCATAACATTGCTCTTTTTACATGTCTTATCTATCTCCCATGTATGCCCTCTAGTATTAGCCCCAGGAGAAAGGTACTCGCTGTCTACTCAATCTATGTCTCTCACAATCTCATAAACTTCCAGGTCTCCTTTCAGCCTCTGCTGCTTCATAGAAACAAGTCTATTTTCCAATCACAGCTTATAGCACACACCCTGTAAACTTCTTCAGCGCGCTGCCCAAAACCACCACAACCTTCCAGGGTGACTAGAAATGAAACTGATACTCCAGATGCAGCCTAAGCAGAGTTTAGGCAGTAAGAATACAACAAGAAAGCTCACCAGGTACTGTAAATGAGTCAGTGAATAAAGGTTTCAGGAGAGCAGGAGTTGAATTATACTATTTCGTGTCTTTCATAATCCTGGATATCCAAAGTCGTCAGTGAAATAGCACTTGTGAAGTAGGTCCTGCTTCAGTCTCAGGAATGTGGCATGTTCCCATAAAACTGCAAAGGACATAAACAAGCAAATTATTTACGTAATCAATTTCACATATCTGTAATTAATGAAGAGAAATGATATTGGAAATTATGTTTCTATCATCTCACAAAGTATTGGTGAGTAAAGTCATAGAAAAGTACAGCACAGAAACAGACCCTTTGGCCCATCTAGTCCATGCTGAACTATTTAAACTGCCCACTCCCACTACTGACCTGCACCCCCACCGTAAGTTCATAGCTGTTTTTAGTATTAACAACACGTATCTTATACACGTATCTTATATTTCTCTAGATCACCACAAAACGAAGAGAGAATATGAAAGTCATTCAGAGAGAAACATCAAACACTACCCCCCTCATACAAAACAATATGGCATCCTGATCATCAAGCCTCAAACACTCTCCCCTCACACAACAAGACCACCCAATAGTAACAGGGACATTGAGGAGCAGAGAGGGAGACAGATTCTGCAAAGGTGTAATAATAGCAGGGTTGTTGTGGTGGGAGATTTTAATTTCCCAAATATCGATTGGCATGTCCCTAGAGCAAAGGGTTTAGATGAGGTGGAGTTTGTTAGGTGTGTTCAGAAAGGTTTCTTGACATGGTCCTTGTGGCTACGGGGGTCAGAGGGTATGGAGGGAAGGCTGGGGTGGTGTTCTGAGTTGGATGATCAGCCATGATCATAATAAATGGCGGTGCAGGCTCGAAAGGCCGAATGGCCTACTCCTGCACCTATTTTCTATGTTTCTATGTTTCTATAATATGTAGATAAGCCTACAAGAGGAGAGGCTGTGCTTGATCTGGTATTAGGAAATGAACCTAGTTAGGTGTCAGGTCTCTCATTGGGAGATCATTTTGGAGGTAGTGATCACAATTCTATCGTCTTTTCCATAGCATTGGAGAGGGATAGGAACAAACAAGTTAGGGAAATATTTAATTGGAGTAAGGGGAAATATTAGGCTATCAAGCTGGAACTTGGAAGCATAAATTGGAAACAGATGTTCTCAGGGAAACATACAGAAGAAATGTGGCAAATGTTCAGGGGATATTTGCATGGGGTTCTGCATAGGTATGTTCCAATGAGACAGGGAAAGGATGGTAGGGTATAGGAACCGTGCTGCTGTAAATCTAGTCAAGAAGAAAAGAAAAGCTTACGAAAGGTTCAAAAAACCAGGTAATGATAGAGAACTAGAAGATTATGAGGCTCTGCAGGAAGGAGCTTAAGAATGATATTGTAACAGCCAGGAGGGGCCATGAGAAGGCCTTGGTGAGCAGGATTAAGGAAAACCCCAAGGTATTCTACATGTATGTCAAGAGCAAAAGTATAAGATGTGAGAGAATAGGACCAATCAAGTGTGACAGTGGAGAAGTGCGTATGAAACCGGAGGAGATAGCAGAGGTACTTAATGAATACTTTGCTTCAGTATTCGTATGGAAAAGGATCTTGGCGATTGTAGAGATGACTTGCAGTGGACTAAAAAGCTTAAGCATGTAGATATTAAGGAAGAGGATGTACTGAGGTTTTTAGAAAGCATCAAATTGGATAAGTCACCGGGACCGGATGGGATGTACCTCAGGCTACTGTCGGAAGTGAGGGCGGAGATTGCTGATCCTCTGGCGATGATCTTTGCATCATCAATGGGGACGGGAGAGGTTCTGGAGGATTGGAGGGTTGCAAATGTTGTTCCCTTATTCAAGAAAGGGAGTAAAGATAACCCAGGAAATTATAGACCAGTGAGTCTTACTTCAGTGGTTGGTAAGCTGATGGAGAAGATCCTGAGAGGCAGGATTTACGAACATTTGAAGAGGTATAATATGATTAGGAATAGTCAGCATGGCTTTGTCAAAAGCAGGTCGTGCCCTACGAGTCTGATTGAATTTTTTGAGGATGTGACTAAACACATTGATGAAGGTAGAGGTGTAGATGTAGTGTATATAGATTTCAGCAAGGCATTTGATAAGGTTCCCCATGCAAGGCTTATTGAGAAAGTAAGGATGTATGGGATCCAAGCAGACATTGCTTTGTGGATCCAGAACTGGCTTGCCCACAAAAGGCAAAGAGTGGTTGTAGGTGGGTCATATTCTGCCTGGAGGTCAGTAACCAGTGGTGTGCCTCGGTGATCTGTTCTGTGACCCCTACTCTTCGTGATTTTTATAAATGACCTGGTTGAGGAACTGGAGGGATGGGTTAGTAAACTTGCTGATGACACAAAGCTTGGGGGTATTGTGGATAGTGTGGAGGGCTGTCAGAGGTTACGGTGAGACATTGATAGGATGCAAAACTAGGCTGAGAAGTGGCAGATGGAGTTCAACCCAGATAAGTGTGAGGTGGTTCATTTTGGTAGGTCAAACATGATGGCAGAATTTAGCATTAATGATAAGACTCCTGGCAGTGTGGAGGATCAGAAGGATCTTGGGGTCTGAGTCCATAGGACACTCAAAGCTGCTATGCAGGTTGATTCAGTGGTTAAGAAGGCATACGGTGCATTGGCCTTCATCAATCGTGGGATTGAGTTTTAGAGCCGAGAGGCAATGTTGCAGCTTTATAGGACTCTGGTCAGACCCCACTTGGAGTACTGTGCTCAGTTCTGGTTGCCTCACTACAGGAAGGACGTGGAAACATAGAAAACGTGCAGAAGAGATTTACAAGGATGTTGCCTGGATTGGGGAGCATGCCTTTTGAGAATAGGTTGAGTGAACTCGGCCTTTTCTCCTTGGAGCAACGGAGGGTGAGGGGCGACCTGATAGAAGTGTACAAGATAATGAGAGGCATTGATCATGTGGATAGTCAGAGGCTTTTTCCCCAGGGTTGAAATGGCTAGCACAAGAGGACATAATTTTAAGGTGCTTGGAAATAGGTACAGAGGAGATGTCAGGGGTACGTTTTTTACGCAGAGAGTGGTGAGTGCGTGGAATGGGCTGCTGGCGATGGTGGTGGAGGCGGAAATGATAGGGTCTTTTAAGAGACTCCTGCTTAGGTAAAGGAGCTTAGAAAAATTGAGGGCTATGGGTAAGCCTAGGTAGTTCTAAGCTAAGGACATGTTCGGCACAGCTTTGTGGGCCGAAGGGCCTGTATTGTTTTCTGTCGGGTCTTCTATGCTTCTATGTTTCTAACAAAATGGAAAAGGAACAGATGATTTAAGAAAGCGCACAATATAGGGTAAATGCAAGCAAGCTTTTTCCACCGAAGTTGGGTGGGACTACAATCAGAGATCATGGGTTAAGGGTGAAAGGTGAGAAGTTTAAGGGACCATGAGGGAATCCTCTTCACACAGAGGGTTGTGAGAGTGTGGAAAGAGCTGCCAGCACAAGTTGTGCATGTGAACTCGATTTCAAGTTTTAAAGTACAGTAAGTTTGGATAGGTACATGGACAGTAGGGATATGGAGGGGTATGGTCCCGATGCAGGTTGAAAGAAGTAAGGCAGTATTTATGGCATGAACTAGATGGGCCAAAGGGCATGTTTCTGTGCTACAATTCTCTCTGACTCTATGACACAATAACAGGGGCACAATAACAAAGACAGAATAACAGACTCAGTAATAGAGACACAATAACAGCAACACAGTAACAGAGACACAATCCTTCTTCTTCAGGTGCCTTGCACGTTATGCGCCTGGGCGATCATGGCTCTCCACATCGAGTGATCCCTCGTAGCGTCAATGATACCTCGCACACTTAGATCTGTTAGTTCTTTCACAATGTCCATATATTTTCTTCTTTGTCTTCCTCTTCCGCGTTTCGCAGGCATACGGCCTTGTAATGTAAGGCATTCTATTTCTCCCTTTCTGATGACATGGCCCAGGAATTTAAGTTTCCTCTCATTTAATGTTCTCATTAAAGATCTTTTTGTATGGGCACATTGGAGTTCTGTCTCATTAGTTACCCTATCTCTATATGATATTTTCAGCATTCTTCTAAGAAACCACATTTCTGTGGCTTCTAAGTTTCTTTGGAGTTCTGGTGTTATAGTCCATGTTTCGGAAGCATACAGCAAGATTGACCAGATGTAACATTTTAGTAGCCTAAGCCTTGTTGTCATACAAATGTGTCTGTTGGTAAAAATGGGTTTCATTTTTTGGAAGTTGGTTTTGACAATGGCAATTCTTTTTATTTCTATTTTACTTCTGGCATCTTGTGATACAAAGCTACCAAAGTAATTAAAGCTGGTCTTTTGTTTAGTCTTTTGGTTACCGATGTACAATTGGCAGTTGGGAGTATCCTGCTGTTTTGATATTACCATACATTTGTTTTTTTTTACAGTTGATGGTTAGACAAAACTCTGTACTTGTTTGTACTACTTTGTCCAGGAGGATTTGTAGGTCTTCTGCAGCACTTGCTATTAGAGTGGTATCATCTGTATATCTTTTATTGTTGATGTTAACGCCTCCAATTTTTATCCCATCTAGGTCTTCTATTTCTCTGAGAATTATTTCACTATAGATATTAAATAATTCCAATGAGGCAACGCATCCCTGTCAACCTCCTCTTTGAATTTTAGTCCAGCTGCTTACATTATCATCAATTTTTACCACCGTCATTTGATTCCAATATAAATTTTGAAGCAGTTGTTGGTCCCTTCCGTCAATGTTCAGCTTGGTGAGAATTTGAAATAATTTTTCATGTTGTACTTTGTCGAATGCTTTAGTGAAATCAATAAAGCATAAAAAGACATCATCTTGATATTCAATTGCCCTTTCTGAAAGCATTCGTAGTATGAAAATTGTGTTCCTAGTTCCTCTATCGTCAATAAACCCATTTTGCAGTTTAGAAGTTTCTGGTCTTAACTTGTTTTTAATTTGACTCAGAACAATTCTCAACAAAATCTTTAATATATGACTCATAAGACTGATTGTTCTATAATTTTTGCAGTCAATAGTTCCAGGAATCTTTGGCAGAGTTATAAATACTGATTTCAAGAAATCATCAGGCAATACACCAGACTCATATATGCCATTAAACAGTTCAAAAAGAATATCTCTGCCCAGATGTTCTAGGTTTGTAACATTTCCACTGAAACTTCATCAGGTCCAGTGGCTTTACCATTTTCATGCTTTTCATTGCTTCATTTATTTCTTCTTCGGTAATAGGTGGGTCAGAATTAGGATGTTTAATATCTTGAGATTTCCCTCTATTATCTTCAAAAAGATTCTCTATATACTGAATCAAACTCTCACATACTTTATCTGGATCCGTTAGTATGGATCTGTCTGCTGATTTTCTTGTGCATTTCTTTGCTGTTGTTAATATGGCCTTCTACTTCATTACATTTTTGGGTCAGCCATTCTTCCTTTGCAATATTGCACAATTGTCTGGTCTGTCTGTCTAACTGTCCGTATTGCACTTCATTATTCTTCACTGACCTTCTTTGTTCCATCAGATCTAGAATTTCTTCGGTTATCCACCCCTTGTTGGTGTGTTGGATTTCTTGCATTGGGATGATCTGCTCTGCTGATTGCTGTATAGCGTGTTTAAAAATGTCCCAAATAGGTGTTGTTTCATTTTCGCTGAGGTGTTCTGAGCTTTTTTGAATTGTTGCTTAAATATGCTATCATTTTTAAGTTCTCCCAACATATACTTCTTTCTCTTTTTTCCATGTTTCAGTTTCTTTAATTTTGTTTTGATGGTAGCTATTACTGGATGGTGATCTGAACCACAGTCTGTCCTGGATAGGCTTTAGAATTTGTGATATTATTTTTAAAGCGTTCATATATCTATCTGATTCGTTGCTCTATCTCCAGGGCTAATCCAAGTACACAATCTACGTGGATGGTTTTTATTCCAAGTATTGGTGATCACTTGATTGTTTCTGACACACCTTTCTCGATTTTCATTTTTCTCCTCTAATCCAAAAGGTCCTCTGGTGTTACCAACCCTTTCCTGTCCAGCTTTGGAGTTAAACTCTCCCATGACTAGTTTTATATCCTGAGATTTACATTGCTCATAAGCACTGTCAAGATAGTCATAAAACTTATCGATATCCTCTTCATCCGCATCACTTGTTGGTGCATAGGCCTGGATTATGCTAATGTTAAAAGGGTTATCCCTTAATTTAAAGAAATGCAGCCGATCAGATATCACCCAAAATCCCATAAGACATTTTGATACTTAATTGTTTAAAATCATTCCAACTCCATACATACGCTGTTGACCTCCAGAATACGTTATCAGAGAACTATTTTTAGTGAATTTGCCACTGACGGTCCATCTAATTTCTGACAGGTCTAAGATATCAACTTCCAACCTTTTCATTTAATTTAATGTGTTGTCCAACTTTCCTTTCTGGTAAAGTGTACGGATGTTCCACGTTGCTACCCTTAGCCTTTCCCTACTGCTTACAGTCTCTGGATGATGGTCCGGTGTCACCTGCAGCACATGACTACCCCTACTGGGCGAGGTGTTGTTCTGTTGATTAGAATCAACCCCATTCACGCTGTTGTCTGGTTTCCTTCTTTTGTTTCTTTCCATGATTGACTAGGCAAAAATTTCAACAGTAGCTTGCCATTGCCTTCTGTTGCCGCAGTGCTCATCTAACACAATAACAGAGACACATGAACAGACACAATGATTGTAACACAATAACAGAGACAGAATATGAGGAGCACAGTAATCAAATAATAACAGAAACACAATAACTGACACACTAACAGAGACATAACAGCAGAGACTGTCATGGGCTGGTCCGTGAAGTCAGCATTCCGGTTCACAGTCCAGTCCATGGACTCAGGACTCCGGGTCTTCCTGCTGTCCTTTGTTTTGGTTGTGTTAATCATAAGCACCTGATTCCCATCTTGGGGCTTGAAATATAAGTGGCCTTGGAGTCGAGTGTGGGCTGCTGGTTCATCTTGTCAAGATCCCCTGGCAACAACCTGCCGGTGGAAGGCTAGAGCGGCCACTTGCCATCTTTAGGCCGTGTTGGGGAACCATCCTCTCATTGAGTCTTGCTATCAGTAATTGGAGCTGTCTTTGTGGTATGGATTCGGCCATTTTCCGGGCCAGCTGAGTGGCTGTCAGCCACTCTAAGCTAGGTAGGGATCCGGCTGTTTTCATAGCCAGCCGAGGTCACTGGCTGTAACTGCGACTCGGAGCAACCCCAAAGCAAAGATGGAACTGTCTATCATTCTTCAATGTTTGTCTCTTCTTGTCCTCGCTTCTGCCATTGCCCTGCAGGGGGGATCTGTCTTGTCTTGTCCTTGCCTCTGTTGGGTAAGTCAGGCCATTCTGCCGTTGCCCTGTGGGGGAATCCGTCTTGTCTTGTCTTTGCCTCTGTTGGGTAAGTCAGGACATTCTGCCATTACCCGATGGAGGGACCATTCCCACCTTGGTGTGGAGATGAAGATGAGTCCCAGCTTGTCTAAGTATAAGTCCCGGCTCTATGTTTATGTTCTGTCCAGTCTCATGTTGGTATTGTGTTAAAGATAAGTCTTGGCTTTTTGTTGGATAAGTCCGGGCTCTATGTTGATGTACAGTTCCCAGTCTGTCTCTGAGCTCCAGCTTCCAAGTTATCAGCTTCCACATTCCAAGACCCCAGCTTCTAGCCCCAAGATCCAAGACCCAAGACCCCAGCCTCAAGCCTCAAGACCAAGACTCAAGCCTCAAGACCAAGACCCCAGCCTGCAGCCTCAAGCCTCAAGACCCCAAGACGCCAGCCTCCAGTCCTGTAGTCCTGTCATGTCCTTGTCTGGTTCTGGGGCCCAACCCCAAGGCAAGACCCAGGTTCTGGGTCTTTGTCCAGTCTCTGGCTCAGAGCCCAAGCCCAGGCTCCTAGTTCATAGTTCCTTGTCCGGTTTCCTTGTTTCTTGTCCATGTCCTAGCACAGGTCCTGCACCCTAGTCCTGTTCCTAGTACTTCGGTGTCTGTGTCTTGCATTTGGGTCCATTCCCAACGCTCCCCACTATGACAGAGACACCGTAAAAGAGACACAATAACAGAGACAAAATAACAGAGACACAATGCAGACATCCTAAAACTTAGACTCATTAACAGACAAAATGACAGAGACGTAACATGAAGACACAATAAAATATGCAATATCAGGGAAATAATATCAGGCGTACAATTACAAGGGCATAATTGCATGGACACGATAAGCAAGAAGCAATAACATTGACACAGCAATGGACAAAGTAACAGAGACACACTAGCAGAGGCACAATAACAGAAATAATAACAGGTACAAAACAACAGACACAATAACACAGAGACGCAACAACTGTGACACAATAACAAAGAAAATTACAGAAAGAGAGTAACAATAACAGACACAACGAGAGAAAGACACTCATAGAGACAAAATAACAGAAACACGATAGGAGAGACAGAATGACAGAGAAACAATGACAGATACACAATACAGTGACAATAACAGAGACAGATTCCAAAAGAAAAATTAACTGAGAAAGTAACAGAGACACAATATCACAAGCTCATTAACATAGACACAATAAAAGAGATAATAACTGCGACTCAATAACAGACACAATAATAGATACAATAATATTGGCACAATAATAAATTAAAAGTAACAGACAATATAACAGTAACACAATAACAGATACAACATGGAAAGTACACAATTCTGGACAGATTAACAGGAAACCAAACAGAGACACAATAACAGAGGCATAATGATAGGGAAACAATAACAGTTGCACAACACCAGAGAATTTAACAGAGATACAATAGCAGAGACAGAATAACAACAGCAGAATATAAGAGCACAATAACAGAGAATCAACAACAAAAACACGACAACATAGACACAATAACAGAGTCACCATAACAGTTACATGGCAACAGAGAATTTAACAGAGACACCATAGCAGAGACAGAATAAGTGGGAGGAGAAGATGCAAACACGAGGAATTCTGCAGATGCTGGAAATTCAAGCAACACACATCAAGGTTGCTGGTGAACGCAACAGGCCAGGCAGCATCTCTAGGAAGAGGCACAGTTGACGTTTCGGGCCGAGACCCTTCGTCAGGACTAACTGAAGGAAGAGCTAGTAAGAGATTTGAAAGTGGGAGGGGGAGGGGAGATCCAAAATCGCATGCTGAGCTCATTGACTTCATTAACTTTGCCTCCAACTTTCACCCTGCCCTCAAGTTTACCTGGTCCATTTCCGACACCTCCCTCCCCTTTCTAGATCTTTCTGTCTCTGTCTCTGGAGACAGCTTATCTACTGATGTCTACTATAAGCCTACTGACTCTCACAGCTATCTGGACTGTTCCTCTTCTCACCCTGTCTCTTGCAAAAATGCCATCCCCTTCTCGCAATTCCTCCGTCTCCACTGCATCTGCTCTCAGGATGAGGCTTTTCACTCCAGGACAAAGGAGATGTCCACTTTTTTTAAAGAAAGGGGCTTCCCTTCCTCAACTCTGCTCTCAAACACATCTCCCCCATTTCACGCACATCTGCTCTCACTCCATCCTCCCACCACCCCACTAGAAATAGGGTTCCCCTGGTCCTCACCTACCACCCCACCAGCCTCCGGGTCCAACATATTATTGTCCATAACTTCCGCCACCTCCAAGGGGATCCCACCACTAAGCACATCTTTCCCTTCCCCCCCTCTGTCTTCCGCAGAGATCACTCCCTACGCGACTCCCTTGTCCATTCGTCCCCCCCAACTCTCCCCACTGATCTCCCTCCTGGCACTTATCCTTGTAAGCGGAACAAGTGCTACACATGCCCTTACACTTCCTCCCTTACCACCATTCAGGGCCCCAGACAGTCCTTTCAGGTGAGGCGACACTTCACCTGTGAGTCGGCTGGGGTGATATACCGCGTCAGGTGCTCCCGATGTGGCCTTCTATATATTGGCGAGACCCAACGCAGACTGGGAGATCATCTTGCTGAACACCTACACTCTGTCTGCCAGAAAAAGCAGGATCTCCCAGTGGCCACACATTTTAATTTCACATCTCATTCCCATTCTGATATGTCTATCCAAGGCCTCCTCTACTGTAAAGATGAAGCCTCTTCCTCGAGATGCTGCCTGGCCTGCTGCGTTCACCAGCAACTTTGATGTGTGTTGGAAGGAGAAGATGGCGGCGCGCCTGCGTGTGCGTAGCCCTCCGGTGAAAAATGATATCGTATCTGTTAAATAGCGGCTGTGGACAATTCTGATTTGATGGAGAATGGACGTGATAGCACAGAGGAACATCTGGAGAAATTTCAGAAATGCCCATTTGCTGCTGTCGTTACTGTGGCCTCAAAACCCCGGCCTTGCCTGCTTTTGGTGATCAAGAAGGAGGTCAAATCGTTCGGACAGAGATGGTACTTGGTTGATCAGACCTCAAAGTTTTCGGATGACTCAGAGTCGGATTGTGGTCAGCATGGCAGAGAGAGTTTTTCTTCCTTCTCTCGTCTGTGTGAGATGTGGGACATTTGAGAAACTTTGAACTTTATTGTGCTCATGGACTTCAAGTTACGGTATTGTGCACTGTTTGAACTATATGTTATAATTATGTGGTTTTGTCAGTTTTTTCAGTCTTGGTCTGTCCTGTGTTTTGTGATATTACATCGGAGGAAATAATGTATCATTTCTTAATCCATTACTAAATGACAATAAAAGAGGACTACGTGTCTACGTGTCTTCATAATCTAACAGCAGCACAACACCAGAGCACAATAACAGAGAGAGAACAACAGGGGCACAATACCACTGCACAATAGCAGAGACAAACAACTTAGGCACAATAACAGTGAAACAACAACAGAGAGAAACAACATACACATAATAGCAGAGAACAAGTAACAGGAGCACAGTAAAAGGTACACAAATACATAGGCACAATAACAGAGAAACAACAGACACAATAATAGAGACAGAAGAGTCACCATTACAGTTGCACAACAACAGAGAATTTAACCAAGACACAATGACCAGCACACAATAATAGAGACAAAATAACAGAGGACATTAACAATTGCACAATAACAGAGAATTTTACAGAGGCAAAATAGCAGAGACAGAATAATGGCAGCACAATACAAATACACAAGCACATAGATACACTAACAGACACACAATAATAGAGTTACAATGAACAGAGACACAACAACAGGGGCACAATAACTGAGCACACTTACAGACAGTCAATAACAGACACAATGACAGAGAAACAGTGACAGAGGCACAATAACAGAGACAAACTGGCAGAGACACAACAGCAGGGAAACAACAACAGGAACATAATAACAGAGACACAATTACAAAGACTAAAACACAGACACAATAACAGAGAAAATAATAGAGACACATTAACAGAGACTCAATAGCAAGGACACAATAATAGTGACACAAGAACAGTGACACAATAACAGAGACACAAAACCAGTGACACCATAACAGATGCATGTTAACAGGGGCATAATAACAGAGACTGAATAACTGAGACAAAAACAAAAACATTATTACAAAGACACAATGTCAGAGACACTATACATAGACACGTCAACAGATGCAATAACAGAGACAGAAAACAGAGACACAATAACAAATTCAATATCAAGGACAACCCAAAAGCAGACACACAATAACAGACATACACTAACAGAGCCACAACGGCGGACACACACCTAACAGAGACACAGTGATATACATATAATAATAGAGTCACTATAATAGAGGCCCAATAATAGATACACAATAGGAGGTGCATAATAACAGAGACACAATTCAGAGGCACAATAACATGCAGTATCTGGGGCAGAATATCAGAGACACAATCACAGGGGTACAATATTATGGACATCATTACAGGAGCAAACTGACAGTGACACATAATATGGGCATAATTACATGGGCATAACAACTGGGAAGTAATAACATTAACACAGCAACAGACACAATACCTGGGGTAAAATTACAAATACACAACAGCAGGGGCACAATAACAGGGACACAATAATAGAGAGACAATACAATGGACACAATAACATAGAGAAAACAATAACAGACGCAGAATAACAAAGGCACAATAATAGACAGAGACATAATAATAGAGACTAAAACAGTGACTGAATAACACAGACATTGTAACAGAGAAAATAACAGACACAATAATAGAGTCACCATAAGAGGGACACATGAACAGAGGCACAAATAGAGAGACACAGTAACCGAGGTAAAGTTACAGTGACAGAATTACAGAGAACATAATAATAGGGGCCACAATTATTGAGGTACAATAACAGAAGCCCAATTAAAGAGAGTATGACAGAGATGCATACCAGTGACACAATAACAGTGGCACAATAAAAGAGATACAATAACAGACACACGATATCAGAGGCACAATATTGTCTCTCTATTATTGTTATTGTGCCCCTGCTGTGGTTTCTCTGTCATTTTACCTTTTTTACTCTGTCTGGTGCTGTGTTAATGTTATTGCTTCCCAGTTATTGTGTCCATGTTATTCTGCCCATGTTGCTGTGTCTCTGTTATTACGCTCCTGTAATGATTTCCCTGTTACTGTACACCTGACATTGTGTCTCTGAATTGCATCCCTGATATTGCATGTTATTGTACCTTCATTATCTGTCTCTGTTATTATGCTTCTCCTACTGTGTCCCTGTTGCTGTGTCTCATTTATTGTGTCTCTGTTGTGTATCTGCTATCGTGCCCCTGTTACTGTTTCTCTCTGATTGTGCTCCTGCTATTGCGTCTCAGTTACTGGATCTCTGATATTGTGCCCATTATTCTGTGACAGTTATTGAGTTTTAGTTATTTTCTCTATGTTATTGTGTCCGTATTATTGTCTCTCTATTATTGTGTCACTGTTATTTTGCTCCTGTAATGGTATCTCTGTTATTGTACCCCTGTTATTGTGTCTCTGATATTCTGCTCCAGATACTGCATGTTATTGTGCCTCTGAGTTGCGTCTCTGCTATTATGTATCTCCTACTGTGTATCTATTATTGGGCCTCTATTATAGTGGCTCTATTATTGTGTGTCTGTTAGTGTGTGTTGTTGTTGTGTGTCTGTTATTGGGCCTGTATTATTGTGGCTCTGTTATTATACTTCTCCTACTGTACATCTGTCATTGAGCCTCTAGTATTGTGTGTATGTTATTGCAACCCTGTCATTGTGTCTCTGTCAGCCTGTCTCTGATATTATGTCTCTGTAATTGTGTCTCGGATATTGTGCTTCTGTTATTTACTCAGTTGTTGAGGCTTTGTTATAGTGTTTCTATTATTGTGTCTGTTAATGTGTCACATTATTGCTTCCCAATTATTATTCACATGTAATTATCTCCTTTAGTGACTCTGCTTATTCTCTCTGCTACTTTGTCAGTAATTATATTCCTGATATTTTGTCTTTTGTTTCATCTGTCATTGTGTTTCTGTTATTGAGTCTCTGTCATTGTTTCTCTGTTATTGTGTGTCTGTGTTCTGTCTCTGTTACTGTGTTTCTGTTATTGAGTCTCTGTCATTGTTTCTCTGTTATTGTGTGTCTGTGTTCTGTCTCTGTTATTGTGTTTCTGTTATTGTGTCTCTGTCATTGTGTCTCTGTTATTTTGCCCCCTTATTGTGTCTCTGTCATTGTATTTTGGCCGGCTGGTGGTGTAGTGACATCAGTGCCGGACTTCAGAGCGAAGGCTCCCGAGTTCGAATCCAGCCAACTCCCTTGCACGCTTTCCATCCGTGCTGGGTTGAGTGTCGAGCTAGAAACTCGGCCTCATAAAAACAAGAAAGCTTGCTAAAAAAGAAAAAAAAACACCGTCATGTCGGCGTCCCGATGACTCCACTCGGAGTTAAGGGCTTTCTTCTCTTCTTCTCCTTCTCATTATGTCTCTGTTTTTTTTGCCCCCTTACAGTGTCTCTGTTATTGTGCATTTGTATTCTGTCTGTTATTATCTTCATGCTATCGTGACTGTTACTGGGTGTATGTTCTTGCTTCCAAGTTATTCCGCCATGTAATTACATCCCCCTTATTGTGCCTTTGCTATTTTGGCTCTGTTATTGCATCTCTGTTATAGTGTGTCTGTGTTCTGTTTATTATTATTTTTCTGTCCTTGTTATTGTGTGTCTGTTCTTGTCTCTCTGTTATGATGTCTCTGTTATTATGCCCCAGTTATTGTGCCCCATTATTGTGCCTTTGTTATTGCCTCTCTGTTTGTGTATCGCTATTGTTGTGTCTCTGTTATTTCTCTGATATGTTGGCTCTGTTATTGTTTCCCTGTTACCTTGTTATTGTGTGTCTGTTCTTGTCTCTCTGTTATGATGTCTCTGTTATTATGCCCCAGTTATTGTGCCCCATTATTGTGCCTTTGTTATTGCCTCTCTGTTTGTGTATCGCTATTGTTGTGTCTCTGTTATTTCTCTGATATGTTGGCTCTGTTATTGTTTCCCTGTTACCTTGTTATTGTGTGACTGTTCTTGTGCCTGTTATTGTCCCCCTGTTATTGTGCCCTTGTTATTGTATGCATGTTATTGTGTCATGGTTATTATGTTATTCCTATTGCATTCCTGTTATTTTCTCTGCTATGGTGTCTGTGTAATCGTGGCTCTGTTATTGTGTCCTAGTTCTTATGTCTCTGGCATTGTGTATCTGTTATTGTGTCTGTGTTATTGTGTCCTAGTTGTCGTGTCTCTGGTATTGTGACTCTGTTATCTGCCCTGTTATGAGTCTCTGCAATAGTGTCAGTTAGTTTGTGCTTGTTATTGTGCCCCTGATATTGTGTCTCTGCTGTTGTCCTGTTATTGTGCCTCTATTGCTGCGTCTCTCTTATTGTGACTCAGTAATTGTGTCAGTTATTGGGCCACTGTAACTGTGTCTCTGATGTCCTGTCTCAGATACTGCATACGTTATTGTGTCTCCGAGTTCTGTCTCTGTCATCCTGTTGTTATTATTGTGTCTATTAATATGTCTAGGTATAGTTTCCCTGATGTTGTGTCTCTGTTATGATATATCTATTCTTGTCTTGGTTATTCAGTCTCTGTTATTATGTCCCTATTAATATGTCTCTGATATTGTGTCACTGTTGTTGTGTCTCTGTTATTGTGTCTCTGTTATTGAGTCTCTGTTATTGTGTCTCTGTTATTGTGTCTCTGATATTCTGTCCCTGATTTGCATATGTTATTGTGCCTCTATGTTCCATTTCTATCATTGTGTCCCTATAATTGTGCCTCTATTATTGTATGTCTCTGTTATTGTCTCAGTTATTCTGTGTCTGCTATTGTGGCCCTGTTCTTGTCTCTCTGTTATTGTGCCTCTGTTATTATCTGTTGCCGTGTCAATATTATTTCTTCCTGTGTAATTATGGACATGTTATTATGTCTCTGCCATTGCACCACTGTAATTCTATCTTTGTTCTTCTACCCCTAATATTGTGTCTTTGTTTGTATGTGTCTATTATTGTGTCAGTGTTAATGTCCCTTTTCTGTGTCTCTTCTATTGTTTCCCTGTTAATGTATCTCTGTTGTGCTGCTGTTAGTGTTTCTATGTTATTGTAACACTGATATTGTGTCGCTGTTATTGCGTCTCTGTTATTGTGTCATTTTCTCAGTTATTTTATCTCTGTTGTCTCTGTGTTTTCTCTGTTATCATCTCTGTTATTGTGTCTATTTTTGTGTGCCTCTTTTTCTCTTTATGCTGTTATGCACTGAGCAATATGTCCCTGTTATTATACCCCTGTTATTAGATTTTGAAGACACATAGTCCTCTTTTATTGTCATTTAGTAATGCATGCATTAAGAAATGATACAATACTTCCTCCGGTGTGATATCACAAAACACAGGACAGACCAAGACTGAAAAAACTGACAAAATCACATAATTATAACATATAGTCACAAGAGAGCAACAATACCATAACTTGATGAAGAAGTTCATGAGCACAGTAAAGTTCAAGGTTTCTCAAATGTCCCACATCTCATGCAGATGGGAGAAGGAAGAAAAACTCTCCCTGCCATGCCGACCACAATCCGACTCTGAGTCATCCGAAAGCTTCGAGCTCTGATCAGCTCTCCGACACCGAGTACTGGGCGCCATCTCTGTCCGAATGATTTGACTTCCTTCTTGGTCGCCAAAAGCAGGCAATGCCGGGGATTTTGAGGCCTACTCTCTGAAAGATTCCCGACCACGCAGTAACGACAGCAGCGAATGTGCGTTTCAGAAATTTCTCCAGGTGTTCCTCTGTGCTTTCACGTCCATTCTCCATCAAATCAGAATTGTGCCTATGCTATTCTGTCCCTGACATTGTGTATGTTATTCTGTATCTACATTCTGTCCCTGTTATTGTGTCTATATTATTGTCCCTATTATTGTTTCTGTTACTGTGCCTATGTTATTCCTTCTCCATGTTATTGTGCGCATGAAATTAACTCCATGTTTTTGTGACTCTGTTATTGTCACTGTTATTATATCTCTGTTACATTCTATGTCATTATGTCTCTAATATATTCTCTGTTATTGTATTTGTTCATGTGTCTATGGTATTGAGCCACTGTTAGTATGTGTCTGTACTGCATCTCTGTTAATTGTCTGTCTGTTATTGTGTTTCTGTTATTGTCTCTCTGTTATTACGTCTCTGTTATTGTGTCACTGCAAAAAGGTTAGATGGTGTGGAATTTGCCAAATGTGTTCAGGAAAGTTTTCTAAATCAATATATAGATGTACCAATGAGAGAGGATGCAATACTTGATCTCCTATTAGGGAACCAGACAGGTCAGTTGACAGAAGTATGTGTATGTGAACATTTTGGGTCCAGTGACCATAATGTCATTAGTTTCAAGTTAATTATGGATAAAGATAGGTCTGGCCCTCGAGTTAAGGTTCTAAATTGGAGAAGGGCCAATTTTGAGGAAATGAAAAAGGATCCAGGAAGAGTGGATTGGGATAAGTTGTTTTCTGGCAAGGATGTATTCAGTACGTGGAAGGCATTCAAAGGCGAAATTTTGAGAGTGCAGAGTTTGCATTTTCCTGCCAGGATTAAAGGTAAAGTTAACAGACATAGGGAACCTTAGTTTTCAAGGGATATTGTCGATCTGATTAAGAAAAAGAGAGAGGTGTATAGCAGGTATAGGCAACAAAGAACAAATGAGCTACTCGAAGAGAATAGAAAATGTAAGAAAATACTAAAGAAGGAAATCAGGAAGGCAAAAAGAAGACATCAGGTTGCTTTGGCAGATAATGTGAAGGTAAACCGGAAGGGTTTCTACAAGTATATTAAGAGTAAAAGGATAGAAAGGGACAAAGTTGGTCCCCTAGAAGATCAAAGTGGTCGTCTATGTGTGGAGCCTCATGATATGGGGGAGATATTAAACATTTTTTTGCATCGGTATTTACTCAGGAAACTGGCATGGCGTATATGGAAGGAAGGGAAACAAGCAGCAGTATAATGGAGATTAAAGAGGAGGAGGTGCTTGCTGCTTTACAGTGAGTAAAGGTGGATAAATCCCCCGGGCCTGACATGTTATTTCCTCGGACCTTGAGAGAGACTAGTGTAGAAATTGCAGGGGCCCTGGCAGAAATATTTAAAATGTCCTTAGCCACGGGTGCGGTGCCGGAGGATTGGAGGGTAGCTCATGTTGTTCCATTGTTTAAAAAGGGCTCCAAAAGTAAACCAGGTAATTACAGGCCAGTGATCCTGACTTCAGTAGTAGGTAAATTATTGGAAGGTGTTCTGAGAGATCAGATATAGAAGTATTTGGACAGCCAAGGGCTGATTAAGGATAGTCAGCATGGCTTTGTATGTGGTAGATCTTGCCTAATGAATCTTGTAGTTTTTCGAAGAGGTTACCAAGAAGATAGACAAAGGAAAGGCTGTGGATGTTGTCTACATGGACTTCAGTAAGGCCTTTGACAAGGTCCCACATGGGAGGTTAGTTCAGAAGGTTCAGACTCTAGGTATCCATGGAGAGGTTTTAAACTGGATTCAAAGTTGGCTGTGTGGGAGAAGACAGAGAGTGGTAGTGGATGATTGCTTATCAGACTGGAGGCCTGTGACTAGTGGTGTGCCTCAAGGATCTGTGCTGGGACCATTGTTGTTTGTTGTCTATATCAATGATCTAGATAATAATGTGGTAAATTAGATCAGCAAGTTTGCTGATGACACTAAGATTGGAGGCATTGTGGACAGCGAGGAAGGCTTTCAAAGCTTGCAGAGGGATCTGGACCGACTGGAAGGGTGGGCCAGAAAGTGGCAGATGGAAGTTAATGCAGACAAGTGTGAGGTGTTGCATTTTGGAAGGACAAATCAAGGTAGGACATACACAGTAAATGGTAGGGCACTGAGGAGTGCGGAGGGACAAAGAGATCTGGGAGTTCAGATACATAATGCCCTGAAAGTGGCGTCACAGGTAGACAGGGTTGTAAAGAAGGCTTTTGGCATCCTGGCATTCATAAATCAAAGTATTGAGTATAGGAGTTGGGAAGTTATGATGAGGTTGTATAAGACATTGGTGAGGCCAAATCTGGAGTATTATGTACAGTTCTGGTTACCTAACTATAGGAAGGATATCAGTAAGATTGAAAGAGTGCAGAGAAGATTTACTAGGATGTTGCCGGGTCTTCAGGAGAGAGTTACAGGGAAAGATTGATCAGGTTAGGACTTTATTCCTTGGAGTGTAGAAGAATGAGGGGAGATTTGATAGAGGTTTACAAAATTATGAGCAGTATAGACAAAGTAAATGTGAATAGGCTCTTTCCACTTACATTAGGAGAGATAAATACAAGAGGACATGGATTTAGGGTGAAAGGGGAAAGGTTTAGGGGGAACATTAGGGGGAACTTCTTCACTCAGAGAGTGGTGGGAGTGTGGAATGAGCTAAATGCAGGCTCACTCTTAAGTTTTAAGAATAAATTGGATAGGTACATGGATGGGAGAGGTCGGGAGGGCTATGGACTGGATGCAGGTAAATGAAACTAGCGGAATAATGTTTCGGCACAGACTAGAAGGGCCAAATGGCCTGGTTTCTGTGCTGTAGTGTTCTATGATTCTATGGTTCTATGTTACTGTTTCTCTGTTAGTGTGTGTCTGTTATTGAGTTTCTGTTATTGTGTCTCTGTTAGTGTGTGTCTGTTGTTGTCTCTCTGTTATTGTCTCTCTGTCATCGTGTCATGGTTAGTGTGTTTCTGTTACTGTGTTTGTTATTGTGTCTCTGTTATTGTGTCCCTGTGGTTGTGTCTCTGTTGTGTTTCCGATATTGTGTCTCTGTTATTTCCCCTGTTACTGTGCACTGCTATATTGTTTGTTAGTTTTTGCTTGCTATTGCATCTCTGTTATTTTCTCAGTTATTCTATCTCTGCTATCATCTCTGTGATTGTGTCTGTTTTTCGTGTTACTGCTTTGGTTGCCCTGTTAATATGTCTGTAATTGTGTTCCTTCTATTGTGTTTCCTAGAAACCTTGCAATTTTCTAGAGTTCTAATGGTACCTAGTTTCTTGAACCTTTCATAAGCTTTTCTTTTCTTCTTAACTAGGTTTTCTACACATTTTGTACACAGTGGTTCTTTAACCCTACCAAACTTACCCTACCAAACTTTCCATGTCTCAATGGAACATACCTATGCAAATGTACCCTGAACACTTGCCACATTTCTGCCTGAGAACATCTGCTCCCAAGTTCCTGCCTAATAGCATTATATTTTCCCCTACCCCAATTAGATTATGAGGACATGCAGTCCTCTTTTATTGTCATTTAGTAATGCATGCATTAAGAAATGATACAATATTCCTTCGGTGTGATAGCACAAAAATCACAGGACAGACCAAGACTGAAAAACTAACAATACCACATAATTATAACATATAGTTACAACAGTGCAACAATACCATAACTTGACGAAGAACAGGCCATGGCACAGTAAAAAAGTTCAAAGTCTCTCGAAAGTCCCACATCTCACGCAGACGGGAGAAGGAAGAAAACTCTCACTGCCATGCCCAACCACAGTCCGACTCTGAGTCGTCCAAAAACTTCGAGCTCTGATCAGCCCTCTGACACCAAGTACCAAGCACCATCTCTGCGGAATACTTTGACCTCAGCTTTGGTCGCCAGCAGCAAGCAAAGCCGGGGATTTTGGGGCCTTCCCTCCAGAGATTCTCGATCGCACAGTAGCAGCAGCAGCGAACCGGGCATTTCAGAAATTTCTCCAGATGTTCCTCTGCTTCTCACGTCTGTCTCCATCAAATCAAAATTGTGCACGGCATCCTACTTACAAAAACGGTATCATTTCACCGGAGAGCTGCACGCGCTGTGTCGCGCCACCATCTTCTCCTCCCGCCCTAAATTAAATGCTTTCCCAAGTTGTCTGCTCCTATCTCTCTCCAGCGCTATGGTAAGGGAGATAGAGTTGTGGTCACTCCCTTCAAAATCCTCTCCCACCAAGAGATCTGACATCTGACCAGGTTCATTTCCCAATACCAGATCAAGTATAGTCTCTCCTCTAAAAACACATAAAAGTTGCTGGTGAACGCAGCAGCCCAGGCAGCATCTCTAGGAAGAGGTACAGTCGACGTTTCGGGCCGAGACCCTTCATCAGGACTAACTGAAAGAAGAGCTAGTAAGAAATTTGAAAGTGGGAGGGGGAGGGGGAGATCCAAAATGATAGGAGAAGACAGGAGGGGAAGGGATGGAGCCAAGAGCTGGACAGTTGATTGGCAAAAGGGATATCAGAGGATCATGGGACAGGAGGACTAGGGAGAAGGGAAAAGGGGAGGAGGGGGGGACCAGAGGATGGGCAAGGGGTATAGTGAGAGGGTCAGAGAGAGAAAAAGGACAGAGAGAAAAAGAATGTGTGTATATAAATAAATACATACCGGTGGGGTACGATTGTCTCCCACACCATTTATTCGCTCAGGGGATCTCCCATCCACTGCTACCAACCTTATAGATCCCACACCCCGCACTTCCCATTTCTACCTCCTACCCAAGATCCACAAACCTGCTTGTCCAGATAGACCCATTGTCTCAGCTTGCTCCTGCCCCACCGAACTCATTTCTGCATACCTCGACACTGTTTTATCCCCCCCTTGTTCAATCCCTTCCTACCTATGTTCGTGACACTTCTCACGCTCTGAAACTTTTCGTTGATTTCAAGTTCCCTGGCCCCCACTACTTTATTTTCACCATGGATGTTCAGTCCCTATATACTTCCATCCTCCATCAGGAAGGTCTCAAAGCTCTCCGCTTCTTTTTGGATTCCAACCTAACCAGTTCCCCACTACCACCACTCTGCTCCGCCTAGCGGAATTAGTCCTTACTCTTAATAATTTCTCTTTTGGCTCCTCCCACTTCCTCCAAACTAATGGTGTAGCTATGGGCACCTGTATGGGTCCCAGCTATGCCTGCCTTTTTGTTAGCTTTGTGGAACAATCTATGTTCCAAACCTATTCTGGTATCTGTCCCCCACTTTTCTTTCGCTACATCGATGACTGCATTGACGCTGCTTCCTGCACGTATGCTGAGCTCGTTGACTTTATTAACTTTGCCTCCAACTTTCACCCTGTCCTCAAGTTTACCTGGTCCATTTCCAACACCTTCCTCCCCTTTCTAGATCTTCCTGTCTCTATCTCTGGAGGCAGCTTATCCACTGATGTCAACTATAAGCCTACTGACTCTCACAGCTATCTGGACTATTCCTCTTCTCACCCTGTCTCTTGCAAAAATGCCATCCTCTTCTCGCAATTCCTCCGTCTCTGCCGCATCTGCTGTCAGGATGAGGCTTTTCATTCCAGGATGAAGGAGATGTCCTCCTTTTTTAAAGAAAGAAGCTTCCTTTCCTCAACCATCAACTCTGCTCTCAAACACATCTCCCCCATTTCATGCACATCTGCTCTCACTCCATCCTCCTGCTACCCCACTAGGAATGGGGTTCCCCTGGTCCTCACCTACCACCCCACCAGCGTTCGGGTCCAACATATAATTCTCCATAACTTCCGCCACCTCCAGCGGGATCCCACCACTAGGCATGTCTTTCCCTCCCCCCGCCTCCCCCCCGCTTTCCGCAGGGATCCCGTATGCGACTCCCTTGACCATTTGTACCCCTCCCATCCCTCCTCACCGATCTCTCTCCTGGCACTTATCCTTGTAAGCAAAACAAGTGCTACACATGCCCTTACACTTCCTCCCTCACCACCATTCAGGGCCCCAGACAGTCCTTCCAGGTGAGGTGACACTTCACCTGTGAGTTGGCTGGGGTGATATACTGCGTCCGGTGCTCCTGATGTGGCCTTCTACATATTGGCGAGACCTGACGCAGATTGGGAGACCGTTTCACTGAACACCCATGCTCTGTCCACCAGAGAAAGCAGGATCTCCCAGTGGCCACACATTTTAATTCCATATCCCACTCCCATTCTGACATGTCTATCCACGGCCTCCTCTACTGTCAGGATGAAGCTACAATCAGGTTGGAGGAACAACACCTTATATTCTGTCTGGGTAGCCTCCAACCTGATAGCATGAACGTTGACTTCTCAAACTTCCGCCTATGCCCAACTTCCCCCTCATACCCCATCCGGTATTCATTTATTTATATGCACACATTCTCTCCTTTTTCCCCCTCTGTCCCTCTCACTATACTCCTTGCCCATCCTCTGGGCTTCCCCCCTCCCCCTTTCTTTCTCCCTAGGCCTCCTGTCCCATGATCCTCTCGTACCCCTTTTGCCAATCAACTGTCCAGCTCTTGGCTCCATCCCTCCCCCTCCTGTCTTCTCCTATCACTTCAGATCTCTCCCTCCCCCTCTCACTTTCAAATCTTTTACTAGCTCTTCTTTCAGTTAGTCCTGCCGAAGGGTCTCGGCCTGAAACGTTGACTGTACCTCTTCCTAGAGATGCTGCCTGGCCTGCTGTGTTCACCAGCAACTTTTATGTGTGTTGCTTGAAATTCCAGCATCTGCGGATTTCCTCATGTTTGCAGTTTCTCCTCTAGCTGGCTTTTCTACATATTGCGTCGGGAAACCTTCCTGAACATACCTAACAAACTCCACCCCATCTAAATCCCTGGCTCTAAGGAAATCCGTTTTGTGTCTCTGACATTGTGTCTTTCTTATTGTGTCCCTGTTTCTGTTATTTTGTTCCTCTTTTTCTGTCTTCGTTATTGTTTCTTTATTTCATGCCCCTGTTATTGTGCCTGTTAATGTGCCCTGTTATTGTATCTATTTTATTGTGTCTCTGTTATTTTCTCTGTTATTGTGTCTGATTTTGTGTCCTTGGTTTCTCTGTTATTGTGTCTCTCATTGTGTCCATCTTTTTGTGTCACAGTTATTGTGTCTGTTTTAGTTTCTCTGTTAATGTGTCCCTGATATTTCCCCTGTTGTTTTTTTTCTGTTATTGTTTTATTTCTGCAGTTGTGGAACCAACACATAAATGGAATAAATTTAATTTGAGAGTGGAGTGATTAAATTGGAGCTTGCGATATAACATTTTCACCCTGAAAGTGGACAGTGATGACCGAGCTGGCAGAAGAGGCTGCTGAGATATGGATAGATTTGAACAGATATGGGCAATCTCAGACAAAATGAATGTGCTTAGGTGGGAATGTTTGTTGTCAGACTTCTTTTGTTGCTGTGGTAAACATTGCGTGTTTGTCTTTCAGCAACTTTACCTGTTCGAACCCCATCGAACAAGTAAGGGTATGGTGATCTCTCTGCTTATCACAACTGTTGTCTAACATTGTTAGAGCATTGGCTGATTGGTAGGAGGCAGCGAGTAAGAATAAAAGGATCCTTGTCTGGTTGGCTGCCAGTGACTAGTGGAGTTCCGCAGGGGTCGGTGTTGGGACCATTTCTTTTTCTGCTCTATATCAATAGTTTAGGTGATGAAATAGATGGCTTTGTTGCCAAGTTTGCAGATGATACGAAGATTAGTGGAGGGGCAGGTAATGTTGAGGAAACAGATAAGCTGCACACCATAAGACCATAAGACAAAGGAGCAGAAGTTGGCCATTTGGCCCATCGAGTCTGCTCTGCCATTTTATCATGAGCTGATCCATTCTCCCATTTAGTCCCACTCCCCCATCTTCTCACCATAACCTCTGATGCCCTGGCTACTCAGATACCTATCAATCTCTGCCATAAATACACCCAATGACTTGGCCTTCACTGCTGCCCGTGGCAACAAATTCCATAGATTCACCACCCTCTGACTAAAAAAATATCTTCGCATTTCTGTTCTGAATGGGCGCCCTTCAATCCTTAAGTCATGCCCTCTCGTACTAGACTTCCCCTTCATGGGAAACAACTTTGCCACATCCACTCTGTCCGTGTCTTTCAATAATTGGAATGTTTCTATGAGGTCTCCCCTCATTCTTCTAAACTCCAAGGAATACAGTCCAAGGGCAGACAAAAGTTCCTCATATGTTAACCCTCTCATTCCCGGAATCATTCTAGTGAATATTCTCTGTACCCTCTCCAACGTCAGCACATCCTTTCTTAAATAAGGAGACCAGACCAAAACTGCCCACAGTACTCCAAGTGAGGTCTCACCAGCGCCTTATAGAGCCTCGACATCACATCCCTGCTCCTATACTCTATTCCTCTAGAAATGAATGCCAACATTGCATTCGCCTTCTTCGGTACTGACTCAACCTGGAGGTTAACTTTAAGGGTATCCTGTATGAGGACTCCCAAGTCCCGTTGCATCTCCGAACTTTGAATTCTTTCCCCATTTAAATAATAGTCTGCCCATTTATTTTTTCTGCCAAAGTGGATAACCATACACTTTCCAACATTGTACTTCATTTGCCACTTCTCTGCCCATTCTTCCAATCTATCCAAGTCTCTCTGCAGACTCCCCGTTTCCTCGGCACTACCGGCCCCTCCACCTATCTTCGTATCATCAGCAAACTTAGCGACAAAGCCATCTATTCCATAATCCAAATCGTTGATGTACAATGTAAAAAGAAGCGGCCCCAACACGGACCCATGCGGAACACCACTGGTAACCGGCAGCCAACCAGAGTAGGATCCCTTTATTCCCACTCTCTGTTTCCTGCCAATCAGCCAACGCTCTAACCACGTATGTAACTTTCCCGTAATTCAATGGGCACTTATCTTGTTAAGTAGCCTCATGTGTGGCACCTTGTCAAAGGCCTTCTGAAAATCCAAATATACAACATCCACTGCATCTCCCTTGTGCAGCCTACTGGTAATTTCCTCAAAAAATTGTAATAGGTTTGTCAGGCAGGATTTTCCTTTAAGGAATCCATGCTGAGTTCTGCTTATCTTGTCATATGCCTCCAGGTACTCTGTAACCTCATCCTTGACAATCGGCTCCAAAAACTTCCCAACCACCCAACCACCAATGTCAAGCTAACAGGTCTATAATTTCCTTTTTGCTTCCTTGCCCCCTTCTTAAATAGCGGAGTGACATTTGCAATCTTCTAGTCCTCTGGAACCATGCCAGAATCTATCGACTTTTGAAAGATCATCGCTAATGCCTCTGCAATCTCCACAGCTACTTCCTTCAGAATATGAGGGTGCATTCCATCTGGTCCAGGAGATTTATCTTCAGCTTCCTGAGTACTTTCTCTGTCGTAATTGTGACTGCGCACGCTCCTCTTCCCTGCCACCCTTGAGTGTCCGGTATACTGCTGATGTCTTCCTCAGTGAAGACTGATGCAAAATACTCGTTCAGTTCCTCCGCCATCTCCTTATCTCCCATTACAATTTCTCCAGCATCATTTTCTATTGGTCCTATATCTACTCTCACCTGTCTTTTACTCTTTATATACTTGAAAAAGCTTTTAGTATCCTCTTTGATATTATTTGCTAGCTTCCTTTCATAGTTAATCTTTTCCCTCTTAATGATCTTCTTGGTTTCCTATTGTAAGGTTTTAAAAACTTCCCAATCCTCCGTCTTCCCGCTAATTTTTGCTTCCTTGTATGCCCTCTCCTTTGCTTTAACTTTGGCTTTGACTTGTCTTGTCAACCACAGTTGCATCCTTTTTCCACTCGAAAATTTCTTCTTTTTTGGAATATACCTGTCTTGCACTTTCCTCACTTCTCACATAAACTCCAGCCACTGCTGCTCTGCTGTCTTTCCCACCAGTGTCCCTTTCCAGTCAACTTTGGCCAGTTCCTCTCTCATGCCACTGTAATTTCCTTTACTCCACTGAAATACCGACACATCAGATTTCGGCTTCTCTTTTTCAAATTTCACAGTGAACTCAATCATGTTATGATCACTGCCTCCTAAGGGTTCCTTCACCTCAATCTCTCCAATCACCTCTGGTTCATTACACAATACCCAGTCCAGTACAGCCGATCCCCTAGTGGGCTCAACAACAAGCTGTTCTAAAAAGCCATCTCGCAGACATTCTATAAATTCTCTCTCTTGAGATCCAGTGCCAACCTGATTTTCCCAATCCACTCGCATGTTAAAATCCCCCACAATTATCGTAACACTGCCCTTCTGACAAGCCTTTTCTATTTCCAGTTGTAATTTGTAGTCCACATCCCTGCAGCTGTTTGGAGGCCTATAAATAACTGCCATCAGGGTCCTTTTACCCCTGCTATTTCTTAGCTCAACCCATAAAGATTCTGCACCTTCCGATCCTATATCACTTCTTTCTAATGATTTAATATCATTTCTTACCAATAAAGCCACTCCTCCCCCTCTGCCTATCTTCCTATCCTTCTGATACACCGTGTATCCTTGGACGTTCAGCTCCCAGAGACATGCATCCTTTAGCCAGGTCTCAGTGATGGCCACAATGTCGTACCTGCCAATCTGTAGCTGTACGACAAGATCATCCATCTTATTCCTTATGCTGTGAACCTTGACTGATTAGGACAGTGGGCAAGAAAGTGGTAAATCAAATACAATATTGGAAAAGTGCACTTTGGTAGTTGAAATAAATGTGTAGACTATTTTCTAAATGGGGAGAAAATCCAAAAATCTGAGATGCAAAGGGACTTGAGAGTCCTTGTGCAGAACAACCTAAAGGTTAACTTGCGGGCTGAGTCGATGGTGAGGAAGGCAAATGCAATGTTAGTATTCATTTCAAGAGGTCTTGATTGCAAAGGTAGGAATCTGATGCTGAGGCTTTATAAGGCATTGGTGAGGCCTCACATTGAGTATTAAGAATGGTATTGGGTCCCTCATCTAAGAAAAGATATGCTGGCATTGGAGAGGGTCCAGAGATGGTTCACAAGGGTGATCCCAGGAATGAAAGGGTTTTCATATGAGGAACATTTGATGGCTCTGGGTCTCTACTCACTGCATTTCAGAAGGATGAGGAAGGTTCTCATTGAAACCTTTTGAATATCGAAAGGCCTAGACAGAGTAGATGTGGAAGGGATGTTTCCCATAGTGTGGGGGTCTAGGACAAGAGGGCACAGCCTCAGGATAGAGGGGTGTCTATTTAAAACAGGGATGTAGAGAAATTTCTTCAGCCAGAGAGTGGTGAATTTGTGGAATTTGTTACCACAGGCAGATGTGGAGGCCAGGTCATTGGGTGTATTTAAGGCAGATTGATAGGTTCTTGATTAGACTCAATGGGCCAAATGGTCTGATTCTTATGGTCTTATGGTTAGTTTCTTTCTCTCTCTCTCTCTCTCTCTCTCTTTCTGTGTCTCTCTGTGTCTCTATCAGTCTCTCTGTCTCTCTGTCTCGCTCCTGCTCTCACTCTCACTTTCACTCTCATTCTCTTTCCCTCCCCTCTCTCTCCCCTCTTCCCCCTCCACTGTCACTCCCTCTCTTTCCCCATGTTTGCCATTCTCTCTCCCTATCCCACTCATTCTCTTCCCATTCTACATCTCTCTCATATGTACCCTCTATCACCCTTCGTGACCCTCTGATTCTCTGTTGTCCTCTCTCTCTCTGCCTTCACTCTCACTGTGTCTCTCTATTCTCAATTTTCTCTTCTCTCCATTCTCTCTCCCTCCCTCTGCACCATGCTGTCCTGCTTTGTCTCTCCTCTCTCCTCTCCCCTCCTTGCCATCACCCTACTCTCTCTGCCTTCTTCTTTCCCTTTTTCTGTCACCCTCTTCCACTCCTTCATGCTCTCTCGCCACCTCTCGCCCCCTCCCTCTCTCTATCATTGAAAGAGGATGAACAGAAAAAGGGAGGAAGTGGAAAAGATGAGCCTCAACACCAGGGAAATTGGATAGTGGCAGATAGACATGCCGCATTGGAGTGACAAGGAGGTGGAAAGAGGGACAGAGATCCACAAACATATGTATGGGTAGAATCAGACAGCAGGAGCAGGGCACTGCAGTTTGAGAAGGAGAAGCTAAAGTTGAAAGTATCAGTATTACCCGTGGAATAAAGGGAATTACAGAGTCATGAGAGAGGAGCTGGCCAGAGTTGACTGGAAGGAGACACTAGCAGGGATGATGGCAAAACAGTAATGGTTGATGTTTCTGGGAGCAAACTGGAAGGTGCAGGAAAGGTGCAACCTAAAGGTGCAGAAGTATTCTAAAGGCAAGATGAAGCAATCGCGCTGACAAGGGGATTCAAAGCAAAAGAGAGGGCATATAACAGAGCAAGTATTAGTAGGAAGGTAGAGGATTTGTAAGCTTTTAAAAACCAAAAGAAGGCAACTAAATAAAGTAATAAAAAAGATGAAATATGAACGTAAGCTAGCCAATAATATCACAAACGATACAAAAAGGCTTTTTTTGTATATATACAGTCAAGAGTAAACGAGAAATGAAAGTGGATATCAGACCATTGGATAATGATGCTATAGCAGTAGTGATGGAGGAACAAAGACCTGGCAGATGAACTTAATGAGTAAATAAGTATCTTGTGTCGGTCTTCACTGTGGAAGACACTAGCGAATGCAAGAAATGTAAGAGCATCAGGGAGCAGAAGTGAGAGTAGTTGCCATTGCTAAGGAGAAAGTGCTTGGGAAGCTGAAAAATCTGAAGATAGATAAGTCACTGAACCAGATGGACTACACCCCAGGGTTCTGAAAGAGGTAGCAGAAGAAATTGTAGAGGATTACCAATGATCTTTCAAGAGTCAATAGATTCCAGGATGGTTCCTGAGGAATGGAAAATTGCAAAAGTCACTCCACTCTCTTAGGAGGGAAGGAGGCAGAAGAAAGGAATTTATAGGCCAGTTAGCCTGACTTCAGTGATTGGGAAGATGTTGGAGTCTATTGTTAAGGATGACGTTTCAGGGTACTTGGAGACACATGACACAATAGGCCAAAGTCAGCACGGTTTCCTTAAGGGGATATCTTATCTGGCAAATCTGTTGGAATTCTTTGAGGAAATAACAGGCAGGATAGATAAAGGAGAGTCAGTGGATGCTGTTTGTTTTGGATTTTCAGAAGGTCTTTAACAAGGTACAACACACAAAGCTGCTTAGCAAGATAAGAGTCGATGGCATTACAGAAAAGACGTCAACAGTATTCAGAGGATTGGCTGACTGGCAGGAGGTAAAAAGTGGAGATAAGGGTGCCTTTTCTTGTTGGCTGCTAGTGATCAGTGCTGAACCACATCAGTCAGTGTTGGAACCATTTCTTTTTGTGTTATATGTCACCAATTTGGATGAAGGAATTGATGGCTTTATGGCCAAGTTTGCAGATGATACGAAGATATGTGAAGAGGAAAGTAGTGCTGAGGAAGCAGAGTGTCTACAGAAGGACTTTGACAGATTGGGAGAATGGGCAAAGAAGTGGCAGATGGAATATGGTGAAGGGAAGTGTATGGCCATGCACTTTGGTAGAAGGAATGAAGGAGTGGACTATTTTCTAAATGGGGCGAAAATTCAAAAATCCAAGCTACAAAGGGACTTGGGATTCCTCTAAGGTTAACTTGCAAGTTGAGTTAGTGGTGAGGAAGGCAAATGCAATATTAGCATTAATTTCAAGAGGAACTGGAATATAAGAGCAAGGATGTAATGCTGAGGCTTTATAAGGCATTGGTCAGACCGCACTTGGAGTATTGTGAAAAGTTTCGGGCCTCTTATCAAAGGACACATGTGCTGTGCTTGGAGATGCTCCAGAGAAGGTGCATGAGAATTATCCCAGCAATGAAAGGGTTATAACATGAGGTGAATTTGAAGGCTCTGATCTGTACTTACTGGGTTTAGAAGAATGAGGAGGATCTCAATGAAACCTATTGAATATTAAAAAGCCTAGATAGAGTGAATGTGGAGAGGATATTTCCAATAGTGGAGGAATTTAGGACCAGAGGACACAGCCTCAGAATAGAAAGATGTCCATTTAGAACAAAGATGCAGAAAATTTTCTTTCGCCAGAATGTGGTGAATCTGAGGAATTCAACTGTGCGGGCTAAGTCATTGAGTATATTTAAGGAGGAAACTGATTAATCTGAGCATCCAAAGTTACTGGGGAGGTAGGAGAATGGGGTTGAGAGGGATAGTAAATCAGCCATCATGCAGCAGGCTTGATGGGCTGAATGGCTGAATTCCGCTCCTATATTTTATGGTCTTGTGGTCCAAAAACCAGAGTGCGGTTCAGGGGGAGAGATATGCAGATGCTGGAAGGGAGGGGAGAGAAGTACAGAGAGAGCATGACAGAAAATAAAGAAGCAGAGGAAAGGAGAGAGAAAGGCAGTCAGGCACACATACATATAAGCAGAGGTGTGTATATATACGTATATAAAAACACAGATATATACTGTACACACACCATGCAGAGACATTTATGTACACATGCATGTACACATGCCCACATACACACACCTGGGGGTGGATGCTGCAGAGGAGGTGAGAGAGGAGTAGAAGGAAGAGTTGGGTGGGATGATGCTGAGGATGTTCTACGAGTCTGTGGTGGCCAGTGCTATCATGTTTGCTGTTGTGTGCTGGGGCAGCAGGCTAAGAGTAGCAGACACCAACAGAATCAACGAACTCATTCATAAAGCCAGTGATGTTGTGGGGATGGAACTGGACTCTCTGATGGTGGTGTCTGAAAAGAGGATGCTGTCCAAGTTGCATGCCATCTAGGACAATGTCTCCAATCCACTACATAATGTACTGGGTTGGGCACAGGAATACATTCAGCCAGAGACTCATTCCACCGAGATGCAACACAGAGCATCATAGGAAGTCATTCCTGCCTGTGGCCATCAAACTTTACAACTAACACACATCAAAGTTGCTGGTGAACGCAGCAGGACAGGCAACATCTCTAGGAAGAGGTACAGTCGACGTTTCAGGCCGAGACCCTTCGTCAGGACTAACTGAAGGACGAGTTAGTAAGAGATTTGAAAGTGGGAGGGGGAGGGGGAGATCCAAAATGATAGGAGAAGACAGGAGGGGGAGGGACGGAGCCAAGAGCTGGACAGTTGATTGGCAAAAAGGATATGAGGGGATCATGGGACAGGAGGACGGGGAGAAAGACAAGGGGGGGGGACCCAGAGGATGAGCAAGGGGTATAGTCAGAGGGACAGAGGGAGAAAAAGGAGAGTGAGAGAAAGAATGTGTGTAAAAAAAATAAATAACGGATGGGGTACGAGGGGGAGGTGGGGCATTAGCGGAAGTTAGAGAAGTCAATGTTCATGCCATCAGGTTGGAGGCTACCCAGACAGAATATAAGGTGTTCTTTACAGTAGAGGAGGCCGTGGATAGACATGTCAGAATGGGAATGGGATGTGGAATTAAAATGTGTGGCCACTAGGAGAACCTGCTTTCTCTGGCAGACAGAGCGTAGGTGTTCAGCAAAGCGGTCTCCCAGTCTGCATCGGGTCTCGCCAATATATAGAAGGCCACATCGAGAGCACCAGACGCAGTATATCACCCCAGCCGACTCACAGGTGAAGTGTCGCCTCACCTGGAAGGACTGTCTGGGGCCCTGAGTGGTGGTAAGGGAGGAAGTGTAAGGGCGGAAGTGTAAGGGCATGTGTAGCACTTGCTACACTTACAAGGATAAGTGCCAGGAGGGAGATCAGTGGGGAGAGATGGGGGGGACGAATGGACAAGGGAGTCGCGTAGGGAGCGATCCCTGCGGAAAGCAGAGAGAAGGGGGAGGGAAAAATGTGCTTAGTGGTGGGATCCCGTTGGAGGTGGCGGAAGTTACGGAGAATAATATGTTGGACCCGCAGGCTAGTGGGGTGGTAGGTGAGGACCAGGGGAACCCTATTCCTAGTGGGGTGGCAGGAGGATGGAGTGAGAGCAGATGTACGTGAAATGGGGGAGATGCGTTTGAGAGCAGAGTTGATAGTGGAGGAAGGAAAGCCCCTTTCTTTAAAAAAGGAGGACATCTCCCTCGTCCTAGAATGAAAAGCCTCATCCTGAGAGCAGATGCGGCGGAGATGGAGGAATTGCAAGTAGGGGATGGCATTTTTGCAAGAAACAGGGTGAGAAGAGGAATAGTCCAGATTAATTCCACATCCCATTCCCATTCTGACATGTCTATCCACGGCCTCCTCTACTGTAAAGATGAAGCCACACTCAGGTTGGAGGAACAACACCTTATATTCCGTCTGGGTAGCCTCCAACCTTATGGCATGAACATCGACTTCTCTAACTTCCGCTAATGCCCCACCTCCCCCTCGTACCCCATCCGTTATTTATTTTTATACACACATTCTTTCTCTCACTCTCCTTTTTCTCCCTCTGTCCCTCTGACTATACCCCTTGCCCATCCTCTGGTCCCCCCCCCCCACTTGTCTTTCTCCCCGTCCTCCTGTCCCATGATCCCCTCATATCCTTTTTGCCAATCAACTGTCCAGCTCTTGGCTCCATCCCTCCCCCTCCTGTCTTCTCCTATCATTTTGGATCTCCCCCTCCTCCTCCCACTTTCAAATCTCTTACTAACTCTTCCTTCAGTTAGTCCTGACGAAGGGTCTTGGCCTGAAACATTGACTGTACCTCTTCCTGGAGATGCTGCCTGGCCTGCTGCGTTCACCAGCAACTTTGATGTGTGTTGCTTGAATTTCCAGCATCTGCAGAATTCCTGTTGTAAACTTTACAACTCCTCCCTTGGAGGGTCAGAAACCCTGAGCCAATATGCTGGTCCTGGACTTATTTCCTGGCATAATTTACATATTACTATTTAACTATTTATGGTTTTATTACTATTTATTATTTATGGTGCAACTGTAATGAAAACCAATTTCCCCCGGGATCAATAAAATATGACTATGACTATGACTATGACTCTGGAAGGAGAGACGGAGAAAGAGGGAAGGGGTTAGAGGGAAAGGGGATAGAGAAAGAGAAGAGATTGAGAGAGAGAAAGGGGAAAGAGAGTGGGAGAGAGGCAAAGTGAGTGAGTAAGGTCAAAGAAGGTTAGAAAGAAAGTAGAGGGAGGGGAGAGAGGGGGAGAGGGAGAGAAAGGGACAGAGGGCTGCAAAAGGCAGGGGGAGAGTGGCGGAGTAAGGGAAAGGGAGAGTTGGTGAGAGAGAAAGGCAAGGAGAGGGAGAGGAAAGAGGGATAGGGAGAGACGAAGCAAGACGAAGGAGAGAGGTAGAAGGAGTGGGGTCGAGAGTGGGTGAGATAAAGGGAGAGGAAGAGAGGGAAAGGGGAAGAGAGAGTGAAGAAGGAGAGAGAGGGAGAGAGGAGGGGGTGAGGGTGGGGAGGGGGGTGAGATGCAAAGTGAGGGACCAACAGTGTCAAACAGGAAGCAGAAGGTGGAAAGAGTGACAGCTAACTTGAGAAAGAGCAAGCAAAGACGTAGAGGAGAGGTGGTGGAGACCAAGAGAGGAATAGCTCCGAGGGAAGCGAGTGGATGGAGAGAAGGAGATGAAGGGAGGGAGGGGTATGTGAGCTGGAGAGGGAGACTGTGTGGAAAAGGGGGAATTCAGTGTAGATGGGAGAAAGTATTGGGAGCAGGGAAACATCGATGACCAGCACATATTGATTGGCCATCACTATGTGGGGGAGGGAGATCTAACAGGATAGGAAAGCAGGTGTCTACAGTTAACTAGAGACACAGAGACCATCCAGGCTGTGTTGGATCCCAGGGCTTCCCATTAAAGAGCGAACAAGACTCCTTCTGAAGGCCAGCCTCGGGAGCAGAATGTCAGCACAGAGGCAGAAGTCCTCAATGGCAGCATTTTCATCTGTGCGCTGACGGTCACTGTCTCCTCAAGAGCTGAATGGTATCCTACCATTAATCTTCAAACTCCTTGGGCTTGCTAGGTGTATTAGATTGGTACTTGTCACCCCACCAGCCCTTCTTCCTCCCCTTCCCTATCCTCTCTCCCTCTTCCTCTCCCTCTCTCTCTCACTCTCCCTTCACTCTCCTTCGCTCCTTTCCTCTCTTTCTGTCCTTCTCACTTCCCCTATCCTCTTCCCCCTCTCCCTTTTTCTCTTTCTGCCTCTCTCTTCCTTTCCTTCCTTCTGACTCCTTTTCTTTCTCTCCGTCCTTCTCTATTCTCCCTTTCTAATTCTCTTCCTCCACTCTCCCCTTCTCTCTTTACCACTCCTTCTCCCTTCTCTTTCCCTCTGCCCTTTCCCTCTCATTCTCCCTCTCCCTTTCTCTCTCCCCAACTTCTCTCTTCTTCCCTCCTCCTCCTCCCTCTCTCTCTCCTGGCAGTATCTGTCCTATTTTCCCAGTTGTTCGACATTTTCTTTCCCTCTCTCTCTTTATTTCTGATCTCTGCCACTCTCTCTGCTCCTCCCACCGTGCCTCTGTCTCTCTGCCTTGCTCTGTCTGTCTCCCTTCCTCAATCCCTTTCCGTCTCCCTTGCTGACCCTCTCTTTGTCTCCCTCTATCTTCCCCCGCAGTCTCCTGTTATCTCTATCTGCCTGACTCTGGCTCATCCATACTCTATGTGTCTCTCCAATTTTCTCCCAGTGCTTCTGTTTTCCTCCTTCCCTTAGGACCTCTCTCCGCACCCACCCACCGCTCCTTCTGTTCCCCCCCCCCGCCTTGTTCTGTCTTCCTTTCTCTCTCTGTATTTCTCCTTTGCTTCCTTTTGTACCCCTTCTCTTTCTTCCACTCCTTCCTCAGCTCTTGTTCTCAAAGTCCAAGGTAAATTTATTATTGAAGTGTGTCTGTCACCATATACCAGCCTGAGATTCATTTTCTTGTGGGCATTTACAATAGATAAAAAGAAACACAATAGAATCATTGAAAAACTATACACAAAGATTGACAAACAATCAATGTGCAAGAGACAAACATAGATTGTAGAATCCTTGAAGTTGAGTCCATAGTTTGTGGAATCAGCTCAATGTTGAGGTGAGAGATGTTATCCATGCAGGTCCAGCAGCCTGATCGTTGAGGGGTGATAATTGTTCCTGAACTGGGGTGTGTAAAACCTAAGGCTCCTGTGTCACCTTACTGATGGTAACAGCCAGGAGAGAGCATGGGCTGATCAGTACACTCTTCACTGTGTGTTTATAGAAGTTTGTCAAAGTTTCAGATGACATGCTGAATCTGTGCAAATGTCCAAGAAAACAGAGGTGCTGCCGTGCCTGCTTTGAATTGGCAGTGACCGTAGGTGCTGGTCCCAGGACAGAGCCTCTGAAATAATAATGCGAAGGGATTTGAAGTTACTGACACTCTCCACCTCGGCTCCCATATACGGACTGGCTCGTGACACACAGCTTCTTGATGTGTGGTTACATAGAAAACGTAGAAAATAGGTGCAGGAGTAGGCCATTCGGCCCTTCGAGCCTGCACTGCCATTCAGTACGATCATGGCTGATCATCCAACTCAGAACCCTATACCTGCCTTCTCTCCATACCCCCTGATCCCTTTAGCCACAAGGGCCTTATCTAACTCCCTCTTAAATATAGCCAATGAACTGGCCTCAACTGTTTCCTGTGGCAGAGAATTCCACAGATTCAGCATTCTGTGTGTGAAGAAGTTTTTCCTAATCTTGGTCCTAAAAGGCTTCCTCTTTATCCTCAAACTGTGACCTCTCGTTCTGGACTTCCCCAACATCGGGAACAATCTTCCTGCATCTAGCCGGTCCAATCCCTTTAGGATTTTATACGTTTCAATAAGATCCCCCCTCAATCTTCTAAATTCCAATGAGTATAAGCCTAGTTGATCCAGTCTTTCATCATATGAAAGTCCTGCCATCCCAGGAATCAATCTGGTGAACCTTCTTTGTACCCCCTCTATGGCAAGAATGTCTTTCCTCAGATTAGGGGACCAAAACTGCACACAATACTCCAGGTGTGGTCTCACCAAGGCCTTGTACAACTGCAGTAGTACCTCCCTGCTCCTGTACTCGAATCTTTTTGCTATAAATGCCAGCATACCATTCGCCTTTTTCACCGCCTGCTGTACCTGCATGCCCACTTTCAATGACTGGTGTATAATGACACCCAGGTCTCGTTGCACCTCCCCTTTTCCTAATCGGCCACCATTCAGATAATAATCTGTTTTCCTGTTCTTGCCACCAAAGTGGATAACCTCACATTTATCCACATTAAATTGCATCTGCCATGAATTTGCCCACTCACCCAACCTATCCAAGTCACCCTGCATCCTCTTAGCATCCTCCTCACAGCTAACACTGCCACCCAGCTTTGTGTCATCCGCAAACTTGGAGATGCTACATTTAATTCCCTCATCTAAGTCATTAATATATATTGTAAACAACTGGGGTCCCAGCACTGAGCCTTGCGGTACCCCACTAGTCACTGCCTGCCATTCTGAAAAGGTCCCGTTTATTCCCACTCTTTGCTTCCTGTCTGCCAGCCAATTCTCTATCCACATCAATACCTTACCCCCAATACCGTGTGTTTTAAGTTTGCACAATAACCTCCTGTGTGGGATCTTGTCAAAAGCCTTTTGAAAATCCAAAAGGTTGTGGGTAGTATGTGACCTTCCTCCCACCATTCGACCCCCCACTTCAGCTGCCTCCATTCATGTAGCAACGAGGTGATGGACTTCCCTATCCTGCCGCCTCCCTCCACATCACCTCTCTCTGTGGATCTGCCCACTTAACGCAGCCTCAAAAAACCAGGTACAGATCCCTGAGCAGCTTAATCAATGTGTTTCACACCTGAGACTCTTGCTCTCAATCCACCATGCCCTAGATGCTGCCATTCGTAGACACGGGGAAAGCATTAAATTCTCTCTAACAACCCAAACTAGCAGTCAGTCAATCAAGTCCAATCTCGCAGCCTTATTAAAACTTCAGTTTCACCCTGTGCTTCAGATTCTGAATCTCCCGCAGTGTTTCTTGGCTGGAAGACTGTGTTTAAACATTCAGAAGCCATGCGATATTACTCATAGAAAATGAATCTTTCATGACTGATTTTTCGACACCTCTTTTCTATCCGCTGTTGTTTAATGTTTCAATTTACAGGAAGCAAACATTCAATCAGTCGGATTAACTATTTAATGGATGTCATCACTCAAGCTGTCTGCTGGAGGCTAGTCTGTACAAACACGAATTAGACCCAAGGAGGGGACACTTAGTGAGAGCCTTCCCATTGATTCAGAGGCACATTCTGCATGTGTGTGTGTGTGTGTGTGTGTGTGTGTGTGTGTGTGTGTGTGTGTATGTGTGTGTGTGTGTGTGTGTGTGTGTGTGTGTGTGTGTGAGAGTGTGTGTGTGTATGTGTGTGTGTGTGTGTGTGTGTGCGCGTGTGTGTGTGTCTGTGTGTGTGTGTGTGTATGTGTGTGTCTGTGTGTGTGTGAGAGTGTGTGTGTGTATGTGTCTGTGTGTGAGTGTGTGTGTGTGTGTGTCTGTGTGTGAGTGTGTGTTTTGTGTGTGTGTGTGTGTGTATGTGTCTGTGTGTGAGTGTGTGTGTGTGTGTGTGTGTGTGTGTGCCTGTCTGTCTGTTTGTGGCTGTGTGTGTATCTGTGTGCGCATGTCTGTGTGTGTGTGTGTGTGTGTGTGTGTGGGGAAATGCGTGCGTGTATGTCTGTCTGGGTGAATGTGTGAACGTGATTGTGTGTGTGTGTACATGAGGGAGAGTTAGCGAGGGAGACGTCTATGTCTGAATTCATTTGTGCGTTACACTGTGTGGGTGTATGCACTTGTGAGAGTGGATCTTTGTGAATATGTGTGTGTGCATGCATACGTGTGTTTTTTTGTCTGTGAATATATGTGTGAGAGAGTTTGAAGGTGAATATGTTTGTGTGACTGGGGTTGAATATGTGTTTAGTGAATATGTATTCCTGCGATAATGAGTATATGAACAAGTACACGTGCATGTATGCAAACACATACATGTGCACACATGCACACAGACACACAAATGCATGTATCAATTAAAGCACACATGATTACTCACATGCATATAAACTCCCATGCACACTTGTATGTGCGCTTGATTCTTAACTTGCTTATCAGCTGTTAGACAGTATCAGTGTGAGTTAGTTTATGCATGTGTGTACCTAGCTGAACTTATTCCCTCTGCCTGTACAATGTCCATATCCTTTCCTTCCCTGCAGTTTTATGTACCTGTCCAACAGCTTCTTAAGCACCTTTATCGTATCTGGCTCCAGTACCACCCCTTCAGCTCATTCTAGGAACCCACCACTCCTTGTGTAAAATACTTGACCCACACATCTACTTTGAATTTCCTCTCTCACCTTAAATGCCTGCCCTCTGGTATTAGATATTTCCTACCCCAGGAAAAAGATAAGGGCTGTCTTCTCTTTCTATGCCTCCTATAATCTTATAAACCTCTATCAGATCTTCTTTCAGCCTCCGACAGTCCAGAGGAAGCAACTCAAGTTTGTCCAACCTCTCCTTGTAGCTCATGTTCTTTAATTAAGGCAGCGTCTTGGTGAACCTTTTCTGCACCCTCTACAAAGCCTCCTCACCCTTCCTGTGATGGGACAACTAGAATAATGTCCCCTCCACAGTCTCCAACCTGACAGTCCTGCACTGCCCAATTCTGTCTCTTCCCCAAGATCCACAAAAAGGAGTTCTAGTGAGTCATTGAAACACAGAGCATGGAAACAGGCCTTGTGGCCCATGTTCATCAAGATCCCCATCAAAGCTTACACCATTATCCTGCGTTTGACCTGTATCCTTTTTTATGCCATGGACCCTTACCAGTAACCGAGTGGTCCATGGACCCAAGGGTGGGAACGCCTGCTCTAAACCTTTCCTATCTATCCATCTACCCGTCAAAGAGTCTTTTAAATGTTGTTAATGTATGTGCCTCAGCCACTTCCTCTGGGAGTGATGTTTGTAAAAGGTGGCATCCATCATTAAGAACAAGGCCTTGACCCATTGCTGCCATCAGGAAGGAGGTACAGGAGCCTGAAGACACACACTCAGTGTTTCAGGAACAGCTTCTTCCCCTCCGCCATTGAGTTTCTGAACAGACAATGAACTACTGAGCGCTAATTCACGATTTCTTTTTCGCTCTCTTTGCACCTATTTCATTTATTTCTTATATATCTTATTGCACTTTATATTTTTTTATTATTTATGTATTGCAATGTACTGCTGCTGCAAAACAACAATTTCATGACATATGCCAGTGACATTAAACCTGATTCCGATACAGCTCATTCCAGACACGGACCGCCCTCTGGGTGAAAAAGTTGCCCCTCAAGTTGCTATTTCATCTCTCACCTGTTCCTCTCGGTCTTGCTTCCTCAATCCTGTGGAAAAAAGAGTGTGTACATACGGCCTGCTTATGCCTTTGTGATTTTATACAAAGGTCATCCCTCTTTCTCTTATACTCCAATAAAGAAGGTCCAACAAACATCCTCATAAATCTTCCTTGCAGTCTTTCCAGCTAGCAAAACCTTTCCTACGGCAGGGTTCCAAACGCTCCCTCACCGACGTCTGGCACAAATTCAACACCACGTCACTGCGCATAAACAAAGAAGTGCAAGGTTAAAATGAGGTAGATTGTGAGGCCAAGAGACTATCTTATCGTATAAGGGGTCTAATCAAGAGACTGATAACTTGAGCCTGGTGGTATGTGCTTTTGTATCTCCTGCCCGATGGAAGAGGGGAGAAGAGAGAATTCCAGGTTGGTTGGGACCATTGATTATTCTGGCTGCTCTGCTGAAGTGTAGACAGATTCCATGGAAGGAAGTTTGGTTCCTGTGATATGCTGAGTTGTATCTGCAACTCCACAGCCTACCTGCAGTCATGTGTAGAGCTGCTGCTATACATCCAAGCAGGATGCTTTCTATGGAGCATTGATAAAAATTGGTAAGAATTGACAGGAACATATCGAATTTCTTTAGCCTCTGGAAGTTGCATTGGTGAGCTTCCTTGGCCATGACACCAAATCCTGGAGAGAATGCTGTTGATGTTCACTCCTAGAAACTTAATGCTTCTCAACCTTCTCAACGTCAGCACTTTAGATGTAGGCAGGAGCATGTGCACAACCCCCTCTCTCGGAAGTCAATAACCAGCTCTTTTGTTTTGATGACATCGAAGGTAAGTTTGTCACCATGTCACTAAACTCTCTATCTCCTTGCTGTACTCCAGCTCATCGTGTTTCAAATCAGCAAACTTGTAGATGGACTTGGAGTGGAACCTGGCCACTCAGTCATGAGGGTACATGAAGCCGATACAATCTGTGGAGCACCAGCGTTGAGAATAATTGTGGTAGGGGTGTTCCTGCTTGTCCTTACTGATAGCTGCCTGTTGGGCAGCAAGTCAAGGATCCAGTTGCAAGGGACCTGTTGACTCCCAGGGTCTGGAGTTGGGGATGAATGTGCTTGGAATAATAGTATTGAAGGCAGAAATTTAGCAATAAACAGTAGTCTGATGTAAGTATCTAATTGCTCCAGGAATGAGTGC
Organism: Mobula birostris; assembly: GCF_030028105.1. Taxonomy (NCBI): domain Eukaryota; kingdom Metazoa; phylum Chordata; class Chondrichthyes; order Myliobatiformes; family Myliobatidae; genus Mobula; species Mobula birostris. Next base: position 131,093,564 of record NC_092377.1, on the reverse strand, counting down.
AGGGACAGGCGATGGCATCCGCTGTCGACCTGTTTTTCAGTGGGTTTGAGGTTGTTTGGAAAGCTGGAGTTGATGTTTTGCATGACCAGCCTCTCCAAGCTCTTCATAATCGTGGATGTTAGAGCCACTGGGCAAATTACAAAATAGTCTACCCTTTATTCTTCTCCACACTTCCCATCTGCCACTTCTGTAACTACTCTCCCAACCTATCCAATTCCTTTTGCAGACTCCTCCTCCTGTACACATGTATGTATAGCAAGAGCCACAGGTACTGACATAAATGTGCACCAGAGCTTAAGTCACAGGGAAGTGTATCATAGACACAAGTTTGTTTAGCATTTTGATCAATGGTGGTCTGTCAGGGTCGAGGGGATCCGTACCCAATGTGATTCAGGGGCAATCCAGTTACAGCAGAGAAAAATTGGTGGACTCACTAACAGAAAGGTGCTTAAAAGAAAGGGTGGTTAGTGAGGGGATACTGATTTTGTATGTGCAGATGCACACACACACACACATACGTACATATGCACACACATATATACACATACATACTGTATATACATACAACCACATATACGCGCAAGAAACAAAGACACAACTCATATACATGAATAAAATACTTGTATATGAACACATGCATACAGAAACAAAAAGACAGATAGCGTGATACAAAACAGAAACTAAAAAACAGATACTCATAGAGACACAGACAGACAGACACTCACACGCACACAGATACACCCAGACACACACACACACACACACACACACACACAGATGCAACCAGACACACAAACACACACACACACACACACATGAAACCAGACACACACACACACACATGCAACCAGACACACAGACACACACACACACACACACACACACACACACACATGCAACCAGACACACACAGACACACACACACACACACACACACACACACACACACACACATACACAGATGCAACCAGACACACACAGACACACAGACACACACACACACACACACACACACACACACACACACACACACACACACTCTGACACTGAAAGATAAAATGTGAAGCGTTTAAGGGGAACGTGAGGGGGAACTTCACTCAGGGGGTTGGTGAGAGAGTGGAAAGAGCTGTAAGCGGAAGTGCTATATGTGGGTTCAACTTCAACATTTAAGAGAGATTTGGATAAGTACATGGAGTAGAAGGGTATGGAGGGCAAAGGCCCAGCTGCAGATCAACGGGATGAGCCAGAATAACAGTTCAGCATGGACTAGATGGGCTGAAGGGCTTGTTTCTCTACTGTAGTGCTCTTTAACCCTATGATTCTATCATATACAGATACACTCGCACTCACACTCACACACTCACACTCACCCACACACACAAACACAAACAGACATAGACAGGTAGGCAAAGAGCCACAGACACACACACACACACACACACACACACACAGACAAGCAGACACACTCTCACCCATACACACAAACACAAACAGACACAGACAGATAGGCAAAGAGCCACAAACACACACAGACACGCACGCGCGCGCGCGCACACACACACAGAGGCAGTGTGAGGACAGGCTCGGTGCTGGTGCACAGAGGAGTGAGCAGCAGAGCAGGCGATCTGATGCAGACACCCTTAAATATGCCATTAATTACAGGAATCACTCTGCTAATTACTGTCGACGATGGGTGCCAGATAAACAGAGACAAATGGACAAGCACGTGCAGATACAGACAACACCTACAAACATCACCTCCTCGCTCGGATAACTGTCTGGGCAAACAGAGTACGCCTGTTCATTTTCCTTCCTGATTATCCCACCCCACCCCACCCCTCCTTCTGTCAGGTTGTAGATGCAAAGCATCACTGGCAGCAGGGGAGAGGTTATCTGGAGGAGTGGGAGAGTTGGTGATTGCAGAGGGCCATCATGTGTGTGGTGAGACAGACAGAAGGATTAAATTGGGACCGACATCCACGAGGCTGGGGGAGACCACAGCCCTGAGTGGGGCCAGTAATGTACAAAGACGTAGTACAGGGCATAGGACGAGAAGGGCCTGAATAACAGGTGAGGTGAGCCACCATCAGAGGTGGTGAGACAGCTGGGGGCAGGCAGGGAGAGGAGTGGATGACAGGCTGGGAGGTGTGTGAAGGACAGGTGGGGAGAGGTGTGAGGATTAATGGAAGGAGGTGTGAAGGACAGGTGGGGAGAGAGACACACACACAAATCAAGAGAGGTATAGATACAGCGCGTAAGGGAGCGAGAAACTAAAGGAATAGGAAGCAAGAGAGAAATGGAATCGTTCACCGAATCATGGAAATAGGCCCTTCAGCCTATCTACTCCTCCTGACCCCTGGGTCTACATTAGATCCATGTTCTTCACTACCTTGATGGTTCAAAGAGGGGTCACTATGTCACCCATTTGAGGCAGAGAAGGAGAACGAGAGAAATAGAGAGAGACAGTGAACGAGGAGATTGAAGGAGACAGGGAGAGAGAAAGAGGAGGAGAAAGGGAGAGGGCAAAAGAGAGAGAGGGAGGGGAAAGGGGAAAAAGAGCAAGAGTGGGAGTGAGAGAGAAGAGGACGAGAAAGAATAGAGGGGGGTGGGAAGAGAAAGAAAGAAATCGAGGGAGGAAGAGAGGGAGACAGAGAAAGGCGGAGGCAGAGTGAGAGAGAGAGGAAACGTGAGGGGTGGGAGAGAGTGTACAGAGACAAATGGGATTAATGTACATCAATAGAGGGAGGTGAGTCACTGGAACTCGCTCCCTACAAAGGTGGCGAAAGTAGAGTCTGTGGGTGTTTTTATTGTTGGCAGGGTGGGGTGGGGAGGGCATGGGTGAAATTCAGTTCCTGGCAAGTGAAGAGGGTAGAAGGTCACTGGGAGGGTGATGGGAATGTGGAGTCAGGATTACAGTCCGATCTGCACAAGGTTATTGAACGGTCAGCTTGGGGTGAGGGTGGGAGAATTTGGACAGTGAATGGTTGGGCATTGGGGAGTGCTGTAGAGACCTAGAACTTGGGAGCATTTAATAGGGGAGAATGGATGGGCCGACTGGCCTGATTGCTATGTGTGTTTTGTTCAATATAGTGAGGGAGAGGGGAAAGAGAAAAGGGAAGGGGAGATGGAGAGAGAAACGAGGAGGAGAGAGAGAGAGAGAATGGGAGAGGAAGGCGGGGCAAGGAGACAGACAGACGAGAGAGAGGGAAAGGGAAAGAAACAGGGATGGGTAGAGAGTGAAGGAGAGAGAGGTAACGAGAGATAGACACAGGCAGACACAGAGAAACAGAGAAAGAGACAGACAAGTCTAGAGAGACAGAGAGAGAGAAAGAGAGAGACAGAGGTATAGAGAGACAGAGAGAGAGAGACTAATAAAACCACATAGATTGTCACACACTTATACACACTCACATACACACATATACATAAAAGAAATCATTTAGAGCAACATACAGAAAAGCGCCCAGTCACATAATACACATAAATTTGTCTGTCTCTGTCTGTCCCTTTACCTCTCGGACTCCCTCTCCCTGCCCCCCTCTCTCTGTCTGTCTGTCTGTCTCTCTCTCTCACATACGCTCTCTCTCTCGCCTTTCCATCCTTCCCCCTCTCTGCTGTCTATTTTCCCTCTCTCTTTCTCCTATTCCCTTCCACCTTCAGTTATTACTCTTTCCAGTTGGCCTCTCTCTCCCCTAACACTCTAACTTCTCCATGGATATTGAATATACTGACTTCATTTATGATTATGCTCACATGTATACACACACACACACACTCACTCACACACACACACTCACACACACACACTCACTCACACACACACTCACACACACACACTCACTCACACACACACACTCACACACTCACACACACACACTCACACACTCACACACACACACACACACACTCACACACTCACACACACACTCACAAACTCACACGCACACTCACGCATACACACACACACACACACACACTCACACACAACGTGGGGGGAGTAAAGGGCAAGTAGACAGAGTGGGGCAAGGAAACAGACAGATAAAGAGAAAAGGAAGAGAGAGACGGTGGGTAGAGAGAGAAGGAGAAAGAGAGGGTCAGAGAGATAAAGATAGAGGTAGACATACAGAGACAGATAGACTAATAAAAATCACCGCACCCCGTAATACACAGACACACATATCTGACTGTTCCTTTGCATCTCTCTCTCTCTCTCTCGCTCTCTCGCTTGCTCTCTGGCACTCTCTCTTTCAGACACACACACACACACACACACACACACACACACACACACACACACACACACACACACAACTGGAGATACAGACTGGAGTCAGACAGACGGACGCAGGACGGGCAAGACGGCGGGGGGCGGGGTGGGGAGGGATGTTGAGAAATTAGAGAGTAAGAAGAAAAAAACGGGAAGCAGATTAAATAAAAGCTGCACAATATATTTCTGCAGAGCGAGAGAGAGAAGTTGGCTTCTGGTGGCTTCTGACCGAGATGGCAACTTCACTAGCAAGTGAGAGCACGTTCGGAGACACAGAGAGGAAAGAGTAAAATCTCTTCACTGGCGGCTGACCAGGGCTCTATCTTCATGCCACGCACATACACCCCGCAATTGGATAGAGGAGACCCAGAGAGAAACTTCACTTTGCTCAGCCCAACCCTGGCAACCTCCTTCAAGTGCTTTGTACTTTATTCTGAGTGGAATTAACTATCCTGATGTCAAATTGCCGTCGAAATCGATAATAATATCTTTACAAAGAGGGATATTCTTCTTTGAGAACAGCTTCTGAAAAATGGAAAATTTAGTCGAAATTGATTCATTACTTGACACTTTATAGGACGATATGGTTATTGATCGAATTCTGTCACATCCCATCACGTTTAATCGAAGGTGAAGCCACTGCCGATTGGGGTATTTTTCATAATTTTAAAACAGCTGAACGCGGTAGACAGTGGACTGGGGCATGCAGGGGAAGTGGCGAGGAAGGGGGCAGGGGAGGGAGGGAGTGAGGGGAGATTGAGGGAGGCGAGGGATACAGTGGAGGTGGGAGGGAGAGGGGCAGGGGAAGGGAGGGAGATGGAGCGAAGGGGAGCGGGGAGGCGGAGAGGGGGAGCGTGGGAGGAAAGGGCGGCGGAGGTAGGAGAAGGGTACAGGGGCAGAAGGAGGGAAGGTGAGAGGAGAGAGAGAGTGGAAGGGTGCAGAAAGGGTGGCGGGGGAGAACATGACGGAGGGAGGGAGATATAGGCAGAGGACGGGTACAGGGAGATGGAGAGGGAGGAGAGGGGTACGGGGAGGGGAGAGGGAGGGGCAGGGGAAGAAGGGAGAGAGGGAGAGAAGGATGGAAGGGGAGGGGTGCAGGAGCAGTAGGAAGGAAGGTGAGAGGAGAAGGAATGGAGGTGACATGAAGGAGCAAGGGACGGAAGGCGGGAGGAGGGAGATAGAGATTTGGGAGGGGTGCGGGAATGAGAAGAGAGGGAGGAGAGGAGTGCAGTGGATGTGGAGGGGAGGGATAGGGGAGGAAGAGGCGGGGAGAAGGAGGGGAGGAAGAGGGGAGATAGAGGAAGGGGAAGGAGTGCAGGGTTAGCGAGGGTGAGTGAGGGTAAGGAGAGGGAGACGTAGGGGAAAAGGGGAGATCATGATGGTTGGGAAGAGGGGAATTGGAAATGGAAGGCATAAAGAGGGACGGAGGGAGGGGCAATAGAGGGAGGGGAGGGAACTGCAGAGAGGTGGAGAGGGTGGGGGAAGGGGAGGTGGATGGGGTACAGTGGGATGGAGGGACGGGGAAAGGAAGGGGAAGGATGCAAGAGAGATGGAGAGGGTGGACAAATGGAGGGAGAGAGAGGAAATAGAGGCAGGAGGTTTAAGAGAGTTGGAGTGCATGTGGTGAAGGGGATACTGCGGGGAGGATAGCAGCAAGAGAGAGGGGATAAAATAGAGGGAAAGAAGGGGGATGCAGGGCGGGATAGAGACGGAGGGATGGATAAAGAAGGGAAGAGATGGAGGAAGCTGGGAAAGTGATGAGGGAAGGGAAGAAGAGAGTGGGAAAGAGGTGGGTGATAGAGAAGGGAAGGATAGAGGGAGTAGGAGAATAGATAGGGGAGGATGGAAGGATAGGGTAGAGAATAGAGGGAGATAATAGGGAGAAATGGGATGGAGCAATAGAGATGAAAATTGATGGAATGGAGGATGTAAGATTAATAGTAAGGGGTGATAAAGATAAGGGTAGAGAGGCAGGGTTGGGGGTAGAGTGAGGGGAGTAGAGAGGTGTGAATGGCAGAATAGGGATAGAGAAACAGGTGGGCAGAATAGAAAGGGGATAAGAAGATGGAAATAGAGAGAAGGAGAGATTGGGAGAAGAGAGAATGAGAGAGGTATAGAGGGCGATAGTGATAGTGAATTAAGAGCTGGGGAGAGCGAGGAAAGGTAGTGAGATATGGAGAGAGAATGGGGGAAATGGAGAGAAGTACGAAACAGAGAGCGTGGAGGAAAATAAAGAGATGGAAGAGAGAGGAGACAGGATAGAGAGGGGTGAAGAGGGAGAAAGAAATATAGATAAGGGAAAGAGGGAGGTGAAATAGGTAGTGATGGCCAGGTGGGAGTAGAGGAACGAGAACGAGGTAGAGAAAGTGGGAAGGGAAACAGAGAGAGGAAGTGGGGGGGGAATAGAGAGGCAGAGTAGGAGGAGAGAAGGCAAGTGGAAGGGTGGAGCTGGGAAAGAGAAAGGGGTAGAAGTGGGAGAATAGAAAAAGAAGAATTGAGCAAAAGGGAAAAGTAGGAGGAAAGAGAGGTAAGGAGGGAAAGAACAAAAAGGAGGGGAAAAGAATAAAAGAGAGAGGAAGATGAGCATGCTACCGACGCTAAGGAAGTGATAGATCATCACAAGAATAGGGGGAACAAGGGCTGGAAAAATAACAAAGAGGGAGATTAACGGAGAGGAGTGGGGATAGAGTGAGGGAAAAGGGGAAGGTTGGAAATAAAGAAAGGTGGGGATAGAGAGGGGGAGAACTTACTGGGGGTAAATTGCAGGCAAGAGAGGGAGAGTAAGAGGGAAGAAAGAATATAAGAGGGAGGAGGCAGAAGAAGAAAGAGAAGGGAGGGAAAGATGCAGAAAGAGAGGTAGAGAAAGATGAAGTGACAGAGGGAGAGAGACAGAGTGAAGGGAAGATGGAGGGAGGAAGGTGGAGGGAGAATGACGGGAGGAAAAGGAGAAAGGTGAAAAGAGGGAGACAGAGAGGGGAAGGGAGGGAACTAGAAAGAGAGGGACAGAGGGGTGGAACTATGGTAGAGAGAGGGAAAGGGAGGGAGAGGGAGAAAGAGAGAGAGAGAGAGAAAGGAGAGATAGAACCCTAGCACTTGTGTACGACAAATCTCCTGTAATTAACAACTAGCCCTTGCCTTACTTAGAGCACGGAAATAAAATGTATTTTATCTCGATATTAAATACTCTTTCTAGTGTAGAGAGGGATGAACCCCCTGTGTCCCGTGCACACACACACACACAAACACACACACACACACACACACACACACACACACACACACACACACACACACACACACACACACACACACACACAACACACACACACCCTTTTTCTACATTATATCCCCTGTATGGTGCATGTTATGTGTATGTATATATATAAAGCTCCTGTATTCGCCCCCTCCGGAGATGCAGCCGGTCGATATTTAATTGTTATTTCAGGAGCGAATGCAGAAAACGATTCCTCTTCGAAAAAATTTCTAATTTATTTTAGATTTGCACAGCCTGTACGTAGGTAGCGCGCAGGCGCGTCCCGGCCGACCCATCTATCACACTTTAGCAAGCTCCGAAGGTTTCGTGAAACAACTTTTAAACTGGCGACTCCGTAACAGTTTCTAAATGAAATCAGTCATTTTCATCAACCGGCCAGCAAAATATTATCTACACTCTATTTCGAGGGATCGAATCTTATTTAGAATCGCGTTTCGACATCTGTTTTCAAATTTGATCTACTATGAACTTTATTTTCCGAGTTTGAAGGGAATTATTTTGAATCGATCGGTAGCAGTGTGTGTGTACATATATTTTGTAGGCGCGGACATGTACCGTTCACAGGCAACTTAAACCCGGGAGAGGTGGGAGCTTCACTCCGTCTCTGGGTTAATCTTACCCCCCTTCTGTCCATCCCTCTTTCTCTCTATCCCTCACCCCAGAGGTCTTTCTCACAACACCTGCCTCTCCCTGTCTCTCTGGGAGTCTCTGCCGAACCGATTTCTCGGTGGTGGTTAAACCTCTCTCCAACGTTCTCAGTCTGTGCTTGTTTCGCTTTCTCTCTCTATTTCTGTCTCACTCCGCCTCTCTCTATATCTCTAACTCCTCTCTCCCTGCCCCACCTCTCTTTCTGCTCCTCTCTACCAGCCTTTCTATCTTTGTTCCCTCCCTCTCTGCCCCCTTTTCCGTTTTTCTGCCTCTCTCTCTATTCCCTCCTTCCTTTTACCCCCTCTCTCTCGGCTATCTGCCTCTATTTCCATTTTTTCCCTCACTGGCCATCCCTCTTTCTGACCCTCTATCTGCTTCCCTCTTTACCTGACCAATCCGTCTCCTCTATCTGCCCCTTCTGTCGGTACCCCCTTTTCTCTCAGCCCTTTATCTGCCCCTATCTCCACCTATCTGCCCTCTGTCTTGACTTCCCCTCTCACATTCCTCTCTAACTAACTTGCTCCTCTCTCTTCCCTCACTTTCTAATTTTATCTCCCCTCGCTCTTCTTTTCAATCGAATTCTGATCCTCTGTCTCGCTGGCTCTCTCACTCTCCTCTCTCACTCTCCTCTCTTCCTCCCTCCCCCCCTCTCTCTCTCTCTCTCTCTCTCTCTCCGTTACTCCCACCCACACCCACACCGAGTCTGTAACCTCGGGCACGCAAGATTGTGAAGGAACAAGTTTTGCAAATAAAGCAGCGGTCCGGTCTGACTGGCGGGCGTCAGCGTACAAGGTAAGCACTACAACATCGCTCCGCTCAGCCTTCAGGCTCACGAATGGGGAACTGACGGTTAGAGGGGGAGGGAGAGAAAGCGCGGATGGAAGGATGGACAGATGGAGGGACGGAGAGAGATAAAAAGAGGGTGAGCGTGAGTGGGGATGGGGATGAACAGCGCTAAGAGACACATATAGACATTATGGACAAGACGGGTATATTGGCAAACGAGCAACAATATATCTCGGGATGATATATACACAGAAAGTTCAACACTAGTGGAAAGATGATAGATAGATAGATAGATAGATAGATAGATAGATAGACAGACAGACAGACAGACAGACAACTGGATAGACAGACAGATAGAAAGAGATAGAGAGATTAATAAATAAAAAATAAAATTGAAAAGGTAGTTCAATCAATAGCTAATTAGATAGAGATAGATAGAAAGATGAATGGATAGATATATTAATAGATTAAAAAGATAAATAAATAGATAGTTCCATTGATAGATAGATAAACGGATAGACAATTAGATAGATGAATGATTAGAGCGATACAGATAGAAAACTAGATAGATAAACAGACGGTTAGATAGACAGAATGATAGATAAATGGATAGGTAGGTAGGTAGATAGACAGACAGATTGATAGATCAATAGATAGGCAGATAGATAGACATAAAATAGACAGATAGATAGACAGATAAATAGATAGACGGATAGATAGATCAATACACAGACAGATAGACAAATAGACAGATAGACAGACAGACGAATAGATAAGTCAATAATCAGACAGGTAGATAGATACATAAATAGACAAATAGATAAAATGAAAAATGAATAGACAGATGGACAGACAGACTGCTAGATAGATAGATAATAGCAGATAAGATAGAAGGCAAGAAAGTTAGAAAGAAAAAGAAAGAAATAGAAGAGAAGAGATAAATAGAAAACCAAGCAGGAAGTTAGATAAGGACACAGAGAGAAATGGATAATTATTTTCAATCCTTCTCTCTCTCCCTCCCGACCTACAGACTGTCCTCTCTGGGGGAAAGGACACAAATTCCTTGCTATGTTCACAGGAACTCCCGGCCAAACTTGTGTCTGGTGACACCTTCTCCTTTCCCTCGTTAATGCTCAGTCATTCTGGAAGTGATGACTCAGTAATGAATGGAGGGTTTGTGGTTCATGTTGTAGCTACTGACTCGTTCGTTCTACATCCTGTCCCCCTCTTTGTATGTCCTTGCCTTTTGTGTCTCTATCTTCATTCCCACCTCTCTCTTTTTCATCCCACCTTTGGGTCTCTGGATGATTCTCATTTCCCTTCCTCCCTCTCGGAAAACGGCACCTCAGTCTCTGCCTGATAATTGTTTACCTCTCCCCTGTTTCCCCTTCTCTCTTTTCCTTTCAAATTCCCCCTCTCTCGTTGTTTTTAATCACTGCCTCTCTATCCTCTTTCCTCTATCCTTCACTCCCTCTTTCTCTTATCGTCCTTCCTATCTCTCCTTTCCTTCAGTCACCACTTTACTATCATTCTCTTTGACTCCCATGGTACTACAACTTCCTGCCTGCCTTCTTCTTTTCACTTCTAGTTAGTTGACTGGCCCTTTTCTATTTCGTTCTCTTCTTCCTTGCTTCTGTCCTCCCATCCATCTCTCTCACTCTATCTATCTATAGTCTATCCATCTAGCTATCTATTTATCTATCTTCTATCCATCTCTGTATCCACTTATCATTTTATCTATCTGTCTCTCTATCTATCTGTCTGTCTATCTATCAGTCAATCTATCTGTATGTCCTTATAACTATCTGTTGTCTATCTATCCCTCTGCCTATCAGTCTATCTGTCTATCCTTCTATCTATCTCTCTATGTCTGGTTACCCATTAACACTCTTCTACCCCACCCCTCGTGCTCTCAGCATCCTCTCTCACCCACCCCATGCCAGAAATACATGGGACTGCAATACCGGCAAAATTGGTGCCAATTTGCGTACAGGAAGATCCCACAACAACAACAACAACAGCAACACATTAACGCCTTAATCGTCGGGGAGTTACTGGTTGACAGAGGAGGTAGAGGCAGACTCTGAGAAAGTCCTCTCTACCCTTTATATTTCCGGTGTTCCCTCTCACGATCCCGGAGCACCCAAACACCGCCCCTTCCAGAGTGCGTCCTGACCCGGAACTGCCCGCAAAGCAGTGCAGTGCTCCCTCGGCAACGTCCCAACTTTGGCGCTCCCTCCGCCACTCACACGTAGGGTGCGCTCTCTCGGCACTACCTGTCCGTGAGGCGCTCCCTGCACTGCCTCTCCCACAGTACGGCTCCCCCTCATTACCGCCCCTCCCATTGTGCGGCACTCTCACTCAGCGTCCTACCACACTACGGGGCTCTCTCAGTTGCAGCCGCGCTCCCTCATCACCCATTCCACATTACAGCTCCCCCCCCCCCCCCAGCACCCTCTCTTCTCCCACACCGCTTCAGCACCGTCACTGCAGCGGAGCGGCGCTCCCTCAGCACTGCCCCTCCCACTTCGGACAGTCCGTCGCTGGCAATTGACATCTCTCAGGGTAAAGAAGCACCGGCTTCCGCTAAGATTAAGGCAGGGACCTAATTCTTTGCACTGATCGAACTCAGTAGCGACAAAGGGAAATAGTGTATTGATCAGAGGCTCCGGAGATTAAGAGACAAGTGTGTATATCCATCAGCTCTAAACTGCTTCTGCCGTTCAATGCGGCCAGTATTGGATACGCGTTCGGCATGCCAAAACTGGCGGCCGCTTCTCCTTAACCCTTTCCCCGCCGGCAGTCTGTGCTGCAAGAGCAGGGACACGGGAATTAACCCCGGTCAAATTGTCACTGAGGGAGCGCCGAGCTCCGACTGAGTGAGTTCAGAGGTAGCGCTGTGTGAGGGGCGGTGAGGAGGGAACGCCAGTGGAGGGGCAGTGAGGAGGGAGCAGAGTGCTTCTTATAGTTCCTACAAGGTGCCAGCAAATTATTGATCCCCTGAGCAGTGCTATATAAAAGCAGGCTGCCTTCATTTTCCGACAAATATTGTTAAGGTTTTCCTTCAAAATGTAGAGGGAAGGGGGTGGGATGAGGACGGTGAGCTCGAAAGTGCACTGAGAGACATTGTTTTGGCAGGTGTACAACATTCAGAGATGATATGGGTACTGAGCGATTAAAACAGGAAGATTAGGGTGATAGAGGGGATGTGGGGAATGGTCGAAAGCTGGAAGAGGCTGCCTGTGGGGGTTGTTAGGGGCAGAGACCCTTACAGTACTGACAAACTATCCGGGCGGGCGCTTGGGATGGCCAGCACTGTGCTAAACCCGTGCTGGTAAAATTGGGTTGGTAGCGAAGGGTCTTTAGTTGACAGTATGGACACTGCGAGCCGAAAGGCCTGCGTCCGGTCCGCGCTGTTATGACTCTCCGGCCTCTGCCAAGTTGGCCCTCTGAAATTCATGCAATGAATTGGTCACCTGTTATGTGGGACCTGTATATCAGTGGTCAGTGCAACGTTAATCAGGGTGTGGGTGGATGTTTCCAAAACCATTCTTCAGGCACAGCGGAGGATGTCTGTCCCGAGTTCATCCAGTAGTTTGATGTTTGCTCCAGATTCCAGCATCTGCAGTCCCACCCTTCTCTCTCTTCTCTCTCTCTGTCTCTCACTCACTGTCACTCTCTCTCTGTCTTTCTCTCTTTCTGTCTCTCTGTCTCGCTCGCTTCCTTTCCCTCACTCATTCTCTCTCTCTCACTCTGTCGTGCTCTTTCTCCTTTTCTCCCTCTATCTCTTTTTCTCTGTCCCATCTCCTCCCTTTCTCTCCACTTTGCTTGCTCTCCTCGCCTCTTATTAGAGCACAGGAAGAAGCCCTTCAGACCACCATATCTGTGCCAAACTACTTAAACCCTGGAGGAACTCGTCAAGTCAGGCATTTATAACATTTTGCGTGTTCCTCAAGATTTCCAGCATCTACAGAATTTCTTCTGTTTCCAAGCTAGTATTAAATACCTAACTAAAGATCGTAGACCAGAGGAACAGAATTAGGCCATTCAGCCCATTAAGTCTGCTAATCGCTTCGACCTATACAATATCCATCCGTTACATAATACACATGTGTGTGTCTTAAACAACTCTGTGATATCTGACTCCATCACCCCAGGCAGTCCATCCCAGGCATCCACCGTCCTCTGTGTGTAAAAAAAAAATGCCTCACACCTCTCCTTTGAACTTACTCCCTCTCTCTTTAAATGCATGTCCTCTGGTATTAGATAACTGACCCTGAGAAAAAGATATTAGCTATCTACTCTGTCTGTGCCTCTCACAATCACATAAACCTCTACTATCGGAACTCCCTTTGGCCTTGGGCGCTCTAGAGGAAGCAACTAAATTTGTCCAAACTGTCCTTATAGCTCATGTCCTCTAATCCAGGCGGCATCTAGTGAGCCTCTTCCCCACTCTCTCTAAAGCCGCCACATCCTTCCTGTAAGGGGTACAGAATTGAGTGTAATACTCCAGATGTGGCCTAATCATAATTTTGTAAAATTGCAATGTAACTACCTCCTTTCTCTCTCTCTCTCTCTCTCTCTCTCTCTCTCTCTTTCTCTCCTCTCTCTCTGTCTCTCTGTCTGTCTATCTCTCTTTCTCTCTCATTCTCTCTCTCCCCTCTTTCCCACCTCTCTTTCTTCTGTCTCATATATGTGCACTGTAAATTGATCTAACATAACATCAAAACGTGGAACGTGGAACATGCATGTTTTTCTGTGTGTGTGTGTGTGTGTGTGTGTGTGTGTGTGTGTGTGTGTGTGTGTGTGTGTGTTTGTGTGTGTGTTTCTGTGTGTGTGTGTGTGTGTGTGTGTGTTTCTGTGTGTGTGTGCATGTGTGTGTGCGTGTGTGTGTGTGTGTGTGTGTGTGTGTGTGTGTGTAAGAGACAGGGGGAGAGAGCGTGCATGTATTACTATGTGTATTATTATGCATATAAAATATTTAAAAAACATACAACAGTACAGCATAGGAACATGCCCTTCGGTCCATGATGTCTGTGCTGACCATGATGCCAAATTAAACTAAATTCCTTCTGCCTACACATGATGCACATCCATAAGCCTATCTGAGAGCCTCTTAAACACCTTTATCATATCTACCTCCACCACCATACCTGACAGTGCACTCTAGGCACTCACCATTCTCTGTGTAAAACTTGCCCTGCATATCTGCGAACTATCCCCCTATCATCTTAAACGTGTTAGACATTTCCACCCTGGAAAAACATATCATCTGTCTAGCCTATCTATGCCTCTCATAACCTTATAAATCTCTATCAGATCTCCCCTCAGCCTCTGACACTCCAAAACAAAACACCATCTATTTGACGACCTCTCCTTATAGCTTGAGCCCTCTAATCCAGGCAAAATCGTAATGATCCTCTGCCTATCAATGACTCGCAGAAACTTATGTATAGGCATCTCAATTGCCTCGAAAATTCCATCATGATAAATCTGATCATATATTCCAAACCCGATTATTGTTACGTCCAAAAAGACAGGGACAGCAAGGGGCAGGGGAACACCAGCACCTGCTGGATCCCCCTAGGAATTGGGACATGGCTCAACAGCGCATGGAAACCTGTGTCCCCTCCTTGGACACTTCTTGCCGCCTCGGGACAACAGGCAACAAAAGCAAGGACGAACGAGAAAAAATCTGCAGATGCCGGAAATCCGAGCAACGCGCACAAAACGCAGCATCTACGGAAAGAGGACAGTCGATATTTCGGGCCGAAAAGCAAGGACCTTCCGAGCTTGCGCATTCTGTCTTCACCCATCTCCCTTCAGGTAGATCAAGAGCACGAACCATCAGGCTCAAGGACATCTTCTGTCCACCTCTCAAACAGATCTCTCATACGATAAAAATGAACTCCTCATCCCCCAATTTACCTCATCATTGTCCTTGCACCTTTTTGTCTGCCTGTACTGTAACAGTAACGCTCTATTCTGTACTATCTCAATGTACTATGTACGTATGGTCTGTTGAGTGGTACACTCATTGGCTTTTCATTGTATCTGGGTACACATGATAATAATAAGCCAACAATGTTAGGAGCAAAGTGGAAGATGACAACAATTGGGGAATAGCAGAAACAATAGGGTAAACGGGATCCCTTAGAGTCGAGAGAATGGCAGAGTGGTTCAGAGCCTGGAGGTGCTACTTCACCTTCCTCTATTACAACACAGTACAGGTCTTTTGGCCCACGATGTTGTGCCAACCTACACAAACATTTTCCGCAATCAATTTAACCCTATCCTCCCACATAGCCCTCCATTTCCCTATCAGTCATGTGCCTGTCTAAAAGTTTCTTAAATGTCCCTAAAGTATCTGCCTCCACTACCACCTCTGGCAGCACTTTCCATGCAGCCAAAACTCTCTGTGTGAAACAGGTATGCTCTCTAATCCAAGCAGCATGCTGGTAAACCTCTTCTGCGCCCTCTCTAAAGCTTCCACTCCTTTTGATAATCCCTGTAGAGGTGAAAGGTCTCAACCCAAAACATAGAATGCCCATTTTCCTCCAAAGATGCTGCCTGACCCGTTGAATTCCTCCAGTAGATTGTGCCATAACAGATTCCATAACAGCACAGTCTGTGAGTGTGTGCGTGTGTGTAACTGCGTGTGCGCGCGCGTATTTGTATCTGTATATGTTTTGCATGTCTGCGTGTGCGTGTGTAACAGTGCGCGCGCGCGCGTATTTGTATCTGTATATGTGCTGTGCGCGTGTGTGTGAGCACACGTCCTTGTGAACGCCTGTGTGCGTGCATAAGCGCGCGCGTGTGTATCTATGTACTGTGTGCTTGTGTGTGCGCATGCGTGTGTGTATGTGTTATGTCTGTGTATATGTATGTGTGTATGCGTGTACCTGTGTGTGCGCGCGCCAGTGTGTATCTGTTTACGTGTTGTGTGTGTGTGTAACTGCGTGTGCGCAAGCGTATTTGTATCTGTATATGTGTTATGCGTGTGCTTGTGTATGCGCACGCGCGTGTGAAGCGTGTATCTGCGTGTGCGCGCACGTTTGTGTATCTGTCTATGCGCTGTGCCTGTGTGTGAGTGTGTGCGCGTGCGCGTGTGTATATGTGTTATGTGTGTGTATATGTATGTGTGTATGCGTGTACCTGTGTGTGTGCGCGCGAGAGTGTGTATCTGTATACGTGTTGTGTGTGTGTGTGTGTGTGTGTGTGTGTGTGTGTGTGTGTGTGTGTGTGTGTGTGTGTGTGTGTGCACTTAGCGTTTGCACATCCTTCCCCTCGGTGCTCCAGTTCCCTCGCACATTCAAAAAAAAGACATGCGGAATCTTTGGGTTAATGGTCCGCTGTGTTTCGCCCGCAGTGTGTGTGGGTGAGGGTTAGAATCTGGGTACAGTCGGCAGGAATGGGGGAGGGGAGAACAGGTTACTTGGGAAAAGGAATATACCCAATATTATATCGGCTTAATGGAACAACTTTATGTAAAGTTTTATACCAATAGTTATCAAATAAGGTTTCTTATTTCACTTCGTGTACTGCATACTATACATTTTAATCCAGAGTAATAAGTTTATTAATACTGCATGTTAACATCGGGAGTATTAATATAGTGCAGAGTAGATAGATAAATCTGCTCTGATTCGATCTGGAGAGTTGGGGGGGGCATGAAATAGCACCTTTTGTTTAACAATATAAAATTGAGAGTATTTTTAACTCTAGTGTTACAGAGTGTCACAGCACAGAAAAAGGCTATTCGGCCCATCACGTCCATGCTGACCTTCTTTTGCCTTTCTGCCCTCACCCCATTTTCCTGCATCAGGAGCGTATCCTAAACCGTGCTTGATCAAGCGTTGGCGTAAATGCCTGATGAAGGGTCTCGGCCCGAAACGTCCATCTTTTACTCTTTTCCATAGATGTTGCCTGGCCTGTTGAGCTCCTCTAGCATTTACTTTGATTTCCAGCATCTGCAGATCTTCTCTTGCTTGTGCTTCCGACTGTGCCCAATTGCAATACCTACTCTCAACCAGTTTTTGTGTAATAAAAAATGAAAACTTACCCCTCAGCTCCTCTTTAAAACTCCCTCGCTCACCTTAAACCCTCTTTCTTTTGATGCGCGAGTGGAGGGATAATAAAAAAATTCTATATACGGCCCTCATAATCCTGTACACGACAGGGTCACCCCCTTTGCTCCGGAGAAAACAAATCCTTTGAGGAAGATTGAATTCTCCGGGGGAGGGGTGTGGAAGATTCTCTGTCGGGGGGATTGGGGGAGCTTCCTTCGGCATGAATGTGAGATATCCGCCCTAAATTCCCGTGTGCACCTGAACTCAACACGTATCAATTTCCTGAAAATTTGCAGGGTACCTCATCGGTTGGTTTTGAGCGGGCGGTGTCGCGCGATGAACACTCGGGTCCCGTCTTGAATTTTATTTTCACCGAGGGATACTGCACCGAAACGCTTGTAAGTACACTGGCTTCTCATTGCAATTTCTTTTCGGGGATTGGTTTACTAAGAACGACAGCAATCGCCTTCCCTTTCACCGCCTGCTGCGATCTTCCGTTGTGAACCTGCTACAAAGGCACACACAACCAGGTCCAAACATGATAAGTAATTACCCTTACTTGATCAGCGAGGGTGCGGGATTTTCATAATGTCGTTACACTGATATTTTGTGCGCGTCTATTATGAAAATTGTTTTTCTATTGTGAAGAAAATTCAGCGTGAAATAATTTGCTGTGTTACAGTCTTTTAACAAAGTTATTATAGATATCATTTAAAAATAATAAAATGGTGTTACGGTAGATTGGAATTTCGCGCCAAAGTAAATCTCTAATTCCATTCGCATCTTTCAACCGTAGTAATAGAAAGATAAACTAGATTTATTTTCAAGCGTATTTCGCGATCACTCAGGGAAGTAACCCGTTGCAATTTTCGAAGAGGAACGCGCCCGATTCGAAGTTCTGACCAGAGCTGTTAGGAATTCCTGCTGATTGGCCTTAGACTCTATTACGATACAAAGGTTTTTGGCCGTGCATGGCTGTGACCGAATGTAAATTCTGATTTTTTCTTACTTCTTTAATGTTGAAAATGTTTTTTTCCGCGTTGAAAAATTGGAATTTGCTGACGCGCGAGCGGATAGCGGAATAATTTTTGTTGTTTCTGTAGCACTTGGTAGAGACTGAGTTGCATAGTAAAGTAACATTAAACTGGGAAATATTTTTGCCTCTTGGCCCCGTCTCGCTTTCACCAGGGGAGTCTGTCAAGTCGGAGAAAGTGGGCGAGATTGGTAAAATGACCCAGTGTTTGGCGATGGAATGAATGTACGATGCAGACCGAACGTTAACTCGGGGACTCCACCGCTCTCCCAGTCCCGTTGCGCTGTTGAGCAGCGAAGCCGCTCGCCCGAGTGCTCTCTCCATCTCTCTCTCTCTCTCCATCTCTCTCTCTCTCCCCATCTCTCTCTCTCTCTTTCTCTCTCACTCTCTCCATCTCTCTCTCTCTCCATCTCTCTCTCCATCTCTCTCTCTCCCCATCTCTCTCTCTCTCTCTTTCTCTCTCTCACTCTCTCTCCATCTCTCCCTCTCTCTCTCCATCTCTCTCTCTCCCCATCTCTCTCTCTCTCTCTCTCTGTTTCTCTCTCTCTCACACACACACACTTACAGTCACACACACACATACACGGAAGCATCAGACCTCGCAGTGCAATTGTTAGTGTTCACCGGAGTAGAGCTGCAGAAACGAGGAGGTATAAGGAGACTAGCCAATGCAGCAAACTAGAGATAAAAACACAAGGAGAGGAGTGAAATTGTCTACACAGTCTGGAAGAGAGTAACTGAAGAACTAAAGGACGTAGAAAACCTGTACGGACCAGAATAGAGTCTAAAACAAAATAGAAAAAGTGAAGTTGTCTGCACTGAACAGAGCAGCGAATAATAAGTCCATTGGAAAATGTAGGAAAGGATGGCGAGAATGGAATGTACAGTAAAATGGGAAGCATGAAATTGTCCATACTGTTTGAAATGTGCAATATCTGAGGCGTAATAAATAGATTAACGAAAATACCCGGAAGAAAAGTCGACTAGGATAGAGTGTACTGGAAATCAGGCGAAGTAACCTGCAGCGTACACAGTGAAATTGTTAGCGCTGTCTGGAATAGAGCATGCAGAAACAGAAGAATTATAAAGAGATTAGAGAACACCAGGAAAAGATACCCATCAACATAGAGTTTAAAACAAAATGGGAAAAGTGAAATTATCTCTACTGACTACAGTCAAGTGTGTAGTAACTGAAGAATTATAAGTGGATTTGAGAGTGAAGAAGAAGGACCAACTAGAATGGAGTGCACAGCAAACTGGAAAGCATGAACTTTTTTGATGCCATTTGGAAAAGAGTTTGCAATAATTGAGGAATTAGAAGTGGATCAGAGAAAGATAATCACAAAATGGAGTATAAAGCAAAATAGGAGAATTGAAATTGTTCGCATTGACTGGAATAGAGTGTACAATAATTGAAATTTATGATTAGAGAAAATATACTCACCAGAAATTAGTTTAACACAAATTAGAAAAAGTGAAATTGTCTGACTTGAATGGAATAGACGGAGCAGTATTTGAGGAATAATAAAAAAGAAAGATTAGCTTTATTTGCCACCTGTACATCAAAACATTGAAACACACAATGAAATGTGTTGTTTGCATCAACAATCAAGTCAGTCCAAAGATGTGCTGAGGGCTGCCCACAATTGTTGCTGTGCTTCCGGCGCCAACTTGCTAACATTCATCTTTGGAATGTAGGAGGAAACCAGATCACCCAGAGGAAACACATGCTGTTCTGGGAACAACAAGCAAACTCCTTGCAGAAGTGGCAGGAACTGAACCCCAGCTGATCACTGTACTGTAAAGTGTTGCACTAATCTCTGCTCCCCCATGCCACCCTCTAGTCTACCGTGCTTTGTAGTCAATTGGAGAAAGCAGGAAAAGCATGGCTACAGGTGACCAAAATGCTACACCTGCCTATTTACCCGCCATCGTACCTCAATTCACAGTCCCAAACAGTCCTTCCAGGTGAGGCACCACTTCACCTGCAGATCTGGTGACGTAAATTTGGGGATCTCTTTGTTGAGCATCTCCACTCTATCCACTGAGAGTGGAATTTCCCGGTGGCCAACCATTTTAATTCCTAACCCCATTCACATTCCAAGATGTCAGTCCATGGCATCCTGTTTTCCCACAATAAGGTGACTCTCACGATGGAAGGGCAATCTTATATGTCATCTGGGTTATCTTTTATTCCCCACTCTGGCCTCTTACCTATTCTCTTCACTTGTCTATCACCTCTCCCTGGTGCTCCCTCTTCTTCCCTTTCACCCATCATCAAATATCCTCTCCTATCAAACTCCTTCTTCTCCAGCCTTTTACCTTTGCTACCCATTTGGCTTCATCTGTCACATTCTAGCTAGTCCTCCTTCCCCTCTACCTGGCTTTTTATTCTGGCATTTTACCCCTTTCTTTCCAGTCCTGAAGAAGGGTCTCACCCTAAAACATTAACTGTTTATTTATTTTCATTATTGCTGCCTGACCTGCTGAGTTCCTCCAGTGTGTTGTGTGTGTTTCTTTGGGTTTCCAGCATCCGCAGAATCTCTTATGTTTACAAAATTGTCCATATTATTTGAAGTTGAGTGGGCAATAATTGAAGAGCAACAAGTAGATTAAAGGAAGTGCAAAAAGCCGGTTAGAATAGGGTGTGGAGGACATTGCAGTGAACTTGTTAGATGAGGGCATGCAGAAACTATGAGGAAATTTGAGAAAGCAGAAAAAAAGATACCAATCAGAAAAGAGTACACAATAACTTGGAAAGCATGAAATGTTCTATACAAGTGGAATAGAATGTGCAATAATCAAGGAATTATGAGTAGAACAGAGAAAGCAGAAAAGATGTTCACAGGGTTTAAAGCAAAATAAGAGAATGGAACTTGTCTGCCCTGAATGAAGTAGAGTGTACAGCTTTTGATCAATAATAGGTTGAGCGGAGAAAGGAGGAAAGGATGGCTGAGTGCTGCCACAAAATTGTCAGTGCACTCTGGAATTTGGACGTGCAGAAACACAGGAGGTATAAGGAGATTAGAGAATGCACAAGGAAAGGTATCCACCAAAACTATGTTCACAACAACATGATAGCTGTGAAATTGTCTGCAGTAGAGCATGTAGTAACTCAGGAACAACACGTAGATTAGAAAGCACAGAAAGAGGTACCCACCAGAATAGAGTCAGCAGCACAAGTGTCTGCACTGACTGGGATTGAGTAGGCCATAACTGATGAAGGAAAAGTAGATCAAAGCAGATAGGGACAAATGTTAACTACAGCTGAGCATAGAGCAAAACAGAAACAGTAACTGGGACAGAGCATGCAGTGAAATTGCCAACGTTGGCAGGAATACAGTCGGAAAAACAGGGAAATTAGAAACTGAATTCTGGAATTCTATGCAGAGGAATTATAAATGGGGTCAGCACTGGAAAGAGTGAGCAGCTTCAAGTTCCAGGACCAACATCGCAGAGGAGCTATCCTGGGCCCAGCATACTGACACAGCATGAAGAACGTATGCCAGTGGTTCTACTTCATTTGGACTTTGAGGAGATTTGGTATCTCACCAAAGACTCCAGCAATTTCCACAGATTCTGACTGGTCGCATTGCTGCCTGGTATGGGGGATCTAACACAAAGTATCACAAGAGGCTGAAGAGTGTTGTAGACTCAGTCAGTTTTATCACAGGCTCAACCCTCTCACCAGCAAGCTCGTCTTCAAAAGGTGGTGGCTCCAAGAAAGTGACATGTGTCATTGAGGACCTTCACCCCCGGAACATGCCATCGTCTTATTACTGTCACCCAGGAGGAGGTGCAAGAGCCTGAAGACCTGCACTCGATGTTTTAGGAATGACTTCAGACTTTCGAACAGTCCATGAACCCACAAACGCTATCTCACTGTTTATCTTTTTTTGTAATTGATAATAATGTTCATGTCTTCCTCTGCCCTACTGACACAAAAACAACAACTTCCATGACATATCTGTATACCAGGGATAATAAACTTGATTCTGATTCTGATTCTGGATTAGAGAATACAGATAAAGATATGAGAAAAGAGTTTAGTTGAGTAGAGTGCAAGTAACTACAGAGGAATAATTTTGGGTGAGAGAATACAGAAGCAAAAGACAGTGCACAGAAAAATGGGAAACATAAAGTTGTCTGCACAGATTGGAGCTGAGCATACAATAACTGAGGGATAATACATAGATTAAAGCACATAGGAAAAAGTTTGATTAGAATGGAGTGTACAGAAAAGGAGAAGTAGTGAATGGTTCGGAACATGCAGTGAGATTGACAGCATTGGCTGGAATAGAGTGTGCAGAAAGATAGGAATTCAGTGTAGAGCAGAAAATTTAGAATAAAGGTACCCACCAGAAACTGATTGTCATAGAGTGCGTAGTAACATATAGAACTTAGAACATAAAACATAGTACAAGCCCTTGGCTCATGATGCTCTGTTGACCTTTTAACCTAGTGCAAGATCACCTTCCCTCCCATCTAGCTCTCTATCCGTGTGCATGTCTATGAGTCTGTTAAATGTCTCTAAAATATCTGTCTCTATCACAGCCTCAGCAGTGCATTTTATGCCCCTACCACCCTCTATGTACAAAAAGTCCCTCTAACATCCCCTCTATACTTTCCTCCAATCACTTTAAAAGTATGTTCTCTTACATTAGCTGTTGCCGCTCTAGGAAAAGGGCACTGGCTGTCCATTCTGTCTAGGCCTGTTATTGTTTTATACACCCCTATCAAGGCAGCTATCATTCTCCTTCACTCCGAACAGTAAAACACCAGCTTATTCAATTTTTCTTCATAAGACATATCCTCTAATACAGACAGTGTCATGGTAAATCTCCTCTGCACCCTCTCTAAATGCTTATACATTCTTCCTATGAGGTGGCCAAAACTGAGCACAATGTTCCGAGTAATGGTCTGACTAGAGTTTTATAGAACTGCAACATTACCTAGCAGCTCTTAAATTTAATCCAAAATTCAATGTTCAAAGTTCAAAGTCAATTTATTATCAAAGTACATATATGTTACCATATACTACCCTGAGATTCATTTTCTTGAAGGCATTCACAACAGATACAAAGAAACTCAATAGATTAAATGAAAAACTACACACAAACAAAGATGGACAACACCATGCAAAAGGAGACAAACTGAGCAAATCCAAAAAAAAATAATAACAACAATCAATAAGCATGTAATAAATAATATTGAGAATATGACTTGTCAAGTCCTTGAAAGTGAGTCCATAGGTTGTGGAATCAGTTCCATGTTGAGGTGTGTGAAATTATTCATGCTGATTTAGAAACCTGATTGTTAAAGGTTAATTTAAAAACGCAAACACGAGGAAATCTGCAGATGCTAGAAATTCAAGCAACACACCCAAATTGCCGGTGGAACGCAGCAGGTCAGGAAGCATCTATAGGAAGAGGTATAGTCGATGTTTCAGACCGAGACCCATTGTCAGCAGTAACTGAAAGAAGAGATAGTAAGAGGTTTGAAAGTGGGAGGGGAAGAGGGAGATACAAAATGATAGGAGAAAGCAGGAGGGGGAGGGATGGAGCTAAGAGCTGGAAAGTTGATTGGCAAAAGGGATACGAGGCTGGAGAAGGGAGAGGATCATGGGGCAGGAGGCCTAGGGAGAAAGAAAGGGAAAGGTGAAGCCCAGAGGGTGGGCAAGGAGTATAGTGAGTGGGACAGAGCAAGAAAAAAGAGAGAAAAAAAGGGACAAGAAAAAATAAATAAATAAATAGATAGCTAGATAGATAAGGGATGGGGTATGAGGAGGAGGTGGGGCATCAATGGAAGTTAGAGCAGCCAATGTTCATGCTATCAGGTTGGAGGCTACCCAGATGGAATATAAGGTGTTGTTCCTCCAACCTGAGTGTGGCTTCATCTTTACAGTAGAGGAGGCTGTGGATATACATATCAGAATGGGAATGGGATGTGGAATTAAAATGTGTGGCCACTGGGAGATCCTGCTTTCTCTGGTGGACAGAGTGTAGGTGTTCAGCGAAGCGGTCTCCCAGCCTGCGTCGGGTCTCGCCAATATATAGAAGACCGCATCGGGAGCACCGGATGCAGTTTATCACCCCAGCCGACTCACAGGTGAAGTGTCGCCTCACCTGGAAGGACTGTCTGTGGCCCTGAATGGTGGTGAGGGAGGAAGTGTAAGGGCAGGTGTAGCACTTGTTCCACTTACAAGGATAAGTGCCGGGTGGGAGATTGGTGGGAAGGGATAGGGAGGACGAATGGACAAGGGAGTGATCCTTGCAGAAAGCAGAAAGGGGAGGAAGGAAAGATGTGCCCTCATTGGAGGTGGTGGAAGTTACGTTAGTCTTCTTTCAGTTAGTCCTGACGAAGGTTCTCGGCCCGAAATGACGACTGTACCTCTTCCTATCAGTGCTGCCTGGCCTACTGCGTTCGCCAGCATTTTTTTTGTGTGTGTTGGTTAAAGGTTAATAATTTTTTCTGAACCTGCTGGTGTGAGATCTAAGGCTCCTGTACCTCCTTCCTGACGGTAGTAGTGAGAAAAGAGCATGGCTTGGATGGTGGGGTTCTTGACGATGGATGCTGTTTTCTTGTGGCAGTCCTTTGACTAATGAAGACCAACGCACCACACTCCTCCTTAACCACCTTATCAACTTGCATGGCACGGATGAGTAAACAGAACAGCTGAAGTAACTAAGAAAATAATGAATCTATTAGTGAATGCAGTAAAAGGTACTCACCAGAGTATAATTTAAAGCAACATGGGAAAAGCGAAATTGTCTGTCCTGGAATAGAGTATGCAGTAACTGTGGAACAGCCAGAATATAGAACTTTTTAAAAATCACCAGAACGGTATGTGGTCTATGTCCGACGATGACAGGAAAACTGAGTGGGAGAGTTTTTAAAGTGGAAAAGTTGTTGAACTTTGGCATTTCCACCCTCTCAGAAGTCCGGATCCAGTGGCATGAACAGGTGTCGAAACTACGGTCTTTCTGGGTTGTAATGGATGGCCATGATGTCTTCTGGCTTGTCATGCCCTTCGCTCTTCACAGAGCTTCACAACCGCCTTCCCAGCTGTCGGATTTCACTGTAGATCTCATCCACTCGGTCCACCAGGGCTGACCTCGCATGCTAGGACAGGCATATCCCTTCCTCACTGGGGTGTGAGGCCGCCGGCTGCCCCCACCTGATCTAGCCTGCCTGGCAAAGTGGATACTGGTGCGTAGTCTCTCTCGCATGCAAACAGGAGAGAGCTGAGAGTCCGGTGGGGACCAAAGGTGTGTGAGCTGGCCCAGAATGGACATGATGAGCCTCACCAGAGGTGGTAGCCTTCCCTGGACACCCAGAGCAGTTTGTACAGCACTGAAAACTGTGATCAGATAACGTCTGTAATGCCCTGAATAGAGTGTGCAGCGACTGAGAAGTAATAAATACGTTAGAGAAAACAGAAAATAAATGCCGGCCCAATAGAGTGTACAGGGGAATAAGAAGGATGAAGGTGGCTGTATTGTCTGGGATAGAGAGTGCAATAACTTGCGGGAAATTAAGTAGATTAGAAGCAAAGGTGACTAGAATGGAGTGCCAACCAAAGCAGAAACAGTAAGTGGGTCAGAGCACCCGGTTAAGTTGTTAGCGTTAATATGTGTAGAGTGGGCAGAAACAGAGGATTTATATGTAGAGAATGCAAAAATGATACTAGAATAAAGTTTCAGCAAAGCAGGAAATGTGGAATGGCCTATACAGTCTAGAATTAGAGAGTGCAGTAACTGAGGGATAATGAGTCAATTACAGAATGCAGAAGAAGATTAGCGCCAGGATAGAGTTTAAAGAAAAACTGGAAACATGTCATTATTGGTACTGGAAAAGAGTGTGTCGTATTTGAGGAAAAATATGTACATTAAGGAATGCCAGAATGGAGGTTACAGCAAAAACAGGAAAGAGGACTTGGAGCATGTAGTGAAATTATGTGTAGTGAGTGGAATAGAATATGCACTAACTGTGGAATAACAGGCCAATTAGAGTAGAGAAAAATAAAGAACAATAAAATGGTACTTACTGTAAATAGTGATCAAAGCTCATAATGTTACTACAGCAGTGACTGGAAAAGAGCGTGCAGTAACTTAGAATCAGAATCAGGTTTATGATGACTGACATATAGACTGGAGAACATATACAGTATATATACTGCTATACAGTAGAGAACAGTATAGGCCCTTTGGCACACAATGTTGTGCTGACATTTTAGCCTGCTCCAAGATCAATTTAACCCCCCCCCCCGCATAGTCCGTCACTTTACTTACATACAAAGGCCTATCTAAGAGTTTCTTAAATGTCCCTAATCTATCTCCCTCTATCATCACTCTTGTTGTGAAATTGTTCTTTTGCAGCAGCAGTACAGCACAAGACACAGGTTTCAAAAAAGACAGACAGAAAGAGAGAGACAAGGAATATTCATGGGTTCATGGGCTGTTCAGAAGGAGAAGAAGCTAATCCTAAATTGTTGAGTGTAGGTCTTCAGGCTCCTGTAAGGAAGAGGAGAAGATGGCGGCATGACGCAGCGTACACGGCCACTTTGGTGGTGAAGTCTGTTATTTGTCAAGTAGGGGACTGTGCACAATTCTGATTTGATGGAGACAGAAGTGAGAGTACGGAGGAACATCTGGAGAAACTTCTGAAATGCCCGCTTCACTGCCGCTGCTACTGTGTGGTCCAGAATCTCCGGAGCAGAAGGCCCCGAATCCTTGGCTTTGCTTGTTTTGGCGGCCAGCGTGAGGTTGAAGGCGCTCGGCAAAGGATGGCGATCGGGAGCCGTATTGGCGGGGCTGGTCGAAGGTTCGAAGTCTTCGGAAGGACGGACTCAGTGTTGGCTGTGGTCGGGTGCTTCCAATGCATCGGCAGTTGTCGGTACCTGGAAGTTTATGGCAGAGAGTTTCTCCCTTTGCCGCCTGCTATCGGGGACTCGGAAGTTGGTCAACTCGGGACTTTGAGACTTTTTTTTACTGTGTCCATAGTCTGTTCTTTATCAAATTATGGTATTGTTTTGCACTGCTGTAACTATATGTTATAATTATGTGGTTCTGTCAGTGTTAGTCTTTGGTTTGTCCTGTTTTTCTGTGATATCACTCTGGAGAAACATTGTATCATTTCTTAATGCATGCATGCATTTCTAAATGACAATAAACAAGGACTGAGTGTTCTCATAATCTAATCCTCCCCGATGGTAGTAATGAAAAGAGGACATGTTCCTGAAGGTGAGGGTCCTGAGTGATGGATGTCACCT
Source organism: Mobula birostris (assembly GCF_030028105.1). Classification (NCBI taxonomy): domain Eukaryota; kingdom Metazoa; phylum Chordata; class Chondrichthyes; order Myliobatiformes; family Myliobatidae; genus Mobula; species Mobula birostris. Next base: position 131,066,216 of record NC_092377.1, on the reverse strand, counting down.
TCTTGAGGCACTTCCCTTTGAGGATGTCCTCGAGGGTGGGGAGGGCAGTGTCGACAATCCTCTGCACTTTCTTGTGATCCTGTGCTTTGGATGTTTCCATAGCAGGCAGTGATGCAATGCAACCAGTCACAATGCTCTGTGCCATACATCTGTGGAAATTTGTTAGAGTCTTTGGTGACGTACCAAATCTCCTCAAGCTTTTTAGGAAGTATAGCCACTGGCATGCCTTCGTTGTGTCTGCATCAGTGTGCTGGGTCCAGGGCAGAACTTGTGAGGTGTTGATGCCCAGCGACTAGCAGCTACTCATCTTTTCCACCACCGACACCAGAAAAAGCAAGTAGTTCAGAGGAAGTGGCCAGTACTGATTGGAGCAGAGGGTTCTGCAGTCATGGAGTAATAGCCAGATCAAAGCACACAGGGAAAATACACTGACTGGAATAGAGAACAGGAGAAAGCTTGAATAGTAATTAGATCAGAGTGTGGGGTGAAATCATTGGTATAGATAGGAGCAGCGTGCAACCGTGGGATAATAAGTAGATTAGAGTACATAGAATAAGATATCAACTAGAACTGAGGATGCCACAAAGCAGAAGTATTAAGTGTATCGGAGCACGTAATGACCTTGTCCATGTTTACAGGAACAGAGGCACAGAGAAAGAATTATGAGTAGCTTAGAACATGTGGAGAAGTATACCCACGAAAAAGAGCATGCAGCAAAAAATAGCTTGACTCTGGAAAGGTGGGGTTGATTCCAATGCAGTCAATTTAAGTTTGGAATTCCAAGAAAAGTTCCACGAAATTGGTGGTGATGGATTATCAGTCCTTTGGCGGAGGTTCAAGTGAGGAATTGAGTGTGTGAGTGAACAGGATTGAAATTCCAATAGGAAGGCCTGAGTTAAAGGGATAGGTTGGACAGGCTGGGTCTTCACTCCTTGGAATATAGCAGAATGAGGGGTGATCTTATAGAATTTTTTACAATTATGAGAGGCATAGATAATGTGGATGGTGACAGACTTTTCCCCAGGGTTGGGGAGTCCAAAACTAGGGACATAACAAACTGAGGGGCAACTTCTTCACCAGAGCGTTGGCCTCCGTTGGTTGGGTTGTGTCCCAGCTGACTATGTGATCCACAAGCCAGGAGGGTATGAAATGGAGAGCGAGCTGTTATCCATGTAGCAGGTTCCCCCTCTCCATGCAGCTGATAAGCCTAAAGGAACGGTAGAAACTCATACAGTTTGGCATCAGCAATATCACAGGAGTTGCTAATCTGCGTTGAACTCAATTTAGGATTACTTTAGGGACTCCAGCTCCAGACTTTTTTCCCTTGGGGTTTACTCCTGAAGCCTTCCCCCCTGAGTGAGTATAGCCACAAGGCGGGGAGGTTTTGAGATCAGTTTTCCTTCTCCTAGATGAGCTGCCAACCCTGGCTGATGAGCCTCAACTGCTCAAAGCAATTGGTTTTAAGGTGCCAGTAGCCCACCTTTACCCCTTCTCCTGTAGGTAGAAATGGTCCACACATGAAGGCCAGGAGCTGGACTAGGTTATCAGAGACCATTTGACATGCACGTTATTGGGAGCATTTAATAGGTAGTGGGAGCTTATTCCCTCTATACCCCGTTAGCTATGACAACCCAAGGTGAACCCTTTCTTTATCCCAAGGATGATTACTATAGGGAACAAGGCACCAGAGGAAGTGTTTGAGGCAGGTACAACAGTATAATTTAAGGAGCTCCTACTATCTACCTGCTACTATTGGATCATGGGACTCTCTGTCAGGGAAGGTGGGACCAGTACTGCCAAGATGGTTTGCACCTGAACTGGAGGAAGACTAGTATGTTCAGGGAAAGTTTGCTGGTACTGCAGGGGATGAGAACCAGAGTGCCAGAGCAGAAAGTAGAGTTGTTGTAGGGTAAGATAAGATGCTGTTAAGCCTACATTCAAAGTCAGGAATCAAAAGGTTGAACATGGTGGGACTAACATTCTGGGTTGCGTATATTTCAATGTAAGGACTATTGTAGGAAAGGCAGATGAGCTTAGGACATGAATCAGCATGCGGAATTTTGGCATTCATTGTAGCAACTAGTGAGACTTGTTTGCAGGAGGGGCAGGACTGTCAGCTCAGTGTTACAGAGTTCTGTTGCTTTAGAGGTGATAGAGCGGTAGGGGTTAAAGGAGAAGGGGTGGCATTACTTGCTGGGGAAAATGTCACAGCGGTGCTCAGACAGGATAGACTGGAGAGCTCATCTACTCAGGCTACTGTATATGATTAGAACTAAGGAATAAGAAAGGGATGACCATGATAATGACATTATATGATAGACACCCCAACAGTGGGACGTAGAGGAGCAAATTTGTAAAGAGATCACAGACTGCTGCAAGAAACATAGGTTGTAATAGTAGGTGATTTTAACATTCCACATATTGATTTGGGTGGTGGGTCAGAGATACGTTTCTACCAAATGAGGTGTAATGCACTCCTTCTGTCTGCTAGCCTGCAAGTGACCCTTTGGTAAGGTGTAGCATCTGCTCACCACCAACCCCCCCACCCCCCCGATTAGGGTCATGTGAAGCCACGGGAAAAGGTGGTTGATGGTTGTATGAGCAGATGGTGCACATCACAAGTCTTGGTTATGCGACCAATGATGCCTGGCAGGCAATCTCTGAAGAGTATTGATAATGGCTAGAGTCACGAGTCTTGTAAAGACACTGCACAGAAGAATGCAATGGTAAACCACTTCCGCAGAAAAATTTGCCAAGAACAATCATGGTCAAGACCATGTTTTTCCACATCATATGACTTGGTACATAACGAATGAATAAACATATTGACTGGGACTCCCATACTTTATGGGATGGAGTTTGTCAGATGGGTTCAGGAAAGACTCCTTAATCAATATATAGAGTTCCCAACTGCAGAGAGTGTGATACTAGATCTCCTATTAGGGAATGAGACAGGGTAGGTGATAGAAGTTTGTGTAGCGGAACACTTTAATCTAGTGACCATGATGCCAGTAGTTTCAAGGCCAGTATGGAGAAAAATAAGTTTGGTCCTTGGGTTGAGATTCTGAATGGTATCGGAAAGGATCTTCAAGTGTGGTTTGGTGCAGGTTGTTTTTCTGGTAAAGCTGTACTTGGTCAGTTGGAGGCCTTCAAAAGTGAAATTTTGAGAGCAGAGAATTTGCGTGTTCCTGTCAGAATAAAATGAAAGGATAATATTTTTAGGTTATCTTGGTTTTTGAGAGATATTAAGGCCCTTGTTAAGAAGAAGAAAGAGGTGAATAGCAGGTACAGGCAGCAAAGAACAAACGAGATTCTTGAGGAGTATAAGAAATGCAAGAGAAGGACGTCAGGAGGGCTAAAAGAAGACATGAGGTTGCTCATGCAGACAAGGTGAAGGGGAATCCTGCGGGTTCAGATATATTAAGAGCAAAAGGATCTCAAGGGACAAAGTTGGTCCTCTGGAAGATCAAAGTGGTCATGTATGCATGGAGCTGAGAGAGGTGGAGAGATTTTAATTGGATTTTTTTGCAATTGGATTTACTCGGGAGACAGACACAGAGTCTACAGAAGCAAGGAAAAGCAGCAGTGAGGTCATTGGTTACAGAGGCGGAGGTGTTAGGGTGAATACATCCCCAGGGCCTGACAAGATGTTCCCTCAGATCCTGTGGGAGGCTAGTGCAGAAATTGTAGAGGCCATAGCCAAGATATTTAAAACATCCTTAGCCACGGATGAGGTGCCGAAGGCTTGGAGGATAGTTGTTTAAGAAAGGCTCTAAGAATAAACTGCATGGTAGGTTGGTCAAGTTGCTTGGCATTCAAGATGAGGTAGGAAATTGGTTTAGACATTGACTTCACTAGAGAAGACAGAAGGTGATAGCAGATGGTTGCCTTTCTGACAGGAGGCCTGTGACTAGTGGTGTGCCCCAGAGATCGGTGCTTGGTCCTTTGTTGTTTGCCATTTATATCAATGATCTGGATGATATGATAATGTGGTTAAGTAGATCAGCAAATTTTCAGATGACACCATGACTGGGGACATGGTGGACAGTAAGGAAGGCTATCAAAGTTTGCAATGGGGTCCAGACCAGCCAGAAAAATAGGCTGAAAAATGGCAGATGGAGTTCAATGCAGAGAAGTGTGAGATGTTGCACTTTGTGAGGACAGGCCTAGGTAGGACTTGCACAGTGAGTTGTAGGGCACTGGGAGTGCAGTAGAACAAAAGGATCTGGGAATACAGCAACATAATTCCTTGTAAGTGGCATCATTGGTGGATAGGGTCATAAAGAAAGCTTTTGGATATTGGCCTTCATAAATCAGAGTACTGAGTAAAAGAGTTGGGATTTTATGTTGAAGTTATATAAGATGTTGGTGAGGACAAATTTGGAGTATTGTGTGCAGTTTTGGTCACCTACATGAAAGATATCAATAAGATTGAAAGAGTGCAAAGAAAATTTACAATGATATTGCCTGGACTTAAGGATCTGAGTTATAGAGAAAGGTTATAGAGAACAGGTTATTCCCTAGAGCATAGGAGAATGAGGTACTTGATAGCGATATAAAAAATTATGAGGGGCATAGACAGGATAAATGCTCCAGGCTTTTTCCACTGAGATTGTGTGAGACGAGAACTAGAGTTTCAGGGTGAAAGTTGAAAAGTTTAAGGAGATAATGAGGGGAACGCTGTTCACTCGGAGGCTGGTGGAACAAGCTGCCAGCGGAAGTGCAGGATGCTGGTTTGAGTTCAATATTCAAGAGAAAATGGGATAGATACGTAGATGGGAGGGATATGGAGGGTTATGGTCCAAGTGCTGGTCAACAGGACTAGGCAGATTAATAGTTCGGCACGGACTATAAGGTATGGGCTGAAGGACCTGTTTCTGTGCTGCAGCACTCTATGACTCTATTAGTCTAAACACTTGAACAAGTATATGGAGGGGCGGTACTTGAGGGATATGGGCTGAACAGAGGAAACTGGCACTAGCTGAGTGGGCATCGTGGTTGGCATGGACCGGAGGAGCTGAAGGGTCTGTATTGATGTTGTATTCCTCCGTAACTCTATGACTCTGCCCACTAGTGGAATCTTACAAAAACTATTCTGTCTCAATATTCTTTGAGAGAACCATACCTTAACACAAATATATCAAAGTACTCTTCTAAAATACGTTAGGTCAAGGTAGATTAAAGATGGGAGTTAATATTATAAAAGGGTGAATTCAATATTAAATTGAAGTTACTATGAGCACTGCTTTCCTACTTTCTGTGTAGTGGTTTACACAGAAGATTTATGGGAATGTTGCACAGGAATTTAGAAGTAGGCTAGGCTGGGACCTTATTCCTTGGAGCGTAGGAGACTGAAGGGTGACCTTATAGATGTGTGTAATATCACGAGTGGTTTAGATGAGGTGACTGTGCACAGTGTTTTCCGCCATGGTGGGGAATCAAGAACTAGGAAGCCCAGGTTTAAGGTGAGAGGAGAGAGATTTAAAAGGGTCCTGGCGGGTCATACAGAGGGTTGTGAGTATACGGAGGGTTGCACCAAAGGAAATGGTGGAGGCAGGTACAATTACTACTACAACATTTAAAACACATTTGGACAGGTACATGAAAAATTTTTGAGGGATATGGGCTTTATGCGGGCAAATGGTATTAACTTAGTTGGGAATCTTGGTCAACATGAGCCAGTTGGGGTGAAGGGCCTTTTCCCCTGCTGTAAGACTGTGTGAGCACGTGGTTAAGGCATTGGACTAGCGACCTGAGGGTTGTGAGTTCGAGCCCCAGCCAAGGGAATGTGTTGTGTCCTTGAGCAAGGTACTTAATCACACATTGCTCTGCGGCGACACTAGTGCCAAGCTGTTTGGATCCTAATGTCCTTCCCTTGGACAACATTGGTGTCGTGGGGAGGGGAGACTTGCAGCATGGGCAACTGCTGGTCTTCCATACAACCTTGCCCAGGCCTGCACCCTGGAGAGTGAAGACTTTCCAGGTGCAGATCCATGGTCTCGCAAGACTAACGGGTGCCTTTACTATGACTGTATGCCTCCAGGACTCTAAAGTTTTTCTTCTGGTCTTGGGGTAGATTCTGACAGGCGTATGACAGCCAGTCAAGGTGGTAACTCTATCTCCTAGCTCCAGAGAGACCTGGATTCGATCCTGACCTCCATTGCTCCGTGTGTGTGTGTGTGTGTGTGTGTGTGTGTGTGTGTGTGTGTGTGTGTCTGTGTGTGTGTGTGTCTGTGTGTGCGTTTGGACTTTCTATGTACCTCTGGGACCTGTGGGCTTCCTCCAAATACAAAAGTAAGTAAATGGCACAAAAGCAGAATAGTGAAGGGAGTGTTCACGGGTTCATGGTTCATTCAGAAATCTAACGGCAGAAGGGAAGAAGCTGATTCTGAATTGTCCAGTGTGGGTCTTCAGGTTTCTGTACCTCCTCCACAGCGTAGTAATGAGATGAGGACATGTCCCAGACAGTAAGGGTTCTTAATGATGAATGCCGCCTTCTTGGTGCACTGCCTCTTGAAGTTTTCCTCGATGATAGGGAGTGTTATGCTCAAGATTGGAGCTTCCATTACCGGGCAGTGATCCAACTATTCAGAATGCGCTCTACCGTTCCGCAGAAATGTGCCAGAGTCTTTGGACGTACGTACCAAATCTTCTCAAACACCTAATGAATTATAGCTGTTGGTTTGCCATCATCAAGATTACGTCAATGCGTTAGGCACTGAGATACCGACGCCCAGGGAACCTGAAGCTGCTTGACACGTCAGAGATGGCTAGTGTGTGTTCTCCCAACTTCCCCTTCCCAAAGTCCACAATCAATTCCTTGGACTTGCCGATTTTGAATGCAAGGATGTTGAAACACAAACTGACCTATCTCATTCCTGTACATCTCATTGGCATCTGAAAGTTTGCCAACAATAGTTGTGTCAACAGCAAATTTATAGGTTGCGTTTGAGTTCCGCCGAGCCACACAGTCAGGGGTGTAGAGAGAGTAGAGCAGAGGGCTAAGGTGTGCCTGTGTGGATTGCCAGCAATGAAGAGATGTTGAACTGACTGTGTTTGTATCTAAGAATGTATATGGTTGTCACTTCATCAGAATCAGAATCAGGTTTATTATCACTGGCATGTGACGTGAAATTTGTTAACTTAGCAGCTGCAGTTCAATGCAATACATAATCTAGCAGACAGAGAAAAAAAATGATAATTAATAAAATAAAACATAATAATAAATAAACATGTAAATCAACTGCGTATATTGAATAGATTTTAAAAATGTGCCAAAACAGAAATACTGTATATTAAAAAAGTGAGGTAGAGTCCAAAGCTTCAATGTTCACTTAGGAATCAGGTGGCAGAGGGGAAGAAGCTGTTCCTGAATCGCTTTGGGCTTCTGTACCTCCTACCTCATGGTGACAGTGAGAAAAGGGCATGCCCTGGGTGCTGGAGGACCTTAATAATGGACGCTGCCTTTCTGAGACACCACTCCCTAAAGATGTCCTGGGTACTGTGTAGGCTAGTGCCCAAGATAGAGCTGACTAGATTTACAACCTTCTTTAGCTTCTTTCGGTCCTGTGCAGTAGCCCCTTCATACCAGACAGTGATGCAGCCTGTCAGAATGCTCTCCACAGTACATTTATAGAAGTTTTTGAGTGTATTTGTTGACATGCCATCTTTTATGTGAATTGTCTGATAACTTATGCTTTCGTATCAGGAGAGAAGGGGAGATACCATGTTTTACTGTATGAGAGGAGGTATTGTGTATAAGAGTTGGGACATCACTTTATAGCTGTGCAAGACATTGGTGACATTGCACTTGGAGAACTGTAGGCAGTTCTGGTCACAAGCTATAGGAAGTATGTCATTATGGACATTCAAAAATAGAGTGGGAGCTGGAAATAATCATGAGTATGTTATCGGGACTGGAGGATTTGAGTTGTGATGAGAGGCAGGACAGACTGGGATTTTCCCCTGGAGCGAAGGAGTCTGGGGAGTAACCTTATAGAGGTTTATAAAACCATGAGGGGTGTTGACAAGGTGGATAGTCAAATATTTCCCCCAGGGCAGGGGGGATCTATGAATGGAAAACACAGATAAAAAAAAGGTGAAGGGGGAAAAGATTTAAAGAGACAAATTTTTCACACAGAGGGTGGAGCCTACATAGAGAAAGCTGTCGGAAGAAGTGGTAGAGATGGTACAATTACAACATTTATAAGACAAGTGGACCTTGACGTGGGTGAGAAAGGTTTAGAGGGATATGGGTCAAATACAGGCAAATAGGGCTATCATAAAACATTGACTTGGTCAGCATGGAGGAGTTGGGCTGAAAGGCCATTTTCCATTCTATGTAACTATGAATACATGAATCTATTAAGCACATGGATTCTGAACAGCTCTGAGTTCAGAGGAGATATCATTGAAATTTGCCAAATTGCTAAAGTCAGTGAGGTTATTTTCTGAGACTAAGGCAACTAGAACTGTGATGCAGCCACAGATTAAAGGGTAGACATTTGCAACACAATGTGGGCAGTCACATTTTTCATGACAGACTCCTGGGCATTAACATATGGGCTACTTGTACTGGATCCAGTACACAGATACAATCACAAGTAAGTCACAACAGTGTCTTACTTTGTCAGGAGGTTAAGAAGATTTGGCTTATCACCAAACTTTTACAGATGTCGTGTTGAAATATCTTGACTAGTTGCATCACAGTCTGCTACAGCAATTTGAATGTTAATGATAACCAATTCAAATGATATCTACCCTCATTTGCCCATCCATTGAGTTGTTCCCACAATCAATAATCTCACTTTAAGGACTCTTTATCTTGTTATTTTATGTTTTCATTATTTATTACTATTTATTTTATTTGCACTTGCACAGTTTGTTGTCTTCTGCAGTCTACTTGATCCTTTTATAGTTACTATTCTATAGATTTGTCAAATATGCCCACAGGAAGATGAATCTCAGGGTTGTATGTGGTGACATGTATCTATTTTGATAATGAAATTTATTTTGACTTTGAAATGCACAAGAATGTGAGAAACTGCAGAGATAGTGCCTTGAGCCAAAGACATCACAGGTACATTGGCAGCATCTACCAAGATGCTGTCTCAATAAGGCAACATTTGTCATCAAAGAACCCCATCATCTGGGACGTACAATCTTCTTGCTGCGCCCGTCAAGTAGGAGGTACAGATGCCTCTCTCCGCACCAATCAGTTCAGGAACCGCTACTTCCCCTCAAATCTTCGGTTCTTGATCCAACCTTAACCATTGCCTCAGAATAGCAACTCTAGGACTACTTTGCAATACAACAGACTTATTTTTTGTTCTAATTATGTTCTTTCTTGTAAGAATTGCATATAATTTATATTTAACTTTTGCTTTTCTTTATGACGCCCGTGATGCTGCTACAAATAACTTTTTAATGGCACCTGTGCAAACATGGACTGAACTAGACTTTGACTTTGACTTACACGGCACAGGAGCAGGCCCCTTGACCACCAAATACATGTTGACCTAGTAAAACTGCTCCCAATTTGTTCACCAACACGTTCCCATTAACTCCTTCCCAGATCCTATCCCCACTCACACGCCAAGGGGGCACCCTCACCCGGTAACCCACCCTGCACACCCCCAACCACCACACTACTTTATCATCTCCTGTCAGTCACCTTATGTACAGACACTCTTGTGCCTAACGTCACTTCGTGGACATACATTGAATCGATGTATATAAGCTATCTGATGTATTTATATTTGTTGTGCTTTTTTATTATTGTGTTCTTTATCTTAATGTGCTTTCTGGTGCTGCATTGAATCTGAAAAAAATAATTACTTTGTTCTTCTTTACAATTCTGTATTGGAAATGACGTTAAACAATCTTGAACCTTGAACTTACAGCGGCCGACCCACCCACCTGTCCCCCGTACATGGGATGTGGGAGATTAATCCAAACAAGTGTGAGGTGCTGCATTTTGGGAAGTCAAATGTGAGGGAAACGTATATAGATAATCACAGGATTGATGTACGGAGGAATCATGTGATCCAAGCCAAAAGCTCTCTGAAAGTGGAAACACTGGAAGACAGGATGAAAGAAGGCATACAGCATCCTTGCTCTCATTGTTCAGGACATTGGGTACATGAATTAAGAAGTTGCATTGCAGCCATGTAACACTTTGCTTGGTCCATATTTGGAGTATTGGGTACAGTTCTGGTCACAGGACGGATGTGGAAGCTGTGGAGAGGGTGTAGATGGGATTCACTGGAATGCTGCCTGGATTACAGGGTATGAGCTATGAGAGGCTGGACAAATTTGAGCTGTTTTCTATAGAGCAACGGAGGCTGGTGGAGACCCAGTAGAGGTTTATAAGATTATGAAAGCCATAGATAGAGTAGACATCTTTTGAGATAGAAAGTTCAAGTAAGTTGAGTAGGGCAATTTTTTTTACACAGAGAGTGATGGGTTCCTGGAATGTGCTGCCGGGAGTAGAGGCAGAGATAGATACAATAGAGGCATTTAAAAGGCTTTTAGATAGTCACATGGATGTGCAGAAAATAGAGGAATACAGACATTGTGTGGGCAGAAGGGATTAATGTAATTAAGAGCCTAGTTACTAATTAAATCAGTTTGGCACAATGTTGTGGTCTGAAGAGCTTGTTCCCATTCTGTTTTATGGTCTACGTTCTAACGAGGCTTTCTGTAATTTTAACTGGGGTCGCTCCCTCTAGTTTTCCACACTTCCAAGAGGATATGATGAGATTTGCAGGAACGTTTCCCCATATGTGGTATCTCAGAATCAGCATTGGATTGGGGAATGTGTGGGCAGTTGTGGGGAGAGGTTGCTTACCTTGGAGTTGAGGGAGTGAGGAGGAGATGGATTTGACAGCTCCATTGGTTTTGAAACTAAATCAGAATCAGGTTTATTGTCACTGACTTACATAACATAAAATTTGCAGTTTGCAAAGACAAAATTACTCTCAATTACAAAAATGAATTGAATGTTGCAAAATGAGGAATAACAAGGTGGGGTTGATGGGTTCATGGACCATTCAGAGATCTCATTGTGGAGGAGAAGAATCTGTTCCTGAATTGTTGAGTTCAGGCTCCTGTAGCTCCTCCCCAATGGTAGTAACAAGTCCCGGATGGTGAAGGTCCTTATTGATGGCTGCTGCCTCCTTAAGGCACTACCACTTGAGGCTGTTCTCAAAAGTGGGGAGGTTTGTGCCCATGAAGGGGCTGGTTGAGGCTACATCTCGCAGTAGCACCTTTCAGTCCTGTACATCGGAGCCTCCATACCAGCGGGCAATGCAACCAGTTAGAATGCTCTCCACCGTGCGTCTGTAGAAATTTGCTCAATCCTTTGGTGACATATCAGATCTCCTCAGACTCCTCATGAAGCATAGCCAGCTAGTGTGCCTTCATGATTGTATCACTCTGCTTGGCCCAGAATCCTCAGAGATGATGACACCCAGAAACTTGAAACTACCCACTGCTGACCCCTTGATGAAAGCTGGTGTGTGTTCTCCCAACCTCCTCTTCATGTGCCCACAATCAACCCCTTGGTCTTCTTGACATTGAGTGCAAGGTTATTAGTGTGACACCACTCAACCAGCCAATTGACCTCACGCCTGTGCACCTCTTCATCGCCACCTGACGTTCTGTCAGCCTCAGTGGTGTCACTGGCAAATTTGTAAATAAACTTTGAGCTATGCCTAACCAGATAGTAATGTGTGTGTAGAGAGAGTAGGGCTGTGGGAATTAAATACCCACTGTTGAAACATTTCACATACACTTGATTTTTGTGTGCAGTGAACTAAACAGCAATAAAAGATTTAACACCACCAGCTTCAAGAACAGCTAATTTCCTTAAACCACTTGGTTCTTGAACCAACTGGCTCAATCCTAACCCGTATCTCCAACACTTTGTGTGTCTTGCTCGGATCTCCAGCAACGGCAGATTTTCTCTTGTTTGACCCTCTTGATCGCCCTCTTTGCTTCTTTTTGTCCTAATTGTATTCTTTCTTGCTATAATTCTGCACCACCCTAGCGTAGCGGCTAGTGTGGCACTGGTACAACTTGGGCATTGGAGCTCGGTGTTCGATTGCAGCGTTTTCTGTAAGCAAGATTGTATATCCCTTCCCGTGAGCGCATGGGTTTCCTCCGGGTGCTCTGGTTTCCTCCCACAGTCCAAAGACATACCAGTTAATAGGTTGATTGGTCATTGTGAATTGTCTCATGATTAGACTAGAATTAAATCGCGGGTTGCAGGGCGCCAGGGATCAAAGGGCCAGAAGGGCCTCTTGTGCACTTTATCACTAAAAACAAAAATGTTTAAACTGGCTTTTGAAAGATTTGCAGAAAGTGCTGAAGTGTGTCTAAACGTGGTTCTAAGATAGTGGCCAATGTATTAGTAACAAACCTACCTATGAGGGGCTTAGACATAAATCAGACCCTATCTATTTCTCTCTATTTCAATCACCTGATTAGAATCTGGAATATGGAATGCACTGCGTGAGGTGAGCGATGGAGGCAGAGACTCTCACAACACTGAAGAAAGTTTCTTTTCAGAAGGATGAAGAAGGGGGATCTCATTGAAACCTCCCAGATACTGAAAAACCTGGGTAGAGCAGACGGGGAGAGGCAGTTTCCATCTGTAGGAGAGTCTAGGATCCAAAGGATCCAAGGGTACAGCCTCCCCATGAAGGGACAAATATTTAAAACAGAGATGAGGAGGAATTTATTCAGCCAGAGGGTGGTGTATGTTTAAGATTTGTTGCCGAGGTGGAGACCAACTCATTGGGTGTATTTGAGGCAGAGACTGACAGGTTCTTGATTGATAAGGGGGTTAGGGGTTATGGGGAGAAGGCAGGAGAATGAGGTTAAGTAAGGTCAGACTTAATTATCTGAATGGCCTTTTTCTGCTCCTGTATCTTTTGGTCTTGTGAACAAGCACTTGAATGGTCAAGGCAGTGAAGGGTATGGACTATGTGCTGGCAAGGATATGATAGGCTGAATGGCCTGTTCCTGTGTTGCATGAATCTGTAACTCAATGAGTGGTCAGATAAGCAGTAATTAATTGTTTTGACTAACTCTCTATTTATCTTTTTATCAGACCCTATCTATTTCTCTCTAATTCAATCAATTTCACCTGCTAATGATCTCTATCAATTTATCTATCTATTTCTACCTCTGTATCGATCAATCCACCTGATCATCTCCATCTTGTCCCAGATATCAATCAATAAATCTATCTCCTTCTAATTAAATATCTGTTGATATGCCCTTCTAATTCTGTAATGTTTTATAAAATTCTAACATCGTCTATTGATCTGAAGGCATCCCACCTTTTTCTTTGTGAAGTAAGGTATCTAGTGATCCCCTCTCCTGAAGTTTTACACTCTGAGGCTTTGCCCAGCTGTCAAATCTGCAAGTAGCTTAAGTCTCTCTGTCAGATGCCTTACAATGAATAATAAACATAACATTAAATAAAGATGTTTAAAAATGACAAACATTAACTCAAATCAGAATAATTTGTAACAATGCTCAACCTCAGCTGCAAACCTGTGACATGCTGCATCACTGCAGGGTACGGAAACAGCTCTGTGGCAGACTGAAAAGACTCTACAATGGAAAGGCGAAACTGCCCAATCCATCCCCGGCACCAGCCTAACCACCATCGGGGACATATACACGGAAAGGTGCCAGGAAAGTGTCAGTAACATCATGGAAGATTCCACCCACTGTTCATGGACCGTCAGGGAGGAGGCTAAGTAGCACACACACCAGGGACACCAGACTCAAAACCAGTTACTTTCCCCAAGCAGTTAGGCAGATCAACGCCTCCACCCACTAACTCACCCCAGCACACCCCCAACCACCACTACTTTATCATTTCCTGTCAGTCAGCTTATGTACAGACAGTTCTGTGCCTAACATCACTTTATGGACATACAATCAATGTATGTATGTAAACTAATCCATGTATTTATATTTATTTGTATTTATATTTTTATTATTGTGTTCTTTATCTCATTATGTTTTTTTGTGCGGCATTGGATTGGAGTAACAATTATTTCATTCTCCTTTACACTTGTGTACTGGAAATGATATTAATTGATCTTGAATCCTTGAAATTCCTTTTGCAATCATCTGGAGTCTTCCAGTTGGATCCTGCGGCGTCTCAACTGGATGTGGGCCCGGTGCTTCTTTCTGTGGGAGAATCTAGAACTGGTGGTTGGTGGGGGTGGGGGGGTCACTGTTTAAAAATAAGTGGCACCCATTAATGAGAGAGTTCTTTCTCCCTGAGGGAGATGAATCTTTGGAACTCTCTCCGCAAAGGGGTGGTGGAAGGACAAAGAGGGTCAAAGTGATTAGATTCAAATTTGAATACATTGGAACAGAAGAAGCTCAGAGAGTAGTAAACTCAGCCCAAAACATCCCAGGCACATCTCTTTCCTCTGTATGTAGTATCTAAATTGCTAAATTGGTATATTATTGTCACACATACTGAGGTGAAAAACTTGTCTTGCATACCATTTAAACAGATCATTTAATTACAACAGTACATCAAGGTAGTACAAGGGAAAGTAACACCAGAAAGCACAATAGAGTGTCACAGTTACAGAGAAAGTGCAGTGCAGGCAGGCAATGAGGTGAAAGTCCAGGGCAATTTAGATTGTGGGATCGAGACTCCAACTTATTGTAAAAAAGCTCAATTAAATACTGTTATAAGAGTCGGATAGAAGCTGTGATTGAGCCTGGTGGTGTGTGCTTTCAGGCTTTTGTATCTTCTGGGAGAGTTGAGAAGAGAGAAGGTCATAAAGTCATAGAAAACGACAGCACAGACACAAACCTTTCAGCTAACTTAGTCAAGGCCGAATCATTAATCTGCCTGGTCTCATCAACCAGCATCCAGACCACAGCCTTCCGTACCCCTCCCATCCATGTACCTATCCACATTTATCTTAAATGTTGAAATTGAACCCTCATCAACCACTTGCGCTGGAAGCTCAATTCACACTCCCTTCACCCTCTAAGTGAAGAAGCTCCCCCTGTGTTTCCCTTAAACATTTCAACTTTCACCCTTAACCTATGACCTCTAGTTGTAGTCTCACTCAATGTCAGTGGGAAAAGCCTGCTTTCATTCACCCTATCCATGCCTCTCATAATTGTGTATGCCTCAATCAAATCTTCAGTCTGCAGTCAAATCTGCCTGAATTTTCAACTGTTTACTCTTTTCCCATAGGTGCCGCCTGGCCTGCTGAGTTCCTCCAGCATTTTGTGTGTGTTGCTTGCATTTCCAGCGTTTCTCTTGTGATCCACAAACGGGAGGCTGGTTTCCATGATGCGCTGTGCTTTGCCCTCAGCTCTCTGTAGTTTCTTGCGATTATGGGCAGAGCAGTTGTACTAAGCTGCGATGCATCCGGATTGGATGTTTTCCAAAAACTGGTGTGGGTCAAAGGGAACACGATTTCCTTAGCTCCTGAGGAAGTAGAAGGACTGGTGAGCTTTCTTAGCTGAGAAGTTTACATGGTTAGGCCAGGACAGGGTAGTGGTGATGTTCACTCAGAGGTCACCGGGAGTCATAGGCGATGTGGAGCTGGGGTGACAGTCAGACTAGCCCTAAGAATATATAATGGAGGGGGCAGGGAAACAGACAGGAGGGGCCAAGTGGTCTACAGCTTCTTCTAATTCAAACTCGAATACGCAGGAACGTAAGAAGCTGCAGAGAGTTGTGGACATCAAGGGCACATCGCTCCCCATCATTAGATGTGGAAAGGATGCATCCCATGGTGGGAGAGTCTAGGACAAGAGGGCACAGCCTCATGATAGAGGGGCGCCCTTTCAAAACAGAGATGTGGAGAAATTTCTTTGGCCAAAGGGTGGTGAGTTTGTGGAATTTGTTGCCACATGCAGCTGCGGAGGCCAGGTCATTGGGTGTATTTAAGGCAGAGACTGATAGGTTCTTGATTGGACATGGTACCAAAGGTTATGGGAAGAAGGCCAGCAACTGGGGTAGAGGAGGAGAAAGAAAAAGGATCAGCATTATTGAATGGCAGAGCAGCCTAATTCTGCTCTTAAGTCTTATGGTCTTATGGTCTATCATTGGTGGTAACTGCAAGAGGCACTGTCTAAGAAGGCAACATCCATTATCAGAGATTCCCCACCACCCGGGCCACGCCATCTTCTCACAGCTCCCATCGGGCAGGAGGTACAGAAGCCTGAAGTCCCACATCATCAGGCTCAGGAACGGCTACTTCCCTTCAACCATTCGGTTCCTGAACCAACCAGCACAACCCTAACCACTACCTCAGTGACTACACCACTTTGATCTAACACATTTCTGTTCAAATTATATTTTTCTTGTAAAAATTCTGTATAAATTATGCTTTTCTGGTGAATGCTGCTTATCTGATTCTGTGCGCCTGCTGCAAGTCAGATTTTCATTGCACCTGTGGAGACAGGGAGTGGTGTCAGGGCCGGAGGGGAGTCACAGAAATGAGGAGGTGTGTAGGGACTGAAGGGGTCACAGATAAGGGGAGCGGTGTAGGAGCCGGAGAGGGTTACCAGGATGGGGTGGGCTACAGAGGGCCGGAGTTTGTAGACACCTCAGAGTAGGACAGAGACCTAGAATCCCCTGAAATTCCCCCCTCCCACGCCCCACCCCCAGCCCGTGAAACTTCCCTCGTCCAAATCACATCGCTCAGAGTGGAAGTGCTTGATTTACATAGGGACTGGATTAAGGAGCTAGAGGGAACTAATTTTGGGTTAACCCTTCATGCCACAGAAATCAATATTCAATTTCTCTAGCAATTCATTTCACAGGAGGTAATTAATATTAGAATAAAACTGTGTGACTTCTGTAGACAACTAAGCACATCTACAAGGGCTTGATGCAGGAAGCCCAGAGGCATTTGTCTTTAATAGCGTTGCAGCTTGTTATTTTAAATAAATACTTCGGGGATTGAACACACTAGTGATATTACAGTCAGTCCAACAGCCAAAATTCTGTGCAAGTCACTGTACAAAATGATTAAAGTAAATCTCTCCCCCTCTCTCTTTTGAGTATCAGATTTTACCAGAGGCGTCCCCACAGATGAAACAGATAAAAAATCCTTTATTCTGATTGGATGCAGCCCAGGAGACAAACGGCGAAGAATTAATTTTAGCATTCACCCGCTTCTCAGTTCCTCCCTCTCTCCGAAGTTCCTCTGAGCTTTCTTACTGCTCCTGGAGAATTTTTTCCCGAAATATTTAACAGTAAAACACACAAGTGTGCGCGCGTCGGACAGAACACAGCAGTGACGGGACCCTGCTGGAAAATGACTTGGCAGATCTGAAACGCCGGGCAACAGTCCGCAGGTCTGGGGAAACGCGAGGGGGCTCATCACAGGAGCTCCCGATAGGACGCTGGCCATTGGGCCCAACCCCTCCGTGTTAGCCCCCCTGAGAGAGCTTCCCCAATTAGAATCAACTCTCCCCACTCCCCCCCAAAGCTCAGGGGAAATTCGGTTTAAGTATTTATCCACTTTGTGCACCGAAGCTTGTAGGCCTGATCCTCCATCGGTTTTGTGGAGAGACAGCGAACTGGGAACACATTCTCCCCTTTGGATCTGTGCTAGTAATATTCTCTCTCTCTCTCTCTCTCTCTCTCTCTCTCTCTCTCTATCTATCTTTCTATCTATCTATCTATCTATCTATCTATATCTCTATTTCTCTATCTCTATCCCTCTCTCTATCCCTCTCTCTATCCCTCTCTCTGGCTCTATGTCTCTCTCTTTATCTCTCTCTATCCACCCCCTCTCTCCCCCTCAATCTCCCCATTTCTGCTCTCCCCTCTCTCTCCTCAATCCCCCTTTCTCCCCTCCCTCTCTCCCCTCTCCCAACCCATTCCCTCCCTCCCCTCATTCTCTGTCTCCCTCTTTACCTCCTTCTCCCTCTGTCCCTCCTCTCCCTCTTTACCTCCTTCTCTCTCTCTCTCCTCTCCCTCTTTACCTCCTTCCCCCTCTTTCTTTCTCTGCCACCCCCTCTCTCCTGTTTCTCACTTCAGTCTCCCTCTTTCTCCCACTCTCTCTTTGCTCTCTCTCTCTCTCTCTCTCTCTCTCTCTCTCTCTCTCTCTCTCTCTCTCCCTCCCTCCCTCCCTCCCTCCCTCCCTCTGTCTCCTTTCGCTCTCTTTCTCCTCTCTTTGTCTTTATCTCTGTTCTGTTTCCAGGATTGAAATGTCTAATACCAGAGGGCATGCATTGATGGTGAGAAGGGTTAGGTTCAAGGGGGAACGTGAGGGGTAAATTTTTTACTCAGAGAGTATTGTGTGCCTAGAATGCGCTGCCTGGTTTGGTGGGAGAGGCAAATGCACTAGAGACTTTTAAGAGATGTTTGGATAGGCACATGGAGATGAGGAGGATGGAGGGGTGTGGACGTGGTGAAGGTAGGAGGGATTAGTGTTTGGGTGTGTTTGATTTGCTTTTTAGCTGGTCTGGCACAACATTGTGGGCTGAATGGCCTGTTCCCGTGTTGTAATCTTCTGCATTCTACATTCTTCCTCTCACTCCCCTTCCCTTTCTTTCTCTTCCTCTCTCTCTGATGTACACTCTCTCCACCACATATCTCTATCCCATTTCTTCTCTCTCTCTCTCACTCCCTCTTTCTCATCTCCCTCTTTCTCCCTTCTCTTGCATCCCTCACTCCTTTCTCTCGTCCCTCTATCCCCCATTCTTCACTCTCATATTTTCTGATCTCACTCTTTCTTTGTCCCCCTCTCCCTCACTTTTTCTCCCAGCTTTTCCTTCACACACACCGACACACATACACACACACACACACACCCCGACACACACAGACACACACACACACATACACAGACACATACACACACACACACACGTACACAGACACATACACACACACACACAGACACATACACACACAGACACACACACCACACACACATATACACACATACACATATACACACACACATACACAAACATACACACACACATATACACACATACACATATACACACACACATACACAAACATACACACACACATACACACATACTCACACACATACACACACACACACACACACACTCTCACACACACACACTCATATATACACACACACACACACACACACACACACACACACGTATATACCCTCACAGGGCATGGGTCACAGGCACACACACACACACACACACACACACACACAATAGTGAAAGTGGTTGGAACACAGAACAACACAGCATAGGAACAGGCCTCTCGGCATCCCATGCCTGTGCTGACCATGATGCCAAATTAAAATCATCCCTGCTACATTTACTTAATCCATATCCCTCTTACATGTCCGTTCATGTGTCTGTCTAGCAGCCTCTCAACTGGTGACTTCATATTTGCCTCCACCAACATCCCACCCCCCACCACCACAGTGGAGTTCCAATCACCCACCACCCTCTGTAAAAAAAGCCTCATAAATCTTTTAAACTTACCTCATCACACCATAAATCTATGCCCTCTAGTCTTTGATACTTCAACCCCGGGCAAAATAATCCAACTGTCTACCCTATCTATACCTCTCATCAATTTATAAACCTCGATCAGGTCTCCCCTCAGCCTCCAGCCCTCCAGAGAAAACAACCCAACTTTGTCCAATATCCCTTTCGGCTCATGCACACTTATGGAGGCAGCATCCTGGTGACCCTCTTTTGCACCCACTCCAAACTCTCCACATCTTTCCTGTAATGGGGTGGCCGGAACTGAATGTAAATACTCTAGACGTGGCCTGACCAGCATTTAAATTACCCTCGTGCCATGGTAGAATAGCAATTAGCACAGTGCCGTTACATCTCGGGCTTCAGAGTTCTGAGTTCAGTTTTGCTGTCCTCTGTAAGGACTCTCTGTACATCCTCCCCGTGGAAGGTGTGGGATTTCCCTGGGTGCTCCCGTCTCCTCCCACAGTCCAAAGACATACCGGGTAGGTTAATTGGTCATTGTAAATTGTCTTGTATTTGGTTCAGGTTAAATCGTGGCTGTCGGGGACTGGATGGTGCTGTATCTCTTAGTAAAAAGAATCTACTCACACACTTTACCCTCTGAAAGAGTATCTACAAACTTTCATGTAACAAATTCCAACCATCTGACTAGTTTGTCAACTAACAAGTCCATAACTATGGCTGACGACTGGCACGGTGGAGAGAGCAACTGCTTCTTGGCTCCAGAGAACTTCGAACTCTGTGTGAGTGTGTGTGTGTGTGTGTGTGTGTGTGTGTGTGTGTGTATGTGTGTATGAGTGTGTGTGTATGAGTGTGCGTGTGTGTGTGTGAGAGTGTGTGTGTGTATGTGAGTGTGTGTATGTGAGTGTGTGTGTATGAGTGTGTGTGAGTGTGTGTGTGTGTGAATTTGAGTGTGTGTGTGTATGAGTGTGTGTATGTGTGTGTATGTGAGTGTGTGTGTGTGAGTGTGAATGTATGAGTGTGTGTGAGTGTGTGTGTGTATGTATGTGTGTGAGTGTGTGTGTATGAGTGTGTGTGAGTGTGTGTGTATGAGTGAGTGTGTGTGTGAGTGTGTGTGTATGAGTGTGTGTGAGTGTGTGTGTGTGTGTGAATTTGAGTGTGTGTGTGTATGAGTGTGTGTATGTGTGTGTATGTGAGTGTGTGTGTGAGTGTGAATGTATGAGTGTGTGTGAGTGTGTGTGTGTATGTATGTGTGTGAGTGTGTGTGTATGAGTGTGTGTGAGTGTGTGTGTATGAGTGAGTGTGTGTGTGAGTGTGTGTGTGTGTGAGTGTGTGTGTGTGTGAGTGTGTGTGTGTGAGTGTGTGTGTGTGTGTGAGTGTGTGTGTGTGTGTGTGTCTAGTTTCCATATTTACAAAGTACAAAGTAAATTTATTATCAAGGTCCATGTATATTACCATATACAACCCTGTGATTAATTTCCTTGCAGGCATACTTAGTAACTCCAAGAAACACAAGAGACTCAATGAAAGACCGTACCCAACAGGGTGGATAAACAACCAATGTGCAAAAGGCAACCACCTGTGAAGATTCAAAAGAAAAATAAAAGAAATAATAATAATAATTAATTGAATAATAAATATCGAGAATATGCAATGAATAGTCCTTGAAAGTGACCTTATAGTTTTTGGGGAAAATTGCAGTAATGGGCTAAATGAAGTTATCCCCTCTGGTTCAAGAGCCTGATGGCTGAGATGTAATAACTGCTTGTGAACCTGGTGGGTTGGGTCCTGAGGCTCCTGCACCTTCTTCCTGATGGTAGCAGTGAGAAGGGAGCATGGCCTGGCTGGTGGGGGCCCTTGGTGCTGAACACTGCTTTCCTGTGACAGTACTCCACGTAGATTTGCTCAGTGGTGGGAAGGGCTTTACTTATGATGGACATTATTTTTTGTAGGCTTTTCCGTTCAGGGGCATTGATGTTTCCAGACCAGGAAACATCCAGTCATCATATGCTCCATCACACATCTATAGAAGTTTGTCTGAGTTTTAGAAGCCATGCTAAATCTTCACAAATTTCAAAGAAAGTAGCCTTTTTCTTTTGTAATTGCACTCTTGTGCTGGGCGCTCCAGGATAGCTCCTCAGAAATGATACCACTGAGTAATTTAAAGTTACAGACCCTCTTCACCTCTGGTTCCCCGATAAGGACTGACTCATGGACCTCATTTTTCTCCTCCTGAAGTCAATAATTATCTCTTTCAATCCTCCTCCTATATGCTGATTGATCACCACTTTTGATTTGACCAGCAACAGTGGTGTTATCAGCAAACTTAAATATTACTCTGGAGCTGTGCCTGGCCTCACCATCATGTGTAAAGTGTGTAGAGCAGTGGGCTAAGTACTCGTGAAGACCAGAGGAGAACCTGTGGGTTTCCCCAGGTGCTCCAGTTCACTGCCACATCCCAAAAAAAGACAGGTGGGATGGGTGGTTAACCAGCCACCTGAGTGTGTGGGTGAGGGCGGAATTTGATGGGAATGTGGGCGGGAAGGAAAAGGGAAACGAGAGAAAATCTGCAGATGCTGGAAATCCAAGCAACACGCGCAAAAACTGGGCAGGCCAGGCAGCTTCTATGGAAAAGAATATTCAGTCATGCTTACTCTTTTCCATAGATGCTGCTTGGCCTGCTGAGTTCCTCCAGCATTCCGGGAATGAACTGGATTTAAATGAGATTGGTGTCAATGGGTTGTTGCTGGTCAGTACAGATCTGATGGGCTGAATGCTCTCCCTCATTGACGTCAGGAACTCTGCATATTTTGCTGTGAATGGCAAATTTCTACATTGCTATCTTCATTCATTTCCAAACCGTTCACTGCATCTGTCAGAGGCATATCAATGATGTTTCAGGGTGGTATAGGACAAACCTTCAGTGACAAAGGACACTGAGGCAAGAGGAAAGAGGAAGGAATGATAATGCAACAATACTGAAGTCGGTTCATTGTGAGAGAATAGACAGGGGCCAGGACACAAGAAGAGAAAGAACGACAGAGAATGGCACACGGAAAGAGAGTGGGAGAGAGAGAGTGAGAAAGAGAGAGTGGGGGAGGGGGAGAGAGGAAGAATGAAGGTGTAGAAAGGAGACAAAGCCAGGAGAGATGCAGAGGGAGAATGTGGAGTGGGCAGCTCACAGGTGGAGAGAGAGAGAAAAAGTTTAGAGAGGCAGAGGGAAGGTGTAGAGAGAGCAGGAGAAGGCAGTGGAGGACAGTGACTGAAAGAGAGTCAGAATGAATGAGTCGAGAGCAGATCAGACACAGAGAAAGGGACAACGAGAGAGAGGCAGAGGTTCCGTGATGTTCAGAGAGCGATGCTGTAGGATAAGGAAGACAGAAAGAGAGAGGGGGAGAGAAGGAAGCAGAGGTTTGGAGGTGTAGGGAGACAGGATGGCAGACAGCGAGGAAGGGGGGGAGAGAGAGAGAGAGAGAGAGAGACAGATGGAAGGTGTAGAGGGAACAGTTCACAGACTGGGACAATCAATAAGAGAGAATAGGGAGACTGCACGTATGTGTGTGTGTGTGTGTGTGTGTGTGTGTGTGTTTGGGAAGGTGTGGGGGTGGGAGAGGGAGGGAGAGGAAAGAGAAAAGCAAGGAGATGAGGGGAGAATGGAAGAGATGAAGGGAAGGTGCTGAGGATGCAAATGACTGAGCAAAAGAGAGAGAGAGAGAGAGAGAGAGAGAGAGAGAGAGAAAGAGAGAGACAGTAATGAGAGGGGAATGATTGAGGAAAATGAAACAAACTATGTGGAGTCAAATCTCTTTCCATCCCTGGGAATAAAGTGGCTGATGAGGAGGAGATGAGGTGCACAGGCTCGGAACTCAGCAATATCCTAACCACAGCCTGGGGTGGGTGCGGGCAGAGAGCAGAAATTCAGGACAGTGTTATAGGAAACCCTTAACGTACACAGAGAGAGAGAAGTGACATGGGGTATATTGAGAATTTAATCCCTCTACACTGAGGGAGCACCATGCTGTGGGAGGGAGCACTGTGGGAGAGGCAGTGAGGAGGGAGCACCGTGGGAGAGGCAGTGAGGAGGGAGCACCATGGGAGAGGCGGTGAGGAGGGAGCACCGTGGGAGAGACGGTGAGGAGGGAGCACCGTGGGAGAGGCGGTGAGGAGGGAGCACCGTGGGAGAGGCGGTGAGGAGGGAGCACCGTGGGAGAGGCGGTGAGGAGGGAACACCGTGGGAGAGACGGTGAGGAGGGAGCACCGTGGGAGAGGCGGTGAGGAGGGAGCACCGTGGGAGAGACGGTGAGGAGGGAGCACCGTGGGAGAGACGGTGAGGAGGGAGCACCGTGGGAGAGGTGGTGAGGAGGGAGCACCGTGTGTGGGGCAGTGAGGAGGGAGCACCATGGGAGAGGCGGTGAGGAGGGAGCACCGTGGGAGAGACGGTGAGGAGGGAGCACCGTGGGAGAGGCGGTGAGGAGGGAGCACCGTGGGAGAGGCGGTGAGGAGGGAGCACCGTGGGAGAGGCGGTGAGGAGGGAACACCGTGGGAGAGACGGTGAGGAGGGAGCACCGTGGGAGAGGCGGTGAGGAGGGAGCACCGTGGGAGAGACGGTGAGGAGGGAGCACCGTGGGAGAGACGGTGAGGAGGGAGCACCGTGGGAGAGACGGTGAGGAGGGAGCACCGTGGGAGAGACGGTGAGGAGGGAGCACCGTGGGAGAGGTGGTGAGGAGGGAGCACCGTGTGTGGGGCAGTGAGGAGGGAGCACCGTGGGAGAGACGGTGAGGAGGGAGAACCGTGGGAGAGACGGTGAGGAGGGAGAACCGTGGGAGAGGCAGTGAAGAGGGAGCACTGTGGGAGAGGCAGTGAGGAGGGAACACTGTGGGAGAGACGGTGAGGAGGGAGCACCGTGGGAGAGGCAGTGAGGAGGGAGCACCGTGGGAGAGACGGTGAGGAGGGAGCACCATGGGAGAGACGGTGAGGAGGAAACACCGTGGGAGAGGCGGTGAGGAGGGAGCACCGTGGGAGAGACGGTGAGGAGGGAGCACCGTGGGAGAGACGGTGAGGAGGAAACACCGTGGGAGAGGCGGTGAGGAGGGAGCACTGTGGGAGAGGCAGTGAGGAGGGAGAACCGTGGGAGAGGCAGTGAAGAGGGAGCACTGTGGGAGAGGCAGTGAGGAGGGAACACTGTGGGAGAGACGGTGAGGAGGGAGCACCGTGGGAGAGGTGGTGAGGAGGGAGCACTGTGGGTGGGGCAGTGAGGAGGGAGCACTGCAGGGGGTCAGTGAGGCAGTTGCGCTGTGGAGGGACAGTGAGGAAGAAGCGATGTGGGAGGGAACACTGTGGAGGAGTGGCGAGAAGGGAGCCCTGTAGGACGAGCGGTGAGGAAAGAACGCTGCGGGAGGGGCGGTGAGGTGAGAGAGCTGTTGGAGGGGCAGTGGGATGACAATGCTGGGGAGGTAGCACTGTGAGAGGGGTGGTGAGGAAGGAGCACAGTAAGAGGGGAAGAGAGGAGGGAGTGCTGTGGGAGAGGCGGTGGGAAGGGAACACTGCACTGTGGAAGATCTCCCAATATCTGCAAATCATCTTTAATTCTCACCTGTCATTTTTCTCTTTGGTAAGATTAGTGAATCCTGCTAAAATGAAATCCTTTCCCCAAAGTGATGTTAGTTCTTTACTTTATACATTTCTAATCTGCACATTGCAAAATCTTCTGTAGATGAAGCATTGGTGAATGTTTTAGATATACCATTTAAAACATTGCTCTGTGTATTTGCTTACCATAACATTCAGTACATGCCTTGCAGTAGCATATAGGTTGCTCCAAAATTTTGTGATCTTAGATGTTTTGTGCAATCTTTTTACTGTGAAAGTCAATGTATATATTGTAATGGTGTATTAGTATCTTCCAAAATTTTGGGTTCTGTAACTTCTAGTGTAACTTACTTACCATAGTGTTTGGCCTCTGCCTTGCAGGTGATATATAAGTAGCACCTTAACTTTGAACTTGCGTTTTAAGCATAATATCTTTCCCGTAAACGTCAGCGTGTGCCTTGAAGTTGTTTTTAAGCCACTTGTAAATTTTCAGATTTTAAAGCCTGCTTACCTTAAAAATAAACATTGTATGACTTACAAACAAGAGAAAATCTGCAGATGCTTGGAAATCCAAGCAACACATACAAAATGCTGGAGGAACTCAGCAGGCCAGGCAGCATTTCAGTACAGTCGACTGTACTCTTTTCCTTAGATGCTCCCTGGCCTGCTGAGTTCCTCCAGCATTTAAACTATGACCTACAGGTTGTTTTACCGTTGAGGGTTGTTTAATTTTTAGGATGATGCCTTTATTTTGGATTTAAAAACACATTGAATTTGCACCACTCAGTTTTGTCCCCTATGAAATCTACTAACTTGGTTCAATAATGCAAAGGAAATTCTATTGAAATTATATTTCTATTGAGGGCTATTGTTTTAAAAATAAGATTATACTGAAGTTATATAGAGCACTAGTGAGACCATATTTTAGAAGAGTCTCAACCTGAAACAACAATTGTTTATTCTCCTCCATAGATGTCTGACTTGCTGAGTTCCTCCAGCATTTTGGGTGTGTTGATAAACTGGTTTATTATTGTTACATGTACCAAGTTATATATTGTTTTGCATGCCATCCATACAGTTCATTTTAAACATGAGCACTTTGAGGTAGCACAAGGGAAAATAATAAGAGAGCACATGGTAAGTTTCTATAGTCACAGAGAAACTGCAGTGCGGGTAGATAATGTGTAAGTGCCACGAAGAGGTAGACTGTGGAGTTAAGGATCTATTTATCATACTAGGGAACCATTCATTAGTCTTATAGCATGCAATAGAAGCTGTCCTTGAGCCCAATAGTTTGGACCTTGTATCTTCTGCCCAGTGAAAAAGGGGTGAAGAGAGAATGTCTGGGGTATGAAAGGGCTACGATTATACTGGCTGCTTTCATGAGGCGGTGAGAAGGCCAAGGAGGGGAAGCTGGTTTGCTGGAGAACGAGGCTCCTGAACTTATATAGCTTTTCTCCAGAAGTACAGGCAATGGCATTTCCTGACCTTGGAATTCATTCCCTCTGGAACTGAGGAGGCAGGTTGAGAGTTGGTGTATTGATGTGTCTGCAGTCACATGTAGACACAAGCCAGCACAGCGGAACTGAAATTGGTTTATTATTGTCACATGTACTGAGGTCAGTGAAAAAGCTTGGCCTGCACGCTGTCCGTACGGATCAGACTATTGCACAGTGCATTGAGGTAGTACAAGGTAAAACAATAACAATACAGAATAAAGTGTAACAGATACCGATAAAGTGCAGCGCAGGTTGACAAGATGGTGAGCATGGGCAAATGGGACTAGCTCAGTTAGGGACCGTGGTGAGCTTGGACAAGTTGGGCCGAATGGCCTGTATCTGCATCATACAACCCTGTGACTCCCTTGGGCTGCCTTGTGCAGGGCTGGGGGTTTAGGTGAACCTGAATGACACAAAAACATATGGTGCCTGTCAAGGGAGGGTGAGAGAGGGTCTGTCCCATGGGTATCTCAATAAAATCTCCACGACAAGAGAAAGATCTCTTGATATCGGAGGTACCATCCAGATCATTTTGCAAAGTAGAAGGAGGCCATTTGGCCCATTGGGTATTTGCTGGCAATCTCCCTCCCAGTAATCTCTTCTCCCGGTGTTAAAACTAGAAAGGCAGGCTACCTAAATGAGATGGGGTTAGCACTGGGCACAACAATAAATTGGTAAATTTGTAAATTGGCTTATTATTGTCACATGTACAGTTAAAAAGTTTTGTTTTGCATGCCATCCATACAGATCATTTGACTATAACATGGGATTCTACATAGAAGGTAGTTCAAGGAAAAGGCAATAACAGAATGCAGAATGAAGTTTTACAGTTACTGAGAGAGTGCAGTACAGGCAGACAATAATATGCAAAGGCCATGACAAGGTAGATCTTACCATTCTAGGGGAACTGATCAATATCATCTTATAACAGCGAGATAGAAGCTCTCCTTCAGCCAGGTGGTAGGTGCTTTCAGGTCTTTGTATCTTCCACCCAATGAGAGTGTGGAGAAGAGAGAATATCCGGGTTGATTATGCTATCTGCCTTACTGAGGCAATGAGAAGTGTAGACAGAGACAATGGAGGGGAGAATGGTTTTCTTGATGTGCCGAGCTGTGTCCATTACTCTCCGCAGTTTCTTGCAGTCACAGGCAGAGCATTTGCTGCACCAAGCCTCGATGCATCCAGGCAGGAAGCTTTCTTTGGTGTATCTGTGACAATTGGCAAGAGCAATAGGGGACACCGAATTTCCTTAGTCTCCTCAGGTGCTGTTGTTCAAGGTGAAGTTGGGCTTCATTGGACCAGCATCAGAGGGGACAGTGGCACACAGAGTGGCAGTGAGTAACATCAGGGACCCCACTGCATTCTGAAGACAAGCACTCCCCAAAGTTTCTATTCAGCTCTGTCAATATGGAGGATACATTGGAGAATGATGCAATAATGGTCTCTCCTATTCCTTAAGAGGGAAGTGAGACTTGAGGTAGTTTATACCCCTCTAAGAGCAGGGAGGGGATGTGGGGCAAATAACATTGCAGAGTCCATCAGTTCCTCAGTAATGCACAGAGGAGACAGAATAAGACTGCTCTGTCATATCCCAATCATCCCTTGATCCACTATGTCTCAATTTCCATTGGGTCCCAGGAACCCAAAAATTGACCTCAAGTCATGTTAAAGTCAAGTTCATTGGCAGGTACACAAGTCCATGTGTGCACAGGTGCAATGAAAAACTTACTTACAACGGCATCACAGGTACACAACATCAGATAAGCAGCATTCAACAGAAAAACAAAAATTAAACGTAAATAATACTCAATTTTTAAATAAAAAAGATTGCAATTATAACAAAAAACAAAGTCCTTTTAGTGTAAAGTGATCACAGTTGTCACAGTATTGCTAAATTGTGCCAGTTGGTTCAGGAACCGAATGGTTGAAGGGAAGTAGCTGTTCCTGAACCTGGTGGTGTGGGACTTCAGCCTTCTGTACCTCCTGCCCAATAATCTCTCTGCCTGCTCTTTTATTATTTTTATATCTTCTTCTCTTTTCCTTTCTGTCTTTCCTTGTCTCTTTATCTTACTATCACTCTCTCTCTCCTTCTCTTGCTCTCCCCCTCTATCTCCCACTCACTATCCATCCCACTTCTCTCTGCTTTCCCCTTCTCCTCTCTCTCCTCACTTTCTATCCCTCACTTTGGTCCTTTATTGTTCACTCCATCCATCTCACCTCTTCCTTGCTGTTTTTGCTTGCTCTCAAACCCCTTCCATATCATTTATTCCCCCTCCTTTTTCTCCACTTTCTGTCTCTGCCTTTTCCACTTACTCACCCTTCTTGCTCTGCTCTATATCTCCCTCACCTCTCTCTTCCTGTTTCAGCCTCTTTTCTCTCCGTCTCCCCTCTGCTCTCTTCCCTCTCCTCCTCTCCCTGTCTCTCCTATTTTCCGCTCTCTCCCTTCTTCCCCTGTTCTCCCCCGCTCTCCATATTTCTCTCGACGCCTCGTTCTCTCTTTTCCACACTGCCCCCTCTGCCCCCTCTCCCCCTCCGCACCCCAACCACCCGACTGTGAATCTCGTTACAGTGAGGCAGCAGCGAATCGCGCAGTTGACTCCAAGCGAAGCGAATGGAGGGGAATCGATCGGGAAGAGTCGTGGCGAGTTGCAAAGGAATGGATGTTGTCAAAATAATTTATTACTCTCATCCCGTCTGATCGATGGTTTGAATTAGCAAGGCACTCCTAGTTTAATATTTACCTCTGCGAGGCTCCGTAATCTAAATTCTAATTGATTTAGACACGGGACAGTTTCTATCGGTAACATTTGGAAGACAGAATGGGTTTAAGTTGCCGCGAAACCCAAGGAGGCGAGAGGGGTGAGAACAGAACGGTGTCCCGCGGAAAAGTGAGTGGCCCGGGGAGATAGGAGTGAGGCAGTCACACACGGACAGACATGTACACAGTTCAACAAACACAGACAGTTAAACACACACACACACTTGGACAGACACGTATAGACACAAAGCACACACACGGACATCCGCACACCAGACACAGGCAGAAACACACACTCACATACACAATACACACACACTACACAAATATGCCTACAGATAAGAGAGACACACAGACAATAGACGCGGGCACGCACACACCACACACACAGCGCCAGACCATCACAACAAACACACACACACACACACACACACACACACACACACACACACACACACACACAGACAGGGCTAAAGACATTAACAAGAATAACACGTATAAAACTAAGACTGTGGAAGACTCAGACAATTAACAGCACCGCACAGAAAATGGACACAATTGGAAACACGTTCGCAAATAATTAATTGGAAAAAAAGCGCAAAGTGACAGATAAACGGCGAGGAGCAAAGATCCACATTTATATTGAATAAGGCTGTGGGGTGGCGGATAAATCAGGGAGCAGGCATTTCTGTAGTGACTGCTCCCTGTCGCTTCAAGCGGCAGAGGCACAAGCACGTGGGGGTGGGAGGTGGGGGGGTGTTGTTGGTACCCAGAGTGAAAGTGTCTCACACACACACACAAATGGATACATAGACCCACATACATATACTCAAACATAAACACACAGATACACACACACAAAACCACATACGAAAATTAATACATGATCTGATACATACTGTATACAGAAACTCACACATGGATACACTTATACAGACATACACACACACACACACACACAAATGGATACATACACCCACATAACATATACTCAAACATAAATACACACACACTCATACACACACACACACACACACACACACACACAGTGAATTAGGAAGCAGGAGAAGGCCATTCGGCTCCCTGCCTGCTGTGATCCCAGTGGGGTTGAAGGCAGACTCGGTCCTCCTCCTGACATGTGTCAATGCAGAGGCTGTCCCTCTGGTCCAGTGGTTCTGTGTTCTGGCACCCAGCAGCATTCTCTACAGATTTCCTGTTGAAACTGCCCTGACTGTTTCATCTGGTCTGTTATGGCAATCGGAATGCGCAGAAATGTAAGAAGCTGCAGTGAGTATTGAACTCAGCCCAATACATCGCGGCACACCCCTCCCCACCACTGGTGGTATCTACAGGAGGTGCTGCCTCACCATGGCAGCGTCCATCCTCAAAGATCCCCACCATCAGAGCCATGCCATCTTCTCACAGTCGGTACAGAAGGCTGAAGTCCCACACCATCAGGTTCAGGGACGGCTACTTCCTGACCAACCAGCACAACCCTAATCGCTCCCTTGGTGTCACAGTACTGCAGTGACCACTTTACACTACAACGGACTTTTTTTTTGTTCTAATTGTGTTCTTTCTGATAATAATTGCATAGAATTTACATTTTTTCATGTGAATGCTGTGTCTCCAATGCTGTTTACCTGCAATGCTGCTGCAAGTAAGTTCTTCACTACACCTGCACATACATGGACGTGTGCCTCTGACAATGAACTCAACTTTGACTTTCAGATTCGCATGGGGAGAGGGAAGATTCTGACAAATCTGAGAATGTAAAAAAGGAGACAACTGGCAATAATAAAGTTCAGACGCACATTGAATAATATAGACAGTAATTAATTGCAATCTCTATAGACAGATACAAAGTGCACAATGGAATTATTGACATTATGTAAATGAATAGGAAATGTTTAGAGTGATACAGGCCAAATACTGACCAATGGGGCTAGCTAGGATGGGAATCTTGTTTGGCCAAGGAGCCTTTTTTTCCTTGCTGTATAACTCGAGTAACAGATTTATAGAACAATACAGCATAGGTCTTACAGCCCAACCAGGCCGTGCTGACCACAGTGCCCACCCAGCTAGTCCCAATTATCTGTGTACCCCTCCAGGGCCCTTCCCTCCACAGTCCTATCTAAGTGGTTCTTAAATGCATTATAACTGCTTTCATCGCTTTCTCCGCCAGCTCATTTCATACACTTACCAAACCTCTGTGTGAAAAATTTGCCTCTTTTAAGCCATTCACCTCTCACCCCGAACATATGCCTAATGATCTTTGACTCGCCTACATTGAGGAAAAGGCAGTACTGTCCACTCTACGTATGTCTCTAATGATCTTAAAGTCGCTCCTATATTCCAAGTTATAAAGACGTAGCATGGAGAACCAATCTACATGCCTGAGCCCCACCCACTGCTGCCTCTGTAAATCAGGCCCTCCAGGACTGGCAACATCCTTGCAAATCTTTATTGCACGCTTTTCAGTTTAACCCCGTCTTTCCTATAACAAGGTGACCAAAATTGTACTAAGTACTCCAAGTTCAGTCTAAAACTACAGTGGAATGGCCCAGTGCCCCTACTGTGTGATTGGTGTACACAGAAATCACCGAGGAACTTCATCTTTCTGAAAACGTCCCAATGGCTCTATATGAGTAGAATAAACATGTTGTGTTTCATGCAGACACACGGGAAGTGGTGAAGTCCAATATACCCGTGTTTTACTGAGCTTGTCGAGTGTCCCATTGAGGGAAAGAAAAAAAGTGTTACAGCTGTACAGGACATCCCTGAGACTGCACTTGGAGTAAATAACATCCACTGATTCTCCTTCGTCTAACCTGCTTGCTCCCCCCTTCAGAGAATTTATTTACTTATTTAGAGATTCAGTGCAGAACAGTGAGTTGCACCACCCAGCTATCCACTTTTAACACTAGCCTAATCACAGGACCAATCAATCTGTGAACTGGGTTGGCTTTGGACTGTGGGAGGAAGCCATGCTGTCACAAGGAGAACATACAAGCTCCTTACAGACAGCGCTGGAAGTGAACTCCCAAGTCTAACTGTAATAGTGTTGCCTAACCACCTCTCTCCTTCCCTCCCATTCTCCTAATTACTCACCACCCGCTACTGTGGCACCCAAATTATAACAGATTTGTCAGGTGAGACATCCCCTTAATGAAAGCTTGCTGACAGGCTTCAGGGTTAGGTTCATCCTTAATAAAATATCCTTACTAACCTGTGAAGTCAGGCTAACCGTCCTATAATTTACTGTCTTTTGGCTCTCTCCCTTCTCAAAGCAGGTACAAGTACTTAAATCACCACATGGGATACATTCTGCCCCTTCTGGAGTGCGGAGGTCCCTGCTTACTACCCCTCCTGCAGCATGTCGCATCCTTCCGTCACCATCGCTCCAGAACCCAGTGTAACCGCGCAGAATTCACTGCAGGTCAGACAGCGTCTTTGGAGAGTGTGTGGTACTGTGAGTGTTGAAGAAGATACACGTTGGTATTGTGCACAGTTCTGGTCACCCAGCTACAGGAAGGATGTCATTCAGCCAGAGAGGGTGCAGGAGAGATTCACGAGGATGTCACTGACACTGGGGGGGCTGGAGTTATCAGGAGCGGCTGGGTAGGCTGGGAGTGTTTTCCCTAGCGTGAAGGAGTCTGAGGGGGGACTTTATAGAGGTTTATAAAACCATGAGGGATGTAGATAGGGTGAATGGTCACAGTCTTTTCCCCAGGGTAGGGGTGTTTGAAACTAGAGGGCACATCTTTAAGGTGCGAGGGAAAAGATCTGAAGGGGAACTTTTACTCACAGTGGTGGAGTTTAGGAGAAAGAGGAGTGACCTTGACATAAACTAATGGAGGTATAGGTCAGGTGAATGCACACAGGGGTATTTTCCCAGGAAAATGGAACTATAAAACTAGAAGTCACAGGTTTAAGGTGCAAAGAGAGAGACTGAAATGGGACAGAACATAGAACATTAAAACACTTCAACTTTCTTTCATCCATATGCTTATCTAAGAGTTTCTTAAATGTCCCGAATATTTCTGGTTCTATGTTAAGAGGTAACTTCTTCACACAGAGGGTGGTGGGTGTATGGAACGATCTGCCAGAGGGAGTGGTAGAGGTGGGGTACAATCACAATGTTTAAAAGATACTTGGACAGGCACATAGATAGGAAATGTTTAGAAGGATACAGTCCAAATGCGGGCAAATGCGACGAGCTCGAGAAGGCACCTTACAGACCATATCGTGTATTGAAACATCAAAAATACACTCAGACTCTCAAAGGATAGTGCATACCAGGGCTTAAAGCATTAATGGAGATTTATGTAAGACATTGGAGCAGAATTAGGCCATTCAGCCCATTGAGTCTCCTCCATCATTCCGTTATGGCCGAATTATTAACTCTCTCAGTCCCATTCTCCTGCTTTCTCCCCGTAACTTTTCAAGCTCTTACTAATCAAGAATCGAGCAACCTCTGCTTTAAATATACCCAAAGACCTGGCCTCCACAGTCGTCTGTGGCAATGAATTCCACAGATTCACCACCTCTGTTCTAAATGGAACTCCCTCTATCCTGGGGCTGTGCCCTCTGGTACTAGACTCACCCACTATAGAAAACATCTTCTCCGCATATCATTTTCTATCATTTACATAGGGTCAGTAATTCCATTGTGCACATTATATCTCTCTATAGAGATTGCAGTTAGTTGCTGTCCATATTATTCAATGTGCATATGAATTTTACTATTGGCAATGAGAGTGGGGCAGGAAAGGAGAGAGAGAAAGAGAAAAAATGGGGGAGTGAGGAAGAGAGCAAAAGAGAAGAGGAGAAATGGATAGAGAGATAGAGGGAGGGAATTAGAAAGAGGGAGAGAAGAAAATTGATAGAGAGAAGTGGAGAGGAAAGAAAGGGAAAGAGGGAGAGAAGAAAATTGATAGAGAGAAGTGGAGAGGAAAGAAAGGGAAAGAGAGAGAGGGAGAGAGAACAGTATGGTTAGAGGTATAGAAAAGGGAGAAAGTGGGATGAATACAAAGTAAGAGAAAGTTGGCAGTGGATGATGAGACAAATAGAGAGATGATGGAAAAGTTTGAAAGAAGGCAAATGAGAGAAAATTGTGGGAGGGAGAGGGAGGAGAGAAGGAAAGAGGGAAATGTATAAGAAGCAGGAGATAGAGAGAAATGAGGTGAGAGAGATGTGGACAGAGAAAGAGATTAAAACGGATTGAAGAAAAGAGATAGAGAGAGGTGAGAGTGGTAGAAAGGGGAAGCAAAACAGGAGAGACAGAAATGATGAGAGAGAAAGTGTCGGAGTGGAAAGAGAAAGAATGAGAAATAAAGGAGAGAAGCAGAGAAAGACAGGGGAGAGGAGTGAACAGCCCCTTCAGTAAACATCTCTTTCTGAGGGCAAGAGTAAGAACATGGGTGCAAATAACCCCCACCTGAGACAGTGATCTGTGTGCTGTTGCCCCACGTAAGAGGCTGTGAGGAGACAGACACAGGTGTCTGTCTCACTTCGAGGCATAGACAGGGGAGGGAGAGAAGGGCTTTTAACCATAGAAGAGATGTCAGAGGTTGTGGGTAAGGGAAGGAGGTTTGTCGGTGGTGGGGAAACTGCTGGAGTCAGTTATCAAAGATGTGATAACAGGGGAGAACCAGTGGATGTGGTATATTTGGATTTTCAAAAGGCTTTTGACGAGGTCCCACACAGGAGATTAGTGTGCAAACTTAAAGCACATGATATTGGGGGTAAGGTATTGATGTGGATGGAGAATTGGTTAGCAGACAGGAAGCAAAGAGTGGGAATAAACAGGACCTTTTCAGAATGGCAGGCGGTGACTAGTGGGGTACCGCAAGGCTCAGTGCTGGGACCCCAGTTGTTTACAATATGTATTAATGACTTGGATGAGGGAATTAAATGCAGCATCTCCAAGTTTGCGGATGACACGAAGCTGGGTGGCAGTGTTAGCTGTGAGGAGGATGCTAAGAGGATGCAGAGTGACTTGGATAGGTTGGGTGAGTGGGCAAATTCATGGCAGATGCAATTTAATGTGGATAAATGTGAAGTTATTCACTTTGGTGGCAAAAATAGGAAAACAGATTATTATCTGAATGGTGGCCGATTAGGAAAAGGGGAGGTGCAACGAGACCTAGGTGTCATTATACACCAGTCATTGAAAGTGGGCATGCAGGTACAGCAGGCGGTGAAAAAGGCGAATGCTATGCTGGCATTTATAGTGAGAGGATTCGAGTACAGGAGCAGGGAGTTACTACTGCAGTTGTACAAGGCCTTGGTGAGACCACACCTGGAGTATTGTGTGCAGTTTTGGTCCCCTAATCTGAGGAAAGACATCCTTGCCATAGAGGGAGTACAAAGAAGGTTCACCAGATTGATTCCTGGGATGGCAGGACTTTCATATGAAGAAAGACTGGATGAACTGGGCTTGTACTCGTTGGAATTTAGAAGATTGAGGGGAGATCTGATTGAAACATATAAAATCCTAAAGGGATTGGACAGGCTAGATGCAGGAAGATTGTTCCCGATGTTGGGGAAGTCCAGAACAAGGGGCCACAGTTTGAGGATAAAGGGGAAGCCTTTTAGGACCGAGATTAGGAAAAACTTCTTCACACAGAGAGTGGTGAATCTGTGGAATTCTCTGCCACAGGAAACAGTTGAGGCCAGTTCATTGGCTATATTTAAGAGGGAGTTAGATATGACCCTTGTGGCTACGGGGATCAGGGGGTATGGAGGGAAGGCTGGGGTGGGGTTCTGAGTTGGATGATCAGCCATGATCATAATAAATGGCAGTGCAGGCTCGAAGGGCCGAATGGCCTACTCCTATTTTCTATGTTTCTATGTTTCTATGAATTGCTTTCCTCTTAGAGTGGGGGTTTGGGATCTGGATCACTCTGGCTCAGGAGGAGTGGCAAAGACTCACAGCACCGAAGTAATATTCAAAACAAGCACTTGACTGAAGGCAGAATGAGTGGTGGGGAATGGGATCCGTGCAGTTGGGGACTTGGTGGTCAGTATGGAGATTATGGGCCAAAAGGCAGAAACAGACTCTTCTTCCCCACTAGAAGAATGAGTGGGTAACCCACTGAAAATTGAAAGAGATAGATAGAGTGCAGATGGGGGGGATGTTTCCAATAGGGGAGGAGTCTAGAACCAGAGGGTACAGCCTCAGACTAAAAGGACGTCCCTTTAGAACAGAGATGAGGAGGAATTTCTTTACCCAGAGGGTAGTGAATCTGTGGAAGTCATTGCCACAAAGGACCATGGAGGCCAAGTCTTTGGGCATTTTTAAAGCAGAGGTTGATAGGTTCTTGATTAGTAAGAATGTTAAAGGCTATGGGCAGAAGGCAGGAGAATTGGATAGAGAGGGATAATAATTCAACCATGATTGGCCGAGCAGACTCGATGGGCTGAATGGCCTAATTCTGCTCGTATAGCTTATGGTCATAAGGTCTTCTCTGCTGACCAAGTGTTTGAGGAGTCCTGGAGGAAGGTTCTGCAGGCTGGGACTTTGTTCTGTGGAGTGTAGGAGACTGAGGAGTGACCTTATAGAGGTGTATGAAATCACGAGGGGAGAATGAGCCAGGGAAAGTGAACTAAAAAAGAAAGATTAGCTTTATTTGTCATATGCACATCATAACATCGAAACATGCAGTGAAATGTGTCACTTACATTGGGATGTATGGGGGCAGCCCACAAGCGTTGCCAAATTTCTACCACCAGCTCATGCCCACAACACAGTAACCTGAACTCATACATTTTTGAAATTTGGGAGGAAACCAGAGCACACAGAGGAAACTCACAGGGAAAACATATAAACTCTTTGGTCCCCAGTGTTGGGGACCAAACCCCGATCTCACACAGACGCCATTGTAAAGCGTTGCGCTCACCACTAGGCTACAATACTACCAAAATACTAGAGGGAAGAGGAGAGTATATTTTTATCTATAGATACAGCCCTTCCAGCCCAACAGCAACCCACCAATTTCACCCCAGCCCAAACACAGGACAGTTTACAATGATCAATAACTCACTAACCAGAATGCGTTTGGAACGTGGGAGGAAACCAGAGCACCCGGAGGCAACCTACATGCTCATGGGAAGGACAGACAGGCTCCTGACAGATGACGCCGGAACTGAGCTCCGTACTCTGATGCTCTGCGCTGTACTCGCGTTGCGCTAGCCGCTACGTTACCGTGGCGACTCCAAGGGCAGCTCTTCCACCCAGAGGCTGGCGGATGCATGGAGCCAGTTGCCAGAGGAAGTAGTTGGGGCGATTTTTATTTAAAATGCACTTGGACAGGTGCATGGATAGGAAAGGTTCAGAAGGGCTTGGGACAAGCCTGAATGGGGATCTGGGTCAGCATGGACCAGCTGGGCCAAAGGGCCTGTTTTACTCCATGTATCTCTCTGCGTGATTGCAAGAATGACAGCACAAACCAGAAGTCGAAGGCAAGGCTGACCCTGGGTTACCGCATGTATGT
The DNA here is from genome assembly GCF_030028105.1 of Mobula birostris. NCBI lineage: Eukaryota > Metazoa > Chordata > Chondrichthyes > Myliobatiformes > Myliobatidae > Mobula > Mobula birostris. Next base: position 131,028,411 of record NC_092377.1, on the reverse strand, counting down.
AATACACTGGGCTTTGTTGTGTAGAATTCCACTCCTAACCTGGTGGGAGGTATATGCAGTCTGTCCCATCGGGAATCAAGCTGCATCCGGACAAGGTGCAGACTGAGTGCCTGGGAATGGGATTGGTGTCGACGGGAATTTGTTGATCAGTTATGAGTAGGATGGGCCGAAAGGCCTGTCTCGCTGCTGTTTGAATCTGCGCTGATGAAAATAAGCTGAGCGTGGATCTCCTGTGTGTTGGGTCTGCCCCGGGGCTGGAAATGTTTCTTAGCATATGTTGTTGAATCCAGCCGGTTATTAGAGGTCTTTCAACACATGCGGAGATCGTTTGATGTTCCTTGTTATCCATCTCTGCCCATGGACATCGGCTCCGTCGGCTGCAAGCTGAAGAGACAAGAATACCAATTGTGAGCAGAATTCACCCGGCTGCTTGCCTGATCCCGTTCAGCATAGAAACAGGCCTTTTGGCCCGCGATGCTGCCCTGAACTAATTAAGCTCATGATACCTAATCCCTTCTGCCTACACGATGCCCACATCCCTCTATTCTCTGCACATCCATGTGTGTAAGAGCCTTTTAAACACCGCTATCACATCTGCCTCCACCACCACCTCTGGCAGCACACTCTGGGCACCCGCCACTTTCCAAGTGAAGAACCTGCCTTGCGCACCTCCTTTGGACCTACCCCCTCTTTCCGTTCAGGCATGCCCTCTGGTATTAGACTTCGATCCTGGGGAGAAAAGATACTGGCTCTATGCTGTACCTTTGCCTTTTGTAATCTTATAAACTTCCATCATATCTCCAGTCAGCCTCCACCATTCCAGAGGAAACAACCCAAGTCTGCATCGAACATGGAACAGTACAGCACAGGAACAGGCCCCTCAATCCTGTGTTGTACCAAACTAATTAAACCAGTGTTTAAATGCCTAGCAACTAATCCCTTCTGCCTAAACAGTATCCATATCACTTCTACTCTGGTCATCTAAAACCCTCTGACACACCTCTATCATATCTGCCTCCACCACCAACCCTGACAGTGCATTCTAGGCACCAACCACTCCCTGTGCGAAAAGGGCACCTTATTTGAACTTTGCCCCTCTCACCTTAAATGCATGTCCTCTGGTATTAGACATTTCAACCCCAGGGAGAAGGATTCCGACTGTCTACTCTATTAATACCTATCATATTCCGATAAATTCCTGCTAGTTCTTCCCTCAGCTTCTGCCCTTTCAAAGAGAACGTACAAACCCTCTGTTCCAGACAGAATCCTGGGGCACCTCCTCTGTAGCCTCCACCCTCTCTGTGATAGGGCAACCAGAAATGAATGCAATACTCCAGAATTTTATAAAGCTGCAACATAACTTCCTGACTCATGAACTCAGTGCCTTCAATAACAAAGGCAAGGGTACTATGTCCTTCTTACAACCCTGTCAACCTGTGCAGCCACTTTCAGGTTGTGATGGACTTGAATCCCTCTGTACATCATTGCTGTTGAGTGCTGCCATTAACTGCGTACTTAACTTTTTTTTTCCAATGAAATGACGACTGATTTGACTGTAATTTGAATAGATCAGCAGAAAGCCGTTGATTAGACAATCAAGATTTGAATAGCTCAGGCTCAGCAGAAAGCAGCTGATTGGGCAGTCGAGGTCAGGTGACCAAACATTTTGAAAAGCTCAAACAGATAAATAGAGGGATAGCTCATGCAAAGTTGCCAGTGGAAAGCGGCCAGTGAGTGAGTGGGCCAGTGAAGGAGTGGAGTTTTGAGGCTTTGACTCGAGAGGCTTCGTCGAGAAGAGGTGGAGGACAACCTAGCTCGCAGTTAGTTTTTACAATGTCTCCTGAGATGGTGATGTGCCTCTCAGGTGAAATGTGGCAGTCTTGGAGGAACACCCCTCTCCCGCAGAGTCACATCTGCCAGAAGTGCATACAGCTGGGTGATCTGGAAGACCATGTAAGAAATCTGGAGCAGCAGCTGGATGACCTTCGACTCATAAGGGAGAATGAGGCAGTCATAGATAAGAGCTACAGGGAGGTAGTCACACCTAGACTGTCGGAAGCAGGTCGTTGGGTGACAGTCAGAGGGGGGAAAGCGAAGGTGAGCAGACAGGTAGTGCAGAGCACCCCTGTAGCCATTCCCCTGAATAATAAGTTTACCGTCCTGGATACTGTTGGCGGGGACGACCGACCGGGTGTGAACCATGGTGGCAGGGCCTCCGGCACTGAGTCTGACCCGGTGGTGCAGAAGGGTGGGACGGAGAAGAGGAGAGCTGTCGTCATTGGAGACACCGTAGTCAGGGGAGCAGACAGGAGATTTTGTGGACGTGAGAAGGACACCCGCATGGTTTGTTGCCTCCCGGGTGCCAGGGTCCGGGATGTCTCTGACCGGGTGCACCACATCCTGGTACGAGAGGGAAAGCAACCAGAAGTCGTGATACATGTTGGGACCAACGACATAGGCAGGAAGAGGGGTGAGGTCCTGAAGTGTGAGTTTCGGGAACTAGGCAGAAGGCTGAAGAACAGGACCTCAAGGGTGGCGTTCTCAGGATTGCTGCCAGTGCTATGTGACAGTGATGGTAAGAATAGGAGGAGACGGCAGTTGAATGTGTGGCTGAGGAGTTGGTGCAGGGAGCAGGGTTTTAGATTTTTGGATCATTGGGATCTCTTCTGGGAAAGGTGGGACCTGTACAGATTGAATGGGTTGCACCTGAACGAGGGGGAGAAATATCCTTGCAGGTAGGTTTGCTAGCGTGGTTCGGGAGGGTTTAAACTAATTTGCGAGGGGGATGGGACCCAGAGCGATAGAGCAGTGAAAGAAGTGCATGGAGTAAAGCCAGATCTAACATACAGAGAGGCTTTGAGGAAAGAAATGCAGAATAAACGGTGTAAAGACAGTAAGGTAGAAGGGCTGAAATGTGTGTACCTCAATGTAAGAAGCATCAGGAACAAAGGTGATGAACTGAGAGCTTGGATACATACATGGAATTATGATGTAGTGGCCATTACAGAAACTTGGCTGGCACCAGGGCAGGAATGGATTCTCAATATTCCTGGATTTCAGTGCTTTAAAAGGGATAGAGAGGGCAGAAAAAGGGGAGGAAGGGTGGCATTACTGGTCAGGGATGCTATTACAGCTACAGAAAGGGTGGGTAATGTAGCAGGATCCTCTTTTGAGTCAATATGGGTGGAAGTCAGGAACAGGAAGGGAGCAGTTACTCTACTGGGGGTATTCTATAGGCCCCCTGGTAGCAGCAGAGATACAGAGGAGCAGATTGGGAGGCAGTTTTTGGAAAGGTGCAAAAATAACAGGGTTGTTATCATGGATGACTTTAATTTCTCTAATATTGATTGGCACCTGATTATTTCCAAGGGTTTAGATGGGGCAGAGTTTGTTAAGTGTGTCCAGGATGGATTCCTATCACAGTATGTGGACAGGCCGACCAGGGGGAATGCCATACTAGATCTAGTACTAGGTAATGAAGCGGGGCAGGTCACAGATCTCTCAGTGGATAAGCATCTGGGGGACAGTGACCAACGCTCCCTGGCCTTTAGCATTATCATGGAAAAGGATAGAATCAGAGAGGACAGGAAAATTTTTAATTGGGGAAAGGCAAATTATGAGGCTATAAGGCTAGAACTTGCGGGTGTGAATTGGGATGATGTTTTTGCAGGGAAATGTACTATGGACATGTGGTCAATGTTTAGAGATCTCTTGTGGGATGTTAGGGATAAATTTGTCCCGGTGAGAAAGATAAAAAATGGTAGGGTGAAGGAACCATGGGTGACAAGTGAGGTGGAAAATCTAGTCAGGAGGAAGAAGGCAGCATACATGAGGTTTGGGAAGCAAGGATCAGATGGGTTTATTGAGGAATATAGGGAAGCAAGAAAGGAGCTTAAAAAGGGGCTGAGAAGAGCAAGAAGAGGGCATGAGAAGGCCTTGGCGAGTAAAGGAAAACCCCAAGGCATTCTTCAATTATGTGAAGAAAAAAAGGATGACAGGAGTGAAGGTAGGACCAATTAGAGATAAAGGTGGGAAGATGTGCCCGGAGGCTATGGAAGTGAGCGAGGTCCTCAATGAATACTTCTCTTCGGTATTCACCAATGAGAGGGAACTTGATGATAGTGAGGCCAATATGAGTAAGGTTGATGTTCTGGAGCATGTTGATATTAAGGGAGAGATGGTGTTGGAGTTGTTAAAATACATTAGGACAGATAAGTCCCCAGGGCCTGACGGAATATTCCCCAGGCTGCTCCACGAGGCGAGAGAAGAGATTGCTGAGCTTCTGGCTAGGATCTTTATGTCCTCGTTGTCCACGGGAATGTACCAGAGGATTGGAGGGAGGTGAATATTGTCCCCTTGTTCAAAAAAGGTAGTAGGGATAGTCCGGGTAATTATAGACCAGTGAGCCTTACGTCTGTGGTGGGAAAGCTGTTGGAAAAGATTCTTAGAGATAGGATCTATAGGCATTTAGAGAATCATGGTCTGATCAGGGACAGTCAGCATGGCTTTGTGAAGGGCAGATTGTGTCTAACAAGCCTGATAGAGTTCTTTGAGGAGGTGACCAGGCATATAGATGAGGGTAGTGCAGTGGATGTGATCTATATGGATTTTAATAAGGCATTTGACAAGGTTCCACATGGTAGGCTTATTCAGAAAATTAGAAGGCATGGGATCCAGGAAAGTTTGGCCAGGTGGATTCAGAATTGGCTTGCCTGTAGAAGGCAGAGGGTGGTGTTGGAGGGACTACATTCAGATTGGAGGAGTGTGACTAGTGGTGTCCCACAAGGATCTGTTCTGGGACCTCTACTTTTCGTGATTTTTATTAATGACTTGGATGTGGGGGTAGAAGGGTGGGTTGGCAAGTTTGCAGATGACACAAAGCTTGGTGGTGTTGTAGGTAGTGTAGAGGATTGTCAAAGATTGCAGAGAGACATTGATAGGATGCAGAAGTGGGCTAAGAAGTGGCAGATGGAGCTCAACCCGGAGAAGTGTGAGGTGGTACACTTTGGAAGGACAAACTCCAAGGCAGAGTACAAAGTAAATGGCAGGATACTTGGTAGTGTGGAGGAGCAGAGGGATCTTGGGGTACATGTCCACAGATCCCTGAAAGTTGCCTAACAGGTGGATAGGGTAGTTAAGAAAGCTTATGGGGTGTTAGCTTTCATAAGTCGAGGGATAGAGTTTAAGAGTCGCGATGTAATGATGCAGCTCTATAAAACTCTGGTTAGGCCACACTTGGAGTACTGTGTCCAGTTCTGGTCACCTCACTATAGGAAGGATGTGGAAGCATTGGAAAGGGTACAGAGGAGATTTACCAGGATGCTGCCTGGTTTAGAGAGTATGGCATTATGATCAGAGATTAAGGGAGCTAGGGCTTTACTCTTTGGAGAGAAGGAGGATGAGAGGAGACATGATAGAGGTGTACAAGATAATAAGAGGAATAGGTAGAGTGGATAACCAGCGCCTCTTCCCCAGGGCACCACTGCTCAATACAAGAGGACATGGCTTTAAGGTAAGGGGTGGGAAGTTCAAGGGGGATATTAGAGGAAGGTTTTTTACTCAGAGAGTGGTTGGTGCGTGGAATGCACTGCCTGAGTCAGTGGTAGAGGCAGATACACTAGTGAAGTTTAAGAGACTACTAGACAGGTATATGGAGGAATTTAAGGTGGGGGCTTATATGGGAGGCAGGGTTTGAGGGTCGGCACAACGTTGTGGGCCGAAGGGCCTGTACTGTGCCGTACTATTCTATGTTCTATGTTAATCAGTGACCTTTCAACGTCTCTCCTTCACTGAGAATCTGTCAGCAGCAAACTATGTGGGTGTTTTACAAAGTGACACAATTATACAGCAAGGAAACAGGCCCTTCAACCCAACTCATCCGTACTGACCATAATCCCCAACTGAGCTTGTTCTATTTGCCTGCATGTGGTCCATATCCCCCTGAACTTTTCCTATGCATGAACCTGCCTCAATGTCTTTTAAACATTGTAATTGTACCTACCTCAACCACTTCCTCTGGAAGCTCATTTCAAACACCCACCACTATCTGTGTGAAAAAGTTGCTCCCCCCAGGTCTCCTTTAAACCTCTTCCATCTCATCTTAAACCTCTGCCCTCTGGTTAAGACTCCCCTACCTTGGGGATAAGACTGTGACCTTCTCCCTTATCTACACCCCTCATGGTTTTATTAACCCCTATGAGGTCACCCTGTGTTGGCACGTGGCCAAGTGGTTAAGGCGTCGGTCTAGTGATCTGATGGTCACTAGTTCGAGCCTCAGCTGAGGCAGCGTGTGTGTCCTTGAGCGAGGTACTTAACCACACATTGCTCTGTGACGACACCGGTGCCAAGCTGTATCGGCCCTAGTGCCCTTGCCTTGGACAACATCGGTGGCGTGGAGAGGGGAGACTTGCAGCATGGGCAACTGCCAGTCTTCCATACAACCTTGCCCAGGCCTGCGCCCTGCGCCCTGGAAACCTTCCAAGGCGCAATTCCATGGTCTCACAAGACTAACGGATGCCTATATTGGAGGTCACCCCTCAGCCCCTTTCGTTCCAGGGAAAACAGTCTCAGCCTTTCCATCCTCTCCTTATGACTCAAACCACTGCACCCCCCCCACCAAGTCCTAGTTACATCCTTGTGGATCTTAATGACATCCCTCGTACAGCTCAGCATCCAGTACTACACACAATACTCCAATGTCTTGTACAGTTGTAACATGACATCCCAACTCTTGTACTCAGTGTCAAAATGGGATGATAGTGAATTTTATAACCACAGGTAGACCACTCCTTCTTCATTCTCTTCTCTATCTCTCTCTCACTCTCTCTCTTTCTTTCTCTCTCACACTCTCTCACTCTCTCACACACACACACATACACATACACACACACACACACACACTCTCACTCTATCTCTCTCTCTCTGTCTTCTCGTTTTTGTTCCCTTCCCCACGGCTCCACAGCCAGTTCCTATCATGTGCTTCGTCCCTCTGATCCTCGGTTCCATCCATCCTCCACTCTCTCTCTCTCTGTCTCTTTCTCTCCCTCCCTCTCTCTCTCTCTGACTCCTTCCGATCATCTCCAATCTTTCTATGTTTTCTCCCTTTTCCTGCAGCTCACCCAGCAGCCACAGTCATTGCCCTGCCCCGCCCCCACCATTCGACCCACCCACTCCTCATACACTTCACCTGCAATACCAGGTTCCACGCGCCATACATCTCTCCCTTAATGGCTCCCATTATCCACTTCCTTATATATCAGAGTATTCCTTCCCCGGTAGCACGTGTCCCTGCTTCTCACCCACTTGCCTCTGTCTCCCAACTCCCATTTCTGTCTCTTACCTTGTTTCCACCAACTTCCCTTCATCCTTTACCATTCCCCCTGCAATCCACCATCATCCCCTGCCAGCTGGTTCACCTTTCTTTGTCTTCCTTCCCTCTTTGTCTCCTTCTCCACTCTCAGTCCTGCTGAAGGACCTTAACCCAAAACATCAACTATCCTTTCACCAGGAGCAGGAAGAGGACCGCCAGCCCCTTTATGTCCTACCCCATGGTTGATCTGCTCCATCACCCACTTTCCACCCAAACTTCCCCAGCCCCTGATCCAGATGTCCCATTGAAACTGTCCTGACTGTTTGTATCATGGTCTGGTATGGAAATTCAAATGTGCAGGAATGTAAGAAGCTGCCGAGGGTAGTTCACTTTGCCTAATAGAGCACATGCACAACCCTTCCCTCTATCAGTAATATCTACAGGAGGCACTGCCGCAAGACGGCAGCATCCACCATCAAAAATCCAAAACCAAATGGACATTGCTATCTTCTCGCAGATCTCATCAGTAGAGAGGCCTGAGGTTCCATGCCACCAGGTTCAGGAACAGCCACTTCCCTTCTACCATTCAGTTCTTGAACCCTAATCACTGCCTCAGTATAACACAACTGTGGCCTCTATACACTACAATTTCTTTGTTATAAACGTGTTCTTCCTGGTAAAACTTGTGTATAGTTGGTGTTTAATTTGCTTTTGCTTGAGAATATTGTCTATGTGCCTGTGATGTGCTGCATTAGAGCATAACAAACAGGAGTAGGTGTTGGCCATTTGTCCCATCAAGACTGCTCCAGATCACAGCTGATCTGACTGTGGACTCAACTCCACCTACCTGCCTTTTCCCCAAACCCTTAACTCCTCTGCTATGTAAAAATCCATCTCACTATGTCTTAAATCTATTTAAAGGTGTAACCTCTGCTACTTTCCTGGGCAGAGAATTCCACAGATTCACCACTGTCTAGGAAAAGCAGTTTCTCCTCATCTCTGTCCTAAATCTATTTTCATGAATCTTGAAGCTATGTCCTCTAGTTTTAGTCTCACTTACCAGTGGAACCATTTTCCTGCCTCTATCTTATTTATCCCTTTCATCATTTCTATAAGGGTCTCTACCCCCACCCCCACCCCCATCCCGATTCTTGTGAATTGCAGTGATGTCTAGTCTTGGGCGTCTCAATCTCTCCTCATAGGTTAACCCCTCCTCTCTGGAATCCACCAGGTGAGCCACCTTTGCGTCACCTCTAAAGCCGAAATATCTCTCCTCAAGTAAGGAGACCAGCACTGCATGCAATACGGCAGATGCAGCCTCACAATTACCCTTCTGTAGTTTCAGCATAACCTCCTTGCTCAATCCCTCTTACAATGAAGGCCGACAGTCCATTTGATAACCTACCTACCCTTTAGGATCCATGTCCAGGCACTCCCAAGTCCCTCTGCATAACAGCATGTTGCAATCTTTCACCATTTAAAGAATAATCTGATCTTCAGTTTTTCCTTGCAACGTGATGATCTCGCACTAACGTTGAACTCCATCTGCCAGACCCTTGCCCGTTCACTTAACCCATCTACAGTATATGGGAACAGTCGGTGTACACTGATAACTGTATTCCTGTGTCAGAGTACATAGGGATTTATAACTGTAACTGGGACAACTGGTGTACACAGGGACTGATAACGAGCTGGGACATTTGGTGTACGTAAAACCATAAGACCAGAAGACCAGAGCATAATTGGGCCATTTGCTGCATCGAGTCTGCTTTACTATTTTATCATGGCTGAACCCAATTTTCTTCTCAGCCCCAATCTCCTGCCTTCTCCCCGTACCCCTTCATGCCCTGACCATTCAAGCCTCTATCAACCTCTGCCTTAAATATATGTAAAGCCTTGGCCTCCACAACTGCTTGTGGCAAAGCATTCCACAGATTCACCACTCTCTGGCTAAAGAAATTCCTCCTCATCTCCATTCTAAAAGGATGCCTCTCTATTCTGAGGCTGTGTCCTCTGGTCTTAGACTCTCCCACCAGAGGAAACATCCTCTCCACATCCACTCCATCAAGGCCTTTCACCATTCGATATGTTTCACTGAGGTCAACCCTCATTCTTCTGAATTCTAGTGAATACAGGCCCAGAGCCATCAGACACCTTTCATATGACAAGCCTTTCAATCCTGGAATCATTTTCAAGAATCTCCTTTGAACCCTCTCCAGATTCAGCACATCATTTTTAGCCACAGAAAGAGCCCAAACCTACTCACAATTCTCCAAGTGAAGCCTCACTAGTGCTTTATAAGGTTTCAACATTACACCTTTGCATTTTATTCGAGTCCTCTTGAAATGAATGCTAACATTGCATTTGCCTTCCTCACCACACACTCAACCTGCTAACTAACCTTTAGGGAACCCTGCACAAGGACTCCCAAGTCCCATTGTTTCTCAGATTTTGTGTACGTTCTCTTCATTTAGAAAATAGCCAGCCTTTTCACTTTATCTACCAAAGTGCATGACCTTGCACTTCCCAACACTATATGCCATATTACACAGGGACTGATAACTGTAACTGGGACAGTCAGTAACCAGGACAAATGGTATACACAGGGATTGATAACTGTAACCAGGACAGTCAGTATACATAGAAACATAGAAACAGAGAAAATAGGTGCAGGAGTAGGCCATTCGGCCCTTCGAGCCTGCACCACCATTCATTATGATCATGGCTGATCACCCAACTCAGAACCCTGTACCTGCCTTCTCTCCCTATCCCCTGATCCCTTTAGCCACAAGGGCCTTATCTAACTCCCTCTTAAATATAGCCAATGAACTGGCCTCAACTGTTTCCTGAGGCAGAGAATTCCACAGATTCACCACTCTCTGTGTGAAGAAGTTTTTCCTAATCTCGGTCCTAAAAGGCTTCCCTTTTATCCTCAAACTGTGACCCCTCGTTCTGGACTTCCCCAACATCGAGAACAATCTTCCTACATCTAGCCTGTCCAATCCCTTTAGAATTTTATACATTTCAATAAGATCCCCCCTCAATCTTCTAAATTCCAGAGAGTATAAGCCTAGTCGATCCAGTCTTTCATCATATGAAAGTCCTGCCATCCCAGGAATCAATCTGGTGAACCTTCTTTGTACCCCCACTATGGCAAGAATGTCTTTCCTCAGATTAGGGGACCAAAACTGCACACAATACTCCAGGTGTGGTCTCACCAAGGTCTTGTACAACTGCAGTAGTACCTCCCTGCTCCTGTACTCGAATCCTCTTGCTATGAATGCCAGCATACCATTCGCCTTTTTCACCACCTGCTGTACCTGCATGCCCACTTTCAATGACTGGTGTACAATGACACCCAAGTCTCATTGCACCTCCCCTTTTCCTAATCGGCCACCATTCAGATAATAATCTGTTTTCCTGTTTTTGCCACCAAAGTGGATAACCTCACATTTGTCCACATTAAATTGCATCTGCCATGAATTTGCCCACTCACCCAACCTATCCAAGTCACTCTGCATCCTCTTAGCATCCTCCTCACAGCTAACACTGCCGCCCAGCTTCGTGTCATCCGCAAACTTGGAGATGCTGTATTTAATTCCCTTGTCTAAGCCATTAATATATATTGTAAACAACTGGGGTCCCAGCACTGGGGGACTGATAACTGTAACCAGGACATTTGGTGTACACAGGATCAATAATTATAATCAGGACAGTCAGTGTAGTTTATCTGTAACCAAGACTTTTGACAATTGATTCCCCCTTCAAGTTCCCCCGGTAATTTGTTTTCCACCTCCCTCTGGAGCAGAGAGTTCCTGAGATTCTCCATAAGACATAGGAGCAGAATTAGGACATTTAGCCCCTCGAGTTTGCTCTGCCATTCAATCATGGCTGATTTATTATCTCTCTCAACCCCATTTTACTGACTTCTCCTGGTAACCTTTGACATGCTGACTCATCAAGAATCTATCAACCTCCATTTTAAATATACTCAATGACTTGTCTCCAAAGTTGCCCATAGCAATGAATTCCACAGAGTCACCACCGTCTGGCTAAAGGAAGTCTTCCTCATCTCTGTTCTAAGGTAATAAGAAACACCTTATAGCCACATGTGACACTCACAGGGATTGCCGTTGCTGAATCCCCCAGTATCAATCTCCTGCAGCCTACCTCTTACTCAAAACTGGACCGGTACAACGTGGCAACAAGAGGATGTAGTCCGGACTCAGGGGATTGAGTTATGGACAGAGTTGAGCAGGTTGGGACTTTACTCATTGGAGCCTAGGAGGCTGAAGGGTGGCCTTATAGAGGTGCGTAAAATCATGCGGGGCATACATAGGGTGAATCTTTTCTGCAGTGTTGGCGATTCAAGAACTGGAGGGCACAGGTTGAAGGAGAGATGGGGAGAGATTTAATAGGGACAAACATTTCACCCAGGGGGTGTTCTGTAAATGGAACGAGCTGCCAGAGGAAGTGGTAGAGGTGAGTGCATTAACAACATTTAAAATACACTTGGACAGGCTTATGGATAGGAAATATTTAGCGAGAGATAGGCCAAATACGAGCCAATGGGATGAGCTCCAATTGAATTTTGGTGGACATGAACCAGATAGATCGAAGGGCCTGTATTGTTGCTGTCAGACTCTATGACTCTAAGAGTGGGTCACATACGAAGGATCCTGTTGTGAGGAACCTAGCTCCTAACTCCCAATCCTGATACCCCATCAAAAAGGCACAAGTCAGGAGTGTAATGGAATGCTCATTCCTTACCTGGGTGGAGCCGGTACATGTACTCCACTTGCAACACATTACTTGTCCCCCGTCTGCAGGTCAGCAGTGTGATGGGACACACCCCAGTTGCCTGGATGGAGTTAGTCCATGCAATCTACATCCACCACGTTGCCTTTCCTCCATCCAAAGTCATAGTCATATTCATACTTCATTGATCCCGGGGGAAATTGGTTTTCGTTACAGTTGCACCATAAATAATAAATAGTAATCAAACCATAAATAGTTAAATAGTAATATGTAAGTTATGCCAGGAAATTATGAAATAAGTCCAGGACCAGCCTATTGGTTCAGGGTGTCTGACCCTCCAAGGGAGGAGTTGTAAAGTTTGATGGCCACAGGCAGGAATAATTTCCTATGACGCTCTGTCTTGCATCTCAGAGGAATGAGTCTCTCGCTGAATGTACTCCTGTGCCTAACCAGTACATTATGTAGTGGATGGGAGACATTGTCCAAGATAGCATGCAGCTTAGACAGCATCTTCTTTTCAGACACCACCGTGAGAGAGTCCAGTTCCATCCCTACAACATCACTGGCCTTACGAATGAGTTTGTTGATTCTTTTGGTGTCTGCTACCCTCAGCCTGCTGCCCCAGCACACAACAGCAAACATGATAGCACTGGCCACCACAGACTTGTAGAACATCCTCAGCATCGTCCGGCAGATGTTAAAGGACCTCAGCCTCCTCAGGAAATAGAGACAGCTCTGACTCTTCTTGTAGACAGCCTCAGTGTTCTTTGATCAGTCCAGTTTATTGTCAATTCGTATCCCCAGGTATTTGCAATCCTCCACCATGTCCACACTGACCTCCTGGATGGAAACAGGGGTCACCGGTACCTTAGCTCTTCTCAGGTCTACCACCAGCTCCTTAGTCTTTTTCACATTAAGCTGCAGATAATTCTACTCACACCATGTGACAAGTTTCCTACCGTAGCCCTGTACTCAGCCTTATCTCCCTTGCTGATGCATCCAAATATGGCTGAGTCATCCGAAAACTTCTGAAGATGACAAGACTCTGTGCAGTAGTTGAAGTCCAAGGTGTAAATGGTGAAGAGAAAGGGAGACAAGACAGTCCCCTGTGGGGCCCCAGTGCTGCTGATCACTCTGTCGGACACACAGTGTTGCAAGCACACGTACTGTGGTCTGCCAGTCAGGTTATCAAGAATCCATGACACCAGGGAAGCATCCACCTGCATCACTGTCAGCTTCTCCCCCAGCAGAGCAGGGCAGATGGTGTTGAACGCACTGGAGAAGTCAAAAAACATGACCCTCACAGTGCTCACTGGCTTGTCCAGGTGGGTGTAGACACGGTTCAGCAGGTAGACAATGGCATCCTCAACTCCTAGTCGGTGTTAGTAGGCGAACTGGAGGGGATCTAAGTGTGGCCTGACCATAGGCCGAAGCAGCTCCAGAACAACTCTCTCCAGGGTCTTCATGATGTGGGAGGTCAATGCCACCGGTCTGTAGTCATTGAGGCCGCTGGGGCACGGCGTCTTCAGCACAGGGACGAGGCAGGACGTCTTCCACAGCACAGGAACCCTCCGGAGCCTCAGGCTCATGTTGAATACATGGCGAAGTATTCCACATAGCTGAGGGGCACAGGCTTTGAGCACCCTGGTACTGACACCATCCGGTCCTGCAGCCTTGCTTGGGTTGAGACGTTTCAGCTGTCTTCTCACCTGTTCAGCTGTGAAGCCCACCGTAGTGGTTTCGTGTGGGGAAGGGGTATAGTCATCACAGCAGGGTGGGGGACTGTGAGGAGGGGTAGGAGGGGAGAGTAGAATATGTGTTGGTTGGGGGCTGACAACAGATGGCTCATGTGGGGGATGGGCAGGGGCCACAGTGTCAAATCTGTTAAAGAACAGGTTAAGTTCATTGGCCCTGTCCACACTGCCTTCCGCTTCTCTGTTGCTGGTTTGCCGGAACCCATTGATGGTCCTCATCCCCCTCCAGACCTCTCTCATGTTGTTCTGCTGGAGTTTCCACTCGAGCTTCCTCCTGTACCTGTCTTTAGCCTCCCCGATCCTGGCTTTCAGGTCCCTCTGTATTGCCCTCAGCTCCTCCCTATTTCCATCTCTAAAAGCCCTCTTTTTAGAGTTCGGGATGTCCTTAATGTCCTTTATCACCCATGGTTTGTTGTTTGAATAACAAAGGACAGTTCTTGTCGGAACATTGCAGTCCACACAGAAATTGACGTAATCAGTGATGCTCTCTGTAAGCCCATCATTATCAAGAGACACAAGTCAGGATTGAGATAGAACTCTCCCAACTTCCCCACTTGTTGTGCTGATGCTGCTTAAACATTCCGGACACAACATCCCAGTCTATCGTCTCCACGTCCACAACCATTCACTCACTGTCCTACCAGTGCACTGTAGCCACAGTTTCTGCGGTCTGCACTCAACAAGACCTCTGAGACAGCACCTTCTAACCCCCTGCCCACCACCTCTCCTGGCTGGCAGGACCAGGACAGCAGAAGCTCGGGGAACATCCAGCCCCCGGGAAGTCTCCCTCCAAACCACAATCCTCCCACTGGACTTGGAAATATTTTGCCATGGCTGGGTCAAAACCCTTAGTGGCACCGTGTGGGACCCACGCCTCAGGGAATGTAGCAGTTCTAGCAGGCAGCTCACTGTCACCTTCTCAAAAGCAAATAGAGACAGGCCATTAAATGTTGTCTGGAGACTGGAGTTCTAACCTCACCTCTGGCACTGTGTGTGTGTGTGTGTGTGTGTGTGTGTGTGTGTGTGTGTGTGAGGGAGAACATTTTTCTCCGTAGTCCCATGAGTTTCCCCTGCTTCCCTTCCTCCAAAGCAAACGTACAGTGTGGGTGGCTTCAGCATTTGCTGTGAGGGGCCGAATGTGGACGGGTGTACGATCGCTGTACGATCGCCACGATGGGCGATCGCCAGGAACCCGAGGGCAATCCTATTCACAGAGTGGGTCCAGCTACCCCCCTGGTCTGCTCCCTCCCTCTCCGCCTGCCCACTCGCAACACAGGGTTTTCAGAGAGCTGTAGTGAGGGGCGGTGGTTCTATCAGCGTGCGCTTCCAGGAGTGAGGCCAGCCACTCAGTCTGCAGTTCAGGGGATTACTCAAGAAGTAGCAGTCATTACCAATAGTCATTTATCATGTCAAACCACTGTCACAGCTCAGAGACCCAGTGAATGAGACATAATAAACTCCACCTCAGAGAGAGATTCACATCAACATTCCACACATGCCAGATTCTTCTCACTTTACACCTATCAGGCTTCTTTTTCTGTTCCCATTGAACCCACCGTGACCCTGTTTCCCACTCCCTTTAAACCCAACAGGGCCCCATTTCCTGTTTCCTTTAAATCCACCGAGTCCCTATTTCCTGCTCTCTTTAAATCCACCGAGTCCCTATTTCCTGTTCCCTTTAGATCCACCGGGTCCCAATTTCCTGCTCACTTTAAATCCACCAAGTCCCTATTTCCTGCTCCCTTTAAATTCACCAGGTCCCCATTTTCCATTCCTCTTAAATCCATGGTCCCCATTTCCTGCTTCCTTCAAATCCACCAGGAACCCTGTCTCCCAGTCTCAGTCTTGTTTATCAGTCCACATTTGAAATATTGTGAGCAGTTTTGGGCCCCATATCTGAAAAGGGATGTGCTTGCACTGGAGAGGTTGAGGATCCTGGAGATAAAAGGGTTAATTTATGAAGAGCACTTAATGTCTCTGGGCCTCTACTCACTGCAGAAGGATAGGGGAGGAGATCTTGTTGCGATCTCTCGGATACTGAGCGAACGTGCTCAGAATGCAGGGGACTTTAGAACAGAGATGAGGAAGAATTTCTTTTGCCAGAAGGTGATGAATCTATGGAATTCATTGCCACAGACAGCTGTGGAGGCCAAGATACTGGGTGTATTTAGGGCAGAGTTGTTATGTTTTTGATTGCTAAGGTGATTAAGGGAAATGGGAAAGGGATGGAGAATGAGGTTGAGGGGTAATAAGAAATCAGTCAGGAACGAATGGAGGAGCATACTCAATGGACCAAATAGACTAATTATGCTCCGATGCATAATGGAATTATTGTTTTATTCAACTTGCTGGGTCTCCATTTCCCAATTGTTTTCAACTCAAAAGAGCTGTTCATTGACTTCAGGAAGTGGGTGGGGGTGTCAGAATACATGCTACTGTTTGTATCAGTGCTTTTGGGGTTGACAGAGTTGAGAGCTTCAGGTCCCTGAGTCAATATCACCGATTGCCTGAACTGGTCCAAGCACATCGACATTGTGGTCAAGAAAGCTAACCAACCTTACCTCCATAGATAGCTGTGGAAGTTCAACCCGCACTCTATTTTTAAAATCTTGAGGGCTATATGGATGATCACAGTCTTTTTGCCAGGGTAGGGGAGTCCAAGCTAGAGGGCACAGGTTTAATATGAGAGGGCAACGATTTAAAGAGGCAACTTTTTCACCCAGAGAGTGGTGGCTATATGGAATGAGCTGTCAGACAGTGGTGGGTGTGGGGGTACATTAACAATGCGTAAAAACACTTGGACAGGCACACTTTTAGACAGATAAGGGCCAAATGCAGGCAAGACAAAGAACTCACTGTGGATGTCAGGAAAACACACACCGGTCCTCACTGAGGGGTTCATGGTGAAAACGAGGATCTATCCTGATCCCAAAACAATGATGCAATCATGAAGAAGACACACTCGTGGCTGTACCTCAGTAGAAGTTCGAGGAGATTCAGTACATCAGCAAAGGCTCTGGCAAATTTCCACAGATGTTCCATGGTGAGCATTCTGGCCGGTTGCATCACCGTCTGGTATGGAGGCTCCAATGCAAGGGATCGCAAGAGGCTGTAGGGAGGTGTAGACGCAGCCACCTCCATCACAGGCACAACCCTCGCCATCACTGAAGACATCTTCAAAAGGAGGTGCATCAAGAAAGTGGCATCCAACAATAGGGACCCTCACCATCAGAGCATGCCCTTTTCTTGTTTGAACCATCAGGGAGGAAGTACAGGAGCCTGAAGTCCCACATACAATGTTTTAGGAACATACCCCTCCTCCATCAGATTTATACCTCACTATTTACTTATTTATTTATGAATATATATCTGTTTACTCATTCATTCATCACTCACTTATATATTCATCAATCTATCTACTGTATCGATCTATCTTTTAAATTGTAACATAGTCTATCTTATGTATTGCACTGCACAACTGCCACAAAAACAACACATTTCATGACATTTGTCAGTGATAGTGCACTTGATTCTGATTTGGAAATGGGGCTAGCTCAGGTAGGCACCTTGGCTAGTAGAGATGAGCCGGGCCGAAGGGCCTGCTTCCACGCTGTGATCTCAGACACCAAGCTCTAGTCCATGAAGCAGGGATTAGTCAATAGCACAGTGACAAGCTCGCAGTTTGCAATAAATTCTGACACCAATATATCTTCTGCTCTTGTTCCTTGAACCAGGTCTGCCTAAATAGCCACAACAACAATATCAATCATGGATGGGAAGTCAGCTACTTTGGAGGAAATGTTCTGCACAGATATTCTATTAAGCAGATGATCATTTCTAACACTTGTCAATAGCAGCCTCTCCCCCCCCCCCCCCGAACATCCCCACTCTGACAAGTGTAAGAGGCTTTGCCAGAGGACTGGTTCATGGGTTTTAGAGGGTTTTCTTCTACTGCTGCCTCCACCGTCTACAGAACCTGCACCGCAGTTACTCGCCCAGGGTACTCCGACCGTACAAAGACGGCAGGGTGGCAAGGGACAGAGTCCCACCACACCTCCAACTGGAAGATCAGTCGGCTGTTCTTTCACCATCGCTGGGTCGGAATATCACCCCACCCCAACAGCACTGTGGGAGTGGCTCACCCCACCTTCTCAAGGGGGAGGGCAGAGGTCAGAACCAACCCTGTGTCTCGGGATCAGTGCCATTCCCTTCACTTGGAAGAACAAGAGCCGACGTAAAGTTCCCAGAGGACTTGACCAAGCTGGTGTGGATGGAGGTGCTTCAATGACTGGGAGAGATGCACTCAAGGGGACATAGTCTTTTGGTGTTCGCTCAACTGCTAGGGGCTTCACAGCATTTAGTTGCCCTTGAGACGGTGGTGCTGAGCTGCCTTCTTGAACCACTGTTGTCCCTGCTTGTGGTGTGGCTGTCCCTCAATGTCATTAGAGAGGGGAGCTCCAGGTTCTTGACCATGCCGTAGAGAGATATCTCCAAGCCCGGTGGTGTGAGGCAGGGGATTGTGGTTGGAGGGTGACTTTCAGGGAATGGAATTTCCCCCGAGCTTTTGCTGCCCGTGTCCTGTTAGCAGGGTGAGCTGGTGGGCTTGGGTTTGAAAGGTGCTGCTTCAGGGGTCTTGGTGACTGTAGACTGTAACAAACTGCTGCTAATGTACGCCAGTGGACCAGTGAGTGAACAGTTGTGGTTTGCGATCGACCGGATTGTGGACTGTGTACTGGATGGTGTCAATCTGCCTGAGATTCGGAGCCGGCAGGTGGGGAGGGTCTCCCTCACGCTCCTGGCTCGTGCCTTCTAGGTGGCGGGGTGGAGGGTGGATGTGGACTGCATGGACTAACTCCACACAGGCAGGTGGGGGTTGCCCCATCAGACTCCTGACTCGTACATGGAGGAAAGGTAATGTGCTGGATGCGGAGTGCATGGACTAACTCCACCCAGGCAGGTGGAGAGTGTCTCATTAGACTCCTAACTTCAGAATCAGGTTTACTATCCCTATCATTTTGCTGTGCATTCCAAACACGTAACATTACTAAAATAAATAAATAGTGCAAGTGAAAAGGAATAATGAGGTAGTGTTCATGGGTTCATAAATTGTTCAAAGATCTGTTGGAAAAGGGGAAGAAGCTGCTCCCGAATCATTGGGTGTGGGTCTTCAGGCTTCTGTACCTACTTCCTGATGGTAGTAATGAGAAGAGGGAATGTCCTGTGCGGTGGGGGTCCTTATTGTTGGATGGTGTCTGCTTGAGGCAGTACCTTTCGAAGATGTCTTCAATGGTGGGAGGGTCTTGCCCATGATGGAGCTGTCTAAGTCTATGACCTTCTGCAGTTTCTTGCATTAGAGTTTCTGCACTAGCCTTGAGCTTTGTAGATGCTGGACAGGCTTTGGTGACTTTGGTGATGACATGCTCAGTACAGGAGGCTTAGCCTCAGTCCTGTTCTTGTGGTCATACTGTGTGTATGGCCACTGCAGTTCAGTCATTCAATATTTGGAATAGCTGAGTTTCCAGGATGGAATTCCAGATCCAGGGACACTGGCAGTTCAAAACTGCATTGTTCCAACTGAACAACCTGAAAGAGTTGGTGTACTTCTTCGCTCAGAGGGTGGCGAGAGTGTGGAATGAGTTACAGAGTCTTGTGGCATGGGAACAGATCCAACTGGTCCATGCTGACCAAGATTCCCCATCCAAGCTTGTCCCATTTGCCTGACTTTGGCCCATATCCCTCTAAACCTTTCCTATCCACATTCCTGTTCAACCGTCTTTTAAATGTTGTTATTGTACCTGTTTCAATTACTTCATGGAAGCCCATTCCACATATAGACCGTCTTCTCAGTGAAAATTTGCCCCTATTAATCTTTCCCCTTTCACCTTAAATTGGTGCCCTCTTGTTCTTGATTCCCCAGTTCTGGGGTAAATGACTGGGAGCATTTACCCTATCTACTCCTCTCAGGTTTTATATACATCTGTAAGATCACCCCCACCAGTCTCCTATGCTCCGAGGAATAAAGATCTCAGCTGTCCAACTTCTCTCCACAACTCAGTCACTCAAGTCCTGGCAATATCCTTGTAAATCTTTTTGGCATCTTTATCGGTTTTGTGAGAGATTTCCTCTAGCATGGTACCCAAAACTGAACACAATACTGCTATAGATGTATAGATGATCGGGAGTGTGTAGAATTATGGAATGATGAGAGGTATAGATGGTCAATCTTTCCTCCCCAGAGTGGAAATGTCAAATAGTTGAGGAAATAAGTTTGTTTTTTTTTTGCACAGAGAGGTGGGTGCCTGCAATGTGTGCCTGGGGTGATGGTAGAGGCAGATATGATGGAGGGGTTTAGACAGGCAGAGACTGGAGGGGTAAAGACCATGTGCAGGCAGAAGAGATTACCTAGATTGACATCATGGTCAGCACAGACATAATGGGCCAAATGACCTGTTCCTGTGCTTTCCTGTTTGATACTCTCTGTCTGTCCATGTCAGGTGACATCTGTGGAGAGAGAAACAGGCTCAGCATCTGAGATATTAAATGAGGACAGAATGGTATGATTCAGAATCATTTATCTGTCGTACGTACCTTAAAACATTCAGTGAAATGTGTTGTTTGCATTAGGAACCAACAGAACTTAAGGACGTACTTGGGGCAGGCCACAAGTGTTACCAAACATTCTGGCGCCAACATATCATGCCCACAATGCTCGGCAGAACACAACTAGCAACAAAACAATGGCAGAGCAGGCACTGTTGCTCGTCTCTGCCACCCACCCTCACGCAGGGACAGGCCTCCGTCTCCAGCCACCAGTCTCCAGTCCTTGGGCATCAGGCTTCAACTTCCTGACTTCCGATCGATCTTCAGTGTCAACCCATGGACTAGCGGATGACAGGGTCCTGAATCGATCGCCAGGTACTCCAGCTCACCAGCCCGCTCACGCCTCCTGCTTTCACAGACGTCCTGGGACCCTATTGACCTGGGACAGTCCAACATCTATTATTGTCCTTTGCTGGCCTTCCAGCGTGGAGCGGAGGCCTAACATCTAACACCTCCACATCACTGTCCTTAAACCATAACCTGACCTCTCACTCCCTTTTCTGTCCTCTAAAGCATCCCTAGGAATTAAAAAAAACTGCTGTCTGAGCCGTGACTCTGGTGGAGACTGCAGCTCAGTGCCACCTTGACCAGAAACTATCATGCAGTTCCTGTGATGACAGAAACAAAATCAGTACACCATTCAACAGGAATTCCGTTCATCATGCATTGAGGTAGAACAAGGGAAAACAATAACAGAATACAGAATAAAGTATAGCAGTTACAGAGAAAGTGCAGCGCAGGGAAGTGATAAAGTGCAAGATCATAATGAAGCAGGTTGTGAGGTCATAGAGTCCTATTTAGTCTTTTACCAGTGGGGTAGAAACTGTCTTTGAGCCTGGTGGTACACACTTTCAGGCTTTTGCAAATTTTGCCCAGTGGGAGGGGGAGAAGAGAGAATGTCCGGGGAGGATGGGGTTTGTGACTATCTTGGTTGCTTTACAGAGGCAGCAAAAAAGTATAAACAGAGTCCATGGAGGGTAGGCTAGCTTCTATAATGTGCTGAGCTGTGTCCAGAACTCATAATCCCACTGCCCCACATCCCTGTATCAGTCCCCAAACAAATTCCACTGTCCCACTCTCCCCACATTTCTGTATCAATCCCCAAACTAATCGCACTGTCCCGCACTCCACAAAGCCCTGTCTCAAACCTAAACTATTCCCAATTCCCTACTCTCTCCTCACAGTCCTGTATCAGTCCCCAGACTAATCCCAATGCCCTACTCTCTCCCCACAGCCCTGTATCAATCCTCAAAGTAACCCCACTTGGTGAACTAATGATAATTATTCACATCAACTCTGTAATTTGCAGCCGTGACACATTTTTATTATGAACTTCAGGAACACAAGGGCCGAATGGTCTATAATTGTTCCCTGAGATGTTTGATTCTGAAAATGCGAGGGCATGGTTATTAGATGAGGTATAACAGTCCTTTTATTTCTAGTTTACAATTGAGCTTCAATAATCTCTTGTTGATGTCCTTACTGATCTTAATTTCACTTTGTATAATTACTTGCAAAGGCTGCCTCCCCTTCCCCTGCATTTTATTTATTAATCCTGATTTTTTTTCTGAAACTGCCAGCTCCTTAATCAATTACAGTCCTCACATATTCAAACTGTGACTAATTAATTGACTATTTAACATCTTGGCTCCTGAGATTAATTATTTAGTAATACTCCCTTTCCTGCTCTCCCTATTCTCAACAACGCAAATTGCCAATTCCCAGCTCACTACTCCGACTTCACTCCAACTGAAATCCCAGTTCACACTTTTGCAGCTCACTCCAGCTCCAGTTCATCCCAGCACAACTCACGCCAGTTCCAGTTCATCCCAGCACAGCGCATTCCAGTACAGGCATAACCCAATTGCCACACATCTCCGACACATCTCAATACCAGCACACGCAAATACCAGCTCATTTCCATCGCATTCCAATCCAAGTATATCCCAGACCCAACACATTTCCAACACAACCCTAACCCATCAGGCACCAATTCTACCACACAACAATCCCAGCATACCTAATCCCAGCACACTCCAACCCCAGCAGACTACAATCCCAGTAGACACGAGTCCCAACACACCGCAATCCCAAAACACTTCAATCCCACAAAATATCAGTCCACTACACCACAGAAAAATCACACTACAGTCCCGACACACTCTAATCCCATCACACACCAGTCCCAGTATAGCCCAATCTCACTGCATCATGTTCCCAACACACCCTAGTCACAGCACACCCCAACTGCACCTCAGCACAATCTAAGCACCCACCAATCCCAAAACACTGAAATCCCACCACACCACAATCTGAGCACACTCCAATCCCATCACAACAAAATCACAGCACACTCCTATCCCAGCATATTCCAGTCCCAGCACACACTATTCCCATCACATTCCAATTGGCGCTAACCTCAAACCCATCACACCTTAACCCCACCACACTCCAATAATAACATAACACCATAATCCCATTACAACACATTTCCAAAATAACCCAATACTAATACAGCACACACCAATTCCACTACACCCAAGCCCCTGCAGAATCCAATCCCAGCACACTCCAATCCCATCACACCCCAATCTCACCACAATCCAATCACTGCATATTCCAATTCAATCACATCATGATCCCACTACACACTAATTCCAGCATAACCCAACACCGATACACCCAAATACCATCACACACAAATCTCAGAACACCTGAATCCCAGCACACCACTAAGCCAACACACCCCAAGCTCATCACATGCCGGTCCCATTACACCCAAACCCCAGCACAACCCAATCCTGCTACTCCCAAATCTTAGCCATACCAATCCCACTACATTACAATCCGAGCATACGCACACCTTATCACATCCCAGTCACAGTGCAACCAAATTCCACCACAACAAAATCCCATCACATCCCAATCACATCAAACCACACCACAATCACAGTACGCACTAATCCCACCACACAGCAA
Organism: Mobula birostris; assembly: GCF_030028105.1. NCBI lineage: Eukaryota > Metazoa > Chordata > Chondrichthyes > Myliobatiformes > Myliobatidae > Mobula > Mobula birostris. The sequence goes on along the minus strand of NC_092377.1, from coordinate 131,005,011 downwards.
TCCCACCAAACCTGAATTCTAGCACACATCAAACACATCACAGCCCAATATAAGCACACTCCAACTGCATCACAACAGACTCCCACCAGACTCCAATCCCAGCACACAGTATTCCCAGCACATTTCAACACTATCTCAGCCCAACTCACGGCGCACCTCAATCTCAACCCTAGACTGGCACATCCCACTCCAATTCATTCCCATTCCACTCCAATCAGAGCTCACACAATCCCAGCATGTACCAATTCCAACGTAACCCAATAACAATGCACCCCAGTCCCAACACACAGCAATCTCACTGCATGCCAATCCCATCTCTCGCCAATCTCACTACACCCTAATCGCATCACACCCCAATACCGATACAACTCAATCACCTCACAGCCCAACACCTTAACATAGAATTCCCATCTCACCCCATTCGCAGCACATCTTAATCCCACCACACCAAAATCCTAGCACATATCAAACCCAACACAATCCAAAACCAGCGTATCCGAATCTCAGCAGACTCCAGTCCCAGCACAATCCAATTTCTTTACACTCCAATCCAATCACAACACAATCTGAGCACAACTCAGTTCCAGTATACCCCAATCCCAGCACAATCAAATTCAATCACACCCCAATCCCAGCACACACAAATCTGTTCACACAGTACAGTCCCAGCACACAATCATTCCCAATACACCCCAATTCCATTACACCACAATTCCTTCACACCCCAGGCCCAGCAAACTCTAATCCAAACACACATTATTCCCAGCACACACCAATCCCAGCACACTCTAATCCCAGCACATCCCAATGTTACCACACTCCGATCCCGGCACATCCCAATTCCATTACACCCCAACCCTAGCACATTCCTATCCTAGTATATCCCAATCCCATCACACCCCATATTCCAATGCACTCCAATCCCAGCACACACCAGCGGGACCACTCTGCAAATACTACCACCCTAATCCCATCACACCCTGATCCCAATCCCATGTCATCCCAGCACCAGCACATCCCACTCCAGTCCCATTTCTATCACTGTCCAATCACAACCCACCCAATCCCAGCACACACCATTTCCAGCATAACCCAATACCAATGCACCCTAATCCCATCTCTCCCCAATCTCACTAGACTCCAATCATATCACAACCCAATATCAATACACCTCAATTATCTCACAGTACAACACCTTAACATAGAATTCCCATCTCACTGCGATCCCACCAAACCACAATCCTAGCACACACAAAATACACTACATCCTAGTCCCAACACACTCCAGTCCCAACACACTGTAATCAAATTTCTCCCCAGTAGCCGCACATTTCAAACACATCACACCCAAATCCCATCACAACACAATCCCAGCACATTCCAATCCCACCACATCCCAACCCCATCGCACTCCAATAACATCACAACCCAATACGACTACACCCCAATTCCAGCATAAACCCATACCAATATAACTCAATCCCATCACACACCAATTCCAGTACAATCCAATTCCAGTACAACCCATTCCCGTCAATTTCCAATCCAGTTACACACTATTAACCGCACAACTCAAACCCATCACACTCCAATCCCAGCACAAATCAATCCCACTCCACTCCAATCCCAGTACACCACTATCTCGTCACACTCCAATCCCATCATATCCAATCTACACTACACACCAATCCTAGCACAGACCAATCCCAGCACACCCAACCCTATAGCAACCCAATAATAGCCCACACCATTCCCATCGCACTCCAATCACAGAGTACCCCAATCCCTGCACACTCCAATAACATCACATCCTATCCAACTACACACCTATTTCAGATTAATCCAATACCAATGCACCCCAATCCCAGCACACATCAACCCTACTGCACACCATTTCCAGCTCTCTGCAATTTCACCACACTCCCAATCATAGCATAACCCAATAACAATACACCTCAATCACCTCACGGCCCAACACCTTAACATAGAATTCCCATCTCACCCCAGTCACAGCATAAACATATCTCATCACACCTATATCCTATCACATACCAAATGCAACACAACCCAAAATCAGCACTTCCAAATTCCATCACAACACCATCCCAGCAGACTCCAATCCCATCACACAGCAATTTGAGCACAATCCTACTACACGTCCATACCAGTGCACCCCAATCACACCACACCACAATCCCTTCATACACCAAGCTCAGCACACTCCAATCCCAGCACAGATGAATTTCAGCACACACCAGTAAAACCACATTCCAAATATTACCATCCCCGATCCCATCACACCCCAATCACTGTACATCCCAATCCCAGCACAACCTAATCCCACTACACAACAGTCCCAGCACACTGCAAATTTACCACAACCAAATCCACGCACACTTCAATCCCACAATACCCCAATCCAATCAGACCCAAATCACATCACACCCCAATCCCAGCATTCTGCAATTCCGCCACACTGCAATCTAATCACACCCAAATCCCAGCACAACCCAATCCCGCTACACTCCAATCCCAGTACATACAAATCATATCACACCTCATTCCCACTACACACAAGTATGATCACACAAGACTGAGTACACGTCAGTCACACCACACACAAACTATTTAATATCACAATGCAACCGCATTCCAACCCTGCACATGCCAAATCCAGCACACCAAAATCCCACCGGACAATCAATCGCAGCTCATTCCAATAGCAGAACACTGCAATACCACCACACCCATCACAGACAAAGCCCTGCACACTCAAATCCCGATCTCATCACACTCATATATCACCACACCTATGCTAACACACTCCAAATTCATCACGTCCCAATGCCACTACACCCCAATCCCAGCAAAACCTAATCCCACTACATCCCAATCCCTGCACACACAAATATGACTACACCCCAAAAACACAGTACACTTCAATCCCAAAAAACTCCAATCCTTTCACACCCCAGTCCCAACACCCCCAATTCCAACCGCACCACCATACCACCTCTCCTCAATCCCATCACACCCTGATCACATCACACACAAAACCCGTCACACCCCAGTCCCAACATGTCCCAAGTGCAACACAACCAAGTCCCATCACACAACAATCCCAGCACATCACAATCTCACCACATCCCAAACCCACCACACCCCATTCACACCACACCGAAATGCCATCAGACTCCAATACCAGCACACTGCATTTCTATCATGCCCTAATCCCAACACAAATAAATCCCTGCACACTCCAATACCATCACACACCAATCCCACCACACAACACCACTAACTCTAATTACACTACACCCCAGTCCCAGCACAACCAAATCCCACTACATCCCAATGCCAGCACACACAAATCTGACTCCATACAAAACACAGCACACCTCAATAGCAGTATAACATCAGCCCATCTCACCTCAATCTCACTAAAGCCCATTTCCACTATAACACAATCTCATCTCACCTCAGTCTAAGCACTCCCCAATCCTGCCACACCACATCCAAATTCCACAACATGACAATCTCATCAAACTTTAATCCTATCACACTGCAGTCCCAACACACCAAAATCAAATCCCATCACACCTTGATTGCATCACACACCAATTGTAGCACATGCCAATCACGACCCAATTACAGACCACCCAATCCCAGCACACCCTATTACCAACACAGACCACTCACACCACACCCCAATTCCAGCACAATCCGAGTACATCCTAATGATAGCACTCCCATCCACTCACACCCAAATCCCAGCGTACACCAATTCCATCATACCCCAATCCCATTACAGCACAGTCCCACCACACACCAATCCCATCACTCCTCAATCACATCACAGCCCAATCCTGTAACACACAATTCCCATCACACCTCAGGCCAGGCACATAACATTCCCACCACACACAAATCCCATCACACCCTATTCATAATACATGAATCCCAGCACGCCACAATCCCACCACATCCCAATCTTAGCACACACCAAACCCAGCACAACCCAATCCTAGCATACTCTAATCCCACCACACTCAAATCGTATTGCACCTTAATCCCATCACACCACAATTCCATCATATCCAAATCTGATCACACCCCTTTACCAGCACATCACAATCCAATAACACCCCAAGCCTGTCACACCCCATTTCCACCACACTACAATTGCACCACAACCTAATCCCAGCAGAACAATATCTCAGCATATCCCAATTACATCACAACCAAATTCCACCACTCTTCAATCACGCTAGACACCACTTTCAGCACAACCCAATCCAACACACCTCAATCTTATCACATCCCAATCTAACCACACCCAAATGCATCAATCTCCAATCCGAGCTCACCCCAAATGTGCCACACACCAATCATACTGTACCCCAATCCTATCACAACACAATCCCATTTGCAGCATAATCCAACCTCATGATACCCCATTCATGTTCCACGCAAATCGCATGACATCTATCCAGTACATCTCAAACTCATCACACTCCAATCCCAGCATATCCTAATCCTATAACAACCCAATCCCATTATTTCCTAATCATACCACAATTCCATTAATCCACAATCCCATCACACACAAGTCTGAAACAGACCCCTGTCCTTGCATGCCCCAATCCCAGTACACCCCCATCCAAGCACATCCCAATCCCAGCACATCCCAAACCCAGCATACCCCAGTCCTGGCACACTCCAATCTATTCACACCCAAATACCTCCACACTCCAATCTATTCACACCCCAATCCCATCACACCCCAATCCCAATACAATGCATTGCCACAACACCCCAATCGCATCACACCTCAATTACATCAAAATCTAATCCCATAATGTAGAATTCCATCACACCACAATCCCAGTTCACCCCAATCCATGCCCACTCTAATCCTTTCACACCACAATCCCAGCACATCCCAATTCCACCAACCCTAATCTCACTAAACCCCAATCTCGCCTACACCAATCAAAGCACACTCCAATACCATCACATACCAATCCCAGCACATACCAATTCTGTCACAAACAAATCTGAACACACTCAAGACCCAGCACATGTCAATTGTAGCACATTCCAATCCCAGCACAATCAACCCCAGTATACTCCACTCCAAGCATACACCGGTCCCTCTCCACCCCAGCCCGCCTGACACCCTGATCCCAGCACATTCCAATCCTTTCACAGCTCAATTCTAGCACACTCACTGTACCCCATTCCTTCCAAACACCAAACCCATCATAGCTCAATCCATCACAGCCGAATACTATCATGCAAGAAATCCTATCACACTCCATTCCCACCACCTCCAATCCCACCACACCACAATCCCACTACATACTAATCAGAGCATGCTACAATTCCATCATACCTCAATCCTACCATACCCCAATCCTAGTATACACCAATCCCAGCAAACCCCAATCCCAGCACTCCCCAATCCCTTCACAACCCAATCCTAGCACACTCCAATCACAGCAAAATCCAATGCAAGCACATCCTTTTCCCAAAACTCCCCAATCCCATTTTAACCCAAATCGAGCAGACTCTAATCCCACCACACACCAATTGCTGAACATGGCAATACCACTGCATCCAATCACAACACACCCTAATCACACCACAAACAATTTCCAGCACACTCCCTCCCTGCACAACCTATTACCATGACACCATTATCCTATTGCAATTCAAATCCAGCACTTCTCAAACCTATTAACCCCAAACCCATCATAACCCTCTCCCACCACACCCCAGTCCCATCACACACAAATCGCATTGCATCCCAATCCCAGCATATGAAATCAGCACACCACAATCTCAGGACACCCCAGCTCCATCACAGACCAGTCACAGCACGGTACAATACCACCACACACTAATCCCACCATATCCCAATCAAAGAGCACACAATTCCAATCATACCCCAGTCCCATCACACTCCAATCCCGTCATACCCAAATTCCATCATAACCCACTCCTATCGCACCCCAATTCCAACTCACCCAAATCCCAGCACACACTAATCTCATCACACCCCAGTCCCATTGCACACAAATCCCACCATAGCCAACTCCCACCACAACCAATTCAGTGTACCCTAATCTCATCACCTTCTAATCCAACCGCACTCTAATCCCATCACACCCAAATCTCACCACACAATCTCAGGACATATACTGATCACATCACAGTATAATACTGCCACACACCAATCCCACCACACCCAATTCAGTGCACAATCTCATCACCTTCCAATCGCACCGCACCCTAATCCCATCGCACCCGAACAGAGTGTACACAATTCCAATCATACCTGAGTCACATCAATCCAAGCACACCACAATTTCAAAACACGCCAAATCCACCAATAATCAGAACACAGTCCACATCCACATCAGAGCACATGGAATTCCGGTCATACTCCAGACGCAGTACATCTCAATCCATCATAAACCAATCTCATCGCACCCCACTCACGTTACACCGCAATCCCACCACATCTAAACTATCACAAAACAAATCCCATCGCACCCCATCCCAGCTCAACACAATCTCAGAACACCCCAAATCCACCATACACTGATCACAGCTCTGTCCAATAGCAATCCATCTAAACCACAATCCCAACACATCCCAATTCCGTCACAGGAAAATCCCACATCCTCCAATCTTAATGCAGCCCAATCCCATCACACCCCACTCCAAGCACATCCCTGTCCAGCACACCCAAACCCCAGTAGACACAAATCTGATCACAAGTAAGACCCAGCACACACTACAATATGATTACACGCCAGTCCCACTAAACCCCATTACTAGCACATCATAATCACACCAAACACCAATCCCATCACACCAAAGTCCCAGTATACTCCAATCTTAGTACAGAACAATCCAATCACAAACCAATCCCACCACATGCCAATCCCACCATCCTCAATCGCATCACAGACCAATCCCATGACACAGAATTCTCATCACACGCCAATCACAGCACAGTCCAAAACCACCACACACCAATCACACAATAGCTTAATCAGAACGCACATGATTCAGATCACACCCCAATCCCAGGGCATCTCAAACCCATCACACCACAATCTCATCACACCCCACTCCCATCACACCTCAATCCTATTACAAACAGAAGCCATCACACCCCAATCCCAGCACACCATGACCTCACAACACCCCTAATCCAGCATAATCAAATCACAGCATAGTCCAATAGGACTACATACCAATCCCACCATACCACAGAGCGCTCACATTTCCCATCATAGCCCAATCCCAACACATCCCAATCTCAGAACACCCCTAATCCACCATAATCAAAACAGAACAGTCCAACAGGACTACATACCAATCCCACCATACCACAAAAAGAGCGCACAGAATTCCCATCATGCTTAATTCCAATACACCCCAATACCCGCACACTCAGTCCTTTCACATCACAATCCAAACACACCACAATCTCACCACATGCAGTCTTACTACACGCCAATCACGCCACACACCAAATCCCAGCACATTTCAATACCACCACACATCAATTACAGCACACCCAACCCCATGACACCTAAATTCTATCACATATCTATCATTTATACTCCTCCCCAGTCCTCATTCATCTAAATTCCAGCAAGTACAGATCCAGATCCATCAAATGTTCCTCATATAATAACCACTTCACTCTCAGAATAATTCTTGTTTACCTCCTCTGAACCCTCTTCATTGTTAGCACATCCTTTCTTAGATACGAGGCCCAGCATTGCTCACAGTACTCCACGTAAGGCCCTCACCATTGCCTCATTAAACCTCAGAATTACATCCTTACTTTTATATTCCAGTCCTCTCAAAATGAATTCTAACGCTACATTTGCCTTCTTCATTTCTGACTCAACCTACAAGTTCATCTTTGGGGAATCCTACATGAGGACTTCCAAGTCCCTTTGCTCCTAGGAATTTTTAAGTTTTCTGCCTGTTTAGAAAACAGTCTCTCCTTTTGTTCCTTCTACCAAAGTGGATGATCATACACTTCCCGACACTGCCACTTCATTGCCCGTTCTCCTAATCTATCTAACTCCTTCTGCAACCTACCTACTTCCTCAACACTAGCTGCCCTTCCACCCATCTTTGTATCATTTACAAATTTGGCTACAAAGCCATCAATTCCATCATCCAAATCATAAAAAGAAGCGGCTCCAACATCAACCCCTGCAGAAAACTACTAGCCACTGGCAGCCAACAAGAAAAGACTTCCTTTATTCTCTCTCTTTGCCTCCTGCCAGTGGAGCCAATTCTCTATCAATGCTAGTATCTTTCATGTAATATCACGGGCTCTTACCTTCTTAAGCAGCCTCATGTGCAGCACTTTGTCAAAGGCCTTCTGAAAATCCAAGCACACAACATCTTTTGTCTATCGTGCTTGGGACTTCCTCAAAGAATTCCAAGAGATTTTTCAGGCAAAATCTTCCTTCAAGGAAGCCATGCTGACTTTGGCCTATTTTATCATGTACTTCCAAGTACCCCGAGACCTCATCTTTAACAATCAACTCCACCATCTTCTCAAACATGGAGGGCAGACTAAATGGTCTATAAATTTCTTTCTTCTGCCTCCCTCACTCTTTAAAGAGTGGAATGACATTTGCAATTTTCCAGTCCTCCTGAATCATGTCAGAAACTAATGATTCTTGAAAGATCATTGCCAATACCACAACCTCTCCAGCCACACCTTTCAGAACACTGGAGTGTAGCCCATCTGGCCCAGGTGACTTATCCACCTTCAGCCCTTTCAGATTACCAAGCACCTCCTCCCTAGTAATAGCAATTGCACCCTCTTCAGCCTCCTGTCATTCTTGAACTTCCAGCAAACTGTTAGTGTCTTCCACAGTGAAGATGGATGCAAAATACTTATTTAGTTCATTTGCCATTTCCTTGTTGCCTATTACTACCTCTCTAGTGGTCTGATATCTACTCTCGCCTCTCTTTTACTGTTTATATATCTGAAAAAAACTTCATTTCTTCTTTCCCCTCCTTACGCCTTTTTTAGTTGTTTGCTGTTGGTTTGCAAAAGTTTCCCAATTTTTTTAACTTCCCACTAATATTTGGTCTGTTACTGCATTTTCTTTTGTTTTGTGTTGTTTTTGACTTCCCTTATCAGCCACAGCTGCAACATCTTGCCTGTATAATTCTTCTTCCTCTTTGGGATGTATCTTCTGCGCCTTTTGAATTTCTCCCAGAACCTCCAGCCATTGTTCTGCTCTCATCCCTGACCCCTTCCAATCAACTTTGGCCATCTCCTCTCTTATGACTCTATTAATTCCCTTTCATCCACTGGAATAGTGATACATCTGACTTCAGCTTCTCCCTCTCAAGCTGCAGGGAGATGTCTATCATATTGTGCTCAGTGCCTCCTATGGGTCCTTTACCCAATCCCAGCACACTCCAATCACATAACAATCCCAGCAAATCTTAATCTCATCACACTCCAATCGTATCACACCACAATCACAGCACACTCCAATCCCAGCACACCCCACTCCCTTCACACACCAATCCCATTACACCCCAATCCCAGCACATGCAAGCCCAACACACTCCAATCCCATCACACCACAAACACACTACATCGAATCCCATCACATCCCAATCTCAGCACACTCCAAACCCAGCACACTCCAGTCCCACCCCACACAAATCCCCATCCATTCACATACCAGTCACACTGGATCACAATCTGAGAACAACATAATCTCACTACATCCCAATTTCACTACACACCCTGCACCCTGCACCCTCCAACCCTTCCACACTCCAATTCCAGCACATCTGAATTCCATCATACTGATATTCCAGCCCACTCAATCCCATCCTACCCCAACTCCCTACATCCCAATCCCAGTTTATCCAATTCAAGCACGCAGCAATCTCAGCACAGTGTATTTGTATCATAACCCAATCCCACCACACCCAGGTACCACTGAACCCCAATCCCAGTACAGTCCAATGCTGGCTCATCCCAATCCCTGCACATTCTAATCACTTCACACTCCAATCCCAGCACATTCCAATATCACCACGACCAAATTCCAAAATGCTCCAAACCCATCACATCCCAATCACATCAAATCCCTATCCCATCACACCCAAATGCTAGTGCATCTCGGTCCCATTCCAGCACAGCCCAATCCCACCACAACCCATTTACACCACACTCCAGTCCTAACAGAACCTAATCCCAGCACACTCCAATCCCATCACGTCAGAGTTCCATTACTAACCAATACATGGCACCCCAATCCCAGCACAGTGCAATCCCAGTACACTTCAATCCCAGTACACCCAATTCAATTAATCCCAGCACAACCCAATTCAATTAATCCCAGCACACCCAGATCCCAGCACAATCCAAACCCAGCACACCCAAATCCCAGCACAATCCAACCCCAGCACAATCTAGTCAAACCAAACTCCATTCCCACCATACCCCAATCCCATCAGATCCCAACCTCTCTACATCACAATCCCAAAACAATTTAATCTCATTGCACCCCAATACCAATACAACTAATCTTATCACAAACCAATATCAACCATGTCCAATCCCCCACACAACAATTCCACTGCACCAGTCCCAGCCCAATACGATCTCATTACCCCAATCACTCTATATCCCATTCCCATCACACCCATATCTCAGCACAGTCAAACCACACCACATCCGAATCAGAGCACAACACAAGTCCACTACACCACAATCACAACATACACCAATCACATTACCTCCCATTCCCAGCACACTCCAATCCTTTCACACACCAATTGCACCACACCATGATCACTGTACGCTTCAATCTCATCGCACTCCAATCTGATAGCACACCAATCCCACCACACATACCAATCCCACCACACATATCAATCCCACCACACACATCAATCCCTTCAATCTCCAATCCTATTGCATGCTAATCCCACTGCACTCCAATCCCACTACAGAGTAATTCCAGCAAACATCAATACCACTAGATTCCATTCCCACCACACTGAAATCCCATAACACCCAAATCCAAGCACACCCAAATCCCATCACAAACCAATCCCAGCACACCACAATCTTAACACACCCCAAATCCAACATAAACCAATCCCCGCACAACCCAAGCCCACAGCACCCAATCCCAGCAGACACCAATCCCTCTACATCCCAATCCTCACACACCCCAAAAGTAGCAGACACCAATCCCAGCATACCCCAAAAACCATCAACCTCAAACACAGCACACCACAATCCCAGCACACTCCAATCCTAGTATACTTCAATTCCAACACATAATGTTCACACAAAACCCAAATCCCACCACACCATAACCCCAACACACTCCAATCCCATCACTCCCCAATCCCACCACACTGTAAACCCAGCACACCTCAATCCCATCACATCCTAATCCTAGCACACTGCAATCCCACCACACCCCATTGCAATCAAATCTCAATACAATTACACCCCAATCCCAGAACATCTCAATCAGACCTAAATCTCAAAATACTCCAATCCCACCATACACCAAGTGTATTATAACTCAATCCCAGCTCTTCTTCATCCCAATACACCCAAATCCCAGTACACACCAATTCCACTACATTCCAAGTACACCACCCCAAAGTTCCATCACACCAAAATCCCAATACAAAATCTCAGTGAATCACAATTACACCATACCCCAATCCCTGCACAAACTAACCCCACTACACGTCAATCCCAGCATACTCAACATCCCAAACCCAAACTCACCATCTCCAGCACACACTCTAATCTCAACAAACCTCAGTTCCAGCACACACCAGTCACATCATTCCCCAATCCCACTGCAATTTAATGACAGCACACACCAATCCCATCACGTTTCAATATCATCACAACCAAGTCCCACTCTGCCCCAATTCCAGCACACACCAATCCCACTATACTCTAATCCCAGTACATTTCAACCCCAGCACAACTCAGTCCCTTCACATCCCAATCCCAGTACACATTTATCACAGCATGACACTCTAACCACATTACACCCCAATGCAAACACTCTCCAAATGCAACACACTCCAGTTGATCCTACACCAATCCCACTTTACCCCAATCAAATCACATCCCAATCCCAGTACGACATAATCCCAGTACACCTAGAGCTCACTACACTCCAATACTAGCACACCCCAATCCCAGCACATTCCAATGCCACCAAACCCTAATCCCTTCACAGCCCAGTACCAGAACAGCACAACCCAAAACCACCACACCACATCCCATCAAACCACAATCCCAGCCAACCCCAATCCCAGTATATTGTAATATTCACAATCCGGTACTACCTATTTCTGATCCCACCACATCCCGTATCCAGCACACCTCAATCACTCCTCATCACAATTCCAGTATATTCCAATACAACCATATCCCAATCCCAACACACCCCAATCAAACCAAACTGCAAACCCATTGCACTCAAATCCTAGCGCACCCCAGTTTCATAACATCGCAATCATACTGCATCGGAATCCCAGCACCACCCAATCCCACTACACTCAAATCCCAGCTCACGCTGATCCTACTACATCCCAAACCCGCCATCCCTCACCCAATTAGCAACACAAACTAATCTAACTACACTCCAATCCCAGCACACATCAATCATACAGCACGCAATCCCAACACATTTTAATCCCAGCAGACCTCAATTCCAGCACATCAATCACACCACTCCCCAATCCCGCGACACCACAATCCCATCAGACTCCAAATATCATCACGCCCCAAACCCACTACATCCAATCCCAGCACAACCCAATCTATGTTATAATTGTATCACAACCCACTACTGCCAAACATCCAACCACAGCACATCCCAATCCCACGATAATTCAATCCCATCACACACTCTATTCCCTAATCCAAGCACAAGCTGTCATATTCCAATACCAACAAACCCCAATCCCAGCACACACCACACCCAATTCCAACACCACACCACTAACACCACACCCAATTCCAACACACCTTGAAACCAGCACAACCCAATCTGACTTCACTCTCCAATTCTATCACACAGAAATCCTTTATCACACCACTTCCACCCCACCCCACTCCCAGCAGAGGCCAGCCCGACCACACCAAACATAGCACACTCCTATCCAACTCCACATTATTTCTTCCATCCCCCAGTCTCACTACACCCCAAAGCCAGCACAGCATGTTCCCACTAAACCCCAATGTCATTACACCCCAATCCTAGCACACTCCAAATGCAGAACATCCCAATCGTACCAGACCTAAATCACACTTTATCCCAAACACAGCACACTCCTGTCCAACTCCACAGTATTTCCTCCATTCCCCAATCAAATCACACCCCAGTCTCACTACATCCCAAACCCAGCACAGCATATTCCCACTAAACCCTAATGTCATTACACCCCAATCCTAGCACACCCCAAATGCAGCACATCCCTATCACACCACACCTAAATCACACTGCATCCCAATCCCAGCCCACTCCAATCCCATCACACACAAATCCTACCACACCCCAATGCAGCACAATCCAATTTCACCACACTCCAATCTCACAAATCCCAGCACATTCCAATCACATCACACTCCAATCCCAATACACCCCATGCTCGACACAACCCAATCCTGTAACACCTCATTCTCAACACACAGCAATCCCACTACACTAGAAAACCAGCACACTCCAATCCCAGCACACCACAATCCCATCACACACAAATCCCATCACATCCAATTCCACCACACCCCAATCCCTTCAGAATGCAATCCCATCACACCCCAAACCTATTACTCCACAATCCCACCAAATTCTAACCAAGCACATCCCACTCCCATCACACTCTGCCCACTACACCCCGAGCACAGCACAACCCAATCCCATCAACATCAATCCCAGTACACTCCAGACCCATGCGCACAAATCCTATCACACACAGACTTCATCACACCCCAATCCCACCACATCCTAATCATACTCTAATCCCTGCGCATCCCAGTACTATCACTGCACAAACTCACTACACCCAAATCCCACGGTGCTCCAATCCGAGCACAGTCCAATCCCAAAACATCTCAATCCCCATACACACAAATCCCATCACACACAAGTGCCAACAAAATACCACCCCTGTACATTGCGATCCCAGTACAGTCCAATCACCAGACATTCCAATCCCATCAAGCCCCAATTCCAGCACACCAGAATTCCAGCAGACTCCAGTTCCAACACAATCCAATTGAATCAGATCCCAATCCCATCACACCCAACTCTCAGCACAGCCGAATCACATGACACCCCAATCCCAGCACAACACAATCCCACTACACAATCTCTCAACACACACTAATCATAGTCTCCCTATTCTCAGCAAACTGCAGTCCCAGCACACTCCAAGCACACCACACCATAATCCCAGCATGTCCCGATCTCATCACACTCCAATACGGTCACAACCGATTCCACCACACACCAATCCGACCACACCACAATCCCATTACACCCCAATTCCACTACATCCAATCCCAGCAGAACCCTATCCCACCACACCCCAATCCCAGCAGATCCCAACTCCTATCATATGCTAATACCACCATACCCCAATTCACTACATCCAATTCCAGGACAACCTATCCCACTACATCCCAATCCCAACAAGGCCCAATCATAACACACCACAATCCCAGCACACTCGAATCCCATCGCACACCAAATCTCATCACACACAAATTCCATCATACCCCATACACTGCACACCCCAATCCCCACACAGCTCAATTCCCTCATACCCCAATTCCATTGTACATCAATCCCAGCACACTCCAACTCCAGCACAGCCCAAACACATCACATTCCAATCTAGGTATATCACAATCCCTGGACACACAAATTCCATCACAGCCCAGTCCCAGTACAGCCCTAGCTCATCACACTCCAACTCCATCACACCCCAGTCCCAGTAGACCCCTAGCTCATCACACTCCAACTCCATCACACCCCAGTCCCAGTACACCCCTAGCTCATCACACCCCAGTCCCACTATGCCCCAACCCAATCCCACTAAACGCTAATCCCATCACACAGCAATCCTAGTGTACCCCAACTTCATCACATTCCAATCCCAGCACACTAATATCACTGCACACACAAATCCCATCACATACAAACCCCACCACACTCCAATCCCACTACAACCCAGCACACTCTGATGCCTATACGTTGCAATATCACCCCACCACAATCCTAGCACAGTTCAATGTGAGCACACTCCAATCACATCACACTCCAGTCACATCACACCACATTCCAATCCCATCACGCTCTGCGTTACTACACCCCAAGCACACCACTGCCCAATCCCACTACACTCCAATCAGGCATCATTCCCAGTACACTCCAAACCCACAACTCATCAATCCCACCACATTCCAGTCCCAACACACACAAACCCCATCACACACAAATTCCATCACAGCCCAATCCCCCCACATCCCAATCCCTGTATACTGCAATCCCTGCACATCCCAGTTTCATCACTGCAAAAAATTAACATCATTCCAATCCCAGCACACTCCTATCACATTATGTGCAATTCCCAGCACACCACAGTCCCTGCATGCTCAAATTCCATCACACTGCAATCCCTTCACACCCTAATCTCCACACCTTCCTATCCCAGTACAGTCCAATCCAAATACACCCCAATCACACCCACCCCAATCCCAGCATACCCCAATCCCATCACACCCCAATCCCATCACACCCCAATCCCAGCAGACACCAATTTGAAGATACCCAATTGCATCACACAGATGTCCCATCACACCACGTTCCCATTACATCCTAATTCCACTGCACCTTAACCCCAGGCACACCACAATCCCTGAACACACAAATCCCAGCACACCCCAATCTAAACACACGCTCATCCCAGCACACACTAATCCAACTACAGCACAAACCCAGCACATTCCAATCCTAATACACCCTAATCTGAGCATAATCTAATTCCATCACATGCAAATCCCATCATACACAAATCCATTATATTCCAATACCACTACACCCCAGTCCCAGCACAACACAATCACTGCACAACCCAATCCCATCGCATTCCAGAACATCTAAATTACATCCCTCTGAAATCCCAATGCACACCAATCCTAACACATCCTACTGCAGCATACCCTGAACGCTCTACGTCCCAATACCAGCACTCACCAATACCAGCATGCTCCCATCCCAGCACACCCTAAAACCAATACACCCCAATTCCATTACACATCAATCCCAGTACACTCCAATACCTGCCAAGCCCAATCACATCACATCTCAGTCTGGGCATCTCACAATCCCTGAACACATATCCCATCACACCCCAAACCCACCACAACCCAATACCAGCACAC
This sequence comes from Mobula birostris, assembly GCF_030028105.1. NCBI lineage: Eukaryota > Metazoa > Chordata > Chondrichthyes > Myliobatiformes > Myliobatidae > Mobula > Mobula birostris. Next base: position 130,988,501 of record NC_092377.1, on the reverse strand, counting down.
CGCTATCCTATCACACTCCAATCGCATCACACTCCAGTCTCATCACACTATGCCCTAAGTGCAGCACAGCCCAATCCCATTAAACACCAAACCCAGTAGAACCCAATCACACATCAACCAAATTCCAACACACATCAACCCCGTCACATTCTAGTCCCAGAACACATCAATTCCAGCACACACTAGACACACCACACCCCAGTCCCAGTACATCCCAATTCCATCACACTCCGATCCCTTCAAATGTCAATCCTACTACATCCATTCCCAGCACACTCCAATCTCATCACATGCAAATCCCATCACACCCCAATTACACTACACCACAATCCCACCACACTCCAATCCCAACAAAACCCAATCCCACCACACCACAGTCCTAACACACCCCAATCCCACCAAACCCCCAATCCCAACACACTTCAATCTCCGCATTCCCCTGCGCCATCACACACCAATCCCAAATGCCTCAAATCCACTACACCCCAATCCCAGCACACTCCAATCTCATCACACCTCAATCTCATCATACCCCAATCCCATCACACCCCAATCCCATCACACAATCCCCCACACCCTAGAATCAGGAAACTCCAATTCTACCACAGCCCAATCCCACTGCACCGGAACTCCAGCATGCCCCAGTCCCAACACAAGCCAGCCCCGGCACTCCACAATCATGTCACTCCCCATTCCCAGCATGCTTCAAGCCAATCACACCCCAATCTCAACGTATCCCATCTCACCACAGCCTAATCACACCAAACCCCAATCCCAGCACACACCTATCCCAGTACCCTCCCATCCCAGCAGACCCTAATCCCAAATCACCACAACCCCATTACGCACAAATCCTATCCCACCCAAATCCCAGGACACTCCAATCCCACCACACCCCAATGCCACCTGAATCTCAAGCACACCGGTGCCCCAGACTCAATTTCAACACAGCTCAATACAGTCCTGACTCACTCTAATCCCATCACAGCCAGTCCCAGCGCACCATCCCCTGTTGAATCCCAGCACATCCCAATCCCAAGCAGGATAGGTTATGGAGACCCAGCATGAGTGAGTGAGATTAATGCAGACAGGCATCTCAGCGGCAGTATTGCCATGTTGCACTGTACACCATGTCGCCGTCGATGGACTGTAAACGACACCTCACCATCAGATCTGCCACTCATCACTGGCCATTGCGATGGCCAAACTAAACCGTTGCTTGCCAGCTCAAGAGACCCAGGTTTGATCCTGGCCTCCAGCAATGTGTGTGGGTGCGTGTGTGTGTGTGTGCGCGTGTGTTTGGAGTTTGCACATTATTTTGTGTCCCTGTGACTTTCCCTAGGTGCCCCGGTTCTCTCCCACATCCCCTGAAAGAGATGGGTGGGTTAATCAGCAGCCCAGTGTGTGGGTACAGGGAGAATCTGGAGGGGGAATTCGTGGGGAGTGTTGGGAGAATGAAACAATGTTAATAAGGGCTTGTTTGACTCTATCCCATTGAGACAGTTCAGTTAAATGCAAGGTGTTGCATTTTGGGAAGACAGGTGAGGGCAGGACTTTCACCCTCTGGGCAGCGTCACAGAACAGGGGGATCTAAGGCTACTGGTACATGTTTCCTCAAAATGTAGAGAAGGCAGACATGGCAGTGAAGAAGGCGTTTGGCATGTTGGTCCTCATTGATCAGGAAACTGAGTGCAGGCGTTAGATCATGGTGCTACAGTTGTACAAGTTGCTGGTAAGGCCGCGCTTGGAGTATTGTGTATAGTTTTCGTCAGCCTGCTGTGGGAAGGATGCTGTTAGACTAGAAAGAGTGCAGAGGACATTTACACAGACGTTGCTGGGACTCGAGTGACTGAGTTATGACGAGAGAGTGAGCAGGTTGGGACTTTATTCATTGGCAGTGCCACAAGTAAGCTGTGCAGAGTCTTTGCCTCAGGAATTAATAACTACAGGGGTATAAGCTTAAGATGAGAGGGGGGAGATTTAATAGGAACCTGAGGGGCAACTTTTCACCCAGAGAGAACCCCATGAACAGAATGAACTGCCTGAGGAAGTGGTCGAGGCAGATAAGTTAAAAACATTTAAAAGGTACTCATGCAGCTACATGGATAGGAAAGGCTGAGAGGGATATGAGAAACATTTCCAAAAGGAAATCTGGACCGGCATGAGTCAGTTGGGCTGAAAGGTCTGATTTCCTGCAGCGTAACCCTGTAATTTGGTGACACCTGTAAGGACACACGCAGGGCTGATATTTGTATGCCTTGTACAGTATGTTAAAAGTGTTGAATCCTTCAGGTGAATCAATAGAGCATTATTGCAGAAGGTCATCGATGAGATGACTTTAGAGATCTCCTCAACAGCCCTGAGTGTGTGCAGTTACTGAGCACAATTAAAAATAATTGCTTTTAAATTGAGATTCCTTTTCTCGAGATCAGCGCATATGACAGAGAGCGAGTGCCTGGGGCAGGAGGAGGCAGTCTTGGGCACTGGAGGGAGAGCCACAGAGACAAAAGCAACGGCCTTTCACTCTGCGCTCTGTGGGTGTGTGATGGGACGATGCGGAGGGAGCTTCACTTTGTATCTGACCTGGAGAAAGTTTTATGGGGTGCTGCAGAAGGAGTTTTACTCTGTGCCTGACAACCGGAGTGCATAATGGGGTGGTAGAGGGTAGGCGGCAGACATAATTCCCTAGGATGTAAGGGACTGAGGGGGTGACCTCAGAGAGGTGTACAAAACCAGGAGGGGCAGAGACAGGGTGAATGCACTCAGTCTGTTTTCTATCCAGTACTGAGGAATGAAAACTAGAGTGCAAAGGCTAAGGGAACATAAGAGGGAACTTCTTCACACAGTGGCCAGAGAAAGTAGTGAGGCAGGTACTATAATGATATTTAAAATATACTATTTGGAAAAGCACACGAATAAGAATAATTTCCCTCGTTAATGTAAGTCCAGGACTGCTCTCCAAACCAGGCTGTGTTCTACCTGGAGACCCGTCTCATCCAGCAAGTAACTCAATGAATAGTGATTGTTGTTGAGCTGTTACGCGGAGCCTGTGTGCTGGATAACTTCACTTAGATGGTTCCCACCATACAACCAAAGCTAATCAGAATGAGATTAATTGATTGAATTGATGTTTGTGGCTCCCAAGGCTGCTAAAGATGCAAAAAATAAGAAACCCTCATTGTCTTTAATGCCGAGTTGCAGACTGGACACAAAATATGTAGTGTAGTGGCTCGCCTTGTGTGGACTTGCGCTCAATGATCCCGCATGCGCGGCCTCACGGCGGGTAGAGCAGACACCTCCCAGCTCCTGGGCGGCCGGGTTAGAAACATAGAAAATAGGTGCAGGAGTAGGCCATTTGGCCCTTCAAGCCTGCACCGCCATTCAGTACGATCAAGGCTGATCATCCAACTCAGAACCCTGTACCTGCCTTCTCTCCATACCCCCTGATCCCTTTAGCCACAAGGGCCATATCTATCTCCCTCTTAAATATAGCCAATGAACTGGTCTCAACTGGTTCCTGTGGCAGAGAATTCCACAGATTCACCACTCTCCGTGTGAAGTTTTTCCTCATCTCGGTCCTAAAAGGCTTCCCCTTTATCCTTAAACTGTGACCCCCCGTTCTGGGCTTCCCCAACATCGGGAACAATCTTCCTGCACCTAGCCTGTCCAATCCCTTTAGAATTTTATACGATTCAATACGATCCCCCCTCAATCTTCTAAATTCCAGAGAGCATAAGCCTAGTTGATCCAGTCTTTCATCATATGAAAGTCCTGCCATCCCAGGAATCAATCTGGTGAACCTTCTTTGTACTCCCTCTATGGCAAGAATGTCTTTCCTCAGATTAGGGGGCCAGAACTGCACACAATACTCCAGGTGTGGTCTCACCAAGGCTTTGTACAACTGCAGTAGTACCTCCCCGCTCCTGTACTCGAGTCCTCTCACTATGAATGCCAGCATACCATTCGTCTTTATCACCGCCTGCTGTACCTGCATTCCCACTTTCAATGACTGGTGTACAATGACACCCAAGTCTCATTGCACCTCCCCTTTCCCCAATCAGCCACCATTCAGATAATAATCTGTTTTCCTGTTTTTGCCACCAAAGTGGATAACCTCACATTTATCCACTTTAAATTGCATCTGCCATGAATTTTCCCACTCACCCAACCTATCCAAGTAACCCTGCATCCTCTTAGCACCCTCCTCGCAGCTGACACTGCCACCCAGCTTCATGTCATCCGCAAACTTGGAGATGCTGCATTTAATTCCCTCATCCAAGTCATTAATATATATTGTAAACAACTGGGGTCCCAGCACTGAGCCTTGCGGTACCCCACTAGTTACTGCCTGCCATTCTGAAAAGGTTCCGTTTATTCCCACTCTTTGCTTCCTGTTTGCCAACCAGTTCTCTATCCACATCAATACCATACCCCCAAAACCGTGTGCTTTAAGTTTGCACACTAACCTCCTTTGTGGGACCTTGTCAAAAGCCTTTTGAAAATCCAAATATACCACATCCACTGGTTCTCCCCTATCCACTCTACTAGTTACATCCTCAAAAAATTCTATGAGATTCGTCAGACATGATTTTCCTGTCACAAATCCATGCTGACTTTGTCCGATGATTTCACTGCTTTCCAAATGTGCTGTTATCACATCTTTGATAACTGACTCTAGCATTTCCCCACCACCGATGTTAGGCTAACCGGTCTATAATTCCCCAATTTCTCTCTCCCTCCTTTTTTAAAAAGCGGGGTTACATTAGCCACCCTCCAATCCTCAGAAACTAATCCAGAATCTAAAGAGTTTTGAAAAATTATTACTAATGCATCCATTATTTCTTGGGCTACTTCCTTATGTACTCTGGGATGCAGACCATCTGGCCCTGGGGATTTATCTGCCTTTAATCCCTTCAATTTACCTAACGCCACTTCCCTACTAACCTGTATTTCCCTCAGTTCCTCCATCTCACTAGACCCTCGGTCCCCTACCATTTCAGCAAGATTATTTATGTCCTCCTTAGTGAAGACAGAACAAAAGTAGTTATTCAATTGGTCTGCCATGTTCTTGTTCCCCATGATCAATTCACTTGTTTCTGACTGTAAGGGACCTACATTTGTCTTAACCAATCTTCTTCTTTTCACATATCTATAAAAGCTTTCACAGTAAGTTTTTATGTTCCCTGCCAGCTTTCTCTCATAATCTTTTTCACTTTCCTAATTAAGCCTTTTGTCCTCCTCTGCTGGACTCTGAATTTCTCCCAGTCCTCAGGTGTGCTGCTTTTTCTGGCTAATTTGTACGTTTCTTCTTTGGAATTGATACTATCCTTAATTTCCCTTGTCAGCCACAGGTACACTACCTTCCCTGGTTTATTCTTTTGCCAAACTGGGATGAACAATTGTTGTAGTTCATCCATGTGATCTTTAAATGCTTCCCGTTTAATATCCACCGTCAACCCTTTAAGTATCATTTGCCAGTTAGATCCCGACGTCCGCCCTTGTCTGCGTGGCGTTTGTGTGTTATCCCCAAGAGCCACGAGCAGTTCTGCCCACTTCCCAGTGGTGGGCTGGAGGCTACCGGCTGCTGTTAGATTGCCCTTCCCCACTCTGCCAAGCGTTCGAATGAGGAGTGGAATCTGTGGACTTCTAAAGTTATGGGGCACGAAACAGGCTCTTCAGCACCAGCTGGTCCATGCCAAGAACACAGATTCAGAACTGCACAGTACAGGCCTTTTGGTACTTAGTATCCACTTTTCAGCCTACTCCACGATCAATCTAACCCTTCCTCCCACATAGCCCTCCATTTTTCTATTATCTGTGTGCCTATCTAACAGTCTGTTAAATGTCCCTAATGTATCTGCCTCGACCACTACCCCAGGCAGTATGTGCCATCATGCACCTATTTAAAAAACTTCCTCTGACATTCCCCCACCTTTCCTCATATCACCTTAAAACCACCGTATTAGCTATTTCTGCCTTGGGAAAAAGGTGCCAGCTATCCACTCCATTTATGCCTCTCATCATCTTATACACCTCTATCATGTCTCCTCTCGTTCTGTTTCATTCCAAAGAGAAGAGCCCCAGCTTACTCAACCTTTCCTCATTAGACGTGCTCTCCAATCCAGACTGCAACCAGGTAAATTTCCTCCGCATCCTCTCTAAAGCTTCCATTCCCTTCCTATAGTGAGGCGACCAGAACTGAGCACAAGACTCCAATTGTGGCCTAACCTGAATTTTATAGAGCTGCAACATTACCTCGTGGCTCTTGAATTCAATCCCCTGACTAATGTAGGCCAGCATACCATATCCATTTTTAACCACCCTATCAAACACCCACCGTGCTAGTCCCATTTGCCCACTTTCAGCCCATATCCTTCTAAACCGTCCAGGTGTCTTTTACCTGCTCCTACTTCTTCCTCAAGGGTTGACCCTTGTTTGACTTCCCAACTTGCAACACCTCACACCTGTCGAAATTGAATAGCATCCATTATTCTTCAGCTAATGTCTAAAATGGACCACACCGTATGTGGTTTCAGATCTATTATTCCAGGTGCCACCTGGTTCAGATCATCATACTGCATGGAAAAAGGCTCTTCAACCAAGATGGTCATCTGAACTAGTCCCATTTGCATGCAATTGACCTGCATTCCTCTAAACCTTTCCTATTCATGTACCTGTCCAAGCCTATTTTAAACATTGTAATTGTACCTACCTCTATCACTTCCTCTGGCAGCTCATTCCACAAATGGACCACTCTCTGGGTGGAAATTTTGTTCCTTAGGTTCCTATTAAATTTCTCCCCACTAACCTTAAACCCGTGTCCCCTAGCTTTTGACTCGCCAACTCTGAGTATAAAAAAAAAATGCCCCTCAAGTTCTCATTAAATCTATCTCCTCTCAATGGGTTCTTGATGCCCCAATCCTGGGAAAAGGACTGATTCAAGTTTTCTATGCCCCTCATGATTTTATACATGTCTATAAGGTGTCCTAAGCTCCAAGGAATGAAGCCCTAGCCCATCCAACCACGCTACAACTCGTTTCCTCATGTTCTGGCAACTTCTTCGTAAACCCCTTCTGACTCTTTCCAGTTTAATATTGTCTGTCCTATACCAGGGTGACCAAAACTGAACACAATACACCCAAGTGCAGCCTCGCCAATGTCCTGTACAACTGTGATCTCCCAACTTCTGTATTCAGTGTCCTGATACCATCTTGGCAAACTTTTTCTTCACCACCCTGTCTACAGTGACACCACTTTCAGGAGACCATGAACGCGAACTCCGAGGCCCCTTTGTTCTACAACAATCCCCAAAGCCCTGTGCTTCACTGTGAAATCCCTACCTTGACTTGAGTTACTAAAATGCAGCACCTCATATTAATCTGAATTACCAGGATGCTGCCTGGGTTAAAGAGCGTGTCTTAGGTTGAGCGAGCTAGGGCCTTTTCTCTTTGGAGCAAAAGTGAATGAGAGGTGACTTGATAGAGGTGTATGTTGTGAAATTTGTTGTTTTGTGGTAGCAATACAGTGCAATACAGAAAATATTGCTATTGCAATGAAAAATATATATTAAAATTAAGTAAATAGTGCAAAAAAGGAGCAAAATAATGAGGTAGTTTTTATGGTTCATGGACCATTCAGAGATCTCATGGCAGAGGGGACAAAGCTGTTCCTAAATCATTGAGTGTGGGTCATCAGGCTCTTCTACCTCCCCCTGCTGGCAGAACTGAGAAGAAGCATGTCCTGGATGGTGGGGGTCCTTAATGTTGTATGTTGCCTTCTTGAGAAACGTCACCTGTTGACAATGTCCTCGATGGTGGGAGGGCTGGGCCAGGGATGGAGCTGGCTGAATCTCCAAACCTCTGCAGTCTCTTTGGATCCTGTGCGTTGGAGCCCCCATACCAGGCTAAGATACAACCTGTCAGAATGCTCTCCATAGTACATCTGTAGGGTTTAGTGACATACCAAATCTACTCAAACTTGGAACGAAGTAGAGCTGCTGGCATGCCTTCTTTGAGATTGCATCAATATATTGGGCCCAGAATAAATCCTCTGAGATGTTGACATACAGGAACTTGAAGCTGCTCACCCTTTCCGCCGCTGACCCTTCAATGAAGACTTGTGTGCATTCTCCTTCCAGAGGTCCACAACCAGTTCCTTGGATTTGATAACGTTGATTGTAAGATTGCTGTAAAACTACTAGGCCATCTGATCTGCCTCACTCCTCCTCGTCATCGTCTGCCAGCAGTGGTGACATTATCACCACTGACGTGGTGGCAATGGTGGGCACCATTCTGCCAACATTGGTGACATTGGTGAATTTGTAGATGATATTTGCACTTTTCGAAAATCAAAATGAAGGATGAATAGCTCTTTGAAAATGGCTGCACAGGTTGATGGGGTAGTGAAGAAAGTGAATGACACACTTGCCCTCATTAGTTGAGACACAGAGTTCAAAAGTCAGGAAGTTATGTTGCAGCTTTACAAAACTCGAGTGAGGCCACATCTGAGGTATTGCATACGGTTCTGCTTGTCCCATTTCATGAAGGAAATGGAGCCTTTCGAAGCGGGTGTTGAAGAAGTTTACCAGGATACTGCCTGGATTAAAAGACATGAGTTTTAAGGAGAGGTTGGACAAACTTGGGTTGTTTTCTCTGGAACGGCAGAGGCTGAGGGGACACCTGACAGAGGTGCAGATGAACCATCCTCCACTGCGTATACATGGCTCCTCTGTAGTGAGAGTTAAGTGCACCAAGTTCCTGGGAGATGACCTCACCTTCTCCCTCAATATCACCTCCTGAATAAGAGTGCACAGCAGCACCTCCACTTTCTGAGGCAAGTGAGCCCCCCTCCCTGCAGTTTTAACAGAATTTTACAGGAGCACCATGGAGAGTGTCCTGACAAGCTGCATTTCCAGCCGGTAAGGGAGCTGCAGAGCATCAGACTGGAAGTTCTTACAAAAGACAGTGAGAACGGCAGAGAGGATCATCGTGGTCTCGCTACCATCCGCCGGGGACACATCAGATTGCACGCAAGGCCCTTCATATTATCAGGGATCCCACCCATCCATTCAGCATCATCTTTGACATTCTACCATCAGGCAGGAGACTGCGATGCATGAAGACAAGAGCCGTCAGGATGGGAAACAGCTTCTTCCCTCAGGCAGGCCATTAGGTTTCTGAACTCCCTGCCGCATCATGTTCAAAGTGCCATCCCACAACTTGCACTGTACCCTTCAGTAATTAAATTATGCACTTTGTTTATCTATGCATAATTAATTTTTCAGATTTAATTCTTACTTTCCCAAGTTATTGTGTGTTATATGTGCATTATACAGTGCTTTACACCCTGGTCCAGAGAAACGTTGCACTCATTAGGCGGTTACATGTATATAGTTAAATAACATCAAACTTAACTTGCCCTGATAAGATTATGAGAGGCATAGAGAATGCAAACAGTCAGTATCCTTATCCCTAGGGTCAAAATGTCTAATACCAGAGGGTGGGCATTTAAGGAGAGAGGTGCAAGCTCAAAGGAGATGGGTGGACAAGTTTTCATACACAAGGAGAGTGGTGGTGCTGATGATATGATAGAGGTATTTAACAGACATTTGATAGGCATGTGAATGTGCAGAAAATGAGGGATATGGGCATTGCAAGCAAAGGAAATGAATGCACTTAAGTGTTTAATTAGTAGTTTAATCAAAATAATGGCTCAGTGCTGTACTGTTCTATTTTTTTATGTTCTAGTGTGGCCTTCCCTCCTCAGCTTCCCTCCCACAGCACAGACCTCCCTCCTCACCACCCCTCCCACAGCACAGTACTCCCTCCTCACCGCCCTCCCACAGCACAGTGCTCCCTCCTCAGCACCCTCCCACGTCATAGTACTACCTCCTCACCTCCCCTCCCACAGCACAGAGCTCCATCCTCACCACCCCTCCCACAGCACAGTGCTCCCTCCTCACCACCCCCTCCCACAGCACAGTGCTCCTCCTCACCACCCCTCCCACAGCACAGTGCTCCCACCTCACCACTCCCTCCCACAGCACAGTGCTCCCTCTTCACCACCCCTCCCACAGCACAGTCCTCCCTCCTCACCACCCCCCCACAGCACACTGCTCCCTCCTCACCGCCCTCCCACAGCACAGTGCTCCCTCCTCACCACCCCTCCCACAGCACAGTGCTCCCTCCTCACCACCCCCCCACAGCACAGCCCTCCCTCCTCACCACCCCCCCAACAGCACAGTGCTCCCTCCTCAGCTTCCCTGCAACAGCACAGACCTCCCTTCTCAACACCCTCTCCCACGGCACAGTGCTCCCTCCTCACCGCCCTCCCACAGCACAGTGCTCCCTCCTCAGCACCCTCCCACGTCATTGTACTACCTCCTCACCTCCCCTCCCACAGCACAGAGCTCCATCCTCACCACCCCTCCCACAGCACAGTGCTCCCTCCTCACCACCCACTCACAGCACAGTGCTCCCTCTTCACCACCCCTCCCACAGCACAGTGCTACCTCCTCACCACCCCCTGCCACAGCACAGTGCTCCCTCCTCAACCCCTCCCACAGTACAGTGATCCCTCCTCACCCCCTCTCACAGTACAGTGCTCCCTCCTCACCACCACCCACAGCACAGTGCTCCCTCCTCACCGCCCCTCCCACAGCACAGTTCTCCCTCCTCACCCGCTCCCACAGCATAGTGCTCCCTCCTCACCACCCCTCCCACAGCACAGACCTCCCTCCTCACCCCCTCCCACGTCATAGTACTACCTCCTTAACTCCCCTTCCACAGCACCGACCTCCCTCCTCACCCCCTCCAACAGCACAGTGCTCCCTCCTCACCACACCCCCCACAGCACAGACCTTGCTCCTCACCCTCGCCCACAGCACAGTGCTCACTCCTCACCGCCCCACTACAGCACAGTGCTCCCTCCTCTCCACCCCCTCCCTCAGCACAGTGCTGCCTCTTCACCACCACCCCACAGCACAACGCTCCCTCCTCACCAACCCCCCAGAGCACAAACCTCCCTCCTCACCACCCCCTCCCACAGCACAGTGCTCCCACCTCACCACTCCCTCCCACAGCACAGTGCTCCCTCTTCACCACCCCTCCCACAGCACAGTGCTCCCTCCTCACCACCCCCTCAAAGCACAGTGCTCCCTCTTCACCACCCCTCCCACGGCACAGTCCTCCCTCCTCTCCACCCCCTCACAGCACACTGCTCCCTCCTCAACACCCCCTGCCACAGCACAGTACTCCCTCCTCACCCCCTCCCACAGTACAGTGCTCCCTCCTTACCACCCTTCCCACAGCACAGTGCCCCCTCCTCACCACCCCCTCCCACAGCACAGTGCTCGCTCCGCACCACCCCCTCCCACAGCACAGTGCTCCCTCCTCACCACCCCCTGCCACAGCACAGTGCTCCCTCCTCACCCCCTCCCACAATACAGTGATCCCTCCTCACCCCCTCCCACAGTACAGTGCTCCCTCCTCACCACCACCCACAGCACAGTGCTCCCTCCTCACCGCCCCTCCCACAGCACAGTTCTCCCTCCTCACCCGCTCCCACAGCATAGTGCTCCCTCCTCACCACCCCTCCCACAGCACAGACCTCCCTCCTCACCCCCTCCCACGTCATAGTACTACCTCCTTAACTCCCCTTCCACAGCACCGACCTCCCTCCTCACCCCCTCCAACAGCACAGTGCTCCCTCCTCACCACACCCCCCACAGCACAGACCTTGCTCCTCACCCTCGCCCACAGCACAGTGCTCACTCCTCACCGCCCCACTACAGCACAGTGCTCCCTCCTCTCCACCCCCTCCCTCAGCACAGTGCTGCCTCTTCACCAACCCCCCAGAGCACAGACCTCCCTCCTCACCACCCCTCCCACAGCACAGTGCTCCCACCTCACCACTCCCTCCCACAGCACAGTGCTCCCTCTTCACCACCCCTCCCACAGCACAGTGCTCCCTCCTCACCACCCCCTCAAAGCACAGTGCTCCCTCTTCACCACCCCTCCCACAGCACAGTCCTCCCTCCTCTCCACCCCCTCACAGCACACTGCTCCCTCCTCACCACCCCCTGCCACAGCACAGTACTCCCTCCTCACCCCCTCCCACAGTACAGTGATCCCTCCTTACCACCCTTCCCACAGCACAGTGCCCCCTCCTCACCACCCCTCCCACAGCACAGTGCTCGCTCCGCACCACCCCCTCCCACAGCACAGTGCTCCCTCCTCACCACCCCCTTCCACAGCACAGTGCCCCCTCCTCACCACCAACACCCACAGCACAGTGCTCCCTCCTCACCCTCTACCACACTACAGTGCTCCCTCCTCACCTTCCCTCCAACAGCACAGACCTCCCTCCTCACCACCCCTCCCACAGCACAGAGCTCCCTCCTCACCACCCCTCCCACAGCACACTGCTCCCTCCTCACCACCACCTCCCACAGCACAGACCTCCCTCCTCACCCCCTCCCACGTCATAGTACTACCTCCTCACATCCCCTCCCACAGCACAGAGCTCCATCCTCACCACCCCCCCACAGCACAGTGCTCCCTCCTCACCACCCCCTCCAACAGCACAGTGCTCCCTCCTCAGCTTCCCTGCAACAGCACAGACCTCCCTTCTCAACACCCTCTCCCACAGCACAGTGCTCCCTCCTCACCATCCTTCCCACAGTACAGACCTCCCTCCTCACCCCCTCCCACGGCACAGTGCTCCCTCCTCACCACCCCTCCCACAGCACAGTGCTCCCTCCTCACCACCCCTCCCACAGCACAGTGCTCCCTCCTCACCACCCCCTCCCACAGCATAGTGCTCCCTCCTCACCACCCCCTCCCACAGTACAGATCTCCCTCCTCACCCCCTCCCACGGCACAGTGCTCCCTCCTCACCACCCCCTCCCACAGCACAGTGCTTCCTCCTCACCACCCCTCCCACAGCACAGACCTCCCTCCTCACCCCCTCCCACGGCACAGTGCTCCCTCCTCACCACCCCCTCCCACAGCACAGACCTTCCTCCTCGCCCCCTCCCATAGCACAATGCTCCCTCCTCACCGCCCCCCTACAGCACAGTACTCCCTCCTCACCACTCCTCCCACAGCACAGTGCTGCCTCTTCACCACCTCCCCACAGCACAGACATCCATCCTCACCAACCCTCCCACAGCACAGTGCTCCCTCCTCACCTCTGCTCCCACAGCACAGTGCTCCCTCCTCACCACCTCCCACAGCACAGTGCTCCCTCCTCACCACCCCTCCCACAGCACAGTTCTCCCTCCTCACCCGCTCCCACAGCATAGTGCTCCCTCCTCACCACCCCTCCCACAGCACAGACCTCCCTCCTCACCCCCTCCCACGTCATAGTACTACCTCCTTAACTCCCCTTCCACAGCACCGACCTCCCTCCTCACATCCCCTCCCACAGCACAGAGCTCCATCCTCACCACCCCCCCACAGCACAGTGCTCCCTCCTCACCACCACCCCAACAGCACAGTGCTCCCTCCTCACCACCCCCTCCCACAGTACAGACCTCCCTCCTCACCCCCTCACAGCACACTGCTCCCTCCTCACCACCCCCTGCCACAGCACAGTACTCCCTCCTCACCCCCTCCCACAGCACAGAGCTCCATCCTCACCACCCCTCCCACAGCACAGTGCTCCCTCCTCACCACCCACTCACAGCACAGTGCTCCCTCTTCACCACCCCTCCCACAGCACAGTGCTACCTCCTCACCACCCCCTGCCACAGCACAGTGCTCCCTCCTCAACCCCTCCCACAGTACAGTGATCCCTCCTCACCCCCTCTCACAGTACAGTGCTCCCTCCTCACCACCACCCACAGCACAGTGCTCCCTCCTCACCGCCCCTCCCACAGCACTGTTCTCCCTCCTCACCCGCTCCCACAGCATAGTGCTCCCTCCTCACCACCCCTCCCACAGCACAGACCTCCCTCCTCACCCCCTCCCACGTCATAGTACTACCTCCTTAACTCCCCTTCCACAGCACCGACCTCCCTCCTCACCCCCTCCAACAGCACAGTGCTCCCTCCTCACCACACCCCCCACAGCACAGACCTTGCTCCTCACCCTCGCCCACAGCACAGTGCTCACTCCTCACCGCACCACTACAGCACAGTGCTCCCTCCTCTCCACCCCCTCCCTCAGCACAGTGCTGCCTCTTCACCACCCCCCCACAGCACAACGCTCCCTCCTCACCAACCCCCCAGAGCACAAACCTCCCTCCTCACCACCCCCTCCCACAGCACAGTGCTCCCACCTCACCACTCCCTCCCACAGCACAGTGCTCCCTCTTCACCACCCCTCCCACAGCACAGTGCTCCCTCCTCACCACCCCCTCAAAGCACAGTGCTCCCTCTTCACCACCCCTCCCACGGCACAGTCCTCCCTCCTCTCAACCCCCTCACAGCACACTGCTCCCTCCTCAACACCCCCTGCCACAGCACAGTACTCCCTCCTCACCCCCTCCCACAGTACAGTGCTCCCTCCTTACCACCCTTCCCACAGCACAGTGCCCCCTCCTCACCACCCCCTCCCACAGCACAGTGCTCGCTCCGCACCACCCCCTCCCACAGCACAGTGCTCCCTCCTCACCACCCCCTGCCACAGCACAGTGCTCCCTCCTCACCCCCTCCCACAATACAGTGATCCCTCCTCACCCCCTCCCACAGTACAGTGCTCCCTCCTCACCACCACCCACAGCACAGTGCTCCCTCCTCACCGCCCCTCCCACAGCACAGTTCTCCCTCCTCACCCGCTCCCACAGCATAGTGCTCCCTCCTCACCACCCCTCCCACAGCACAGACCTCCCTCCTCACCCCCTCCCACGTCATAGTACTACCTCCTTAACTCCCCTTCCACAGCACCGACCTCCCTCCTCACCCCCTCCAACAGCACAGTGCTCCCTCCTCACCACACCCCCCACAGCACAGACCTTGCTCCTCACCCTCGCCCACAGCACAGTGCTCACTCCTCACCGCCCCACTACAGCACAGTGCTCCCTCCTCTCCACCCCCTCCCTCAGCACAGTGCTGCCTCTTCACCAACCCCCCAGAGCACAGACCTCCCTCCTCACCACCCCTCCCACAGCACAGTGCTCCCACCTCACCACTCCCTCCCACAGCACAGTGCTCCCTCTTCACCACCCCTCCCACAGCACAGTGCTCCCTCCTCACCACCCCCTCAAAGCACAGTGCTCCCTCTTCACCACCCCTCCCACAGCACAGTCCTCCCTCCTCTCCACCCCCTCACAGCACACTGCTCCCTCCTCACCACCCCCTGCCACAGCACAGTACTCCCTCCTCACCCCCTCCCACAGTACAGTGATCCCTCCTTACCACCCTTCCCACAGCACAGTGCCCCCTCCTCACCACCCCTCCCACAGCACAGTGCTCGCTCCGCACCACCCCCTCCCACAGCACAGTGCTCCCTCCTCACCACCCCCTTCCACAGCACAGTGCCCCCTCCTCACCACCAACACCCACAGCACAGTGCTCCCTCCTCACCCTCTACCACACTACAGTGCTCCCTCCTCACCTTCCCTCCAACAGCACAGACCTCCCTCCTCACCACCCCTCCCACAGCACAGAGCTCCCTCCTCACCACCCCTCCCACAGCACACTGCTCCCTCCTCACCACCACCTCCCACAGCACAGACCTCCCTCCTCACCCCCTCCCACGTCATAGTACTACCTCCTCACATCCCCTCCCACAGCACAGAGCTCCATCCTCACCACCCCCCCACAGCACAGTGCTCCCTCCTCACCACCCCCCTCCAACAGCACAGTGCTCCCTCCTCAGCTTCCCTGCAACAGCACAGACCTCCCTTCTCAACACCCTCTCCCACAGCACAGTGCTCCCTCCTCACCATCCTTCCCACAGTACAGACCTCCCTCCTCACCCCCTCCCACGGCACAGTGCTCCCTCCTCACCACCCCTCCCACAGCACAGTGCTCCCTCCTCACCACCCCTCCCACAGCACAGTGCTCCCTCCTCACCACCCCCTCCCACAGCATAGTGCTCCCTCCTCACCACCCCCTCCCACAGTACAGATCTCCCTCCTCACCCCCTCCCACGGCACAGTGCTCCCTCCTCACCACCCCCTCCCACAGCACAGTGCTTCCTCCTCACCACCCCTCCCACAGCACAGACCTCCCTCCTCACCCCCTCCCACGGCACAGTGCTCCCTCCTCACCACCCCCTCCCACAGCACAGACCTTCCTCCTCGCCCCCTCCCATAGCACAATGCTCCCTCCTCACCGCCCCCCTACAGCACAGTACTCCCTCCTCACCACTCCTCCCACAGCACAGTGCTGCCTCTTCACCACCTCCCCACAGCACAGACATCCATCCTCACCAACCCTCCCACAGCACAGTGCTCCCTCCTCACCTCTGCTCCCACAGCACAGTGCTCCCTCCTCACCACCTCCCACAGCACAGTGCTCCCTCCTCACCACCCCTCCCACAGCACAGTTCTCCCTCCTCACCCGCTCCCACAGCATAGTGCTCCCTCCTCACCACCCCTCCCACAGCACAGACCTCCCTCCTCACCCCCTCCCACGTCATAGTACTACCTCCTTAACTCCCCTTCCACAGCACCGACCTCCCTCCTCACATCCCCTCCCACAGCACAGAGCTCCATCCTCACCACCCCCCCACAGCACAGTGCTCCCTCCTCACCACCACCCCAACAGCACAGTGCTCCCTCCTCACCACCCCCTCCCACAGTACAGACCTCCCTCCTCACCCCCTCACAGCACACTGCTCCCTCCTCACCACCCCCTGCCACAGCACAGTACTCCCTCCTCACCCCCTCCCACAGCACAGAGCTCCATCCTCACCACCCCTCCCACAGCACAGTGCTCCCTCCTCACCACCCACTCACAGCACAGTGCTCCCTCTTCACCACCCCTCCCACAGCACAGTGCTACCTCCTCACCACCCCCTGCCACAGCACAGTGCTCCCTCCTCAACCCCTCCCACAGTACAGTGATCCCTCCTCACCCCCTCTCACAGTACAGTGCTCCCTCCTCACCACCACCCACAGCACAGTGCTCCCTCCTCACCGCCCCTCCCACAGCACTGTTCTCCCTCCTCACCCGCTCCCACAGCATAGTGCTCCCTCCTCACCACCCCTCCCACAGCACAGACCTCCCTCCTCACCCCCTCCCACGTCATAGTACTACCTCCTTAACTCCCCTTCCACAGCACCGACCTCCCTCCTCACCCCCTCCAACAGCACAGTGCTCCCTCCTCACCACACCCCCCACAGCACAGACCTTGCTCCTCACCCTCGCCCACAGCACAGTGCTCACTCCTCACCGCACCACTACAGCACAGTGCTCCCTCCTCTCCACCCCCTCCCTCAGCACAGTGCTGCCTCTTCACCACCCCCCCACAGCACAACGCTCCCTCCTCACCAACCCCCCAGAGCACAAACCTCCCTCCTCACCACCCCCTCCCACAGCACAGTGCTCCCACCTCACCACTCCCTCCCACAGCACAGTGCTCCCTCTTCACCACCCCTCCCACAGCACAGTGCTCCCTCCTCACCACCCCCTCAAAGCACAGTGCTCCCTCTTCACCACCCCTCCCACGGCACAGTCCTCCCTCCTCTCAACCCCCTCACAGCACACTGCTCCCTCCTCAACACCCCCTGCCACAGCACAGTACTCCCTCCTCACCCCCTCCCACAGTACAGTGCTCCCTCCTTACCACCCTTCCCACAGCACAGTGCCCCCTCCTCACCACCCCCTCCCACAGCACAGTGCTCGCTCCGCACCACCCCCTCCCACAGCACAGTGCTCCCTCCTCACCACCCCCTCCCACAGCACAGTGCTCCCTCCTCACCACCCCCTCCTACAGCACAGTGCTCCCACCTCAAAACTCCCTCCCACAGCACAGTGCTCCCTCCTCACCACCCCCTGCCACAGCACAGTGCTCCCTCCTCACCCCCTCCCACAATACAGTGATCCCTCCTCACCCCCTCCCACAGTACAGTGCTCTCTCCTCACCACCACCCACAGCACAGTGCTCCCTCCTCACCGCCCCTCCCACAGCACAGTTCTCCCTCCTCACCCGCTCCCACAGCATAGTGCTCCCTCCTCACCACCCCTCCCACAGCACAGACCTCCCTCCTCACCCCCTCCCACGTCATAGTACTACCTCCTTAACTCCCCTTCCACAGCACCGACCTCCCTCCTCACCCCCTCCAACAGCACAGTGCTCCCTCCTCACCACACCCCCCACAGCACAGACCTTGCTCCTCACCCTCGCCCACAGCACAGTGCTCACTCCTCACCGCCCCACTACAGCACAGTGCTCCCTCCTCTCCACCCCCTCCCTCAGCACAGTGCTGCCTCTTCACCAACCCCCCAGAGCACAGACCTCCCTCCTCACCACCCCTCCCACAGCACAGTGCTCCCACCTCACCACTCCCTCCCACAGCACAGTGCTCCCTCTTCACCACCCCTCCCACAGCACAGTGCTCCCTCCTCACCACCCCCTCAAAGCACAGTGCTCCCTCTTCACCACCCCTCCCACAGCACAGTCCTCCCTCCTCTCCACCCCCTCACAGCACACTGCTCCCTCCTCACCACCCCCTGCCACAGCACAGTACTCCCTCCTCACCCCCTCCCACAGTACAGTGCTCCCTCCTTACCACCCTTCCCACAGCACAGTGCCCCCTCCTCACCACCCCTCCCACAGCACAGTGCTCGCTCCGCACCACCCCCTCCCACAGCACAGTGCTCCCTCCTCACCACGCCCTTCCACAGCACAGTGCCCCCTCCTCACCACCAACAACCACAGCACAGTGCTCCCTCCTCACCCTCTACCACACTACAGTGCTCCCTCCTCACCTTCCCTCCAACAGCACAGACCTCCCTCCTCACCACCCCTCCCACAGCACAGAGCTCCCTCCTCACCACTCCTCCCACAGCACACTGCTCCCTCCTCACCACCACCTCCCACAGCACAGACCTCCCTCCTCACCCCCTCCCACGTCATAGTACTACCTCCTCACATCCCCTCCCACAGCACAGAGCTCCATCCTCACCACCCCCCCACAGCACAGTGCTCCCTCCTCACCACCCCCTCCAACAGCACAGTGCTCCCTCCTCAGCTTCCCTGCAACAGCACAGACCTCCCTTCTCAACACCCTCTCCCACAGCACAGTGCTCCCTCCTCACCATCCTTCCCACAGTACAGACCTCCCTCCTCACCCCCTCCCACGGCACAGTGCTCCCTCCTCACCACCCCTCCCACAGCACAGTGCTCCCTCCTCACCACCCCTCCCACAGCACAGTGCTCCCTCCTCACCACCCCCTCCCACAGCATAGTGCTCCCTCCTCACCACCCCCTCCCACAGTACAGATCTCCCTCCTCACCCCCTCCCACGGCACAGTGCTCCCTCCTCACCACCCCCTCCCACAGCACAGTGCTTCCTCCTCACCACCCCTCCCACAGCACAGACCTCCCTCCTCACCCCCTCCCACGGCACAGTGCTCCCTCCTCACCACCCCCTCCCACAGCACAGACCTTCCTCCTCGCCCCCTCCCATAGCACAATGCTCCCTCCTCACCGCCCCCCTACAGCACAGTACTCCCTCCTCACCACTCCTCCCACAGCACAGTGCTGCCTCTTCACCACCTCCCCACAGCACAGACATCCATCCTCACCAACCCTCCCACAGCACAGTGCTCCCTCCTCACCTCTGCTCCCACAGCACAGTGCTCCCTCCTCACCACCTCCCACAGCACAGTGCTCCCTCCTCACCACCCCTCCCACAGCACAGTTCTCCCTCCTCACCCGCTCCCACAGCATAGTGCTCCCTCCTCACCACCCCTCCCACAGCACAGACCTCCCTCCTCACCCCCTCCCACGTCATAGTACTACCTCCTTAACTCCCCTTCCACAGCACCGACCTCCCTCCTCACATCCCCTCCCACAGCACAGAGCTCCATCCTCACCACCCCCCCACAGCACAGTGCTCCCTCCTCACCACCACCCCAACAGCACAGTGCTCCCTCCTCACCACCCCCTCCCACAGTACAGACCTCCCTCCTCACCCCCTCACAGCACACTGCTCCCTCCTCACCACCCCCTGCCACAGCACAGTACTCCCTCCTCACCCCCTCCCACAGCACAGAGCTCCATCCTCACCACCCCTCCCACAGCACAGTGCTCCCTCCTCACCACCCACTCACAGCACAGTGCTCCCTCTTCACCACCCCTCCCACAGCACAGTGCTACCTCCTCACCACCCCCTGCCACAGCACAGTGCTCCCTCCTTAACCCCTCCCACAGTACAGTGATCCCTCCTCACCCCCTCTCACAGTACAGTGCTCCCTCCTCACCACCACCCACAGCACAGTGCTCCCTCCTCACCGCCCCTCCCACAGCACTGTTCTCCCTCCTCACCCGCTCCCACAGCATAGTGCTCCCTCCTCACCACCCCTCCCACAGCACAGACCTCCCTCCTCACCCCCTCCCACGTCATAGTACTACCTCCTTAACTCCCCTTCCACAGCACCGACCTCCCTCCTCACCCCCTCCAACAGCACAGTGCTCCCTCCTCACCACACCCCCCACAGCACAGACCTTGCTCCTCACCCTCGCCCACAGCACAGTGCTCACTCCTCACCGCCCCACTACAGCACAGTGCTCCCTCCTCTCCACCCCCTCCCTCAGCACAGTGCTGCCTCTTCACCACCCCCCCACAGCACAACGCTCCCTCCTCACCAACCCCCCAGAGCACAAACCTCCCTCCTCACCACCCCCTCCCACAGCACAGTGCTCCCACCTCACCACTCCCTCCCACAGCACAGTGCTCCCTCTTCACCACCCCTCCCACAGCACAGTGCTCCCTCCTCACCACCCCCTCAAAGCACAGTGCTCCCTCTTCACCACCCCTCCCACGGCACAGTCCTCCCTCCTCTCAACCCCCTCACAGCACACTGCTCCCTCCTCAACACCCCCTGCCACAGCACAGTACTCCCTCCTCACCCCCTCCCACAGTACAGTGCTCCCTCCTTACCACCCTTCCCACAGCACAGTGCCCCCTCCTCACCACCCCCTCCCACAGCACAGTGCTCGCTCCGCACCACCCCCTCCCACAGCACAGTGCTCCCTCCTCACCACCCCCTCCCACAGCACAGTGCTCCCTCCTCACCACCCCCTCCTACAGCACAGTGCTCCCACCTCAAAACTCCCTCCCACAGCACAGTGCTCCCTCCTCACCACCCCCTGCCACAGCACAGTGCTCCCTCCTCACCCCCTCCCACAATACAGTGATCCCTCCTCACCCCCTCCCACAGTACAGTGCTCCCTCCTCACCACCACCCACAGCACAGTGCTCCCTCCTCACCGCCCCTCCCACAGCACAGTTCTCCCTCCTCACCCGCTCCCACAGCATAGTGCTCCCTCCTCACCACCCCTCCCACAGCACAGACCTCCCTCCTCACCCCCTCCCACGTCATAGTACTACCTCCTTAACTCCCCTTCCACAGCACCGACCTCCCTCCTCACCCCCTCCAACAGCACAGTGCTCCCTCCTCACCACACCCCCCACAGCACAGACCTTGCTCCTCACCCTCGCCCACAGCACAGTGCTCACTCCTCACCGCCCCACTACAGCACAGTGCTCCCTCCTCTCCACCCCCTCCCTCAGCACAGTGCTGCCTCCTCACCAACCCCCCAGAGCACAGACCTCCCTCCTCACCACCCCTCCCACAGCACAGTGCTCCCACCTCACCACTCCCTCCCACAGCACAGTGCTCCCTCTTCACCACCCCTCCCACAGCACAGTGCTCCCTCCTCACCACCCCCTCAAAGCACAGTGCTCCCTCTTCACCACCCCTCCCACAGCACAGTCCTCCCTCCTCTCCACCCCCTCACAGCACACTGCTCCCTCCTCACCACCCCCTGCCACAGCACAGTACTCCCTCCTCACCCCCTCCCACAGTACAGTGCTCCCTCCTTACCACCCTTCCCACAGCACAGTGCCCCCTCCTCACCACCCCTCCCACAGCACAGTGCTCGCTCCGCACCACCCCCTCCCACAGCACAGTGCTCCCTCCTCACCACGCCCTTCCACAGCACAGTGCCCCCTCCTCACCACCAACAACCACAGCACAGTGCTCCCTCCTCACCCTCTACCACACTACAGTGCTCCCTCCTCACCTTCCCTCCAACAGCACAGACCTCCCTCCTCACCACCCCTCCCACAGCACAGAGCTCCCTCCTCACCACTCCTCCCACAGCACACTGCTCCCTCCTCACCACCACCTCCCACAGCACAGACCTCCCTCCTCACCCCCTCCCACGTCATAGTACTACCTCCTCACATCCCCTCCCACAGCACAGAGCTCCATCCTCACCACCCCCCCACAGCACAGTGCTCCCTCCTCACCACCCCCTCCAACAGCACAGTGCTCCCTCCTCAGCTTCCCTGCAACAGCACAGACATCCCTTCTCAACACCCTCTCCCACAGCACAGTGCTCCCTCCTCACCATCCTTCCCACAGTACAGACCTCCCTCCTCACCCCCTCCCACGGCACAGTGCTCCCTCCTCACCACCCCTCCCACAGCACAGTGCTCCCTCCTCACCACCCCTCCCACAGCACAGTGCTCCCTCCTCACCACCCCCTCCCACAGCATAGTGCTCCCTCCTCACCACCCCCTCCCACAGTACAGATCTCCCTCCTCACCCCCTCCCACGGCACAGTGCTCCCTCCTCACCACCCCCTCCCACAGCACAGTGCTTCCTCCTCACCACCCCTCCCACAGCACAGACCTCCTTCCTCACCCCCTCCCACGGCACAGTGCTCCCTCCTCACCACCCCCTCCCACAGCACAGACCTTCCTCCTCGCCCCCTCCCATAGCACAATGCTCCCTCCTCACCGCCCCCCTACAGCACAGTACTCCCTCCTCACCACTCCTCCCACAGCACAGTGCTGCCTCTTCACCACCTCCCCACAGCACAGACATCCATCCTCACCAACCCTCCCACAGCACAGTGCTCCCTCCTCACCTCTGCTCCCACAGCACAGTGCTCCCTCCTCACCACCTCCCACAGCACAGTGCTCCCTCCTCACCACCCCTCCCACAGCACAGTTCTCCCTCCTCACCCGCTCCCACAGCATAGTGCTCCCTCCTCACCACCCCCTCCCACAGCACAGACCTCCCTCCTCACCCCCTCCCACGTCATAGTACTACCTCCTTAACTCCCCTTCCACAGCACCGACCTCCCTCCTCACATCCCCTCCCACAGCACAGAGCTCCATCCTCACCACCCCCCCACAGCACAGTGCTCCCTCCTCACCACCCCCTCCAACAGCACAGTGCTCCCTCCTCAGCTTCCCTGCAACAGCACAGACCTCCCTTCTCAAAACCCTCTCCCACAGCACAGTGCTCCCTCCTCACCATCCTTCCCACAGTACAGACCTCCCTCCTCACCCCCTCCCACGGCACAGTGCTCCCTCCTCACCACCCCTCCCACAGCACAGTGCTCCCTCCTCACCACCCCTCCCACAGCACAGTGCTCCCTCCTCACCACCCCCTCCCACAGCATAGTGCTCCCTCCTCACCACCCCCTCCCACAGTACAGATCTCCCTCCTCACCCCCTCCCACGGCACAGTTCTCCCTCCTCACCACCCCCTCCCACAGCACAGTGCTTCCTCCTCACCACCCCTCCCACAGCACAGACCTTCCTCCTCACCCCCTCCCACGGCACAGTGCTCCCTCCTCACCACCCCCTCCCACAGCACAGACCTTCCTCCTCGCCCCCTCCCATAGCACAATGCTCCCTCCTCACCGCCCCCCTACAGCACAGTACTCCCTCCTCACCACTCCTCCCACAGCACAGTGCTGCCTCTTCACCACCTCCCCACAGCACAGACATCCATCCTCACCAACCCTCCCACAGCACAGTGCTCCCTCCTCACCTCTGCTCCCACAGCACAGTGCTCCCTCCTCACCACCTCCCACAGCACAGTGCTCCCTCCTCACCACCCCTCCCACAGCACAGTTCTCCCTCCTCACCCGCTCCCACAGCATAGTGCTCCCTCCTCACCACCCCTCCCACAGCACAGACCTCCCTCCTCACCCCCTCCCACGTCATAGTACTACCTCCTTAACTCCCCTTCCACAGCACCGACCTCCCTCCTCACATCCCCTCCCACAGCACAGAGCTCCATCCTCACCACCCCCCCACAGCACAGTGCTCCCTCCTCACCACCCCCCCAACAGCACAGTGCTCCCTCCTCAGCTTCCCTGCAACAGCACAGACCTCCCTTCTCAACACCCTCTCCCACAGCACAGTGCTCCCTCCTCACCACCCCCTCCCACAGTACAGACCTCCCTCCTCACCCCCTCACAGCACACTGCTCCCTCCTCACCACCCCCTGCCACAGCACAGTACTCCCTCCTCACCCCCTCCCACAGCACAGAGCTCCATCCTCACCACCCCTCCAACAGCACAGTGCTCCCTCCTCACCACCCACTCACAGCACAGTGCTCCCTCTTCACCACCCCTCCCACAGGACAGTGCTACCTCCTCACCACCCCCTGCCACAGCACAGTGCTCCCTCCTCAACCCCTCCCACAGTACAGTGATCCCTCCTCACCCCCTCTCACAGTACAGTGCTCCCTCCTCACCACCACCCACAGCACAGTGCTCCCTCCTCACCGCCCCTCCCACAGCACAGTTCTCCCTCCTCACCCACTCCCACAGCATAGTGCTCCCTCCTCACCACCCCTCCCACAGCACAGACCTCCCTCCTCACCCCCTCCCACGTCATAGTACTACCTCCTTAACTCCCCTTCCACAGCACCGACCTCCCTCCTCACCCCCTCCAACAGCACAGTGCTCCCTCCTCACCACACCCCCCACAGCACAGACCTTGCTCCTCACCCTCGCCCACAGCACAGTGCTCACTCCTCACCGCCCCACTACAGCACAGTGCTCCCTCCTCTCCACCCCCTCCCTCAGCACAGTGCTGCCTCTTCACCACCCCCCCACAGCACAACGCTCACTCCTCACCAACCCCCCAGAGCACAAACCTCCCTCCTCACCACCCCCTCCCACAGCACAGTGCTCCCACCTCACCACTCCCTCCCACAGCACAGTGCTCCCTCTTCACCACCCCTCCCACAGCACAGTGCTCCCTCCTCACCACCCCCTCAAAGCACAGTGCTCCCTCTTCACCACCCCTCCCACAGCACAGTCCTCCCTCCTCTCCACCCCCTCACAGCACACTGCTCCCTCCTCACCACCCCCTGCCACAGCACAGTACTCCCTCCTCACCCCCTCCCACAGTACAGTGCTCCCTCCTTACCACCCTTCCCACAGCACAGTGCCCCCTCCTCACCACCCCTCCCACAGCACAGTGCTCGCTCCGCACCACCCCCTCCCACAGCACAGTGCTCCCTCCTCACCACCCCCTTCCACAGCACAGTGCCCCCTCCTCACCACCAACAACCACAGCACAGTGCTCCCTCCTCACCCTCTACCACACTACAGTGCTCCCTCCTCACCTTCCCTCCAACAGCACAGACCTCCCTCCTCACCACCCCTCCCACAGCACAGAGCTCCCTCCTCACCACCCCTCCCACAGCACACTGCTCCCTCCTCACCACCACCTCCCACAGCACAGACCTCCCTCCTCACCCCCCCCCACGTCATAGTACTACCTCCTCACATCCCCTCCCACAGCACAGAGCTCCATCCTCACCACCCCCCCACAGCACAGTGCTCCCTCCTCACCACCCCCTCCAACAGCACAGTGCTCCCTCCTCAGCTTCCCTGCAACAGCACAGACCTCCCTTCTCAACACCCTCTCCCACAGCACAGTGCTCCCTCCTCACCATCCTTCCCACAGTACAGACCTCCCTCCTCACCCCCTCCCACGGCACAGTGCTCCCTCCTCACCACCCCTCCCACAGCACAGTGCTCCCTCCTCACCACCCCTCCCACAGCACAGTGCTCCCTCCTCACCACCCCCTCCCACAGCATAGTGCTCCCTCCTCACCACCCCCTCCCACAGTACAGATCTCCCTCCTCACCCCCTCCCACGGCACAGTGCTCCCTCCTCACCACCCCCTCCCACAGCACAGTGCTTCCTCCTCACCACCCCTCCCACAGCACAGACCTCCCTCCTCACCCCCTCCCACGGCACAGTGCTCCCTCCTCACCACCCCCTCCCACAGCACAGACCTTCCTCCTCGCCCCCTCCCATAGCACAATGCTCCCTCCTCACCGCCCCCCTACAGCACAGTACTCCCTCCTCACCACTCCTCCCACAGCACAGTGCTGCCTCTTCACCACCTCCCCACAGCACAGACATCCATCCTCACCAACCCTCCCACAGCACAGTGCTCCCTCCTCACCTCTGCTCCCACAGCACAGTGCTCCCTCCTCACCACCTCCCACAGCACAGTGCTCCCTCCTCACCACCCCTCCCACAGCACAGTTCTCCCTCCTCACCCGCTCCCACAGCATAGTGCTCCCTCCTCACCACCCCTCCCACAGCACAGACCTCCCTCCGTACACCCTCCCACGTCATAGTACTACCTCCTTAACTCCCCTTCCACAGCACCGACCTCCCTCCTCACATCCCCTCCCACAGCACAGAGCTCCATCCTCACCACCCCCCCACAGCACAGTGCTCCCTCCTCACCACCCCCTCCAACAGCACAGTGCTCCCTCCTCAGCTTCCCTGCAACAGCACAGACCTCCCTTCTCAACACCCTCTCCCACAGCACAGTGCTCCCTCCTCACCACCCCTCCCACAGCACAGTGCTCCCTCCACACCACCCCTCCCACAGCACAGTGCTCCCTCCTCACCACCCCCTCCCACAGCACAGTGCTCCCTCCTCACCACCCCCTCCCACAGCATAGTGCTCCCTCCTCACCACCCCCTCCCACAGTACAGATCTCCCTCCTCACCCCCTCCCACGGCACAGTGCTCCCTCCTCACCACCCCCTCCCACAGCACAGTGCTTCCTCCTCACCACCCCTCCCACAGCACAGACCTCCCTCCTCACCCCCTCCCACGGCACAGTGCTCCCACCTCACCACCCCCTCCCACAGCACAGACCTTCCTCCTCGCCCCCTCCCACAGCACAGTGCTCCCTCCTCACCACCCCCTCCCACAGCACAGTGCTCCCTCCTCACCACCCCCTCCTACAGCACAGTGCTCCCACCTCAAAACTCCCTCCCACAGCACAGTGCTCCCTCCTCACCACCCCCTGCCACAGCACAGTGCTGCCTCCTCACCCCCTCCCACAATACAGTGATCCCTCCTCACCCCCTCCCACAGTACAGTGCTCCCTCCTCACCACCACCCACAGCACAGTGATCCCTCCTCACCCCCTCCCACAGTACAGTGCTCACTCATCACCGCCCCACTACAGCACAGTGCTCCCTCCTCTCCACTCCCTCCCTCAGCACAGTGCTGCCTCTTCACCACCCCCCCCACAGCACAGCGCTCCCTCCTCACCAACCCCCCAGAGTACAGACCTCCCTCCTCACCACCCCTCCCACAGCACAGTGCTCCCCCCTCACCACTCCCTCCCACAGCACAGTGCTCCCTCTTCACCACCCCTCCCACAGCACAGTGCTCCCTCCTCACCACCCCCTCAAAGCACAGTGCTCCCTCTTCACCACCCCTCCCACAGCACAGTCCTCCCTCCTCTCCACCCCCTCACAGCACACTGCTCCCTCCTCACCACCCCCTGCCACAGCACAGTACTCCCTCCTCACCCCCTCCCACAGTACAGTGCTCCCTCCTTACCACCCTTCCCACAGCACAGTGCCCCCTCCTCACCACCCCCTCCCACAGCACAGTGCTCGCTCCGCACCACCCCCTCCCACAGCACAGTGCTCCTCCTCACCACCCCCTTCCACAGCACAGTGCCCCCTCCTCACCACCAACAACCACAGCACAGTGCTCCCTCCTCACCCTCTACCACATTACAGTGCTCCCTCCTCACCTTCCCTCCAACAGCACAGACCTCCCTCCTCACCACCCGTCCCACAGCACAGAGCTCCCTCCTCACCACCCCTCCCACAGCACACTGCTCCTCTCACCACCACGTCCCACAGCACAGACCTCCCTCCTCACCCCCTCCCACGTCATAGTACTACCTCCTCACATCCCCTCCCACAGTACAGAGCTCCATCCTCACCACCCCCCCCACAGCACAGTGCTCCCTCCTCACCACCCCCTCCAACAGCACAGTGCTCCCTCCTCAGCTTCCCTGCAACAGCGCAGACCTCCCTCCTCACCCCCTCCCACGGCACAGTGCTCCCTCTTCACCACCCCCTCCCACAGCACAGTGCTTCCTCCTCACCACCCCTCCCACAGCACAGACCTCCCTCCTCACCCCCTCCCATGTCATAGTACTAACTCCTCACCTCTCCTTCCACAGCACAGACCTCCCTCCTCACCACCCCTCCCACAGCACAGTGCTCCCTCCGCACCACCCCCTCCCACAGCACAGTGCTCCCTCCTCACCACCCCGTCCCACAGTACAGACCTCCCTCCTCACCCCCTCCCACGGCACAGTGCTACCTCCTCACCACCCCCTCCCACAGCACAGACCTTCCTCCTCGCCCCCTCCCATAGCACAATGCTCCCTCCTCACCGCCCCCCTACAGCACAGTACTCCCTTCTCACCACTCCTCCCACAGCACAGTGCTGCCTCTTCACCACCTCCCCACAGCACAGACATCCATCCTCACCAACCCTCCCACAGCACAGTGCTCCCTCCTCACCTCTGCTCCCACAGCACAGTGCTCCCTCCTCACCACCTCCCACAGCACAGTGCTCCCTCCTCACCACCCCTCCAGCACAGTGCTCCCTCCTCACCACCCCCTCCCAAAGCACAGGGCTCCCTCCTCACCACCCCCTCCCACAGCACAGTGCTCCCTCCTCACCGCCCCTCCCACAGCACAGCTCTCCCTCCTCACCCACTCCCACAGCATAGTGCTCCCTCCTCACCACCCCTCCCACAGCACAGACCTCCCTCCTCACCCCCTCCCACGTCATAGTACTACCTCCTTAACTCCCCTTCCACAGCACCGACCTCCCTCCTCACCCCCTCCAACAGCACAGTGCTCCCTCCTCACCACCCCCCCACAGCACAGACCTTCCTCCTCACCCTCGCCCACAGCACAGTGCTCACTCCTCACCGCCCCACTACAGCACAGTGCTCCCTCCTCTCCACCTCCTCCCACAGCACAGTGCTGCCTCTTCACCACCCGCCACAGCACAGTGCTCCTCCTCACCACACCCTCACAGCACAGACCTCCCTCCTCACCACCCCTCCCACAGCACAGTGCTCCCTCCTCACCAACCCCCCAGAGCACAGCACTCCCTCCTCACCACCCCTCCCACAGCACAGTGCTCCCTCCTCACCACCCCTCCCACAGCACAGTGCTCCCTCCTCACCACTCCCTCCCACAGCACAGTGCTCCCTCTTCACCACCCCTCCCACAGCACAGTACTCCCTCCTCACCACCCCCTCACAGCACAGTGCTCCCACCTCACCACTCCCTCCCACAGCACAGTGATCCCTCTTCACCACCCCTCCGACAGCACAGTCCTCACCACCCCCCCACAGCACACTGCTCCCTCCTCACCACCCCTGCCACAGCACACTTCTCCCTCCTCACCCCCTCCCACAGTACAGTGCTCCCTCCTCACCTTCCCTGCAACAGCACAGACCTCCCTCCTCACCACCCCTCCCACAGCACAGACATCCCTCCTCACCACCCCTCCCACAGCACAGTGCTCCCTCCTCACCACCCCTCCCACAGCACAGTGCTCCCTCCTCACCACCCTTCCCACAGCAGTGCCCCCTCCTCACCACCCCCTCCCAAAGCACAGGGCTCCCTCCTCCCCACCCCCTCCCACAGCACAGTGCTCCCTCCTCACCGCCCCTCCCACAGCACAGCTCTCCCTCCTCACCCACTCCCACAGCATAGTGCTCCCTCCTCACCACCCCTCCCACAGCACAGACCTCCCTCCTCACCCCCTCCCACGTCATAGTACTACCTCCTTAACTCCCCTTCCACAGCACCGTCCTCCTTCCTCACCCCCTCCAACAGCACAGTGCTCCCTCCTCACCACCCCCCCACAGCACAGACCTTCCTCCTCACCCTCGCCCACAGCACAGTGCTCCCTCCTCTCCACCCCCTCCCTCAGCACAGTGCTGCCTCTTCACCACCCCCCCACAGCACAACGCTCCCTCCTCACCAACCCCCCAGAGCACAAACCTCCCTCCTCACCACCCCCTCCCACAGCACAGTGCTCCCACCTCACCACTCCCTCCCACAGCACAGTGCTCCCTCTTCACCACCCCTCCCACAGCACAGTGCTCCCTCCTCACCACCCCCTCAAAGCACAGTGCTCCCTCTTCACCACCCCTCCCACAGCACAGTCCTCCCTCCTCTCCACCCCCTCACAGCACACTGCTCCCTCCTCACCACCCCCTGCCACAGCACAGTACTCCCTCCTCACCCCCTCCCACAGTACAGTGCTCCCTCCTTACCACCCTTCCCACAGCACAGTGCCCCCTCCTCACCACCCCTCCCACAGCACAGTGCTCGCTCCGCACCACCCCCTCCCACAGCACAGTGCTCCCTCCTCACCACCCCCTTCCACAGCACAGTGCCCCCTCCTCACCACCAACAACCACAGCACAGTGCTCCCTCCTCACCCTCTACCACACTACAGTGCTCCCTCCTCACCTTCCCTCCAACAGCACAGACCTCCCTCCTCACCACCCCTCCCACAGCACAGAGCTCCCTCCTCACCACCCCTCCCACAGCACACTGCTCCCTCCTCACCACCACCTCCCACAGCACAGACCTCCCTCCTCACCTCCTCCCACGTCATAGTACTACCTCCTCACATCCCCTCCCACAGCACAGAGCTCCATCCTCACCACCCCCCCCACAGCACAGTGCTCCCTCCTCACCACCCCCTCCAACAGCACAGTGCTCCCTCCTCAGCTTCCCTGCAACAGCACAGACCTCCCTTCTCAACACCCTCTCCCACAGCACAGTGCTCCCTCCTCACCATCCTTCCCACAGTACAGACCTCCCTCCTCACCCCCTCCCACGGCACAGTGCTCCCTCCTCACCACCCCTCCCACAGCACAGTGCTCCCTCCTCACCACCCCTCCCACAGCACAGTGCTCCCTCCTCACCACCCCCTCCCACAGCATAGTGCTCCCTCCTCACCACCCCCTCCCCACAGTACAGATCTCCCTCCTCACCCCCTCCCACGGCACAGTGCTCCCTCCTCACCACCCCCTCCCACAGCACAGTGCTTCCTCCTCACCACCCCTCCCACAGCACAGACCTCCCTCCTCACCCCCTCCCACGGCACAGTGCTCCCTCCTCACCACCCCCTCCCACAGCACAGACCTTCCTCCTCGCCCCCTCCCATAGCACAATGCTCCCTCCTCACCGCCCCCCTACAGCACAGTACTCCCTCCTCACCACTCCTCCCACAGCACAGTGCTCCCTCTTCACCACCTCCCCACAGCACAGACATCCATCCTCACCAACCCTCCCACAGCACAGTGCTCCCCTCCTCACCTCTGCTCCCACAGCACAGTGCTCCCTCCTCACCACCTCCCACAGCACAGTGCTCCCTCCTCACCACCCCTCCCACAGCACAGTTCTCCCTCCTCACCCGCTCCCACAGCATAGTGCTCCTCCTCACCACCCCTCCCACAGCACAGACCTCCCTCCTCACCCCCTCCCACGTCATAGTACTACCTCCTTAACTCCCCTTCCACAGCACCGACCTCCCTCCTCACATCCCCTCCCACAGCACAGAGCTCCATCCTCACCACCCCCCCACAGCACAGTGCTCCCTCCTCACCACCCCCTCCAACAGCACAGTGCTCCCTCCTCAGCTTCCCTGCAACAGCACAGACCTCCCTTCTCAACACCCTCTCCCACAGCACAGTGCTCCCTCCTCACCACCCCCTCCCACAGCACAGTGCTCCCTCCACACCACCCCTCCCACAGCACAGTGCTCCCTCCTCACCACCCCCTCCCACAGCACAGTGCTCCCTCCTCACCACCCCCTCCCACAGCATAGTGCTCCCTCCTCACCACCCCCTCCCACAGTACAGATCTCCCTCCTCACCCCCTCCCACGGCACAGTGCTCCCTCCTCACCACCCCCTCCCACAGCACAGTGCTTCCTCCTCACCACCCCTCCCACAGCACAGACCTCCCTCCTCACCCCCTCCCACGGCACAGTGCTCCCACCTCACCATCCCCTCCCACAGCACAGACCTTCCTCCTCGCCCCCTCCCATAGCACAATGCTCCCTCCTCACCGCCCCCCTACAGCACAGTACTCCCTCCTCACCACTCCTCCCACAGCACAGTGCTGCCTCTTCACCACCTCCCCACAGCACAGACATCCATCCTCACCAACCCTCCCACAGCACAGTGCTCCCTCCTCACCTCTGCTCCCACAGCACAGTGCTCCCTCCTCACCACCTCCCACAGCACAGTGCTCCCTCCTCACCACCCCTCCCACAGCACAGTTCTCCCTCCTCACCCGCTCCCACAGCATAGTGCTCCCTCCTCACCACCCCTCCCACAGCACAGACCTCCCTCCTCACCCCCTCCCACGTCATAGTACTACCTCCTTAACTCCCCTTCCACAGCACCGACCTCCCTCCTCACATCCCCTCCCACAGCACAGAGCTCCATCCTCACCACCCCCCCACAGCACAGTGCTCCCTCCTCACCACCCCCCCAACAGCACAGTGCTCCCTCCTCAGCTTCCCTGCAACAGCACAGACCTCCCTTCTCAACACCCTCTCCCACAGCACAGTGCTCCCTCCTCACCACCCCCTCCCACAGTACAGACCTCCCTCCTCACCCCCTCACAGCACACTGCTCCCTCCTCACCACCCCCTGCCACAGCACAGTACTCCCTCCTCACCCCCTCCCACAGTACAGTGCTCCCTCCTTACCACCCTTCCCACAGCACAGTGCCCCCTCCTCAACACCCCCTCCCACAGCACAGTGCTCGCTCCGCACCACCCCCTCCCACAGCACAGTGCTCCCTCCTCACCACCCCCTCCCACAGCACAGTGCTCCCTCCTCACCACCCCCTCCTACAGCACAGTGCTCCCACCTCAAAACTCCCTCCCACAGCACAGTGCTCCCTCCTCACCACCCCCTGCCACAGCACAGTGCTGCCTCCTCACCCCCTCCCACAATACAGTGATCCCTCCTCACCCCCTCCCACAGTACAGTGCTCCCTCCTCACCACCACCCACAGCACAGTGCTCCCTCCTCACCACCCCTCCCACAGCACAGTTCTCCCTCCTCACCCGCTCCCACAGCATTGTGCTCCCTCCTCACCACCCCTCCCACAGCACAGACCTCCCTCCTCACCCCCTCCCACGTCATAGTACTACCTCCTTAACTCCCCTTCCACAGCACCGACCTCCCTCCTCACCCCCTCCAACAGCACAGTGCTCCCTCCTCACCACACCCCCCACAGCACAGACCTTGCTCCTCACCCTCGCCCACAGCACAGTGCTCACTCATCACCGCCCCACTACAGCACAGTGCTCCCTCCTCTCCACCCCCTCCCTCAGCACAGTGCTGCCTCTTCACCACCCCCCCCACAGCACAGCGCTCCCTCCTCACCAACCCCCCAGAGCACAGACCTCCCTCCTCACCACCCCTCCCACAGCACAGTGCTCCCCCCTCACCACTCCCTCCCACAGCACAGTGCTCCCTCTTCACCACCCCTCCCACAGCACAGTGCTCCCTCCTCACCACCCCCTCAAAGCACAGTGCTCCCTCTTCACCACCCCTCCCACAGCACAGTCCTCCCTCCTCTCCACCCCCTCACAGCACACTGCTCCCTCCTCACCACCCCCTGCCACAGCACAGTGCCCCCTCCTCACCACCCCCTCCCACAGCACAGTGCTCGCTCCGCACCACCCCCTCCCACAGCACAGTGCTCCCTCCTCACCACCCCCTTCCACAGCACAGTGCCCCCTCCTCACCACCAACAACCACAGCACAGTGCTCCCTCCTCACCCTCTACCACATTACAGTGCTCCCTCCTCACCTTCCCTCCAACAGCACAGACCTCCCTCCTCACCACCCGTCCCACAGCACAGAGCTCCCTCCCACCACCCCTCCCACAGCACACTGCTCCTCTCACCACCACGTCCCACAGCACAGACCTCCCTCCTCACCCCCTCCCACGTCATAGTACTACCTCCTCACATCCCTCCCACAGTACAGAGCTCCATCCTCACCACCCCCCCACAGCACAGTGCTCCCTCCTCACCACCCCCTCCAACAGCACAGTGCTCCCTCCTCAGCTTCCCTGCAACAGCACAGACCTCCCTCCTCACCCCCTCCCACGGCACAGTGCTCCCACCTCACCACCCCCTCCCACAGCACAGTGCTTCCTCCTCACCACCCCTCCCACAGCACAGACCTCCCTCCTCACCCCCTCCCATGTCATAGTACTAACTCCTCACCTCTCCTTCCACAGCACAGACCTCCCTCCTCACCACCCCTCCCACAACACAGTGCTCCCTCCGCACCACCCCCTCCCACAGCACAGTGCTCCCTCCTCACCACCCCCTCCCACAGTACAGACCTCCCTCCTCACCCCCTCCCACGGCACAGTGCTACCTCCTCACCACCCCCTCCCACAGCACAGACCTTCCTCCTCGCCCCCTCCCATAGCACAATGCTCCCTCCTCACCGCCCCCCTACAGCACAGTACTCCCTTCTCACCACTCCTCCCACAGCACAGTGCTGCCTCTTCACCACCTCCCCACAGCACAGACATCCATCCTCACCAACCCTCCTCACCAGCACAGTGCTCCCTCCTCACCTCTGCTCCCACAGCACAGTGCTCCCTCCTCACCACCTCCCACAGCACAGTGCTCCCTCCTCACCACCCCCTCCCACAGCACAGTGCTCCCTCCTCACCGCCCCTCCCACAGCACAGCTCTCCCTCCTCACCCACTCCCACAGCATAGTGCTCCCTCCTCACCACCCCTCCCACAGCACAGACCTCCCTCCTCACCCCCTCCCACGTCATAGTACTACCTCCTTAACTCCCCTTCCACAGCACCGACCTCCCTCCTCACCCCCTCCAACAGCACAGTGCTCCCTCCTCACCACCCCCCGACAGCACAGACCTTCCTCCTCACCCTCGCCCACAGCACAGTGCTCACTCCTCACCGCCCCACTACAGCACAGTGCTCCCTCCTCTCCACCTCCTCCCACAGCACAGTGCTGCCTCTTCACCACCCGCCACAGCACAGTGCTCCTCCTCACCACACCCTCACAGCACAGACCTCCCTCCTCACCACCCCTCCCACAGCACAGTTCTCCCTCCTCACCAACCCCCCAGAGCACAGCACTCCCTCCTCACCACCCCTCCCACAGCACAGTGCTCCCTCCTCACCACCCCTCCCACAGCACAGTGCTCCCACCTCACCACTCCCTCCCACAGCACAGTGCTCCCTCTTCACCACCCCTCCCACAGCACAGTGCTCCCTCCTCACCACCCCCTCACAGCACAGTGCTCCCACCTCACCACTCCCTCCCACAGCACAGTGATCCCTCTTCACCACCCCTCCGACAGCACAGTCCTCACCACCCCCCCACAGCACACTGCTCCCTCCTCACCACCCCTGCCACAGCACACTTCTCCCTCCTCACCCCCTCCCACAGTACAGTGCTCCCTCCTCACCTTCCCTGCAACAGCACAGACCTCCCTCCTCACCACCCCTCCCACAGCACAGACATCCCTCCTCACCACCCCTCCCACAGCACAGTGCTCCCTCCTCACCACCCCTCCCACAGCACAGTGCTCCCTCCTCACCACCCTTCCCACAGCAGTGCCCCCTCCTCACCACCCCCTCCCACAGCACAGTGCTCCCTCCACACCACCCCCTCCCACAGCACAGTGCTCCCTCCTCAACACCCCCTTCCACAGCACAGTGCCCCCTCCTCACTACCAACACCCACAGCACAGTGCTCCCTCCTCACCTTCCCTCCAACAGCACAGACCTCCCACCTCACCACCCCTGCCACAGTACACTTCTCCCTCCTCACCCCCTCCCACAGTACAGTGCTCCCTCCTCACCATCCCTGCAACAGCACAGACATCCCTCCTCACCACTCCTCCCACAGCACAGTGCTCCCTCCTCACCACCCTTTCCACAGCAGTGCCCCCTCCTCACCACCCCCTCCCACAGCACAGTGCGCCCTCCGCACCACCCCCTCCCACAGCACAGTGCTCCCACCTCACCACTCCCTCCCACAGCACAGTGCTCCCTCTTCACCACCCCTGCCACAGCACAGTGCTCCCTCCTCACCACCCCCTCACAGCACAGTGCTCCCACCTCACCACTCCCTCCCACAGCACAGTGATCCCTCTTCACCACCCCTCCGACAGCACAGTCCTCACCACCCCCCCACAGCACACTGCTCCCTCCTCACCACCCCTGCCACAGCACACTTCTCCCTCCTCACCCCCTCCCACAGTACAGTGCTCCCTCCTCACCTTCCCTGCAACAGCACAGACCTCCCTCCTCACCACCCCTCCCACAGCACAGACATCCCTCCTCACCACCCCTCCCACAGCACAGTGCTCCCTCCTCACCACCCCTCCCACAGCACAGTGCTCCCTCCTCACCACCCTTCCCACAGCAGTGCCCCCTCCTCACCACCCCCTCCCACAGCACAGTGCTCCCTCCACACCACCCCCTCCCACAGCACAGTGCTCCCTCCTCAACACCCCCTTCCACAGCACAGTGCCCCCTCCTCACTACCAACACCCACAGCACAGTGCTCCCTCCTCACCTTCCCTCCAACAGCACAGACCTCCCACCTCACCACCCCTGCCACAGTACACTTCTCCCTCCTCACCCCCTCCCACAGTACAGTGCTCCCTCCTCACCATCCCTGCAACAGCACAGACATCCCTCCTCACCACTCCTCCCACAGCACAGTGCTCCCTCCTCACCCCCTACCACAGTACAGTGCTCCCTCCTCACCTTCCCTCCAACAGCACAGACCTCCCTCCTCACCACCCCTCCCACAGCACACTGCTCCCTCCTCACCACCCCCTCCCACAGCACAGACCTCCCACCTCACCCCCTCCCACGTCATAGAACTACCTCTCACCTCTCCTCCCACAGCACAGAGCTCCATCCTCACCACCCCCCCACAGCACAGTGCTCCCTCCTCACCTCCCCCTCCCACAGCACAGTGCTCCCTCCTCACCACCCCCTCCCACAGCACAGTGCTCCCACCTCACCACTCCCTCCCACAGCACAGAGCTCCCTCTTCACCACCCCCCAACAGCACAGTGCTCCCTCTTCACCACCCCTCCCACAGCACAGTGCTCCCTCCTCACCACCCCCCCACAGCACAGCCCTCCCTCCTCACCACCCCTCCCACAGCACAGTGCTCCCTTCTCACCACCCCTCCCACAGCACAGTGCTCCCTCTTCACCACCCCTGCTACAGCACAGTGCTCCCTCCTCACCCCCCCCACAGTACAGTGATCCCTCCTCACTCCCTCCCACAGTACAGTGCTCCCTCCTCACCACCACCCACAGCACAGTGCTCCCTCCTCACCTTTCCTGCAACAGCACAGACATCCCTCCTCACCAACCCTCCCACAGCACAGTGCTCCCTCCTCACCTCTGCTCCCACAGCACAGTGCTCCCTCCTCAACACCTCCCACAGCACAGTGCTCCCTCCTCACCAACCCTCCAGCACAGTGCTCCCTCCTCACCACCCCCTCCCAAAGCACAGTGCTCCCTCCTCACCGCCCCTCCCACAGCACAGTTCTCCCTCCTCACCCGCTCCCGCAGCACAGTGCTCCCTCCTCACCCCCTCCCACAGTACAGTGCTCCCTCCTCACCTTCCCTGCAACAGCACAGACCTCCCTCCTCACCACCCCTCCCACAGCACAGACATCCCTCCTCACCACCCCTCCCACAGCACAGTGCTCCCTCCTCACCACCCTTCCCACAGCAGTGCCCCCTCCTCACCACCCCCTCCCACAGCACAGAGCTCCCTCCACACCACCCCCTCCCACAGCACAGTGCTCTCTCCTCAACACCCCCTCCCACAGCACAGTGCTCCCTCCACACCACCCCCCCCCACAGCACAGTGCTCCCTCCTCACCACCCCCCCAACAGCACAGTGCTCCCTCCTCACCACCCACTCACAGCACAGTGCTCCCTCTTCACCACCCCTCCCACAGCACAGTGCTCCCTCCTCACCACCCCCTCTCACAGCACAGTGCTTCCTCCTCACCACCCCTCCCACAGCCCAGACCTCCCTCCTCACCCCCTCCCACAGTACAGTGCTCCCTCCTTACCACCCTTCCCACAGCACAGTGCCCCCTCCTCACCACCCCCTCCTACAGCACAGTGCTCCCACCTCAAAACTCCCTCCCACAGCACAGTGCTCCCTCCTCACCACCCCCTGCCACAGCACAGTGCTCCCTCCTCACCCCCTCCCACAATACAGTGATCCCTCCTCACCCCCTCCCACAGTACAGTGCTCCCTCCTCACCACCACCCACAGCACAGTGCTCCCTCCTCACCACCCCTCCCACAGCACAGTTCTCCCTCCTCACCCGCTCCCACAGCATAGTGCTCCCTCCTCACCACCCCTCCCACAGCACAGACCTCCCTCCTCACCCCCTCCCACGTCATAGTACTACCTCCTTAACTCCCCTTCCACAGCACCGACCTCCCTCCTCACCCCCTCCAACAGCACAGTGCTCCCTCCTCACCACACCCCCCACAGCACAGACATTGCTCCTCACCCTCGCCCACAGCACAGTGCTCACTCCTCACCGCCCCACTACAGCACAGTGCTCCCTCCTCTCCACCCCCTCCCTCAGCACAGTGCTGCCTCTTCACCCCCCCCCCAGAGCACAGCGCTCCCTCCTCACCAACCCCCCAGAGCACAGACCTCCCTCCTCACCACCCCTCCCACAGCACAGACATCCCTCCTCACCACCCCTCCCACAGCACAGTGCTCCCTCCTCACCACCCTTCCCACAGCAGTGCCCCCTCCTCACCACCCCCTCCCACAGCACAGTGCTCCCTCCACACCACCCCCTCCCACAGCACAGTGCTCCCTCCTCAACACCCCCTTCCACAGCACAATGCCCCCTCCTCACTACCAACACCCACAGCACAGTGCTCCCTCCTCACCCCCTACCACAGTACAGTGCTCCCTCCTCACCTTCCCTCCAACAGCACAGACCTCCCTCCTCACCACCCCTCCCACAGCACAGATCTCCCTCCTCACCACCCCTCCCACAGCACACTGCTCCCTCCTCACCACCCCCTCCCACAGCACAGACCTCCCACCTCACCCCCTCCCACGTCATAGTACTACCTCTCACCTCTCCTCCCACAGCACAGAGCTCCATCCTCACCACCCCCCCACAGCACAGTGCTCCTTCCTCACCTCCCCCTCCCACAGCACAGTGCTCCCTCCTCACCACCCCCTCCCACAGCACAGTGCTCCCACCTCACCAATCCCTCCCACAGCACAGTGCTCCCTCTTCACCACCCCTCCCACAGCACAGTGCTCCCTCCTCACCACCCCCCCACAGCACAACCCTCCCTCCTCACCACCCCTCCCACAGCACAGTGCTCCCTCCTCACCACCCACTCACAGCACAGTGCTCCCTCTTCACCACCCCTGCCACAGCACAGTGCTCCCTCCTCTTCGCCCCTCCCACAGCACAGTTCTCCCTCCTCACCCGCTCCCACAGCACAGTGCTCCCTCCTCACCACCCCTCCCACAGCACAGACCTCCCTCCTCACCCCCTCCCACGTCATAGTACTACCTCCTTAACTCCCCTTCCACAGCACCGACCTCCCTACTCACCCCCTCCAACAGCACTGTGCTCCCTCCTCACCACCGCCCCACAGCACAGAACTTCCTCCTCACCCTCTCCCACAGCACACTGCTCACTCCTCACCACCCCCTCCCACAGCACAGTGCTCCCTCCTCACCACCCCCTCCCACAGCACAATGCTCCCTCCTCACACCCTCCCACAGCACAGTGCTCCTCCTCACCACACCCTCACAGCACAGTGCTCCCTCTTCACCACCCCTCCGACAGCACAGTCCTCCCTACTCACCACCACCCCACAGCACACTGCTCCCTCCTCACCACCCCTGCCACAGCACACTTCTCCCTCCTCACCCCCTCCCACAGTACAGTGCTCCCTCCTCACCTTCCCTGCAACAGCACAGACCTCCCTCCTCACCACCCCTCCCACAGCACAGACATCCCTCCTCACCCCCCTCCAACAGCACAGTGCTCCCTCCTCACCACCGCCCCACAGCACAGACCTTCCTCCTCACCCTCTGCCACAGCACACTGCTCAGTCCTCACCACACCCTCCCACAGCACAGTGCTCCCTCCTCACACCCTCCCACAGCACAGTGCTCCCTCCTCACACCCTCCCACAGCACAGTGCTCCTCATCACCACACCCTCCCACAGCACAGACCTCCCTCCTCACCACCCCGCCACAGCACAGACCTCCCTCCTCAGCACCCCCCCACAACACACTGCTCCCTCCTCACCATCCCCTGCCACAGCACAGTGCTCCCTCCTCACGCCCTCCCAAAGTACAGTGATCCCTCCTCACCCCCTCCCACAGCAAAGTGCTACCTCCTCACCTTCCCTGCAACAGCACAAACTCCCTCCTCACCACCCCTCCCACAGCACAGACATCCCTCCTCACCACCCCTCCCACAGCACAGTGCTCCCTCCTCACCACCCTTCCCACAGCAGTGCCCCCTCCTCACCAACCCCTCCCACAGCACAGTGCTCCCTCCGCACCACCCCCTCCCACAGCACAGTGCTCCCTCCTCAACACCCCCTTCCACAGCACAGTGCCCCCTCCTCACTACCAACACCCACAGCACAGTGCTCCCTCCTCACCCCCTACCACAGTACAGTGCTCCCTCCTCACCTTCCCTCCAACAGCACAGACCTCCCTCCTCACCACCCCTCCCACAGCACAGATATCCCTCCTCACCACCCCTCCCACAGCACACTGCTCCCTCCTCACCACCCCCTCCCACAGCACAGACCTCCCACCTCACCCCCTCCCACGTCATAGTACTACCTCTCACCTCTCCTCCCACAGCACAGAGCTCCATCCTCACCACCCCCCCACAGCACAGTGCTCCCTCCTCACCTCCCCCTCCCACAGCACAGTGCTCCCTCCTCACCACCCACTCACAGCACAGTGCTCCCTCTTCACCACCCCTCCCACAGCACAGACCTCCCACCTCACCCCCTCCCACGTCATAGTACTACCTCTCACCTCTCCTCCCACAGCACAGAGCTCCATCCTCACCACCCCCCCACAGCACAGTGCTCCTTCCTCACCTCCCCCTCCCACAGCACAGTGCTCCCTCCTCACCACCCCCTCCCACAGCACAGTGCTCCCACCTCACCAATCCCTCCCACAGCACAGTGCTCCCTCTTCACCACCCCTCCCACAGCACAGTGCTCCCTCCTCACCACCCCCCCACAGCACAACCCTCCCTCCTCACCACCCCTCCCACAGCACAGTGCTCCCTCCTCACCACCCACTCACAGCACAGTGCTCCCTCTTCACCACCCCTGCCACAGCACAGTGCTCCCTCCTCTTCGCCCCTCCCACAGCACAGTTCTCCCTCCTCACCCGCTCCCACAGCACAGTGCTCCCTCCTCACCACCCCTCCCACAGCACAGACCTCCCTCCTCACCCCCTCCCACGTCATAGTACTACCTCCTTAACTCCCCTTCCACAGCACCGACCTCCCTACTCACCCCCTCCAACAGCACTGTGCTCCCTCCTCACCACCGCCCCACAGCACAGAACTTCCTCCTCACCCTCTCCCACAGCACACTGCTCACTCCTCACCACCCCCTCCCACAGCACAGTGCTCCCTCCTCACCACCCCCTCCCACAGCACAATGCTCCCTCCTCACACCCTCCCACAGCACAGTGCTCCTCCTCACCACACCCTCACAGCACAGTGCTCCCTCTTCACCACCCCTCCGACAGCACAGTCCTCCCTACTCACCACCACCCCACAGCACACTGCTCCCTCCTCACCACCCCTGCCACAGCACACTTCTCCCTCCTCACCCCCTCCCACAGTACAGTGCTCCCTCCTCACCTTCCCTGCAACAGCACAGACCTCCCTCCTCACCACCCCTCCCACAGCACAGACATCCCTCCTCACCCCCTCCAACAGCACAGTGCTCCCTCCTCACCACCGCCCCACAGCACAGACCTTCCTCCTCACCCTCTGCCACAGCACACTGCTCAGTCCTCACCACACCCTCCCACAGCACAGTGCTCCCTCCTCACACCCTCCCACAGCACAGTGCTCCCTCCTCACACCCTCCCACAGCACAGTGCTCCTCATCACCACACCCTCCCACAGCACAGACCTCCCTCCTCACCACCCCGCCACAGCACAGACCTCCCTCCTCAGCACCCCCCCACAACACACTGCTCCCTCCTCACCATCCCCTGCCACAGCACAGTGCTCCCTCCTCACGCCCTCCCAAAGTACAGTGATCCCTCCTCACCCCCTCCCACAGCAAAGTGCTACCTCCTCACCTTCCCTGCAACAGCACAAACTCCCTCCTCACCACCCCTCCCACAGCACAGACATCCCTCCTCACCACCCCTCCCACAGCACAGTGCTCCCTCCTCACCACCCTTCCCACAGCAGTGCCCCCTCCTCACCAACCCCTCCCACAGCACAGTGCTCCCTCCGCACCACCCCCTCCCACAGCACAGTGCTCCCTCCTCAACACCCCCTTCCACAGCACAGTGCCCCCTCCTCACTACCAACACCCACAGCACAGTGCTCCCTCCTCACCCCCTACCACAGTACAGTGCTCCCTCCTCACCTTCCCTCCAACAGCACAGACCTCCCTCCTCACCACCCCTCCCACAGCACAGATATCCCTCCTCACCACCCCTCCCACAGCACACTGCTCCCTCCTCACCACCCCCTCCCACAGCACAGACCTCCCACCTCACCCCCTCCCACGTCATAGTACTACCTCTCACCTCTCCTCCCACAGCACAGAGCTCCATCCTCACCACCCCCCCACAGCACAGTGCTCCCTCCTCACCTCCCCCTCCCACAGCACAGTGCTCCCTCCTCACCACCCACTCACAGCACAGTGCTCCCTCTTCACCACCCCTCCCACAGCACAGTGCTCCCTCCTCACCACCACCCCACAGCACAGCCCTCCCTCCTCACCACCCCTCCCACAGCACAGCCCTCCCTCCTCACCACCCCTCCCACAGTACAGTGCTCCCTCCTCACCACCCACTCACAGCACAGTGCTCCCTCCTCACCCCCCCCCACAGTACAGTGATCCCTCCTCACCCCCTCCCACAGTACAGTGCTCCCTCCTCACCTTCCCTGCAACAGCACAGACATCCCTCCTCACCAACCCTCCCACAGCACAGTGCTCCCTCCTCACCACCTCCCACAGCACAGTGCTCCCTCCTCACCACAGCTCCAGCACAGTGCTCCCTCCTCACCACCCCCTCCCAAAGCACAGTGCTTCCTCCTCATCACCCCCTCCCACAGCACAGTGCTCCCTCCTCACCACAGCTCCCACAGCACAGTGCTCCTCCTCACCACACCCTCCCACAGCACAGACCTCCCTCCTCACCACCCCGCCACAGCACAGACCTCCCTCCTCACCACCCCCCCACAGCACACTGCTCCCTCCTCCCCACCCCCTGCCACAGCACAGTGCTCCCTCCTCACGCCCTCCCACAGTACAGTGATCCCTCCTCACCCCCTCCCACAGCAAAGTGCTACCTCCTCACCTTCCCTGCAACAGCACAGACCTCCCTCCTCACCACCCCTCCCACAGCCCAGACATCCCTCCTGACCACCCCTCCCACAGCACAGTGCTCCCTCCTCACTACCCCCTCCCAAAGCACAGTGCTCCCTCCTCACCACCCCTTCCACAGCACAGACCTCCCTCCTCACCACCCCCTCCCACAGCACAGTGCTCCCTCCTCACCGCCCCTCCCACAGCACAGTGCTCCCTCCTCACCCGCTCCTACAGCACAGTTCTCCCTCCTCACCACCCCTCCCACAGCACAGTTCTCCCTCCTCTACCGCTCCCACAGCACAGTGCTTCCTCCTCACAGCCCCTCCCACAGCGTGGTGCTCCCTACTCACCACCCCTCCCGTAGTATAGTGTTCCCTCCTCACCCCCTCCAACGGCACAGTTCTCCCTCCTCACCTCCGCTACCACAGCATAGTGCTCCCTCCTCACCACCCACCCACAGCACAGCCCTCCCTCCTCACCACCCCTCCCACAGCACAGTGCTCCCTCCTCACCGCTCCCTCCAACAGTACTGTTTTCCTCCTCACCCCTCCCACAGCACAGACATCCCCCCTCACCACCCCTCCCACAGCACAGTTCTCCCTCCTCTACCGCTCCCACAACACAGTGCTTCCTCCTCACAGCCCCTCCCACAGCGTGGTGCTCCCTACTCACCACCCCTCCCATAGTATAGTGTTCCCTCCTCA
Organism: Mobula birostris; assembly: GCF_030028105.1. Lineage (NCBI taxonomy): Eukaryota > Metazoa > Chordata > Chondrichthyes > Myliobatiformes > Myliobatidae > Mobula > Mobula birostris. Next base: position 130,943,826 of record NC_092377.1, on the reverse strand, counting down.
CCCCCTCCAACGGCACAGTTCTCCCTCCTCACCTCCGCTACCACAGCATAGTGCTCCCTCCTCACCACCCACCCACAGCACAGCCCTCCCTCCTCACCACCCCTCCCACAGCACAGTGCTCCCTCCTCACCACTCCCTCCCACAGCACAGTGCTCCCTCCTCACCGCTCCCTCCAACAGTACTGTTTTCCTCCTCACCCCTCCCACAGCACAGACATCCCCCTCACCACCCCTCCCACAGCACAGTGCTCCCTCCTCACCCGCTCCCACAGCACAGTGCTCCCTCCTCACACCCTCCCACAGCACAGTGCTCCTCCTCACCACACCCTCACAGCACAGTGCTCCCTCTTCACAACCCCTCCGACAGCAGTCCTCCCTCCTCACCACCCCCCCACAACACACTGCTCCCTCCTCACCACCCCTGCCACAGCACCCTTCTCCCTCCTCACCCCCTCCCACAGTACAGTGCTCCCCCCTCACCACAGCTCCAGCACAGTGCTCCCTCCTCACCACCCCCTCCCACAGTACAGTGCTCCCTCCTCACCTTCCCTGCAACAGCACAGACCTCCCTCCTCACCACCCCTCCCACAGCACAGACATCCCTCCTCACCCCCTCCAACAGCACAGTGCTCCCTCCTCACCACCGCCCCACAGCACAGACCTTCCTCCTCACCCTCTCCCACAGCACACTGCTCAGTCCTCACCACACCCTCCCACAGCACAGTGCTCCCTCCTCACACCCTCCCACAGCACAGTGCTCCCTCCTCACACCCTCCCACAGCACAGTGCTCCTCATCACCACACCCTCCCACAGCACAGACCTCCCTCCTGACCACCCCGCCACAGCACAGACCTCCCTCCTCACCACCCCGCCACAACACACTGCTCCCTCCTCACCATCCCCTGCCACAGCACAGTGCTCCCTCCTCACGCCCTCCCAAAGTACAGTGATCCCTCCTCACCACCGCCCCACAGCACAGACCTTCCTCCTCACCCTCTCCCACAGCACACTGCTCAGTCCTCACCACACCCTCCCACAGCACAGTGCTCCCTCCTCACACCCTCCCACAGCACAGTGCTCCCTCCTCCCACCCTCCCACAGCACAGTGCTCCTCATCACCACACCCTCCCACAGCACAGACCTCCCTCCTCACCACCCCGCCACAGCACAGACCTCCCTCCTCACCACCCCGCCACAACACACTGCTCCCTCCTCACCACCCCCAGCCACAGCACAGTGCTCCCTCCTCACGCCCTCCCAAAGTACAGTGATCCCTCCTCACCCCCTCCCACAGCAAAGTGCTACCTCCTCACCTTCCCTGCAACAGCACACGTCTCCCTCCTCACCCCCTCCCACAGTACAGTGCTCCCTCCTCACCTTCCCTGCAACAGCACAGACCTCCCTCCTCACCACCCCTCCCACAGCACAGACATCCCTCCTCACCACCCCTCCCACAGCACAGTGCTCCCTCCTCACCACCCTTCCCACAGCAGTGCCCCCTCCTCACCAACCCCTCCCACAGCACAGTGCTCCCTCCGCACCACCCCCTCCCACAGCACAGTGCTCCCTCCTCAACACCCCCTTCCACAGCACAGTGCCCCCTCCTCACTACCAACACCCACAGCACAGTGCTCCCTCCTCACCCCCTACCACAGTACAGTGCTCCCTCCTCACCTTCCCTCCAACAGCACAGACCTCCCTCCTCACCACCCCTCCCACAGCACAGATATCCCTCCTCACCACCCCCTCCCACAGCACAGACCTCCCACCTCACCCCCTCCCACGTCATAGTACTACCTCTCACCTCTCCTCCCACAGCACAGAGCTCCATCCTCACCACCCCTCCCCCACAGCACAGTGCTCCCTCCTCACCTCCCCCTCCCACAGCACAGTGCTCCCTCCTCACCACCCACTCACAGCACAGTGCTCCCTCTTCACCACCCCTCCCACAGCACAGTGCTCCCTCCTCACCACCACCCCACAGCACAGCCCTCCCTCCTCACCACCCCTCCCACAGCACAGTGCTCTCTCCTCACCACCCACTCACAGCACAGTGCTCCCTCCTCACCCCCCCACAGTACAGTGATCCCTCCTCACCCCCTCCCACAGCACAGTGCTCCCTCCTCACCACAGCTCCAGCACAGTGCTCCCTCCTCACCACCCCCTCCCAAAGCACAGTGCTTCCTCCTCACCACCCCCTCCCACAGCACAGTGCTCCCTCCTCACCACAGCTCCCACAGCACAGTGCTCCTCCTCACCACACCCTCCCACAGCACAGACCTCCCTCCTCACCACCCCGCCACAGCACAGACCTCCCTCCTCACCACCCCGCCACAGCACACTGCTCCCTCCTCACCACCCCCTGCCACAGCACAGTGCTCCCTCCTCACGCCCTCCCACAGTACAGTGATCCCTCCTCACCCCCTCCCACAGCAAAGTGCTACCTCCTCACCTTCCCTGCAACAGCACAGACCTCCCTCCTCACCACCCCTCCCACAGCACAGACATCCCTCCTCACCACCCCTCCCACAGCACAGTGCTCCCTCCTCACCCGCTCCCACAGCACAGTGCTCCCTCCTCACCACCCCTCCCACAGCACAGACCTCCCTCCTCATCCCCTCCCACGTCATAGTACTACCTCCTTAACTCCCCTTCCACAGCACCGACCTCCCTCCTCACCCCCTCCAACAGCACAGTGCTCCCTCCTCACCACCGCCCCTCAGCACAGACCTTCCTCCTCACACTTTCCCACAGCACACTGCTCACTCCTCACCACACCCTCCCACAGCACAGTGCTCCCTCCTCACACCCTCCCACAGCACAGTGCTCCTCCTCACCACACCCTCACAGCACAGTGCTCCCTCTTCACCACCCCTCCGACAGCAGTCCTCCCTCCTCACCATCCCCCCACAACACACTGCTCCCTCCTCACCACCCCTGCCACAGCACCCATCTCCCTCCTCACCCCCTCCCACAGTACAGTGCTCCCTCCTCACCACCCCACCACAGCACAGATCTCCCTCCTCACCACCCCCCACAGCATACTGCTCCCTCCTCACCACCCCCTGCCACAGCACAGTGCTCCCTCCTCACGCCCTCCCACAGTACAGTGATCCCTCCTCACTTCCTCCCACAGCAAAGTGCTACCTCCTCACCTTCCCTGCAACAGCACAGACCTCCCTCCTCACCACCCCTCCCAGAGCACAGACATCCCTCCTCACCACCCTTCCCACAGCACAGTGCTCCCTCCTCACTACCCCCTCCCAAAGCACAGTGCTCCCTCCTCACCACCCCTTCCACAGCACAGACCTCCCTCCTCACCACCCCCTCCCACAGCACAGTGCTCCCTCCTCACCGCCCCTCCCACAGCACAGTGCTCCCTCCTCACCCGCTCCTAAAGCACAGTGCTCCCTCCTCACCACCCCTCCCACAGCGTGGTGCTCCCTACTCACCACCCCTCCTATAGCATAGTGTTCCCTCCTCACCCCCTCCAACGGCACAGTTCTCCCTCCTCACCTCCGCTACCACAGCACAGTGCTCCCTCCTCACCACCCACCCACAGCACAGCCCTCCCTCCTCACCACCCCTCCCACAGCACAGTGCTCCCTCCTCACCACCCCTCCCACAGCACAGTGCTCCCTCCTCACCACCCACCCACAGCACAGCCCTCCCTCCTCACCAACCCTCCCACAGCACAGTGCTCCCTCCTCACCACTCCCTCCCACAGCACTGTTTTCCCTCCTCACCCCTCCAACAGCACAGTGCTCCCTCCTCTCCACCCCCACCCACAGCACAGTGCACTCTCCTCACCCCTCCCACAGCACAGTGCTCCCTCCTCACCACCACTCCCACAGCACAGACCTCCCTCCTCAACCCCCCCCACAGCACAGTGCTCCTTCCTCACTACCCACCACAGCACAGTGCTCCCTCCTCACCACCCCCCCCACAGCACAGACCTTCCTCCTCATCCCCTCCCACATGATAGTGCTCCCTCCTCACTGCCCCCCTACAGCACAGTGCTCCCTCCTCACCACCCCCTCCCACAGCACAGTGCTCCCTCCTCACACCCTCCCACAGCACAGACCTCCCTCCTCACCACCGCTCCCACAGCACAGAGCTCCCTCCTCACCTCCTCTCCCACAACACAGTGCTCCCTCCTCACCACCCCCCACAGAACAGACCTCCCTCCTCACCACCCCTCCCACAGCACAGTGCTCCATCCTCACCGCCCCTCCCACAGCACAGTGCTCCCTCCTCACCACCCCCCACAGCACAGACCTCCCTCCTCACCACCCCTCCCACAGCACAGTGCTCCCTCCTCACCGCTCCCTCCAACAGTACTGTTTTCCTCCTCACCCCTCCCACAGCACAGACATCCCCCCTCACCACCCCTCCCACAGCACAGTTCTCCCTCCTCTACCGCTCCCACAGCACAGTGCTTCCTCCTCACAGCCCCTCCCACAGCGTGGTGCTCCCTACTCACCACCCCTCCCATAGTATAGTGTTCCCTCCTCACCCCCTCCAACGGCACAGTTCTCCCTCCTCACCTCCGCTACCACAGCATAGTGCTCCCTCCTCACCACCCACCCACAGCACAGCCCTCCCTCCTCACCACCCCTCCCACAGCACAGTGCTCCCTCCTCACCACTCCCTCCCACAGCACAGTGCTCCCTCCTCACCGCTCCCTCCAACAGTACTGTTTTCCTCCTCACCCCTCCCACAGCACAGACATCCCCCTCACCACCCCTCCCACAGCACAGTGCTCCCTCCTCACCCGCTCCCACAGCACAGTGCTCCCTCCTCACACCCTCCCACAGCACAGTGCTCCTCCTCACCACACCCTCACAGCACAGTGCTCCCTCTTCACAACCCCTCCGACAGCAGTCCTCCCTCCTCACCACCCCCCCACAACACACTGCTCCCTCCTCACCACCCCTGCCACAGCACCCTTCTCCCTCCTCACCCCCTCCCACAGTACAGTGCTCCCTCCTCACCACAGCTCCAGCACAGTGCTCCCTCCTCACCACCCCCTCCCACAGTACAGTGCTCCCTCCTCACCTTCCCTGCAACAGCACAGACCTCCCTCCTCACCACCCCTCCCACAGCACAGACATCCCTCCTCACCCCCTCCAACAGCACAGTGCTCCCTCCTCACCACCGCCCCACAGCACAGACCTTCCTCCTCACCCTCTCCCACAGCACACTGCTCAGTCCTCACCACACCCTCCCACAGCACAGTGCTCCCTCCTCACACCCTCCCACAGCACAGTGCTCCCTCCTCACACCCTCCCACAGCACAGTGCTCCTCATCACCACACCCTCCCACAGCACAGACCTCCCTCCTGACCACCCCGCCACAGCACAGACCTCCCTCCTCACCACCCCGCCACAACACACTGCTCCCTCCTCACCATCCCCTGCCACAGCACAGTGCTCCCTCCTCACGCCCTCCCAAAGTACAGTGATCCCTCCTCACCACCGCCCCACAGCACAGACCTTCCTCCTCACCCTCTCCCACAGCACACTGCTCAGTCCTCACCACACCCTCCCACAGCACAGTGCTCCCTCCTCACACCCTCCCACAGCACAGTGCTCCCTCCTCCCACCCTCCCACAGCACAGTGCTCCTCATCACCACACCCTCCCACAGCACAGACCTCCCTCCTCACCACCCCGCCACAGCACAGACCTCCCTCCTCACCACCCCGCCACAACACACTGCTCCCTCCTCACCACCCCCAGCCACAGCACAGTGCTCCCTCCTCACGCCCTCCCAAAGTACAGTGATCCCTCCTCACCCCCTCCCACAGCAAAGTGCTACCTCCTCACCTTCCCTGCAACAGCACACGTCTCCCTCCTCACCCCCTCCCACAGTACAGTGCTCCCTCCTCACCTTCCCTGCAACAGCACAGACCTCCCTCCTCACCACCCCTCCCACAGCACAGACATCCCTCCTCACCACCCCTCCCACAGCACAGTGCTCCCTCCTCACCACCCTTCCCACAGCAGTGCCCCCTCCTCACCAACCCCTCCCACAGCACAGTGCTCCCTCCGCACCACCCCCTCCCACAGCACAGTGCTCCCTCCTCACCGCCCCTCCCACAGCACAGTGCTCCCTCCTCACCACCCCTCCCACAGCACAGTTCTCCCTCCTCTACCGCTCCCACAGCACAGTGCTTCCTCCTCACAGCCCCTCCCACAGCACTGTTTTCCCTCCTCACCCCTCCAACAGCACAGTGCTCCCTCCTCTCCACCCCCACCCACAGCACAGTGCACTCTCCTCACCCCTCCCACAGCACAGTGCTCCCTCCTCACCACCACTCCCACAGCACAGACCTCCCTCCTCAACCCCCCCCACAGCACAGTGCTCCTTCCTCACTACCCACCACAGCACAGTGCTCCCTCCTCACCACCCCCCCCACAGCACAGACCTTCCTCCTCATCCCCTCCCACATGATAGTGCTCCCTCCTCACTGCCCCCCTACAGCACAGTGCTCCCTCCTCACCACCCCCTCCCACAGCACAGTGCTCCCTCCTCACACCCTCCCACAGCACAGACCTCCCTCCTCACCACCGCTCCCACAGCACAGAGCTCCCTCCTCACCTCCTCTCCCACAACACAGTGCTCCCTCCTCACCACCCCCCACAGAACAGACCTCCCTCCTCACCACCCCTCCCACAGCACAGTGCTCCATCCTCACCGCCCCTCCCACAGCACAGTGCTCCCTCCTCACCACCCCCCACAGCACAGACCTCCCTCCTCACCACCCCTCCCACAGCACAGTGCTCCCTCCTCACCACCCCTCCACAGCACAGCCCTCCTTCCTCATCCCCTCCCACAGCACAGTGCTCCTTCCTCACCACCCTCTCCCACAGCACAGTTCTCCCTCCTCACTGCCAATCCCACAGCACGGTGCTCCCTCCTCACCACCAGTCCCACAGCACAGACCTCCCTCCTCACCACCCCTCCCACAGCACAGAGCTCCCTCCTCACCACCCCTCCCACAGCACAGTGCTCCCTCCTCACCACCCCCCACAGCACAGACCTCCCTCCTCACCACCCCTCCCACAGCACAGTGCTCCTTCCTCACCACCCCCTCCCACAGCACAGTGCTCCCACTTCACCACCCCCCCACAGCACAGTGCTCCCTCCTCACCCCCTGCCACAGCACTGACCTCCCTCCTCACCACCCCTCCCACAGCACAGACCTCCCTCCTCACCCCCTCCCACGTCATAGTACTACCTCCTTAACTCCCCTTCCACAGCACCGACCTCCCTCCTCACCCCCTCCAACAGCACAGTGCTCCCTTCTCACCACCGCCCCACAGCACAGACCTTCCTCCTCACCCTCTCCCACAGCACACTGCTCACTCCTCACCACAACCTCCCACAGCACACTGCTCACTCCTCACACCCTCCCACAGCACAGTGCTCCTCCTCACCACACCCTCACAGCACAGTGCTCCCTCTTCACCACCCCTCCGACAGCACAGTCCTCCCTCCTCACCACCCTCCACAGCACACTGCTCCCTCCTCACCACCCCTGCCACAGCACCCTTCTCCCTCCTCACCCCCTCCCACAGTACAGTGCTCCCTCCTCACCACCCCTGCCACAGCACCCTTCTCCCTCCTCACCCCCTCCCACAGCACACTGCTCCCTCCTCACCACCCCCTGCCACAGCACAGTGCTCCCACCTCACGCCCTTCCACAGTACAGTGATCCCTCCTCACCCCCTCCGACAGCAAAGTGCTACCTCCTCACCCGCTCCCACGTCATAGTAGTACCTCCTCACCTCCCCTCCCACAGCACAGACCTCCCTCCTCACCACCAGTCCCACAGCACAGTGCTCCCTCCTCACCCCCTCCAACAGCACAGGCCTCCCTCCTCACCCCCTCCCACGGCACAGGGCTCCTTCCTCACCACCCCCCCACAGCACAGCCCTCCCTCCTCACCACCCCTCGCACAGCACAGTGCTCCCTCCTCACGCCCTCCCACAGTACAGTGATCCCTCCTCACCCCCTCCCACAGCAAAGTGCTCCCTCCTCACCTTCCTTGCAACAGCACAGACCTCCCTCCTCACCACCCCTCCCACAGCACAGACATCCCTCCTCACCACCCCTCCCACAGCACAGTGCTCCCTCCTCACTACCCCCTCCCAAAGCACAGTGCTCCCTCCTCACCACCCCTTCCACAGCACAGACCTCCCTCCTCACCACCCCCTCCCACAGCACAGTGCTCCCTCCTCACCACCCCCTCCCACAGCGCAGTACTCCCTCCTCACCCACTCCTACAGCAGAGTGCTCCCTCCTCACCACCCCTCCCACAGCACAGTTCTCCCTCCTCTACCGCTCCCACAGCACAGTGCTTCCTCCTCACAGCCCCTCCCACAGCGTGGTGCTCCCTACTCACCACCCCTCCTATAGCATAGTGTTCCCTCCTCACCCCCTCCAACGGCACAGTTCTCCCTCCTCACCTCCGTTACCACAGCACAGTGCTCCCTCCTGACCACCCACCCACAGCACAGCCCTCCCTCCTCACCACCCCTCCCACAGCACAGTGCTCCCTCCTCACCACTCCCTCCCACAGCACAGTGCTCTCTCCTCACCGCTCCCTCCAACAGTACTGTTTTCCCTCCTCACCCCTCCAACAGCACAGTGCTCCCTCCTCTCCACCCCCACCCACAGCACAGTGCACTCTCCTCACCCCTCCCACAGCACAGTGCTCCCTCCTCACCACCACTCCCACAGCACAGACCTCCCTCCTCAACCCCCCCAACAGCACAGTGCTCCTTCCTCACTACCCACCACAGCACAGTGCTCCCTCCTGACCACCCACCCACAGCACAGCCCTCCCTCCTCACCACCCCTCCCACAGCACAGTGCTCCCTCCTCACCACTCCCTCCCACAGCACAGTGCTCCCACCTCACCACTCCCTCCAACAGTACTGTTTTCCCTCCTCACCCCTCCAACAGCACAGTGCTCCCTCCTCTCCACCCCCACCCACAGCACAGTGCACTCTCCTCACCCCTCCCACAGCACAGTGCTCCCTCCTCACCACCACTCCCACAGCACAGACCTCCCTCCTCACTCCCCCCACAGCACAGTGCTCCTTCCTCACTACCCACCACAGCACAGTGCTCCCTCCTCACCACCCCCCCCACAGCACAGACCTTCCTCCTCATCCCCTCCCACATGATAGTGCTCCCTCCTCACTGCCCCCCTACAGCACAGTGCTCCCTCCTCACCACACCCTCCCACAGCACAGTGCTCCCTCCTCACCACCCCCTCCCACAGCACAGTGCTCCCTCCTCACACCCTCCCACAGCACAGACCTCCCTCCTCACCACCGCTCCCACAGCACAGAGCTCCCTCCTCACCTCCTCTCCCACAACACAGTGCTCCCTCCTCACCACCCCCCACAGAACAGACCTCCCTCCTCACCACCCCTCCCACAGCACAGTGCTCCCTCCTCACCGCCCCTCCCACAGCACAGAGCTCCCTCCTCACCTCCTCTCCCACAACACAGTGCTCCCTCCTCACCACCCCCCACAGAACAGACCTCCCTCCTCACCACCCCTCCCACAGCACAGTGCTCCCTCCTCACCGCCCCTCCCACAGCACAGTGCTCCCTCCTCACCACCCCCCACAGCACAGCCCTCCTTCCTCATCCCCTCCCACAGCAGAGTGCTCCTTCCTCACCACCCCCTCCCACAGCACAGTTCTCCCTCCTCACTGCCAATCCCACAGCACGGTGCTCCCTCCTCACCACCAGTACCACAACACAGTGCTCCCTCCTCACCCCCTCCCACAGCACAGACCTCCCTCCTCACCACCCCTCCCACAGCACAGTGCTCCCTCGTCACCACCCACCCACAGCACAGTGCTCCCTCCTCACCCCCTCCCATAGCACTGACCTCCCTCCTCACCGCCCCCTCCCAAAACACAGTGTTCCCTCTTCACCGCTCCTCGCACAGTGTGGTGCTCCCTCCTCACCGTCCCTCCCACAGCACAGTGCTCCCTCCTCACCCGCTCCCACAGCACAGACCTCCCTCCTCACCCCCTCCCACGTCATAGTAGTACCTCCTCACCTCCCCTCCCACAGCACAGACCTCCCTCCTCACCACCCCTCCCACAGCACAGTGCTCCCTCCTCACCACCCCCCACAGCACAGCCCTCCTTCCTCATCCCCTCCCACAGCACAGTGCTCCTTCCTCACCACCCCCTCCCACAGCACAGTTCTCCCTCCTCACTGCCAATCCCACAGCACGGTGCTCCCTCCTCACCACCAGTACCACAGCACAGTGCTCCCTCCTCACAGCCTCCCACAGCACAGACCTCCCTCCTCACCACCCCTCCCACAGCACAGTGCTCCCTCGTCACCACCCCCCCACAGCACAGTGCTCCCTCCTCACCCCCTCCCACAGCACTGACCTCCCTCCTCACCGCCCCCTCCCAAAACACAGTGTTCCCTCTTCACCGCTCCTCGCACAGTGTGGTGCTCCCTCCTCACCGTCCCTCCCACAGCACAGTGCTCCCTCCTCACCCGCTCCCACAGCACAGACCTCCCTCCTCACCCCCTCCCACGTCATAGTAGTACCTCCTCACCTCCCCTCCCACAGCACAGACCTCCCTCCTCACCACCAGTCCCACAGCACAGTGCTCCCTCCTCACCACCGCTCCCATAGCACAGACCTCCCTCCTCACCCCCTCCCACGTCATAGTAGTACCTCCTCACCTCCCCTTCCACAGCACAGACCTCCCTCCTCACCCCCTCCCACGTCATAGTACTACCTCCTCACCTCCCCTTCCACAGCACAGAGCTCCATCCTCACCACCCCTCCCACAGCACAGTGCTCCCACCTCACCACTCCCTCCCACAGCACAGTGCTCCCTCCTCACCACCTCCCACAGCACAGTGCTCCCTCCTCCCCAGCCCCTCCCACAGCACAGTCCTCCCTCCTCACCACCCCCCCACAGCACAGCTCTCCCTCCTCACCACCCCTCCCACAGCACAGTGCTCCTTCCTCACCACCCCCCCACAGCACAGACCTTCCTCCTCACCCCCTCCCACAGCACAGTGCTCCCTCTTCACCGCCCCTCCCACAGCACAGACCTCCCTCCTCACCCCCCCCCCCCACAGCACAGACCTTCCTCCTCACCGGCCCTTTCCACAGCACAGTGCTCCCTCCTCACCCCCTCCCACAGCACAGTGCTCCCTCCTCACTACCCCCTCGTACAGCACAGTTCTCCCTCCTCACTGCCAATCTCACAACACGGTGCTCCCTCCTCACCACCCCCATCCACAGCACAGTGCTCCCTCCTCACCCCCTCCCACAGCACAGACCTCCCTCCTCACCACCCCTCCCACAGCACAGTGCTCCCTCCTCACTACCCCCTCGTACAGCACAGTTCTCCCTCCTCACTGCCAATCCCACAGCACGGTGCTCCCTCCTCACCACCCCTCCCACAGCACAGAGCTCCCTCCTCACTACCCCCTCCCACAGCACAGCCCTCCCTCCTCACCACCCCGTCCCACTGCACAGTGCTCCCTCCTCACCAGCCTTCCCACAGCACAGACCTCCCTCCTCACCCCCTCCCACGTCATAGTACTACCTCCTCACCTCCCCTCCCACAGCACAGACCTCCCTCCTAACCACCCCTCCCACAGCACAGACCTCCCTCCTCACCACCCCCTCCCACAGCACAGTGTTCCCTCCTCACCGCTCCTCCCACAGTGTGGTGCTCTCTTCTCACCGCCCCTCCGACAGCACAGTGCTCCCTCCTCACCACCCCCTCCTGCAGCACAGTGCTCCCTCCTCACAGCCCCTCCCACAGCGTGGTACTCCCCACTCACCACCCCTCCCATAGCGTGGTGCTCCCCACTCACCACCCCTCCCATAGCATAGTGTTCCCTCCTCACCCCCTCCCACGGCACAGTTCTCCCTCCTCACCTCCGCTACCACAGCACAGTGCTCCCTCCTCACCACCCACCCACAGCACAGTGCTCCCTCCTCACCACCCACCCACGGCACAGCCCTCCCTCCTCACCACCCCTCCCACAGCACAATGCTCCCTCCTCACCCGCTCCCACAGCACAGTGCACCTCCTCACCACCCCTCCCACAGCACAGACCTCCCTCCTCACCCCCTCCCACGTCATAGTACTACCTCCTCACCTCCCCTTCCACAGCACAGAGCTCCATCCTCACCACCCCTCCCACAGCACAGTGCTCCCACCTCACCACTCCCTCCCACAGCACAGTGCTCCCTCCTCACCACCTCCCACAGCACAGTGCTCCCTCCTCCCCAGCCCCTCCCACAGCACAGTCCTCCCTCCTCACCACCCCCCCACAGCACAGCTCTCCCTCCTCACCACCCCTCCCACAGCACAGTGCTCCTTCCTCACCACCCCCCCACAGCACAGACCTTCCTCCTCACCCCCTCCCACAGCACAGTGCTCCCTCTTCACCGCCCCTCCCACAGCACAGACCTCCCTCCTCACCCCCCCCCCACAGCACAGACCTTCCTCCTCACCGGCCCTTTCCACAGCACAGTGCTCCCTCCTCACTACCCCCTCGTACAGCACAGTTCTCCCTCCTCACTGCCAATGTTACAACACGGTGCTCCCTCCTCACCACCCCCGTCCACAGCACAGTGCTCCCTCCTCACCCCCTCCCACAGCACAGACCTCCCTCCTCACCACCCCTCCCACAGCACAGTGCTCCCTCCTCACTACCCCCCTCGTACAGCACAGTTCTCCCTCCTCACTGCCAATCTCACAGCACGGTGCTCCCTCCTCACCACCCCTCCCACAGCACAGAGCTCCCTCCTCACTACCCCCTCCCACAGCACAGCGCTCCTCCTCACCACCCCGTCCCACTGCACAGTGCTCCCTCCTCACCAGCCTTCCCACAGCACAGACCTCCCTCCTCACCCCCTCCCACGTCATAGTACTACCTCCTCACCTCCCCTCCCACAGCACAGACCTCCCTCCTAACCACCCCTCCCACAGCACAGACCTCCCTCCTCACCACCCCCTCCCACAGCACAGTGTTCCCTCCTCACCGCTCCTCCCACAGTGTGGTGCTCTCTTCTCACCGCCCCTCCGACAGCACAGTGCTCCCTCCTCACCACCCCCTCCTGCAGCACAGTGCTCCCTCCTCACAGCCCCTCCCACAGCGTGGTACTCCCCACCCACCACCCCTCCCATAGCGTGGTGCTCCCTACTCACCACCCCTCCCATAGTATAGTGTTCCCTCCTCACCCCCTCCAACGGCACAGTTCTCCCTCCTCACCTCCGCTACCACAGCATAGTGCTCCCTCCTCACCACCCACCCACAGCACAGCCCTCCCTCCTCACCACCCCTCCCACAGCACAGTGCTCCCTCCTCACCACTCCCTCCCACAGCACAGTGCTCCCTCCTCACCGCTCCCTCCAACAGTACTGTTTTCCTCCTCACCCCTCCCACAGCACAGACATCCCCCTCACCACCCCTCCCACAGCACAGTGCTCCCTCCTCACCCGCTCCCACAGCACAGTGCTCCCTCCTCACACCCTCCCACAGCACAGTGCTCCTCCTCACCACACCCTCACAGCACAGTGCTCCCTCTTCACAACCCCTCCGACAGCAGTCCTCCCTCCTCACCACCCCCCCACAACACACTGCTCCCTCCTCACCACCCCTGCCACAGCACCCTTCTCCCTCCTCACCCCCTCCCACAGTACAGTGCTCCCTCCTCACCACAGCTCCAGCACAGTGCTCCCTCCTCACCACCCCCTCCCACAGTACAGTGCTCCCTCCTCACCTTCCCTGCAACAGCACAGACCTCCCTCCTCACCACCCCTCCCACAGCACAGACATCCCTCCTCACCCCCTCCAACAGCACAGTGCTCCCTCCTCACCACCGCCCCACAGCACAGACCTTCCTCCTCACCCTCTCCCACAGCACACTGCTCAGTCCTCACCACACCCTCCCACAGCACAGTGCTCCCTCCTCACACCCTCCCACAGCACAGTGCTCCCTCCTCACACCCTCCCACAGCACAGTGCTCCCTCCTCACACCCTCCCACAGCACAGTGCTCCTCATCACCACACCCTCCCACAGCACAGACCTCCCTCCTGACCACCCCGCCACAGCACAGACCTCCCTCCTCACCACCCCGCCACAACACACTGCTCCCTCCTCACCATCCCCTGCCACAGCACAGTGCTCCCTCCTCACGCCCTCCCAAAGTACAGTGATCCCTCCTCACCACCGCCCCACAGCACAGACCTTCCTCCTCACCCTCTCCCACAGCACACTGCTCAGTCCTCACCACACCCTCCCACAGCACAGTGCTCCCTCCTCACACCCTCCCACAGCACAGTGCTCCCTCCTCCCACCCTCCCACAGCACAGTGCTCCTCATCACCACACCCTCCCACAGCACAGACCTCCCTCCTCACCACCCCGCCACAGCACAGACCTCCCTCCTCACCACCCCGCCACAACACACTGCTCCCTCCTCACCACCCCCAGCCACAGCACAGTGCTCCCTCCTCACGCCCTCCCAAAGTACAGTGATCCCTCCTCACCCCCTCCCACAGCAAAGTGCTACCTCCTCACCTTCCCTGCAACAGCACACGTCTCCCTCCTCACCCCCTCCCACAGTACAGTGCTCCCTCCTCACCTTCCCTGCAACAGCACAGACCTCCCTCCTCACCATCCCTCCCACAGCACAGACATCCCTCCTCACCACCCCTCCCACAGCACAGTGCTCCCTCCTCACCACCCTTCCCACAGCAGTGCCCCCTCCTCACCAACCCCTCCCACAGCACAGTGCTCCCTCCGCACCACCCCCTCCCACAGCACAGTGCTCCCTCCTCAACACCCCCTTCCACAGCACAGTGCCCCCTCCTCACTACCAACACCCACAGCACAGTGCTCCCTCCTCACCCCCTACCACAGTACAGTGCTCCCTCCTCACCTTCCCTCCAACAGCACAGACCTCCCTCCTCACCACCCCTCCCACAGCACAGATATCCCTCCTCACCACCCCCTCCCACAGCACAGACCTCCCACCTCACCCCCTCCCACGTCATAGTACTACCTCTCACCTCTCCTCCCACAGCACAGAGCTCCATCCTCACCACCCCTCCCCCACAGCACAGTGCTCCCTCCTCACCTCCCCCTCCCACAGCACAGTGCTCCCTCCTCACCACCCACTCACAGCACAGTGCTCCCTCTTCACCACCCCTCCCACAGCACAGTGCTCCCTCCTCACCACCACCCCACAGCACAGCCCTCCCTCCTCACCACCCCTCCCACAGCACAGTGCTCTCTCCTCACCACCCACTCACAGCACAGTGCTCCCTCCTCACCCCCCCCACAGTACAGTGATCCCTCCTCACCCCCTCCCACAGCACAGTGCTCCCTCCTCACCACAGCTCCAGCACAGTGCTCCCTCCTCACCACCCCCCTCCCAAAGCACAGTGCTTCCTCCTCACCACCCCCTCCCACAGCACAGTGCTCCCTCCTCACCACAGCTCCCACAGCACAGTGCTCCTCCTCACCACACCCTCCCACAGCACAGACCTCCCTCCTCACCACCCCGCCACAGCACAGACCTCCCTCCTCACCACCCCCCCACAGCACACTGCTCCCTCCTCACCACCCCCTGCCACAGCACAGTGCTCCCTCCTCACGCCCTCCCACAGTACAGTGATCCCTCCTCACCCCCTCCCACAGCAAAGTGCTACCTCCTCACCTTCCCTGCAACAGCACAGACCTCCCTCCTCACCACCCCTCCCACAGCACAGACATCCCTCCTCACCACCCCTCCCACAGCACAGTGCTCCCTCCTCACCCGCTCCCACAGCACAGTGCTCCCTCCTCACCACCCCTCCCACAGCACAGACCTCCCTCCTCATCCCCTCCCACGTCATAGTACTACCTCCTTAACTCCCCTTCCACAGCACCGACCTCCCTCCTCACCCCCTCCAACAGCACAGTGCTCCCTCCTCACCACCGCCCCTCAGCACAGACCTTCCTCCTCACACTTTCCCACAGCACACTGCTCACTCCTCACCACACCCTCCCACAGCACAGTGCTCCCTCCTCACACCCTCCCACAGCACAGACCTCCCTCCTCACCACCGCTCCCACAGCACAGAGCTCCCTCCTCACCTCCTCTCCCACAACACAGTGCTCCCTCCTCACCACCCCCCACAGAACAGACCTCCCTCCTCACCACCCCTCCCACAGCACAGTGCTCCCTCCTCACCGCCCCTCCCACAGCACAGAGCTCCCTCCTCACCTCCTCTCCCACAACACAGTGCTCCCTCCTCACCACCCCCCACAGAACAGACCTCCCTCCTCACCACCCCTCCCACAGCACAGTGCTCCCTCCTCACCGCCCCTCCCACAGCACAGTGCTCCCTCCTCACCACCCCCCACAGCACAGCCCTCCTTCCTCATCCCCTCCCACAGCAGAGTGCTCCTTCCTCACCACCCCCTCCCACAGCACAGTTCTCCCTCCTCACTGCCAATCCCACAGCACGGTGCTCCCTCCTCACCACCAGTACCACAACACAGTGCTCCCTCCTCACCCCCTCCCACAGCACAGACCTCCCTCCTCACCACCCCTCCCACAGCACAGTGCTCCCTCGTCACCACCCACCCACAGCACAGTGCTCCCTCCTCACCCCCTCCCATAGCACTGACCTCCCTCCTCACCGCCCCCTCCCAAAACACAGTGTTCCCTCTTCACCGCTCCTCGCACAGTGTGGTGCTCCCTCCTCACCGTCCCTCCCACAGCACAGTGCTCCCTCCTCACCCGCTCCCACAGCACAGACCTCCCTCCTCACCCCCTCCCACGTCATAGTAGTACCTCCTCACCTCCCCTCCCACAGCACAGACCTCCCTCCTCACCACCCCTCCCACAGCACAGTGCTCCCTCCTCACCACCCCCCACAGCACAGCCCTCCTTCCTCATCCCCTCCCACAGCACAGTGCTCCTTCCTCACCACCCCCTCCCACAGCACAGTTCTCCCTCCTCACTGCCAATCCCACAGCACGGTGCTCCCTCCTCACCACCAGTACCACAACACAGTGCTCCCTCCTCACCCCCTCCCACAGCACAGACCTCCCTCCTCACCACCCCTCCCACAGCACAGTGCTCCCTCGTCACCACCCCCCCACAGCACAGTGCTCCCTCCTCACCCCCTCCCACAGCACTGACCTCCCTCCTCACCGCCCCCTCCCAAAACACAGTGTTCCCTCTTCACCGCTCCTCGCACAGTGTGGTGCTCCCTCCTCACCGTCCCTCCCACAGCACAGTGCTCCCTCCTCACCCGCTCCCACAGCACAGACCTCCCTCCTCACCCCCTCCCACGTCATAGTAGTACCTCCTCACCTCCCCTCCCACAGCACAGACCTCCCTCCTCACCACCCCTCCCACAGCACAGTGCTCCCTCCTCACCGCCCCCCACAGCACAGCCCTCCTTCCTCATCCCCTCCCACAGCACAGTGCTCCTTCCTCACCACCCCCTCCCACAGCACAGTTCTCCCTCCTCACTGCCAATCCCACAGCACGGTGCTCCCTCCTCACCACCAGTACCACAGCACAGTGCTCCCTCCTCACAGCCTCCCACAGCACAGACCTCCCTCCTCACCACCCCTCCCACAGCACAGTGCTCCCTCGTCACCACCCCCCCACAGCACAGTGCTCCCTCCTCACCCCCTCCCACAGCACTGACCTCCCTCCTCACCGCCCCCTCCCAAAACACAGTGTTCCCTCTTCACCGCTCCTCGCACAGTGTGGTGCTCCCTCCTCACCGTCCCTCCCACAGCACAGTGCTCCCTCCTCACCCGCTCCCACAGCACAGACCTCCCTCCTCACCCCCTCCCACGTCATAGTAGTACCTCCTCACCTCCCCTCCCACAGCACAGACCTCCCTCCTCACCACCAGTCCCACAGCACAGTGCTCCCTCCTCACCACCGCTCCCATAGCACAGACCTCCCTCCTCACCCCCTCCCACGTCATAGTAGTACCTCCTCACCTCCCCTTCCACAGCACAGACCTCCCTCCTCACCCCCTCCCACGTCATAGTACTACCTCCTCACCTCCCCTTCCACAGCACAGAGCTCCATCCTCACCACCCCTCCCACAGCACAGTGCTCCCACCTCACCACTCCCTCCCACAGCACAGTGCTCCCTCCTCACCACCCCTCCCACAGCACAGTGCTCCCTCCTCACCACCTCCCACAGCACAGTGCTCCCTCCTCCCCAGCCCCTCCCACAGCACAGTCCTCCCTCCTCACCACCCCCCCACAGCACAGCTCTCCCTCCTCACCACCCCTCCCACAGCACAGTGCTCCTTCCTCACCACCCCCCCACAGCACAGACCTTCCTCCTCACCCCCTCCCACAGCACAGTGCTCCCTCTTCACCGCCCCTCCCACAGCACAGACCTCCCTCCTCACCCCCCCCCCCACAGCACAGACCTTCCTCCTCACCGGCCCTTTCCACAGCACAGTGCTCCCTCCTCACCCCCTCCCACAGCACAGTGCTCCCTCCTCACTACCCCCTCGTACAGCACAGTTCTCCCTCCTCACTGCCAATCTCACAACACGGTGCTCCCTCCTCACCACCCCCATCCACAGCACAGTGCTCCCTCCTCACCCCCTCCCACAGCACAGACCTCCCTCCTCACCACCCCTCCCACAGCACAGTGCTCCCTCCTCACTACCCCCTCGTACAGCACAGTTCTCCCTCCTCACTGCCAATCCCACAGCACGGTGCTCCCTCCTCACCACCCCTCCCACAGCACAGAGCTCCCTCCTCACTACCCCCTCCCACAGCACAGCCCTCCCTCCTCACCACCCCGTCCCACTGCACAGTGCTCCCTCCTCACCAGCCTTCCCACAGCACAGACCTCCCTCCTCACCCCCTCCCACGTCATAGTACTACCTCCTCACCTCCCCTCCCACAGCACAGACCTCCCTCCTAACCACCCCTCCCACAGCACAGACCTCCCTCCTCACCACCCCCCTCCCACAGCACAGTGTTCCCTCCTCACCGCTCCTCCCACAGTGTGGTGCTCTCTTCTCACCGCCCCTCCGACAGCACAGTGCTCCCTCCTCACCACCCCCTCCTGCAGCACAGTGCTCCCTCCTCACAGCCCCTCCCACAGCGTGGTACTCCCCACTCACCACCCCTCCCATAGCGTGGTGCTCCCCACTCACCACCCCTCCCATAGCATAGTGTTCCCTCCTCACCCCCTCCCACGGCACAGTTCTCCCTCCTCACCTCCGCTACCACAGCACAGTGCTCCCTCCTCACCACCCACCCACAGCACAGTGCTCCCTCCTCACCACCCACCCACGGCACAGCCCTCCCTCCTCACCACCCCTCCCACAGCACAATGCTCCCTCCTCACCCGCTCCCACAGCACAGTGCACCTCCTCACCACCCCTCCCACAGCACAGACCTCCCTCCTCACCCCCTCCCACGTCATAGTACTACCTCCTCACCTCCCCTTCCACAGCACAGAGCTCCATCCTCACCACCCCTCCCACAGCACAGTGCTCCCACCTCACCACTCCCTCCCACAGCACAGTGCTCCCTCCTCACCACCTCCCACAGCACAGTGCTCCCTCCTCCCCAGCCCCTCCCACAGCACAGTCCTCCCTCCTCACCACCCCCCCACAGCACAGCTCTCCCTCCTCACCACCCCTCCCACAGCACAGTGCTCCTTCCTCACCACCCCCCCACAGCACAGACCTTCCTCCTCACCCCCTCCCACAGCACAGTGCTCCCTCTTCACCGCCCCTCCCACAGCACAGACCTCCCTCCTCACCCCCCCCCCACAGCACAGACCTTCCTCCTCACCGGCCCTTTCCACAGCACAGTGCTCCCTCCTCACTACCCCCTCGTACAGCACAGTTCTCCCTCCTCACTGCCAATGTTACAACACGGTGCTCCCTCCTCACCACCCCCGTCCACAGCACAGTGCTCCCTCCTCACCCCCTCCCACAGCACAGACCTCCCTCCTCACCACCCCTCCCACAGCACAGTGCTCCCTCCTCACTACCCCCTCGTACAGCACAGTTCTCCCTCCTCACTGCCAATCTCACAGCACGGTGCTCCCTCCTCACCACCCCTCCCACAGCACAGAGCTCCCTCCTCACTACCCCCTCCCACAGCACAGCGCTCCTCCTCACCACCCCGTCCCACTGCACAGTGCTCCCTCCTCACCAGCCTTCCCACAGCACAGACCTCCCTCCTCACCCCCTCCCACGTCATAGTACTACCTCCTCACCTCCCCTCCCACAGCACAGACCTCCCTCCTAACCACCCCTCCCACAGCACAGACCTCCCTCCTCACCACCCCCTCCCACAGCACAGTGTTCCCTCCTCACCGCTCCTCCCACAGTGTGGTGCTCTCTTCTCACCGCCCCTCCGACAGCACAGTGCTCCCTCCTCACCACCCCCTCCTGCAGCACAGTGCTCCCTCCTCACAGCCCCTC
The DNA here is from genome assembly GCF_030028105.1 of Mobula birostris. Taxonomy (NCBI): domain Eukaryota; kingdom Metazoa; phylum Chordata; class Chondrichthyes; order Myliobatiformes; family Myliobatidae; genus Mobula; species Mobula birostris. The sequence continues at coordinate 130,923,315 of NC_092377.1, read as the reverse complement.
CCACAGCGTGGTACTCCCCACCCACCACCCCTCCCATAGCGTGGTGCTCCCTACTCACCACCCCTCCCATAGTATAGTGTTCCCTCCTCACCCCCTCCAACGGCACAGTTCTCCCTCCTCACCTCCGCTACCACAGCATAGTGCTCCCTCCTCACCACCCACCCACAGCACAGCCCTCCCTCCTCACCACCCCTCCCACAGCACAGTGCTCCCTCCTCACCACTCCCTCCCACAGCACAGTGCTCCCTCCTCACCGCTCCCTCCAACAGTACTGTTTTCTTTTCCTCCTCACCCCTCCCACAGCACAGACATCCCCCTCACCACCCCTCCCACAGCACAGTGCTCCCTCCTCACCCGCTCCCACAGCACAGTGCTCCCTCCTCACACCCTCCCACAGCACAGTGCTCCTCCTCACCACACCCTCACAGCACAGTGCTCCCTCTTCACAACCCCTCCGACAGCAGTCCTCCCTCCTCACCACCCCCCCACAACACACTGCTCCCTCCTCACCACCCCTGCCACAGCACCCTTCTCCCTCCTCACCCCCTCCCACAGTACAGTGCTCCCTCCTCACCACAGCTCCAGCACAGTGCTCCCTCCTCACCACCCCCTCCCACAGTACAGTGCTCCCTCCTCACCTTCCCTGCAACAGCACAGACCTCCCTCCTCACCACCCCTCCCACAGCACAGACATCCCTCCTCACCCCCTCCAACAGCACAGTGCTCCCTCCTCACCACCGCCCCACAGCACAGACCTTCCTCCTCACCCTCTCCCACAGCACACTGCTCAGTCCTCACCACACCCTCCCACAGCACAGTGCTCCCTCCTCACACCCTCCCACAGCACAGTGCTCCCTCCTCACACCCTCCCACAGCACAGTGCTCCCTCCTCACACCCTCCCACAGCACAGTGCTCCTCATCACCACACCCTCCCACAGCACAGACCTCCCTCCTGACCACCCCGCCACAGCACAGACCTCCCTCCTCACCACCCCGCCACAACACACTGCTCCCTCCTCACCATCCCCTGCCACAGCACAGTGCTCCCTCCTCACGCCCTCCCAAAGTACAGTGATCCCTCCTCACCACCGCCCCACAGCACAGACCTTCCTCCTCACCCTCTCCCACAGCACACTGCTCAGTCCTCACCACACCCTCCCACAGCACAGTGCTCCCTCCTCACACCCTCCCACAGCACAGTGCTCCCTCCTCCCACCCTCCCACAGCACAGTGCTCCTCATCACCACACCCTCCCACAGCACAGACCTCCCTCCTCACCACCCCGCCACAGCACAGACCTCCCTCCTCACCACCCCGCCACAACACACTGCTCCCTCCTCACCACCCCCAGCCACAGCACAGTGCTCCCTCCTCACGCCCTCCCAAAGTACAGTGATCCCTCCTCACCCCCTCCCACAGCAAAGTGCTACCTCCTCACCTTCCCTGCAACAGCACACGTCTCCCTCCTCACCCCCTCCCACAGTACAGTGCTCCCTCCTCACCTTCCCTGCAACAGCACAGACCTCCCTCCTCACCATCCCTCCCACAGCACAGACATCCCTCCTCACCACCCCTCCCACAGCACAGTGCTCCCTCCTCACCACCCTTCCCACAGCAGTGCCCCCTCCTCACCAACCCCTCCCACAGCACAGTGCTCCCTCCGCACCACCCCCTCCCACAGCACAGTGCTCCCTCCTCAACACCCCCCTTCCACAGCACAGTGCCCCCTCCTCACTACCAACACCCACAGCACAGTGCTCCCTCCTCACCCCCCTACCACAGTACAGTGCTCCCCTCCTCACCTTCCCTCCAACAGCACAGACCTCCCTCCTCACCACCCCTCCCACAGCACAGATATCCCTCCTCACCACCCCCCTCCCACAGCACAGACCTCCCACCTCACCCCCTCCCACGTCATAGTACTACCTCTCACCTCTCCTCCCACAGCACAGAGCTCCATCCCTCACCACCCCCTCCCCCACAGCACAGTGCTCCCTCCTCACCTCCCCCTCCCACAGCACAGTGCTCCCTCCTCACCACCCACTCACAGCACAGTGCTCCCTCTTCACCACCCCCTCCCACAGCACAGTGCTCCCTCCTCACCACCACCCCACAGCACAGCCCTCCCTCCTCACCACCCCTCCCACAGCACAGTGCTCTCTCCTCACCACCCACTCACAGCACAGTGCTCCCTCCTCACCCCCCCCCACAGTACAGTGATCCCTCCTCACCCCCTCCCACAGCACAGTGCTCCCTCCTCACCACAGCTCCAGCACAGTGCTCCCTCCTCACCACCCCCTCCCAAAGCACAGTGCTTCCCTCCTCACCACCCCCCTCCCACAGCACAGTGCTCCCTCCTCACCACAGCTCCCACAGCACAGTGCTCCTCCTCACCACACCCTCCCACAGCACAGACCTCCCTCCCTCACCACCCCGCCACAGCACAGACCTCCCTCCTCACCACCCCCCCCACAGCACACTGCTCCCTCCTCACCACCCCCTGCCACAGCACAGTGCTCCCTCCTCACGCCCTCCCACAGTACAGTGATCCCTCCTCACCCCCTCCCACAGCAAAGTGCTACCTCCTCACCTTCCCTGCAACAGCACAGACCTCCCTCCTCACCACCCCTCCCACAGCACAGACATCCCTCCTCACCACCCCTCCCACAGCACAGTGCTCCCTCCTCACCCGCTCCCACAGCACAGTGCTCCCTCCTCACCACCCCTCCCACAGCACAGACCTCCCTCCTCATCCCCTCCCACGTCATAGTACTACCTCCTTAACTCCCCTTCCACAGCACCGACCTCCCTCCTCACCCCCTCCAACAGCACAGTGCTCCCTCCTCACCACCGCCCCTCAGCACAGACCTTCCTCCTCACACTTTCCCACAGCACACTGCTCACTCCTCACCACACCCTCCCACAGCACAGTGCTCCCTCCTCACACCCTCCCACAGCACAGTGCTCCTCCTCACCCACACCCTCACAGCACAGTGCTCCCTCTTCACCACCCCTCCGACAGCAGTCCTCCCTCCTCACCATCCCCCCACAACACACTGCTCCCTCCTCACCACCCCTGCCACAGCACCCATCTCCCTCCTCACCCCCTCCCACAGTACAGTGCTCCCTCCTCACCACCCCACCACAGCACAGATCTCCCTCCTCACCACCCCCCACAGCATACTGCTCCCTCCTCACCACCCCCTGCCACAGCACAGTGCTCCCTCCTCACGCCCTCCCACAGTACAGTGATCCCCTCCTCACTTCCTCCCACAGCAAAGTGCTACCTCCTCACCTTCCCTGCAACAGCACAGACCTCCCTCCTCACCACCCCTCCCAGAGCACAGACATCCCTCCTCACCACCCTTCCCACAGCACAGTGCTCCCTCCTCACTACCCCCTCCCAAAGCACAGTGCTCCCTCCTCACCACCCCTTCCACAGCACAGACCTCCCTCCTCACCACCCCCTCCCACAGCACAGTGCTCCCTCCTCACCGCCCCTCCCACAGCACAGTGCTCCCTCCTCACCCGCTCCTAAAGCACAGTGCTCCCTCCTCACCACCCCTCCCACAGCACAGTTCTCCCTCCTCTACCGCTCCCACAGCACAGTGCTTCCTCCTCACAGCCCCTCCCACAGCGTGGTGCTCCCTACTCACCACCCCTCCTATAGCATAGTGTTCCCTCCTCACCCCCTCCAACGGCACAGTTCTCCTTCCTCACCCTCCGCTACCACAGCACAGTGCTCCCTCCTCACCACCCACCCACAGCACAGCCCTCCCTCCTCACCACCCCTCCCACAGCACAGTGCTCCCTCCTCACCACCCCTCCCACAGCACAGTGCTCCCCTCCTCACCACCCACCCACAGCACAGCCCTCCTCTCCTCACCAACCCTCCCACAGCACAGTGCTCCCTCCTCACCACTCCCTCCCACAGCACTGTTTTCCCTCCTCACCCCCTCCAACAGCACAGTGCTCCCTCCTCTCCACCCCCACCCACAGCACAGTGCACTCTCCTCACCCCTCCCACAGCACAGTGCTCCCTCCTCACCACCACTCCCACAGCACAGACCTCCCTCCTCAACCCCCCCCACAGCACAGTGCTCCTTCCTCACTACCCACCACAGCACAGTGCTCCCTCCTCACCCACCCCCCCCACAGCACAGACCTTCCTCCTCATCCCCTCCCACATGATAGTGCTCCCTCCTCACTGCCCCCCTACAGCACAGTGCTCCCTCCTCACCACCCCCTCCCACAGCACAGTGCTCCCTCCTCACACCCTCCCCACAGCACAGACCTCCCTCCTCACCACCGCTCCCACAGCACAGAGCTCCCTCCTCACCTCCTCTCCCACAACACAGTGCTCCCTCCTCACCACCCCCCACAGAACAGACCTCCCTCCTCACCACCCCTCCCACAGCACAGTGCTCCATCCTCACCGCCCCTCCCACAGCACAGTGCTCCCTCCTCACCACCCCCCCACAGCACAGACCTCCCTCCTCACCACCCCTCCCACAGCACAGTGCTCCCTCCTCACCCGCTCCCTCCAACAGTACTGTTTTCCTCCTCACCCCTCCCACAGCACAGACATCCCCCTCACCACCCCCTCCCACAGCACAGTTCTCCCTCCTCTACCGCTCCCACAGCACAGTGCTTCCTCCTCACAGCCCCTCCCACAGCGTGATGCTCCCTACTCACCACCCCTCCCATAGTATAGTGTTCCCTCCTCACCCCCTCCAACGGCACAGTTCTCCCTCCTCACCTCCGCTACCACAGCATAGTGCTCCCTCCTCACCACCCACCCACAGCACAGCCCTCCCTCCTCACCACCCCTCCCACAGCACAGTGCTCCCTCCTCACCACTCCCTCCCCACAGCACAGTGCTCCCTCCTCACCGCTCCCTCCAACAGTACTGTTTTCCTCCTCACCCCTCCCACAGCACAGACATCCCCCTCACCACCCCTCCCACAGCACAGTGCTCCCTCCTCACCCGCTCCCACAGCACAGTGCTCCCTCCTCACACCCTCCCACAGCACAGTGCTCCCTCCTCACACACACCCTCACAGCACAGTGCTCCCTCTTCACAACCCCTCCGACAGCAGTCCTCCCTCCTCACCACCCCCCCACAACACACTGCTCCCTCCTCACCACCCCTGCCACAGCACCCTTCTCCCTCCTCACCCCCTCCCACAGTACAGTGCTCCCCTCCTCACCACAGCTCCAGCACAGTGCTCCCTCCTCACCACCCCCTCCCACAGTACAGTGCTCCCTCCTCACCTTCCCTGCAACAGCACAGACCTCCCTCCTCACCACCCCTCCCACAGCACAGACATCCCTCCTCACCCCCTCCAACAGCACAGTGCTCCCTCCTCACCACCGCCCCACAGCACAGACCTTCCTCCTCACCCTCTCCCACAGCACACTGCTCAGTCCTCACCACACCCTCCCACAGCACAGTGCTCCCTCCTCACACCCTCCCACAGCACAGTGCTCCCTCCTCACACCCTCCCACAGCACAGTGCTCCTCATCACCACACCCTCCCACAGCACAGACCTCCCTCCTGACCACCCCGCCACAGCACAGACCTCCCTCCTCACCACCCCGCCACAACACACTGCTCCCTCCTCACCATCCCCTGCCACAGCACAGTGCTCCCTCCTCACGCCCTCCCAAAGTACAGTGATCCCTCCTCACCACCGCCCCACAGCACAGACCTTCCTCCTCACCCTCTCCCACAGCACACTGCTCAGTCCTCACCACACCCTCCCACAGCACAGTGCTCCCTCCTCACACCCTCCCACAGCACAGTGCTCCCTCCTCCCACCCTCCCACAGCACAGTGCTCCTCATCACCACACCCTCCCACAGCACAGACCTCCCTCCTCACCACCCCGCCACAGCACAGACCTCCCTCCTCACCACCCCGCCACAACACACTGCTCCCTCCTCACCACCCCCAGCCACAGCACAGTGCTCCCTCCTCACGCCCTCCCAAAGTACAGTGATCCCTCCTCACCCCCTCCCACAGCAAAGTGCTACCTCCTCACCTTCCCTGCAACAGCACACGTCTCCCTCCTCACCCCCCTCCCACAGTACAGTGCTCCCTCCTCACCTTCCCTGCAACAGCACAGACCCTCCCTCCTCACCACCCCTCCCACAGCACAGACATCCCTCCTCACCACCCCTCCCACAGCACAGTGCTTTCCCACAGCAGTGCCCCCTCCTCACCAACCCCTCCCACAGCACAGTGCTCCCTCCGCACCACCCCCTCCCACAGCACAGTGCTCCCTCCTCAACACCCCCTTCCACAGCACAGTGCCCCCTCCTCACTACCAACACCCACAGCACAGTGCTCCCTCCTCACCCCCTACCACAGTACAGTGCTCCCTCCTCACCTTCCCTCCAACAGCACAGACCTCCCTCCTCACCACCCCTCCCACAGCACAGATATCCCTCCTCACCACCCCCTCCCACAGCACAGACCTCCCACCTCACCCCCTCCCACGTCATAGTACTACCTCTCACCTCTCCTCCCACAGCACAGAGCTCCATCCTCACCACCCCTCCCCCACAGCACAGTGCTCCCTCCTCACCTCCCCCTCCCACAGCACAGTGCTCCCTCCTCACCACCCACTCACAGCACAGTGCTCCCTCTTCACCACCCCTCCCACAGCACAGTGCTCCCTCCTCACCACCACCCCACAGCACAGCCCTCCCTCCTCACCACCCCTCCCACAGCACAGTGCTCTCTCCTCACCACCCACTCACAGCACAGTGCTCCCTCCTCACCCCCCCCACAGTACAGTGATCCCTCCTCACCCCCTCCCACAGCACAGTGCTCCCTCCTCACCACAGCTCCAGCACAGTGCTCCCTCCTCACCACCCCCTCCCAAAGCACAGTGCTTCCTCCTCACCACCCCCTCCCACAGCACAGTGCTCCCTCCTCACCACAGCTCCCACAGCACAGTGCTCCTCCTCACCACACCCTCCCACAGCACAGACCTCCCTCCTCACCACCCCGCCACAGCACAGACCTCCCTCCTCACCACCCCGCCACAGCACACTGCTCCCTCCTCACCACCCCCTGCCACAGCACAGTGCTCCCTCCTCACGCCCTCCCACAGTACAGTGATCCCTCCTCACCCCCTCCCACAGCAAAGTGCTACCTCCTCACCTTCCCTGCAACAGCACAGACCTCCCTCCTCACCACCCCTCCCACAGCACAGACATCCCTCCTCACCACCCCTCCCACAGCACAGTGCTCCCTCCTCACCCGCTCCCACAGCACAGTGCTCCCTCCTCACCACCCCTCCCACAGCACAGACCTCCCTCCTCATCCCCTCCCACGTCATAGTACTACCTCCTTAACTCCCCTTCCACAGCACCGACCTCCCTACTCACCCCCCTCCAACAGCACAGTGCTCCCTCCTCACCACCGCCCCTCAGCACAGACCTTCCTCCTCACACTTTCCCACAGCACACTGCTCACTCCTCACCACACCCTCCCACAGCACAGTGCTCCCTCCTCACACCCTCCCACAGCACAGTGCTCCTCCTCACCACACCCTCACAGCACAGTGCTCCCTCTTCACCACCCCTCCGACAGCAGTCCTCCCTCCTCACCATCCCCCCACAACACACTGCTCCCTCCTCACCACCCCTGCCACAGCACCCATCTCCCTCCTCACCCCCTCCCACAGTACAGTGCTCCCTCCTCACCACCCCACCACAGCACAGATCTCCCTCCTCACCACCCCCCACAGCATACTGCTCCCTCCTCACCACCCCCTGCCACAGCACAGTGCTCCCTCCTCACGCCCTCCCACAGTACAGTGATCCCTCCTCACTTCCTCCCACAGCAAAGTGCTACCTCCTCACCTTCCCTGCAACAGCACAGACCTCCCTCCTCACCACCCCTCCCAGAGCACAGACATCCCTCCTCACCACCCTTCCCACAGCACAGTGCTCCCTCCTCACTACCCCCTCCCAAAGCACAGTGCTCCCTCCTCACCACCCCTTCCACAGCACAGACCTCCCTCCTCACCACCCCCTCCCACAGCACAGTGCTCCCTCCTCACCGCCCCTCCCACAGCACAGTGCTCCCTCCTCACCACCCCTCCCACAGCACAGTTCTCCCTCCTCTACCGCTCCCACAGCACAGTGCTTCCTCCTCACAGCCCCTCCCACAGCGTGGTGCTCCCTACTCACCACCCCTCCTATAGCATAGTGTTCCCTCCTCACCCCCTCCAACGGCACAGTTCTCCCTCCTCACCTCCGCTACCACAGCACAGTGCTCCCTCCTCACCACCCACCCACAGCACAGCCCTCCCTCCTCACCACCCCTCCCACAGCACAGTGCTCCCTCCTCACCACCCCTCCCACAGCACAGTGCTCCCTCCTCACCACCCACCCACAGCACAGCCCTCCCTCCTCACCAACCCTCCCACAGCACAGTGCTCCCTCCTCACCACTCCCTCCCACAGCACTGTTTTCCCTCCTCACCCCTCCAACAGCACAGTGCTCCCTCCTCTCCACCCCCACCCACAGCACAGTGCACTCTCCTCACCCCTCCCACAGCACAGTGCTCCCTCCTCACCACCACTCCCACAGCACAGACCTCCCTCCTCAACCCCCCCCACAGCACAGTGCTCCTTCCTCACTACCCACCACAGCACAGTGCTCCCTCCTCACCACCCCCCCCACAGCACAGACCTTCCTCCTCATCCCCTCCCACATGATAGTGCTCCCTCCTCACTGCCCCCCTACAGCACAGTGCTCCCTCCTCACCACCCCCTCCCACAGCACAGTGCTCCCTCCTCACACCCTCCCACAGCACAGACCTCCCTCCTCACCACCGCTCCCACAGCACAGAGCTCCCTCCTCACCTCCTCTCCCACAACACAGTGCTCCCTCCTCACCACCCCCCACAGAACAGACCTCCCTCCTCACCACCCCTCCCACAGCACAGTGCTCCATCCTCACCGCCCCTCCCACAGCACAGTGCTCCCTCCTCACCACCCCCCACAGCACAGACCTCCCTCCTCACCACCCCTCCCACAGCACAGTGCTCCCTCCTCACCACCCCTCCACAGCACAGCCCTCCTTCCTCATCCCCTCCCACAGCACAGTGCTCCTTCCTCACCACCCCTCTCCCACAGCACAGTTCTCCCTCCTCACTGCCAATCCCACAGCACGGTGCTCCCTCCTCACCACAGTCCCACAGCACAGACCTCCCTCCTCACCACCCCTCCCACAGCACAGAGCTCCCTCCTCACCACCCCTCCCACAGCACAGTGCTCCCTCCTCACCACCCCCCACAGCACAGACCTCCCTCCTCACCACCCCTCCCACAGCACAGTGCTCCTTCCTCACCACCCCCTCCCACAGCACAGTGCTCCCACTTCACCACCCCCCCACAGCACAGTGCTCCCTCCTCACCCCCTGCCACAGCACTGACCTCCCTCCTCACCACCCCTCCCACAGCACAGACCTCCCTCCTCACCCCCTCCCACGTCATAGTACTACCTCCTTAACTCCCCTTCCACAGCACCGACCTCCCTCCTCACCCCCTCCAACAGCACAGTGCTCCCTTCTCACCACCGCCCCACAGCACAGACCTTCCTCCTCACCCTCTCCCACAGCACACTGCTCACTCCTCACCACAACCTCCCACAGCACACTGCTCACTCCTCACACCCTCCCACAGCACAGTGCTCCTCCTCACCACACCCTCACAGCACAGTGCTCCCTCTTCACCACCCCTCCGACAGCACAGTCCTCCCTCCTCACCACCCTCCACAGCACACTGCTCCCTCCTCACCACCCCTGCCACAGCACCCTTCTCCCTCCTCACCCCCTCCCACAGTACAGTGCTCCCTCCTCACCACCCCTGCCACAGCACCCTTCTCCCTCCTCACCCCCTCCCACAGCACACTGCTCCCTCCTCACCACCCCCTGCCACAGCACAGTGCTCCCACCTCACGCCCTTCCACAGTACAGTGATCCCTCCTCACCCCCTCCGACAGCAAAGTGCTACCTCCTCACCCGCTCCCACGTCATAGTAGTACCTCCTCACCTCCCCTCCCACAGCACAGACCTCCCTCCTCACCACCAGTCCCACAGCACAGTGCTCCCTCCTCACCCCCTCCAACAGCACAGGCCTCCCTCCTCACCCCCTCCCACGGCACAGGGCTCCTTCCTCACCACCCCCCCACAGCACAGCCCTCCCTCCTCACCACCCCTCGCACAGCACAGTGCTCCCTCCTCACGCCCTCCCACAGTACAGTGATCCCTCCTCACCCCCTCCCACAGCAAAGTGCTCCCTCCTCACCTTCCTTGCAACAGCACAGACCTCCCTCCTCACCACCCCTCCCACAGCACAGACATCCCTCCTCACCACCCCTCCCACAGCACAGTGCTCCCTCCTCACTACCCCCTCCCAAAGCACAGTGCTCCCTCCTCACCACCCCTTCCACAGCACAGACCTCCCTCCTCACCACCCCCTCCCACAGCACAGTGCTCCCTCCTCACCACCCCCTCCCACAGCGCAGTACTCCCTCCTCACCCACTCCTACAGCAGAGTGCTCCCTCCTCACCACCCCTCCCACAGCACAGTTCTCCCTCCTCTACCGCTCCCACAGCACAGTGCTTCCTCCTCACAGCCCCTCCCACAGCGTGGTGCTCCCTACTCACCACCCCTCCTATAGCATAGTGTTCCCTCCTCACCCCCTCCAACGGCACAGTTCTCCCTCCTCACCTCCGTTACCACAGCACAGTGCTCCCTCCTGACCACCCACCCACAGCACAGCCCTCCCTCCTCACCACCCCTCCCACAGCACAGTGCTCCCTCCTCACCACTCCCTCCCACAGCACAGTGCTCTCTCCTCACCGCTCCCTCCAACAGTACTGTTTTCCCTCCTCACCCCTCCAACAGCACAGTGCTCCCTCCTCTCCACCCCCACCCACAGCACAGTGCACTCTCCTCACCCCTCCCACAGCACAGTGCTCCCTCCTCACCACCACTCCCACAGCACAGACCTCCCTCCTCAACCCCCCCAACAGCACAGTGCTCCTTCCTCACTACCCACCACAGCACAGTGCTCCCTCCTGACCACCCACCCACAGCACAGCCCTCCCTCCTCACCACCCCTCCCACAGCACAGTGCTCCCTCCTCACCACTCCCTCCCACAGCACAGTGCTCCCACCTCACCACTCCCTCCAACAGTACTGTTTTCCCTCCTCACCCCTCCAACAGCACAGTGCTCCCTCCTCTCCACCCCCACCCACAGCACAGTGCACTCTCCTCACCCCTCCCACAGCACAGTGCTCCCTCCTCACCACCACTCCCACAGCACAGACCTCCCTCCTCACTCCCCCCACAGCACAGTGCTCCTTCCTCACTACCCACCACAGCACAGTGCTCCCTCCTCACCACCCCCCCCACAGCACAGACCTTCCTCCTCATCCCCTCCCACATGATAGTGCTCCCTCCTCACTGCCCCCCTACAGCACAGTGCTCCCTCCTCACCACACCCTCCCACAGCACAGTGCTCCCTCCTCACCACCCCCTCCCACAGCACAGTGCTCCCTCCTCACACCCTCCCACAGCACAGACCTCCCTCCTCACCACCGCTCCCACAGCACAGAGCTCCCTCCTCACCTCCTCTCCCACAACACAGTGCTCCCTCCTCACCACCCCCCACAGAACAGACCTCCCTCCTCACCACCCCTCCCACAGCACAGTGCTCCCTCCTCACCGCCCCTCCCACAGCACAGAGCTCCCTCCTCACCTCCTCTCCCACAACACAGTGCTCCCTCCTCACCACCCCCCACAGAACAGACCTCCCTCCTCACCACCCCTCCCACAGCACAGTGCTCCCTCCTCACCGCCCCTCCCACAGCACAGTGCTCCCTCCTCACCACCCCCCACAGCACAGCCCTCCTTCCTCATCCCCTCCCACAGCAGAGTGCTCCTTCCTCACCACCCCCTCCCACAGCACAGTTCTCCCTCCTCACTGCCAATCCCACAGCACGGTGCTCCCTCCTCACCACCAGTACCACAACACAGTGCTCCCTCCTCACCCCCTCCCACAGCACAGACCTCCCTCCTCACCACCCCTCCCACAGCACAGTGCTCCCTCGTCACCACCCACCCACAGCACAGTGCTCCCTCCTCACCCCCTCCCATAGCACTGACCTCCCTCCTCACCGCCCCCTCCCAAAACACAGTGTTCCCTCTTCACCGCTCCTCGCACAGTGTGGTGCTCCCTCCTCACCGTCCCTCCCACAGCACAGTGCTCCCTCCTCACCCGCTCCCACAGCACAGACCTCCCTCCTCACCCCCTCCCACGTCATAGTAGTACCTCCTCACCTCCCCTCCCACAGCACAGACCTCCCTCCTCACCACCCCTCCCACAGCACAGTGCTCCCTCCTCACCACCCCCCACAGCACAGCCCTCCTTCCTCATCCCCTCCCACAGCACAGTGCTCCTTCCTCACCACCCCCTCCCACAGCACAGTTCTCCCTCCTCACTGCCAATCCCACAGCACGGTGCTCCCTCCTCACCACCAGTACCACAACACAGTGCTCCCTCCTCACCCCCTCCCACAGCACAGACCTCCCTCCTCACCACCCCTCCCACAGCACAGTGCTCCCTCGTCACCACCCACCCACAGCACAGTGCTCCCTCCTCACCCCCTCCCATAGCACTGACCTCCCTCCTCACCGCCCCCTCCCAAAACACAGTGTTCCCTCTTCACCGCTCCTCGCACAGTGTGGTGCTCCCTCCTCACCGTCCCTCCCACAGCACAGTGCTCCCTCCTCACCCGCTCCCACAGCACAGACCTCCCTCCTCACCACCCCTCCCACAGCACAGTGCTCCCTCCTCACCACCCCCCACAGCACAGCCCTCCTTCCTCATCCCCTCCCACAGCACAGTGCTCCTTCCTCACCACCCCCTCCCACAGCACAGTTCTCCCTCCTCACTGCCAATCCCACAGCACGGTGCTCCCTCCTCACCACCAGTACCACAACACAGTGCTCCCTCCTCACCCCCTCCCACAGCACAGACCTCCCTCCTCACCACCCCTCCCACAGCACAGTGCTCCCTCGTCACCACCCCCCCACAGCACAGTGCTCCCTCCTCACCCCCTCCCACAGCACTGACCTCCCTCCTCACCGCCCCCTCCCAAAACACAGTGTTCCCTCTTCACCGCTCCTCGCACAGTGTGGTGCTCCCTCCTCACCGTCCCTCCCACAGCACAGTGCTCCCTCCTCACCCGCTCCCACAGCACAGACCTCCCTCCTCACCCCCTCCCACGTCATAGTAGTACCTCCTCACCTCCCCTCCCACAGCACAGACCTCCCTCCTCACCACCCCTCCCACAGCACAGTGCTCCCTCCTCACCGCCCCCCACAGCACAGCCCTCCTTCCTCATCCCCTCCCACAGCACAGTGCTCCTTCCTCACCACCCCCTCCCACAGCACAGTTCTCCCTCCTCACTGCCAATCCCACAGCACGGTGCTCCCTCCTCACCACCAGTACCACAGCACAGTGCTCCCTCCTCACAGCCTCCCACAGCACAGACCTCCCTCCTCACCACCCCTCCCACAGCACAGTGCTTCCCTCGTCACCACCCCCCCACAGCACAGTGCTCCCTCCTCACCCCCTCCCACAGCACTGACCTCCCTCCTCACCGCCCCCTCCCAAAACACAGTGTTCCCTCTTCACCGCTCCTCGCACAGTGTGGTGCTCCCTCCTCACCGTCCCTCCCACAGCACAGTGCTCCCTCCTCACCCGCTCCCACAGCACAGACCTCCCTCCTCACCCCCTCCCACGTCATAGTAGTACCTCCTCACCTCCCCTCCCACAGCACAGACCTCCCTCCTCACCACCAGTCCCACAGCACAGTGCTCCCTCCTCACCACCGCTCCCATAGCACAGACCTCCCTCCTCACCCCCTCCCACGTCATAGTAGTACCTCCTCACCTCCCCTTCCACAGCACAGACCTCCCTCCTCACCCCCTCCCACGTCATAGTACTACCTCCTCACCTCCCCTTCCACAGCACAGAGCTCCATCCTCACCACCCCTCCCACAGCACAGTGCTCCCACCTCACCACTCCCTCCCACAGCACAGTGCTCCCTCCTCACCACCCCTCCCACAGCACAGTGCTCCCTCATCACCACCTCCCACAGCACAGTGCTCCCTCCTCCCCAGCCCCTCCCACAGCACAGTCCTCCCTCCTCACCACCCCCCCACAGCACAGCTCTCCCTCCTCACCACCCCTCCCACAGCACAGTGCTCCTTCCTCACCACCCCCCCACAGCACAGACCTTCCTCCTCACCCCCTCCCACAGCACAGTGCTCCCTCTTCACCGCCCCTCCCACAGCACAGACCTCCCTCCTCACCCCCCCCCCCCCACAGCACAGACCTTCCTCCTCACCGGCCCTTTCCACAGCACAGTGCTCCCTCCTCACCCCCTCCCACAGCACAGTGCTCCCTCCTCACTACCCCCTCGTACAGCACAGTTCTCCCTCCTCACTGCCAATCTCACAACACGGTGCTCCCTCCTCACCACCCCCATCCACAGCACAGTGCTCCCTCCTCACCCCCTCCCACAGCACAGACCTCCCTCCTCACCACCCCTCCCACAGCACAGTGCTCCCTCCTCACTACCCCCTCGTACAGCACAGTTCTCCCTCCTCACTGCCAATCCCACAGCACGGTGCTCCCTCCTCACCACCCCTCCCACAGCACAGAGCTCCCTCCTCACTACCCCCTCCCACAGCACAGCCCTCCCTCCTCACCACCCCGTCCCACTGCACAGTGCTCCCTCCTCACCAGCCTTCCCACAGCACAGACCTCCCTCCTCACCCCCTCCCACGTCATAGTACTACCTCCTCACCTCCCCTCCCACAGCACAGACCTCCCTCCTAACCACCCCTCCCACAGCACAGACCTCCCTCCTCACCACCCCCTCCCACAGCACAGTGTTCCCTCCTCACCGCTCCTCCCACAGTGTGGTGCTCTCTTCTCACCGCCCCTCCGACAGCACAGTGCTCCCTCCTCACCACCCCCTCCTGCAGCACAGTGCTCCCTCCTCACAGCCCCTCCCACAGCGTGGTACTCCCCACTCACCACCCCTCCCATAGCGTGGTGCTCCCCACTCACCACCCCTCCCATAGCATAGTGTTCCCTCCTCACCCCCTCCCACGGCACAGTTCTCCCTCCTCACCTCCGCTACCACAGCACAGTGCTCCCTCCTCACCACCCACCCACAGCACAGTGCTCCCTCCTCACCACCCACCCACGGCACAGCCCTCCCTCCTCACCACCCCTCCCACAGCACAATGCTCCCTCCTCACCCGCTCCCACAGCACAGTGCACCTCCTCACCACCCCTCCCACAGCACAGACCTCCCTCCTCACCCCCTCCCACGTCATAGTACTACCTCCTCACCTCCCCTTCCACAGCACAGAGCTCCATCCTCACCACCCCTCCCACAGCACAGTGCTCCCACCTCACCACTCCCTCCCACAGCACAGTGCTCCCTCCTCACCACCTCCCACAGCACAGTGCTCCCTCCTCCCCAGCCCCTCCCACAGCACAGTCCTCCCTCCTCACCACCCCCCCACAGCACAGCTCTCCCTCCTCACCACCCCTCCCACAGCACAGTGCTCCTTCCTCACCACCCCCCCACAGCACAGACCTTCCTCCTCACCCCCTCCCACAGCACAGTGCTCCCTCTTCACCGCCCCTCCCACAGCACAGACCTCCCTCCTCACCCCCCCCCCACAGCACAGACCTTCCTCCTCACCGGCCCTTTCCACAGCACAGTGCTCCCTCCTCACTACCCCCTCGTACAGCACAGTTCTCCCTCCTCACTGCCAATGTTACAACACGGTGCTCCCTCCTCACCACCCCCGTCCACAGCACAGTGCTCCCTCCTCACCCCCTCCCACAGCACAGACCTCCCTCCTCACCACCCCTCCCACAGCACAGTGCTCCCTCCTCACTACCCCCTCGTACAGCACAGTTCTCCCTCCTCACTGCCAATCTCACAGCACGGTGCTCCCTCCTCACCACCCCTCCCACAGCACAGAGCTCCCTCCTCACTACCCCCTCCCACAGCACAGCGCTCCTCCTCACCACCCCGTCCCACTGCACAGTGCTCCCTCCTCACCAGCCTTCCCACAGCACAGACCTCCCTCCTCACCCCCTCCCACGTCATAGTACTACCTCCTCACCTCCCCTCCCACAGCACAGACCTCCCTCCTAACCACCCCTCCCACAGCACAGACCTCCCTCCTCACCACCCCCTCCCACAGCACAGTGTTCCCTCCTCACCGCTCCTCCCACAGTGTGGTGCTCTCTTCTCACCGCCCCTCCGACAGCACAGTGCTCCCTCCTCACCACCCCCTCCTGCAGCACAGTGCTCCCTCCTCACAGCCCCTCCCACAGCGTGGTACTCCCCACCCACCACCCCTCCCATAGCGTGGTGCTCCCCACTCACCACCCCTCCCATAGCATAGTGTTCCCTCCTCACCCCCTCCCACGGCACAGTTCTCCCTCCTCACCTCCGCTACCACAGCACAGTGCTCCCTCCTCACCACCCACCCACGGCACAGCCCTCCCTCCTCACCACCCCTCCCACAGCACAGTGCTCCCTCCTCACCACCCCCTCCCACAGCACAGTGCTCCCTCCTCACAGCCCCTCCCACAGCGTGGTGCTCCCCACTCACCACCCCTCCCATAGCATAGTGTTCCCTCCTCACCCCCTCCCACGGCACAGTTCTCCCTCCTCACCTCTGCTAACACAGCACAGTGCTCCCTCCTCACCACCCACCCACAGCACAGCCCTCCCTCCTCACCACCCCTCCCACAGCACAGTGCTCCTTCCTCACCACCCCTCCCACAGCACAGTGCTCCCTCCTCACCACTCCCTCCCACAGCACAGTGCTCCCTCCTCACCGCCCCCTCCCACAGTGCTGTTTTCCCTCCTCACCCCTCCCACAGCACAGTGCTCCCTCCTAACCACCCCCTCCCACAGCACAGTGCTCCTTCCTCACCAGCCCCCACAGCACAGTGCTCCCTCCTCACCCCCCCCCACAGCACAGTGCTCCCTCCTCACCACTCCCTCCCACAGCACAGTGCTCCCTCCTCACCGCCCCCTCCCACAGTACTGTTTTCCCTCCTCACCCCTCCCACAGCACAGTGCTCCCTCCTCACCACCACTCCCACAGCACAGACCTCCCTCCTCACCACCCCCTCCCACAGCACAGTGCTCCTTCCTCACCACCCCCCACAGCACAGACCTTCCTCCTCACCCCCTCCCACAGCACAGTGCTCCCTCCTCACCACACCCTCCCACAGCACAGTGCTCCCTCCTCACCGCCCCCTCCCACAGCACTGTGCTCCCTCCTCACCCCCCGCACAGCACAGTGCTCCCTCCTCACCACCCCCTCCCACAGCACAGTGCTCCCTCCTCACCACCCCCTCCCACAGCACAGTGCTGCCTCTTCACCGCCCCCCCAACAGCACAGTGCTCCCTCTTCACCACCCCTCCCACATCATAGTACTACCTCCTCACTGTCCCTCCCACAGCACAGTGCTCCCTCCTCACCCCCTCCCACTGCACAGTTCTCCCACCTCACCTCCGCTCCCACAGCAGAGTGCCTCCTCCTCACTGTCCATCCCACAGTACACCCTCCCATAGTGCTCCCTCTTCACCACACCTCGCACAGCATTCCCTCCTCATCCCCTCCCACAGTGCTCCCTCTTCACCCCCTCCCACAGCGCTCTCCCCTCACCCACTCCCACAGCATTTCCTCCCCTCCCCCTTCCACAATATTCCCTCCTCACCCCCTCACATGCTGTTCTCTCCCCACCTTCTCCCACAGCGATCTCTCCTCACCCCCTCCCACAGTGATCCCTTCCCACCCCCTCCCACATCGGTCCCCCCTCACCCCTTCCACAGCACTGCTTCCTTGCTGCCCTTTTGTCAGCCCTGCACTGGGAACATTGTCCTTGACTTTGAGCGGACTTCTCTGGAGAGTAGACGGTATTTATATTTCAACAAACACACAGAACAGGCAAAATCGCCTTCAGCTGTGATGAATTCATTATCTCACATCCGTATATTATTCAGGAGGGCAGTCTGCAGCAGCAGAACTCTGAGAGGATCGCATTCGTTTCTGCAGAGTGTTGAAACTTCAGAGGAAGAGCTGACGTGAGGAAAAGGTTCGGGGAATATCACAGACTCACCTCAAAATTAAAAGAGAGCATCAACTACTAGTAGTGGGCAGACAAACTTGGGTTGTTTTATCTGAAGCAGTGGAAGCTGAGGAAAGACATGATAGTTTATGAAATTTCAGCAGGCAGGGGTATGGTAGATTATATCCCCCTGGTGGAAATATCATATACAATGGAGCATAGTTTTATGTGAGAGGGGGAAAGTTTAAAGGACATGTGCAGGGCAAGTTTTTTTTAACACAGGGATTGGCGGATGCTGGAATGTGCTGCCAGAGGTGTTGATGGAGGCAGATTTAACAGAGATGTTTAAGAGGCTGTTAGACAGCACGTGAATGTGCAGGAGATAGAGAGATATGGACATTGTGCAGACAGAACGGATTAGTTTTAGAACATAGAACATACTGTCAGACATAGAAAATACACTCATACATTGGCCACGTTATTAGGTATGCCAGTACACCTGCTCATTAATGCAAATATCTAATTGGCCAACCAAGTGACAACAATTCCCTGCATAAACGCACATAGACGTGGTCGGGAGGTTTAGATGCTGCCCAGACGAAACATTAGAACGTGAAGGAAATGTGACCTAAGTGACTTTGACTGTGGAATGATTGTTGGCGCCAGGTGGGGTGGCTTGAGTCTCTCAGAAGCTGCCGATCCCCTGGGGCTTTCCCGCACAGCGATCTCTGGAGATTACAGAGAATGGTGTGAGAAACGAAATATATCCAATGAGCATCAGTTCGGTGGGTGAAAATGTCTTGTTAATGAGAGAAGTCGCCATTTTGGTTGCAGCAGCCTCTCCGGATCCAAACAAAGGTGTAATTGTTCGTTCTTTGCACGTCTTGTGCAATTACAAGACCCTGCTGGATACTGAGAACATCAACTACTGCAGGTATGTCCTACTGGAGAGATGCTTGATGGCAGTGGAGCTGGACTTGTTGCACATGGTGATAAAAGGCAGACAAGGAGGAAGGCTTCCTAGGCAGTGTGTGGAGTCCAGAAAGCGATACAAATGATTGATCAGGACACTTGCCTTGTGATCGGAAGACCCTGCAGGACGTTGGTAAAGTAGAATTGTGCAAGTCTGGTTCACTGGCCCATTGCTGAGACCGAGGGGAGGTGAGCTGCGTGGCCCCAGTCATTGCCTGTTGCAGGGGAGACGCTGGGGCCCGTGGTGTGGGGAGCTGGAGACCACGCTGGGTTGGGAGCTGGCCTCTCCCATCCAGTAGAAGACGAGTTGGATTGTGTTTGTCTGTGGTTGCACTAGTGCGTGATGAGGACTGCTGCACCATCAGAATCAGGTTTATTATCACCATTGTGACGGGAAATTTGTTAACTTAGCTGCAGCAGCTCAATGCAATACATAATCCAGCAGAGAGAAAAAAATAATAATTAATAAATAAAAATACTAATAATAAATAAAGTAAATCAATTATGTATATTGAATAGATTTTTTTAAAACGTGCAATAACAGAAATACTGTATTTTTTTTTAATGAGGTAGTGTCCAAAGATTCAATGTCCATTTAGGAATTGGATGGCAGTGGAGAAGAAGCTGTTCCTGAATGACTGAGTGTGTGCCTTCAGGCTTCTGTATCTCCCACCTGATGGTAACAGTGAGAAAAGGGCATGCCCTGGGTGCTGGAGGTCCTTAATAATGGACGCTGCCTTTCTGGGACTCTGCTCCCTGAAGATGTCCTGGGTACTCTGTAGGCTAGTGCCCAAGATGGAGCTGATGTCATTTACAACCCTCTGCAGCTTCTTTCGGTCCTGTGCAATAGCCCCTCCATACCAGACAGTGATGCAGACTGTCAGAATGGTCTTCATGGTACAACTATAGAAGCTTTTGAGTGTATTTGTTGACATGCTAAATTTCTTCAAACTCCTAATAAAGTATAGCCACTGTCTTGCCTTCTTTATAACTACATCAATATGTTGGAACCAGGTTAGATCCTCAGAGATCTTGACACCCAGGAACTTGAAGCTGCTCACTCTCTCCACTTCTGATCCATCTATGACCATTGGTATGTGTTCCTTCATCTTACCCTTCCTGATGTCCACAATCAGCTTATTCATCTTACTGACGTTGAGTGCCAGGTTGTTGCTGCAGCACCATTCCACTAGTTGGCATATCTCACTCCTGTACGCCCTCTCGTCACCACCTGAGATTCTACCAACAATGGTTGTATCATCAGCAAATTTACAGATGGTATTTGAGCTATGCCTAGCCACACAGTCATGTGTATGCAGAGAGTAGAGCAGTGGGCTAAGCACACACCCCTGAGGTGCGCCAGTGTTGATCGTCAGCGAGGAGGATATGTTATCATCGACCTGCACATGTTGTGATCTTCTGGTTAGGAAGTTGAGGATCCAATTGCAGAGGGAGGTACAGAGGCCCAGGTTCTGCAACTTCTCAATCAGGATTGTGGGAATGGTGGTATTAAATGCTGAGCTATAGTCGATGAACAGCATCCTGACGTAGGTGTTTGTGCTATCCAGGTGGTCTAAAGCCATGTGAAGAGCCATTGAGATTGTGTCTGCCATTGTCCTATTGTGGCGATAGGAAAATTGCAATGGGTCCAGGTCCTTGCTGAGGCAGGAGTTCAGTCTAGTCATAACCAACCTCTCAAAGCATTTCATCACTGTCGATATGAGTGCTACTGGGAGATAGTCATTAAGGCAGCCCACATTATTCTTCTTAAGCATTGGTATAATTGTTGCCTTTTTGAAGCAAGTGGGAACTACCGCCCGTAGCAGTGAGAGGTCGAAAGTGTTCTTGAATACTCCTGATAGTTGGTTGGCACTGATTTTCAGAGCCTTACCAGGTACTGCATCGTGACCTTCTGCCTTGTGAGGGTTCACTCTCTTTAAAGACAGCCTAACATCAGCCTCTGAGATGGATATAACAAGGTCATCAGGTGCAGCAAGGATCTTCACAGCTGTAGTTGTGTTCTCCGTTTCAAACGTGCATAGAAGACATTGAGTTCATCTGATAGTGAAGCATCGCTTCCATTCATGCTAGTGGGTTTCGCAAGAGGTAGTGTCTTGCAGCCCCTGCCAGAGTTGTGCATCTGATGTCACCTCCAACCTCATTTGAAACTGTCTCTTTGCCCTTGAAATAGCCCTCCACAAATCATACCTAGTTTTCTGGTACGGGCCTGGGTCGCCAGACTTGAATGCCACAGATCTAGCCTTCAGCCGATGACGTACCTCCTGGTTCATCCACAGCTTTTGGTTTGGGAATGTACAGTAGGTACTCACTCATCCACACAGGCTTTAATGAAGTCAGTAACAACTGCAGCACACTCATCCAGGTTCGAAGATGAATCCTTGAATACAGTCCAGTCCACTGATTCAAAGCAGTCCTGTAGTTACTTCTGTGCTTCCCTTGTCCATACCCCTCGGTCCTCACTGCTGGTGCTGCAGTCTTCAGTCTCTGCCTATACTCAGGGAGTAGAAGTACAGCCAGGTGATCAGACTTCCAGGCACAACACACTCACAGGCACATCCCAAGTCCATATGGCCCAGCACCCACGTCACGCTCCTTTCTCACTGTTGCAATCAGGAAGAAGGTACGGGAGCCTCAGGACTCACACCATCAGATTCAGGAACAGTTATTACACCCCAACCATCAGCCTCTTGAACCAGAGGGGATAACTTACCTCAACTTCATTTGCCTCATTATTGAACTCTTCACACAACCTATGGACTCACTTTCAAGGACTCTTCATCTTATGTTCTTGATACTTATTGCTTATTTATTTATTAATATTCATTTTTTCTCATCTTAAGGCGATAAACCCTTAGGTATGGGCAAAGACAAGCACACTCATTTCTCAATTGCTAGGAACTTTCAGACTATTCTAGTGGTGTTTAATATTGTGATTTGTGATGATTTACATAAATATTGCCGTGTAGGCCTAATTGTTTAATTGTGTAGTGGCTTTGGGATGTTACTATTGGGACAACTTTCTCTTTTAATTCAATGTACTTCTGGTGTTTTAACTTACTGATTTCCCTTTATTATGTATGCTTGGAAAGGCTATATCTATTAAGTAAGTTGTTCTTGCACGTTTTTTCTGTATTATTATAATCAGACAGTTATTGTGGATTGTCCTGTCTGTAATAACAGATTGGTCATAATATAATTTGTAGCACTCTGACTCTAAAACTGGGCCAGGCTAGTATTTATAGTAAGGTATGGTGTCTTTTATGAGTTTGTATCTTAAAGCTAGATTTTGCCTGTGTAAGTATTCAGATTGAGTTAAACTGCTGCAGGAACCTCTTATGTGTCAGATTGTTTCTGGCGTCTCTTGGCATTTTCTGCATTTATCTTGAATTTGTTGGTCTTTTATTATGTATTTTTGATTTTTTTTTGTGTGTGTGTTAACCACCTAGTTCTGTATTGCCAAGGAACCCTACTGTTCCTAGGAAGAGGTCTCCAACTCTGAGCCAGGTGTTCAATGCTTCCTTATCGATATCAAGTTTGCTCAGATCATGGGAATGTCTTCCACAGAGTGCCATGTTCTTCCATTGGTTAACCTTTTCTTCAATAGTAATAACTGCTTCACTTTTCTGGGTTGTGCCGTCATTTAAGGTGGTATGTACTTCGTATCAAAATTGCATATGCTTGCATGGATTGCCGAATCCCATACTCAGAGATAAAAATATATCATAAGGGTCTTATCCAACTGTTGTGTAAACTTGTCTATTCCTCCCTCTGTCCTAGGTCATGCTAATCTAAGTGCATTCGAGTGTACATAGTGTTTTCTGAAATTTGTCACGTCTTATTTTTCTTTGTAAATTTCAGATTGGTTTTGGACCAAGATATTATGCCAAAATAATACGTTAATTTGGCAGATTATCTTAAGCATTGAACTAAATTCTGTCACAAGTTTCCCCAATAGTGCACTATGATCTATTTTCTCTGCTTGATGATATCCCAGATATTTACATGTTTTATATATCCATTGGCTGTATTGGATCCTGCTGCTCTGTTTATATTCGACTAGCTCTATTGCATCTTTCTTTATGCTTAGTGTACTGCACTTATCTAATTCAAAGGTCATCTTTATATCCTCAGAAAGTAGTTCTAATATCTGAATTAATTGCTTTAGCTTTACTGATGAAGTTGCATATAATTTCAAATCATCCATATATAGGTGTGTTAAAGTATAATTCATCTGGTTATTTCTGACTTAATGCCCTATTTTCACCTGATTGTTTCTTTCTCTTTCTTTCTTTTTGTATTCGCCAAGTTTGTTGACTTTTGACATTGGTTGTCCACCCCACTGGTACTGTCTTTCATTGATTCTATTATGGTTATTGGATTTATTGAGCGTGTCTGCAAGAAACTGAATCTCAGTGTTGTGTGTGGATATATATACAGTATATATATAAAAGCACCCCCCCCCCCCACACACACACACACACACATATATATGTATGTGTGTGTGTTACTATATATATATATATATATATATATATACTTAGATAGTAAATTTACTTCAAAGTTTGAATTGATGAAAGACTGCAAACAACCAATGTGCAAAAGGCAACAAGCTGTGCAAATGGTAAAGAGAAAACAAAACAATAAATAAATAAACAACAAATATCAAGAACATGAGATGAAGATTCCTTGAAAGGTTGTGCGAGCCGTTTAGTGATGAGGCAGGTGATGTGGAATTAAGTTATCACCACTGGTTCAAGAGCCTGATGGTTGAGGGGTAATAACTGTTCCTGAACCTGGTGGTGTGAGTCCTGCGACTCCTGTACCTTCTTCCTGATGGCAGCAGTGAGAAGAGAGCGTGGCCTGGATGGAGGGGCTCCTGATGATGGATGCTGCTTTCTTGTGGCAGCACGCCATTGAGATGTGCTCAATGGTGGGGAGAGCTCTACCTGTGATGGACTGGGCCATATCCACTACTTTTTGTAGGATTTCACTTCCAGGGCTGGGCTTGCTCCAAAGATGTTTGAAGTAATCTCGTTTTGCGATGGAAGAAACATAGTTCTGCCATATGAGAAATGCTTCCTGCTTCTCTTCCAGTACCCTGGTGTTATTTTCGTCATTTTCCTCAAACCAGTCCTGATAGGGTCGTAGAGTCAAAGAATCAAAGAAAACTACATCGCAGAAAAAGGCCATTCTGCCCACCTAGTCTGTGCCAAACCATTTAAACTGTCTGGTCCCATTGACCTGCACGCAGACCACAGTCCTCCATACCTATCTAAACTTCTCCTAAACGTTGAAATCAAAATCACACACTCGCTGCACTGGCAGCTCATTTCACACTCTCACCACCTCTGAGTGAAGAATTTTCCCCTCATGTTCCCCCTAAACATTTCACCTTTCACCCTTACCCGTGACCTCTGGTCTCACCCAACCTCAGTGGAAAAAGCCTGCTTGCATTTACCTTATCTATACCCCTCATAATTTTGTATACCTTTGTAAACCCCCCCCCTTTCAGGATTCCCCATCCCCTTTTCCCTCTCTCATCTTATCTCATTGCCCATTTCCTCCCTCATGTGCTGCTCCCACCTTTTCTTTCTCCCTTCTCCAGCCCTGTATCGGCCCAAAACATTGACTGTACTCTTTTCCAAAGATGCTGCCTGAGTTCCTCCAGCATTTTGTGTATTTTACAACCCTATCTATCTGTGCCAACGCTTTCAGGGAATTATGGACCTGTATTCCCAGAACCCTTTGTTCTACCGCACTCCTCAGAGCCCCACCACTCATCATGTGAGACCTACTCTGGTTGGCCCTACCAAAGTGCAACACTTCACACTTGTCTGCATTAAATTCCATCAGCCATTTCTCGGCCCATTTTTCCAACTGATTCAGATCTTGCTGTCATCTCCGATAGTCTTCCTCGCTGTCCACTGCACCCCCAATCTTGCTGACATCCGCAAAGTTGCTGATCCAGTTAACCGCATTATCATCCAGATCATTGATATAGATGACAAGCAACAATGGACCCAGCATCAATGCCTGTGGTGCTGCACTAGTCACAGGCCTCTAGTCAGAGAGGCAACTATCTACTACTATTCTCTGGTTTCTCCTGGAAAAGTCAATGTCTAATCCATTTCATCTTGAATGCCAATCAACTGAGCCTTCTTGACCAATCCCCCATGTGGGACCTTGTCAAAGGCCTTGCTGAAGTCCCTATAAGTGACATCCACTGCCTTGCCTTCATCAACTTTCCTGGTAACATCTTTGAAAACCTCTATAATATTGGTTAGACACAACCTACCACACACAAGACTAAGCTGACTATCCCTAATCCGTCCATGCCTATCTGAATATTCATATATCTGGTTTCTTAGAACAGGGGTCCCCAACCTTTTTTGCACCGCGGACCGGTTTAATATTGACAATATTCTTACAGACCGGCCAACCGGGGGGTTGGTGTTCAAGCTCAACAGTGCGTGACAGGGAATGAGGAAAGGTGCAGCTGACTCATATTGTTTCATATCGCCAAATCATATTGTTTCCTCGCGGCCCGGTACCAGTCCGCAGCCCGGTGGTTGGGGACCTCTGTCTTAGAATACTTTCCAGTAACTTTCCCTCTACTGATTTCAGAATCGCTGAGCTATAATTTCCTGGTTTGTTTTTAGAGCCTTTCTTAAATGGTAGAACAGCATTAGCTATCCTCCAAACCTTCGGTACCTTGCCTGTTGCTATGGGTGATTTAAATACTTCATCTGAGGTCCCTGCAATTTCTGCACTGGCCTCCCACAGAGTCCGAGGGAACACCTGGTCAGGTCCTGGGGATTTATGCACCCTAATTTGCCTCCAGAGAGCAAACACCTCCTCCTCTTTAATCTGTATAGAGCCCATGAACTCGCTGTTGCTTTTCTTCGCTTCTATAAACGCTCTGTCCATCTACCGAGTAACTATAGATGCAAAAAAATCCATTTATGGTTTCCCCCCATCTCTTTTTGCTCCACTCATGGGTTACCATTCTGATCTTCCAGAGGTCCAATTTTGACCCTTGCAGTCCTTTCACTCTTAGCATATCTGTAGAAACCCTTAATATTCTCCTTTACCTTGTCTGCTGGAGCAACCTCATGCCTTCTTTTAGCCCTCCTGATTTCTTTCTTAAGTGTTCTCTTGCATTTCTTGTACTCCTCAAGTACCTCATTTGTTCCTACCTGTGATGCATCTCCTCTATTTCTTAACCAGATCCTCAATATCTCTCAAAAACCAATGTTCCCTAAACCTGTTATCCTTGCCTTTTATTCTGACAGGCACATACAAGCTTCGTATTCTCAGAGTTTCACTTCTGAAGGCCTCCCACTTACCAAGTACACTTTTGCCAGAAAACAGCCTGTCCCAATCCACACTTGCCAGTTCCTTTCTGATACCATCAACGTTGGCCTTTCTCCAATTTAGAATCTCGACCAGAGGACCGGATCTAACCCTTTCCATAGTTACCTTGAAGCTAATCGCATTATGATCACTAGATGTAAAGATCTGTCACAAACTTCTGTCACCTGGCCTGTCTCATTCCCTTATATGAGATCAAGTATTGCACACTTTCTCGTTGGGACTTCTATGTACTGATTGAGGAAACCTTCCCGAACACATTTGACAAACTCTATCCCATCTAGTCCTTTTACAATATGTGAGTCCCAGTCAATATGTGGAAAGCTAAAATCACCTACTATCAGAACCTTATGTTTCTTGCAATCTCTCTACAAATTTGTTCCTCTAAACCTTGTGGCTTGCTGGGGCATCTTAGCCACATCTATTAATGCGGCCATAGCTCTGACTTTCTCAGTTCCACCCATAATGCCTCACTAGATGAGTTATCCAGTCTTCCCTGACTGAGCACTTCTGTGACATTTTGCCAGACCATTTACGCCACCTCTCCCCCTTTATTCCCTCGCACTATATCACATCTGAAATAACAGAACCCTGGAATATTGAGCTGCAAGTCATACCACGTGACCAAGTCTCACCAATGGCTACAATATCATAATTCCATGTGTTGATCCATGGCCTGAGCTCAACTCCTTGCATTGTAATACACTCAACTCAGAACATTAGTCTCACCTTGCTTAACCTTTTGCTTCCTGACTTTGTCTGAGGTCTGAACAACATGTCTCCATAACCACTCTACCATCTGTTCTTGCACTTTAGTTCCTAACCCCCTGCAACTCTAGTTTATCCACCCACCCCACCGTGCAATACTAGCGAACCCTCCCACTAGGATATCAGTCGCCCTCCAGTTTAGGTGCAAACTGTCTCTTCTGTACAGGTCCCGGCTTCCCTGGAAGAGAGCCCAATGATCTAGAAACCTGAAGCCCTTCTTCCTACACCAACTTCTTAGCCTTGTGTTAAACGCTGATGACTTATGAGAAGGGCAGCTTTCTTTTTTTGGTCTGAGGGATGACTTTGCTAATTTCATCACTGGTGCCATATGTTGATCCCACTTCTGTGCTGCAGTTTCATTCAGGGGCCTATGGGATGCCAGTGAGCCATCAAGACTGCTTACAAATTGTGCTCAATGTTCACGGAGCTGCAGCTTGTTGGTACCAAAAGGTTGTCGGATTACTTTAGGTTTCTTTCGATGCAGCTGGACGATGTGCAGTGAGAGGACTGATCTAACCAGGTGATGATCAGTCCAGCACTTCACTCCACACATGGCTCTAGTAGTCTTGAAATCACAGTGTCCCACCTGCGACAAGTGATGTAATGGCAGAGCAGACTCAATGGGCCAAATGGCCTAATTCTGGTCTTATAGCTTATGGTCTTATGGTCTTCTAACCATGACGTGGTGAGAGCAGTTGAGTGGAAAGTGGTGCGATTAGTAATTCATTGACATATGTTTGCAGTGTTGGTAGGCAAGGCAGGAACAAAGTCTTGATGGCTAATCCTACTCCATGTATTCGATCTTCATCTTCTGGCTTGCCTTTCCAGCAAAAGGTGTAACTGCCCTTAGGCTCAGAAATAGAACTTTTGTTTGCGAGCCTGGTCTCACTTGATGCAGCAACATCGATGTTGTAGCATGCTAGCTCTCATGCTATGAGAGCCATTCTTTGCTCAGGCCTATCTTCTGTCAGCAGATGGCACATTCCTGCTCAGAGAGTAAAAGAGCAGGGGAAGAGAGCGCTTCAGAAATTTGTTCATGGACCCTCTACCTTAAACTAGACTGCACTCAGTCGGGTCCTCAGTAACCCACTGCAACGGTCTCGACCTCCCTCCTACAATGGTTGAAGTCAAACAAGCTATTGCTCGCTTAAATTCTGGAAAAACCTCTAGGAAGGATGGAATCCCTGCTGAGATCTTCGATAAATGGGTCCATTTGCACTGGGCTTTCCATGACATCATCTGGGAAGATGAAGACATACCCAAAGAATTCCGAGATACTTTGATATTATCTCTCTTCAAGAAAAAAGGCTGCAAAGCTGACTGCAGAAACTACCGCAGCATCTCACTGCTGTCGATCGCCATGACGATCCTACCCCGCATCATTTTCAGCCATCTAATCACCTCCATATCACAGAAGAACCTGCTGGAGATGCAGAGTGGGTTCTGCCCCCGGAAGGTGCTTCAATCTCTCGTTCCTACAGTTGGAAGTCACTGCCTGCTTCAAAAGGGCAGCAATTGTTAATCCCAGTGCCCAAGAAGAGCAGGGTAAGCTGCCTGAACAACCGTCATCCAGTAGCACTCACATCTACGTTGATGAAATGCTTTGAGAGGTTGGTTATGCAAAGGGTTAACTTCTGTCTCAGCAAGGATCTGGACCCACTGCAATTTGCCTATCATCACATCAGGTCTACGGCGGATGGGATCTCATTGGCTCTTTGTGTGGCCTTGGATCACCTAGAAACTCCACAAATATCTATGTCAGGATGTTGTTTATTGACTATGGCTTAGCGTTGAACACAATCACTCCTACAGTTCTGATCAAAAAGCTCCAGAACTTGGGCCTCTGTACCTCCCTCTGCAACTGGATGCTCGACGTCGATCAGAAATTACACTTCCACCTCACTGACAATCAACACTGGCCCACCTCAGGGGTGTGTGCTTAGCCCACTGCTCTACTCTCTCTACATCCATGACTCTGTGGCTAGGCAAAGCTCAAATACCATCCATAAATTTGCTGATGATACAACTATTGTTGGCAAAATTTCAGAGGTGACGACAGGAGCGGGACGTATCAGCTAACTGAGTGGTTTTGCAGCACTTGCACTTAGCATCAGTAAGATCAAAGAACTGATTGTGAAGTTCAGAAAGGGTAAGACGAGAATGCACATACCAGTCCTTATAGAGGGATCAGAACTGGAAGAAGCGAGCAACCAAGTTCCTGGGTGTCAAAGTATCTCAGTGCAGGATATCTCATGATTCTCCTGAATCTCATTTAGTGGGCACGTGTCCAAGTGGTTAAGGCATTCGTCTGGTGATCTGAAGATCGCCAGTTTGAGCCTTAGCTGAGGCAGCGTGTTGTGTCCTTGAGCAAGGCACTTAATCACACATTGCTCTATGTCTGTGTGAGGAGTGGCGCGCCACACAGTCTTTCGTTCTGAGCCTTGTAAGGCATGAAAATGCCCAACGCTGGCCTCTTAGGCCTGAGTCAACGATCCCTCCCTCCCCTCATGATTCAGGAACAGCTTCTTCTCCTCTGACATCTGATTTCAGAATGGACATTGAATCTATGAGCACTCCCTCACTGTTATTTTAATTTCTATTTTTGCACTGCTCATTTAATTTAACTATTTAATATACTGTAATTCACGCTTTTTCTATTATTTTGTATTGCATTGTATTGCTGCTGCAAAAACAACAAGTTTCATGGAAAGTTTCAGGGATAATAAACCTGATTCTGATCGATATGTTCGCTGTCTATCAGGTTCAAGAAAAATATGTCGAGCAGAACCTGGCTCTCTGCATTGTCTTCATAGTCTTTGACACAGTAAACAGGGAAGCACTCTGGACAATCTTGTCAAAGTTGGGATGCCCACACATTTCGTCAATCTTACTTGCTTCTTCCGTGACAATATGACTGGCCTTGTCCTCTGAAATGAGGAAGCCTCCGAGTCACTCAACATCCCAAATAATGTGAGGTAAGGGTGTGCACTGGCCCATGTGCTGTTCAACCTCCTTTTCACATGCATACTCAACCACGCAGTTGGGAACCATGAACACAAGGTGTACTTACAGACTTTGATCTGTGTCACCTAAAAACCAAATCTAAGATGGTTAAAAGAGTCATCCTCAAAGCACTCTATGTGGACAACTGCACTCTAAGAGCCCACACAGTGTCAGATCTGCAACTTGTCATTCACAGGTTCGCAGAAGTCTCGCTTTTGTTTGGCCCCACCATCAGCCTGGACAAAACAGAGGCCATACCTCAGCCTGCTCCTGGATCTACTGGTGTGCTCCCTTCTATCCCCATTGAAGGCACAACAGTGAGGGTAGTAAAGGAATTTAAATATCTCCACAGTGTCATCTCCAGTGAGGGTTCCTTGGATTCAGAAATTAACGGCAAGATTTGCAAGGCTAGTCAGAGGATGGGCCGACTGCGATCACATGTGCTCAGCCAGCACAATACCCAGATGTCCATGGAGATCAGCTTGTACAAGGCTGTTGTCCTCACTCTCCTCCTGTGTGGCTGTGAAATGTGGACTGCAGACAAGAGGCAACTCAAGGTGCTGGAGCACAGCCACACACACAGCCTGAGATCCGCTGGCATGACCGTGTCACAGTCCTGCAAGTCCTCAATAGGAAAAAGACTGTCAGTATTGAAGCCATGATCCTGGAAGCCCAACTTCATTGGACCAGACATGGTTAATGCATGGAGGACTCCAGACTTCCTAAGCTGCTGCTCTATGGCCAGTTATCATGGGAAAGCAGAAACCATAGTAGACTTCATGAGAGATTTAAAGGCTGTGTGAAAGCCAGCATTGCTTATAATGGGCTTTCTCCCTGGCACCTGGAACATAGGACATGAGACAGAGCTGGTTGAGATGCCTTGGTTTAGCTTACTCTCAGCGACTTAGAAGATAGGTGTTCCGTGGAACCGGAGACTACCGTACAGGAGAGAACAGCGACAACCCTATGGAATCCCTGCAGAATTCCTTTGTCCACACCGTGAACATCTATACCATTCAAGAATTGGACACCAAGGTCACCTCCAAACACATATCAGAAGAGCTGCACAAACACAATCATCACAACCAAAATCAATGGACAACCAACCCACTGTGTGTGACTGTTCGCACTGTCATTTGTACCTTGGCCCAGCAGGAACGCTGTTTTGTTTGGCTGTATTCAGGTATATAGTTGAATAGCAATTCAATTTCAACTTTAACTTGAATTTGGGGTCAGAGAAGAATGGCCAGACTGGTTCAAGGTGACAGGAAGGCAACAATAACTCAAGTAACCACACATTACAACAGTGCTTCTTGAACTCACAACACGTTGAACCTTGAAATGGATGGGCTACAGCAACAGAAGACCATGAACATACACTCAGTGAGTGTAGGACATAGAACACAAAACAGTAAAACATCGGACAGGGCATTAGCCCACAATGTTGTGCCAATCTTGAAGCCAATTCTTACTAACTGTTCTCCTCCTGTGTAGCAAGGATCAGTTCTATTTGCCAGGTACATTCATATGGAAAAGGAATTTGCTGTGGTGAGTTGGCGTCACATGCAGCAAAAATCAACATTCAACAATTATTAGAATAAAGAATAAAAAATTGAATCACAGGCGAAAGTACAGAAATGGAATAAAATGTACAGGAATACATAAATAGCTATTTGTATTGACAATGTAAACAGCATTATAAAAAGTGGTTTAAGTTGGCTGCAGTGCAGTGGTTTTGGTAATAGATGGGGGGGTGAGAGGAGGCAAACTAGAATGAATGAATGAATATCCCTCCATTCCCTTCACATTCCTGTGTCTATCTGAAAGCCTCCTAAACTACACAAGGCTGCTTATTGCCACCTCTACCCCTGGTAACCCATTCCAGAGACCCACCATTCTCTGCCCCTCACATCTCTATTAAACCTTTCCCCCTCATCTAAAATATATGCCCTCTAGTATCTGACATTTCTACCCAGGGCAAAAGACTGTCCAACTTATCTATGCCTCTCATAAAGGGTAGCGTGACACTTGGGGTGGTCTGGACTTCAGAGTTCATTTCAGGCGCTGTCTGTAGGTTGTTAATACCTTCTCCCCTTGAACCATGTGGGTTTCCTACAGGTGCTCTGGCTTCCTCCCACAGTCCAAAGACCTACCATTTAGTAGATTAATTAGTCATGCAAATTGTCCGGTGAGTAAGGTTAAGCAGCTGGGTATTGCAGCTCATTGGGCCAGAAGGGCCTGTTCAATGCTGTATCTCTAAATTTAAAAGAAAAATTATTTTATAAACTTCTATCATGTCTCCCCTGAGCGTCCGCCACTCCAGAGAAAATATCCTATATTTGTTCAATCTCTCCTTACACTCTCTAATCCAGGCAGCATCCTGGTGAACCCCTTCTGCACCCTTTCTGTAATGGGACAACCACAACACTTCAAGAGCAGTCTGACTGAAATTTTACATGCTACAACATGATTTCCTTGCTCTCATACTCAAAATTCCAACCAATGAAGGCAAACATGCCATACACATATTCTCTGTGCAGTGAACAATGAGTGACATAAAATTAGAAAACTGAGGAGAGAAAATCCTACGTTAAAAGACAGAACATTCTTTTCTCTCTATGGTTGTTCAAAATTGGAGCAGGAACTGAGTGTTTAGATCTTGAGCCTCTGCCCATATTTCATCATCATCATCAGGTTCTGTGCCCCCAGTTTGAGCTTTGACTGCCATGGCCCACACTCTCCAGTTTCGGGTCAAGTGTATCAATTCATTGGTATTCATTTACAGTTCTCTGGCTGCTGTCTCCATCATCATTTGTCTTTGGTTTCCTCTTGCTTTCTTCCCTTCAATCTTTCCCTTAATTACCATGCACTCTAACTCCTCTTTCCTAATCATATGTCCAATGAAGTTACTTTACCTTTTCATGATCTCATACATTATTTCTCTTTTTGTGTTTGCTCGGTTCGTGACATCCTTGTTAAATATTCGTTTCATCCATGATATTCTTTGCATCCTCCTCAAAAACCACATCTCTGTTGCTACAATTCGTTTCCTCATGTTACTAGACGTTGTCCAACATTCTGAGCCATATAACATAACTGGATAAACGTAACATTTCAGTACTCTGAGGCGGGTTGTCATGCCTTGTTTAGCATTGGTCAGTATACTCTTCATTCTCGTAAAGGTATCTTTTGCCATCCCTATTCTTCTTCTGATGTCCATGTCGCACCTGCCATCTGATGTCACCCAGCTTCCTAAGTAGCAAAAGTTACTATATCTGCCCATATATACCAAGCTCATAACACCAACTACCTGCACCTTGAAATTTCTGGGTGTTAACATATCAGATGACCTGTCCTGGGAGCAACACACAGGTGCAATCATAAGGAAGGCGTGGCAACGTCTTTACTTGGGATGTTAAGGAGGTTCAACTTGTCAGTGAACGCTCTAACAAACTTCTACAGATCTACTATTGAAAGTATCCTGATTGGTTGCATCACGGTCTGGCATGGCAATTCAACCATGCAGGACCATAAGAAGCAGCAAAGAGAGAAGTAGACACAGCCAATACACCACGGGCACATCCCTCCCCATCATTTGTAGCATCTACAGGAGGTGCTGCTTCAAGAAAGCAACATCCATCATCAAAGATCTCCACCATCCGGGGCCACGCCATCTTCTTGCTGCTCCCATCAGGCAGAACGTACAGAACCTTGAAGTCCCACACCACCAAGTTCAGGAGTAGTTACTTCCCTTCAGTCAATTGGTTCCTGAGCTAACCAACACAACCCCCAATCACCACCTCAGTATAGCAATACTGTGACCACCTTGTACTCCAAGGACTTTATTTTTTTTGGTTCTATTTGTGTTCTTTCTTGTAAAAATTGGCTGTAATTTATGTTTTTCTTGTAAATATTGTGTCTCTCTGTGCCTGTGATGCTGCTGCAAGTAAGTTTTTCATTGCACCTGTACACACATGGACTTGCGCATCTGACAATAAACTCGACTTTGACTTTGAGGTAGGCATGGTGGCCAGCATGGAGGCAATGGCCGAAAGGTCTGTTTCTATGCTGTACAACATCATGACTCTAATGGCTGCAAGGTTTGGATGCTTCTGTGGTTTCTCAGCAGTTGTAAGAACATCAAACGTGGAATAGTGCTGCAAGAACAGACCCTTTTGTCAATGAGGTCTGTGCCTTCCCCAATGCCAAATGAAATTAATTATATCTACCTACGTATGGTCTGTTTTGAATTGACTTTATTTCTTACATCCTTCACATACACAAGGAGTAAAAATCTTTATGCTACCTCTCCGTCTAAATGTGCAATGTACAATTTATAGTAATTTGTAATAAATTGTATGTACAACAGGACAGTCAATATAGCATAGAAATACAATTGTATCAGCCTGGTGGAAGAAGCTGTCCCACCTGGTTTTTATGCTGCTGCAGCAGCTGGAACAGTTTGTGGTTGGGGTGACTTGGGTCCCCAGTGATCCTTCGGGCCCTTTTAATGCACCCGTCTCTGTGAATGTCCTGAATACTGGGAAGTTCACATCTACGGATGCGCTGGGCTGTCCACACCACTCTCTGCAGAATGCCTGCTTTGAGGGAAGTACAGTTCCCAGACCAGGCAGTGATGCAGCCAGTCAGGATGCTCTCAATTGTGCCCCTGTAGAAAGTCCTTAGGATTTGGAGACTCATGCCGAACTTCTTCAACTGTCTGATTTGAAAGAGGCACTGTTGTGCTTTTTTCACCATACAGCCGGTACGTACAGACCATGTGAGATCCTCGGTAATGTGTATGCCGAGGAACTTAAAGCTGTTCACCCTCCCAACTCCAGATCCATTGATGCCCATCTCCATTCCTCCTGTAATCCACAACCAGCTCCTTTGTTTTTGAGACATTGATGGAGAGATTGTTTTCTTGACACCACTGTGTCAGGGTGATGATTTCTTCTCTGTAGGCTGCCTCATTATTATTTGAGATTAGGCCAATCAGTGTAGTGTCCTCAGCAAATTAGCAGATTGGAGCTGTGGGTGGCGACACAGTCATGGGTATACAGAGAGTAGAGGAGGGGGCTTAGGACACAGCCCTGAGGTGCTTCTGTGTTGAGGATCAGAGGGGCAGAGGTGAGGGCACTCACTCTTACCACCTGCTGGTGACCTGACAGGAAGTCCAGGACCTAGCTGCGCAAGGCAGGGTGAAGGCCGAGGTCTCTGAGCCTCTTGTCAAGCCTGGGGGGGAGTTATGGTGTTGAATGCTGAACCGTAGTCCAAGAACAGCATTCCCTTCATCCCCTGCCTGTTCATGTGCCTACAGGGCCTCTAAAAGCGCAATGTTATTACGGCTCGTGCATCAGAGTTTGGAGTTCAGTTCTATCGTCCTCTGTAAGAAAGTTTGTACATTCTTCTTGTGTGCACGTGGGTTTCCTCCAGTTTTCTTCCACGTTCCAAAGACATAGAAGGTTAATTAATCATTATAAATTGTCTGGTGACTTGGCTAGGGTTAAGTCAGTGGGTTGCTGTGTAGTGCGGCTGGAAGAGCCTGTTCCATGTTTCATCGGTAAGTAAGTAAGTAAGTAAATAAATAGTTCCTGCTACGTCTGGCTCCACCACCCCTTCTCCCCGGCTGCACGTTCCAGGCACCCACTCTCTGTAAAAATATTTGCCCACACATTCCTTTGAACTTTCCTCCTCTCACCATTAATCTTAGGCTTCTAATGTTAGACATTTTTACCCTGAGAAAAAAACTCTGACTGTCTTTGCCTCTCATAGTTTTATTAATTTCTCCCCTCAGCATCTCATGCTCCAAGGAAACCACTAACTTCTCCTTATAGATCATGCACTGTAATCCAGGAGCATCCTCGTGAACCCCTTCTGCACCTCATCAAGTTCTCCACAGCCTTCCTGTAACAGGAAGACCACAAATGCACAGTACTCCACTAAAGTTTAGTAGAGGCCTTAACTAAAGTTTTATATGGTAATGTGACTTCCTGACTCATATACTCAGTGCCCTGAACGATGGAAGAAAGCATGCTTTACCTCTTCTTTTACCACCCTGTGTACCTGTGCCGTCACTTTCTGGGAGCTATAGACTTTGACCCCAAAATCCTTCTCTGCATCAATGCTGTTAAGGGTCCTGCTGTTTACTGTGTACTGTCCCTTACATTAGACCTTCCAAATTGCAACACCTCACACTTGGCTGGACTAGATTAGATTATGAGAACACTCAGTCCTCGTTTATTGTCATTTAGAAATGCATGCATGTATTAAGAAACGATACAATGTTCCTCCAGAGTGATATCACAGAAAAACAGGACAAACCAAAGACTAACACTGACAGAACCACATAATTATAACATATAGTTACAGCAGTGCAAAGCAATACCATAATTTGATAAAGAACAGACCATGGGCACGGCAAAAAAAAAGTCTCAAGTCCCAATCGACTCCCAAGTCCCCGACAGCAGGCGGCAGAAGGGAGAAACTCCTTGCCATAAACCTCCAGGCACTGTCAACTGCCGCTGCATTGGAAGCACCCGACCACAGCCAACACTGAGTCCGTCCGAAAACTTCGAGCCTCCGACCAACTCCTCCGATACAGCCTCCCGAGCGCCTTCCTCTGCCATGCGCTTTCATCCTCGCCCAGGCTGCCGAAACAAGCAAAGCCGAGGATTCGGGGCCTTCTGCTCTGGAGATTCCGGACCACATAGTAGCAGCGGCAGCGAAACGGGCATTTCAGAAGTTTCTCCAGATGTTCCTCCGTACTCTCACGTCTGACTCCATCAAATCAGAATTGTGCACGGTCCCCTACTTGACAGATAACAGATATCATTCACCGGAGAGTCTGTGTGCACTGCGTCGCACTGCCATCTTCTCCTCCTCCTCCCTAACTGGGCCTAAACCCTAACCGGGATTAAACCCTAACTGCCATTTCTCTGCCCATATCTGCAACTGATCCTTTGATCTGGCCTTCACTGTCAGTGACTCTACCTATTTTTAACGTAAATAGATGATAGTGTGCCTCAAACTGACATGCAGTGATGATTCATCACTTCCTCAAGTCAGTAATCAGAGGGGCAAAGGGACTCATACAGGATTCCATTATGGTTCACTTGCAGGTTGAGTCAGTAGTAAGGAAGGCAAGTGCGAAGCTATCATTCATTTTGAGAGGACAAGGATATAAAAGCATTGCTTAGGTTCTATAAGACATTGGTCAAACTGCACTTGGTGTATTGTGAGCAGCTTATCTAAGAAAAGATGTGTTGGCATTGGAGACGGTCCAGAGGGGGTTCACAAGGATGATTCCGGGAATGAAAGGGTTAACGCATGAGGGCCACTTGGTGGCTCTTGGTCTGTACTCGCTGGAGTTTAGAAGAATGAGGGGGGAATCTTATTGAAACCTATCCAATATTGAAAGGCCTAGATAGAGTGGAGGTGGCCAGGATGTTTCCTATAGTTGGGAAGTCTAGGGCTAGAGGGCACAACCTCAGAATAGAAGGATGGCTCTTTAGAACAGAGCTGAGAAGGAATTTCTTTATCCAGAGGGTGGTGGATCTGTGGAATTCATTGTCACAGTTGGCTGTGGAGACC
This sequence comes from Mobula birostris, assembly GCF_030028105.1. Taxonomy (NCBI): domain Eukaryota; kingdom Metazoa; phylum Chordata; class Chondrichthyes; order Myliobatiformes; family Myliobatidae; genus Mobula; species Mobula birostris. The sequence goes on along the minus strand of NC_092377.1, from coordinate 130,885,372 downwards.
AAGCTCCTGGGTATATTTAAAGCAAAGATTTCTAGGTTCTTGGTTAGTAATGGTTGCAAAGGTTACAGGGAGAAGGCAGGAAAATGGGGTTCAGAGGGATAATAAATTGGCCATGATGGAATGGTGGAGCAGACTTGATGGGCCGAATGACCTAATTCTTCTCCTATGTCTTATGGGTCTTCTCTCAGAGGTAATTTGTTGGGATCAGGCGTGGGCTACTCAGTCTCTTCAGGCTCCTCCCCACCCCCACCCCCGTAACATCACGGATTATCTCAAAGTAGGCTGAACTTTTCGATCTCAATAACCTCCCTCCTCCCTCCTCCCTCCTCCCTTGTCAGGAACCAATCTCCATTGCTTTAAAAATCTCCAGAGACTCTGATTCCCACCGTTCCCTCAAGGACAAGAGTGCCAAAGGTTCACACAGCGTCTGGGAGAAGAAAATTTGCCCCATCGCTATCTTTAAAAAAAGACTCTCCTTTTCAGAGCCATTGAGCCAGGCAGCATGGGAAAGAGGTGCTTCCGCCCAACTCCTCTGTGCAGACTCATTTGATCACTCTTGGCCCATAGCCCTCTAAACGTGTGGGCACGTGGCCAAGTGGTTAAGGTGTTCGTCTAGTGATCTCAAGGTCGCTAGTTCGAGCCTCAGCTGTGGCAGCGTGTTTGTGTACTTGAGCAAGGCACTTAACCACACACTGCTCTAGTCTGTGCGAGGAGTGGCGCCCCACACAGACTTCCAATCTGCGCCTTGTAAGGCACGAAAATGCCCGACGCAGGCCTCTTATGGTCTGAGCCGACATTCCCCCTCTAAACCTCCCCTCTCTGTGTACTTACTGCATCTCGATGACTTTTAAACATGGATAATGTGCCTGCCTCACCACTATCTCTCACAGCTTGTCCCAGATACACTCCAACTTCAGCGTGAAGAAGCTGCCCTTGATGTCCTTTTCAAAACCCTTGACTCTGATCATAAGCTCGATTTACAGCACACCACACCCACCCCGGGATAAAGAATTGGAATCAGGTTTATTACCACTGACATATATCATGAAATTTGATATATGGCTACAGAAATACAAAAAAGGCATTAAAAATTACTATGTTATACTAATAAAAAAGTACACAAGAGGAATAGTGAGGTAGTGTTCATGGGTTCATTAATTGTTCAGAAACCTGATGGTGGAGGGGAAGAAGCTGTTCCTAAAACATTGAACTTGAGTCTTCGGGCTGCAGTACCTCCTCCCTGTTGGTAGTAATGAGAAGAGGGCACGTCCTGGTTGGTGAGAGTCCTTAGTGATAGATGCCATCTTCCTGAGGCACCACCACTTGAATATATGGTCAGTGGTGGGGAGGGTTCTGCCTGTGATGGAGCTGGGTGAGCTTACAAAACTCTGCAGTCTCTTGCGATCCTGTGTGTTGGAGCCTCCATGTCTGGTGGTGAGGCAACCAGTCAGAATGCTCTCCACTGTACGGCTGTAGAAATTTGTTAGAGTCTTTACTGGCATATTGAATCTCCTCAATTTCCGAATGAAGTAGAACCAGTCTTCTTTATGATTGCCTCAGTGTTTTGGCCACAGGATAGATCCTCTGTGACTCCAAGGAACTTGAAGCTGCTCACCCTTTCCACCGCTGACCCCTCAGTGAGGACTAATGCACTGGCTGTGCCCACAGCTCCCTGCAGCTCCTTGCAGTCACAGGCTGAGAAGTAAATCTGCTATACAGAGAGTGGTAGGTACATGAAGTGCACTGCTGGGACGGTGGTAGAGGCAGATGCATGAGGGATCTTTAGGAAACTCTTAGATAGGCACATGGATGATGGACAAATGGAGGGCTGTGTGGGAGGGAAAGGTTACATTGATTTTAGAATAAGTTTAAAGGTCAGCACAACAGAATGGGCTGAAGGGCCTGAATGGCTTGTACTGCACTGTAATCTTCTATGTTCTATAAAATCCAGAGTTGAATCTTCGATGATTCAATCCAGTCCCCCTTCAATGCTTCTAAACCCCAGCAATGTTTGCAGGTGCACCACAGAAAGCATCCTGTCTGGATACATCACCTTTCGGTACAGCAACTGCTCTGCCTAAGATTGCAAGAAACTTCAGAAAATTTGGACGCAGTTCAGCACGTCATGGAGACCAGCCTCCCCTCCATGGACTCTCTGAGCTCCTCGCTACCTGGCTAAAGCAGCCAGCAAAATCAAAGACCCCACCCACCTTGGGCATTCTCTCTTCTTCCCGTCCCATCGGGCTGAAGATACAAAAGCTCAGAGGCATGTACCACCAGGCTCAAGGACAGCTTTTAAACCACTGCACAAAGACTACTGAATGGACAAAGGTGAACTCAGAATCTCCCAACTTACCTCATCGTGGCCCCTGCACTTTCTCTGTCCACCTGCTCTGCATTTTACAAAACTAAATGCTTCATCAGACCTGATGAAGTCTCTGTTTATTCCCCTCCATTGATGCTGCCTGACCTGCTGCGTTCCTGCAGAATTTTGTGTGTGTTGCTCAAGATGTGTTTATAGTCTTCATTCAGCCTTCTTTTCACTACCTGGATGTGTTTTATGTTTGGAGGAGGCTGTATGGATGGCATGCAAACAAGTTTTCACTCTATCTTGATATATGTGACAATAATAACTTGTCCACCCTTCACTCATTCTAGGAATCAGGGAAGTAAAACTATTCTGACTGCTCCCAACACATTAACATCCTTTCTTAGATAAGGAGCCCACATTGTGTTCCAGAGATAGTCTGGCCAGTGTCATATATAACCGCTGCCTACTTCTCAAATCGGTTCCTCTTGCAACAGGTCGCAGTTAAAGTCAAAGTCAAGTTTATTGTAAAATGAGTAAGTCCATGTATGCACAGGGTGCAGGGACAAAAATTACTTGCAGCATCATCACGGGCACGCAGCATCAGATAAGCAGCATTCACAAGAAAAAAATAATTTCAGCTTAAGCTGTTCACAATTTTTACAAGAAAAAGCACATTGAGGTATAAGGTGGTCACAGCATAGCTATATTGATGCACTGATTAGGGTTATGCCGGTTGGTAGAAGGGAAGTAACTGTTACTGAAGCTGGTGGTTTCCTGTGCTCGGTGTCAGATGTGGGAGGTCCGGGAGTCTCCCTGCCTCCCGGACGGCCATATCTGCACCCGGTGTGCTGAGCTGCAGCTCCTCAGGGACCGCATTAGGGTGCTGGAGATGCAGCTTGATGACTTTCGTCTGGTCAGGGAGAGCGAGGAGGTGATAGAAAGGAGTTATAGGCAGGTGGTCACACCGGGGCCATGGGAGACAGACAAGTGGGTAGCAATCAGGAGAGGGAAGGGCAAGAGTCAGGTACTACTCCTCAGGCAAGAGGAGTTCTGCCTGTGCTACGCAACCGTGAGTTTAGTAATAGAATGAGGTGGAGGATAAATGCGTGGCTGAGGGACTGCAGCAGGGGCAGGGATTCAGATTTCTGGATCATTGGGACCTCTTTTGGGGCTGGTGTGACCTGTACAAAAAGGACAGGTTGCACTTGAATCGGAAGGGGACCAATATCCTGGCAGGGAGGTTTGCTAAGGCTACTGGGGAGAGTTTAAACTAGAATTGTTGGGGGGTTAGACATGGAGGAAGAGGCGGTTGGATCACAAATAGAGAAAGCTTGTAGACAGTGTGAGAGGCAGGATAGGCAGGTGATAGACAAAGGACACTCTCAGACAGATGGTTTGAGATGTGTCTATTTTAATGCAAGGAGTATTATGAACAAAGCGGATGAGCTTAGAGCATGGATCAGTACTTGGAGTTATGACTTGCTGGCCATTACAGAGACTTGGATAGCTCAGAGACAGGAATGGTTACTTCAAGTGCCAGGTTTTAGATGTTTCAGAAAAGACAGGGAGGGGGGCAAAAGAGGTGAGGGTGTGGCACTGCTGATCAGAAATAACGTCACGGCTGCAGAAAAGGTGGACGTCATGGAGGGATTGTCTACGGAGTCTCTGTGGGTGGAGGTTAAGAACAGGAAGTGGGCAATAACTTTACTGGGTGTTTTTTATAGGCCACCCAATAGTAACAGGGATATCGAGGAGCAGATAGGGAAACAGATCCTGGAAAGGTGTAATAATAACAGAATTGTCATGATGGGAGATTTTAATTTCCCAAATATCGATTGGCATCTCCCTAGAGCAAGGGGTTTAGATGGGGTGGAGTTTTTTCGGTGTGTTCAGGAAGGTTTCTTGACACAATATGTAGTTAAGCCTACAAGAGGAGAGACTATACTTGATTTGGCATTGGGAAATGAACCCAGTCAGGTGTCAGATCTCTCAGTGGGGGAGCATTTTGGAGATCATGATCATAATTCTACAAACGTATCTCCTTTACAATAGCATTGGAGGGAGATAGGAGCAGACAAGTTAGAAAAGCATTTAATTGGAGTAAGGGGAATTAAGAGGCCATCAGGCAGGAAATTGGAAGCTTAAATTCGGAACAGATGTTCTCAGGGAAAAGTATGGAAGAAATGTGGCAAATGTTCAGGGGATATTTGTGTGTGGTTCTGCATAGGTATGATCCAATGAGACAGGGAAGTTATGATAGGGTACAGGAACCGTGGTGTACAAAGGCTGTAATAAATCTAGTCAAGAAGAAAAGAAAAGCTTACAAAAGGTTCAGAGAGCTAGGTAATGTTAGAGATCTAGAAGATTATAAGGCTAACACGAAGGAGCTTAAGAAGGAAATTAGGAGAGCCAGAAGGGGCAATGAGAAGGCCTTGGCAGGCAGGATTAAGGAAAACCCCAAGGCATTCTTCAGGTATGTGAAGAACAAGAGGATAAGACGTGAAAGAATAGGACTTATCAAGTGTGACAGTGGGAAAGTGTGTATGGAACCGGACGAAATAGCAGAGGTACTTAATGAATACTTTACTTCAGTATTCACTATGGAAAAGGATATTGGCGATTGTAGTGATGACTTGCAGTGGACTGAAAAGCTTGAGCATGTAGAAATTAAGAAAGAGGATGTGCTGGACCTTTTGGAAAGCATCAAGTTGGATAAGTCTCTGGGACCGGATGAGATGTACCCCAGGCTACTGTGGGAGGCAAGGGATGAGATTGCTGAGCCTCTGGCGATGATCTTTGCATCATCAATGGGGATGGGATTCCAGAGGATTGGAGTGTTGCAGATGTTGTTCCTTTATTCAAGAAAGGGAGTAGAGATAGCCCAGGAAATTATAGACCAGTGAGTCTTACTTCAGTGATTGGTAAGTTAATGGAGAAGATACTGAGAGGCAGGATTTATGAACATCTGGAGAGGTATAATATGATTAGGAATAGTCGGCATGGCTTTGTTAAGGGCAGGTCATGCCTTACGAGCCTGATTGAATTTTTTTGAGGATGTGACTAAACACATTGATGAAGGAAGAGCAGTAGATGTAGTGTATATGGATTTCAGCAAAGCATTTCATAAGGTACCCTATACAAGGCTTATTGAGAAAGTAAGGAGGCATGGGATCCAAGGAGACATTGCTTTGTGGATCCAGAACTGGCTTGCCCACAGAAGGCAAAGATTGGCTGTAGACGGGTCATATTCTGCATGGAGGTCGGTGACCAGTGGTGTGCCTCAGGGATCTGTTCTGGGACCCTTACTTTTCATGATTTTTAAATGACCTAGATGAGGAAGTGGAGGGATGGGTTAGTAAGTTTGCTGATGACACAAAGGTTGGATGTGTGGTGGATAGTGTAGAGGGCTGTCAGAAGTTACAGCGGGACATTGATAGAATGCAAAACTGGGCGTGGCAGATGGAGTTCACCCCAGGTAAGTGTGAAGTGGTTCATTTTGGTATATCAAATATGATGGCAGAATATAGTGTTAATGGTAAGACTCTTGGCAGTATGGAGGATCAGAGGGTTCTTGGGGTTCAAGTCCATAGGACGCTGAAAGCAGCTGCGCAAATTGACTCTGTGGTTAAGAAGGCGTACGGTGCATTGGCCTTCATCAACCGTGGAACTGAATTTAGGAGCCGAGAGGTAGTGTTGCAGCTATATAGGGACCCTAGTCAGACCCCACTTGGAGTACTGTGCTCAGTTCTGGTCACCTCACTACAGGAAGGATGTGGAAACCATAGAAAGGGTGCCGAGGAGAATTACAAGGATGTTGCCTGGATTGGGGAGCATGCCTTATGAGTGAACTTGGCCTTTTCTCCTTGGAGCGACGAGGATGAGATGTGACCTGATAGAGGTGTATAAGATGATGAGAGGCAGTAATCGTGTGGATAGTCAGAGGCTTTTTTCCCAGGGCTGAAATGGCTGCCACAGGAGGGCACAGGTTTAAGGTGCTGGGGAGTAGGTACGGAGGAGATGTCAGGGGAAAGTTTTTTTACGCAGAGAGTGGTGAGTGCGTGGAATGGGCTGTCGGCAGTGGTGGTGAAGGCGGATATGATAGGGTCTTTTAAGGGACTTTTGGATAGGTACATGGAGCTTAGAAAAATAGAGGACTATGGGTAAGCCTAGTAATTTCTATGGTAGGGACACGTTGGGCACAACTTTGTGGGCCGAAGGGCCTGTATTGTGCTGTAAGTTTTCTATGTTTCTATGTTTCTATGGTGGTGTGGGACTTCAGGCTTCTGTATCTCCTGTCCAACGGGGACAGTGAGTAGAAGGCTTGGCCCAGACCGTGGGGATCTTTCACGATGGACGTTGCCTTCTTGAGTCACCACCTCCTGTAGATACTACCGATGGTGGGGAGGGATGTGTCTGTGGTGTACTGGGCCTGCAGTTTCCTCCATTCCTCTGCATTTAAATTGAACAGCATGTAGTCAGCGATGGGTGTAAAATCATTTAGGGGATTTGAAGTGAGTTGGAGGCACCTCAGTCTCTGTCACTGTCTGTGAATGTAGTTGAAAACAAAGGCATTTGAATGAATTTCTAAGTTTTGGTGGCTCGGGAGTGTGAGCTGTGGTGAGGGTCAATCAAAGGGAAATCTATTAACACTCACATTAAGCAGATCATTGACGTAACTGACCTTACAAGTTTAATTATCCACTCATCATTATGAAAGATCTGATCTGGTCCCACCCTGTGATCAATCAAAACACATCAACACTATCTTTATCAAATAGTCACTGAAGGTAGAGATCTTTAAACACTGAGGTATACGGGCATTCTCATTCTTTTGCCATGGCTGAAGATTCACACAGGTGGGTACATACACGTACATGCACAAACACATTGGCACACCCATACACACACACACATGCACACACACTCACACTTCCTCTCTCTCTCACACACACACTCACACATGACTTCTCCATCTCTCTCTCAAACACACCCACATATGCATGCACGAATGTAACATGTACACACACATCATAATAAAGACAACGCATACGCGTGTGCATGCACCCCATCTAATACAAACATACACGCAGACACATAACTCACATGCAAGCTCATGTCTGCATACACACAAATAGCAAATAAATGTATGGCACATGCATGTTCACACAGACATACACAAAGGAGGGCTTGAGTTATAAAGGGAGCAGGATAGGCCGGGTCTGTTTTCCTGAAGTGAAGGAGGTTTGCTAAAGAGGTTTGTAGAATCGTGAGGGGCATAGATAAGGTGGATGGTCAGAATCCTTTTCCCCAGGGTAGGGGAGTCTGTAATTGTACTCGTCTCAACCACTTCCTCTGGCAGCTCATTCCACAGACCCACCACCCTCTCTATGTAAAAAAAAGTTGTCCCTCATGTCCCATTTAAAACTTTCCCCTTTCACCTTAAACCTCTAGATCTTGGTTCTATTTCTCTGGGAAAAGGACTGTCTCTGCCCCTCATGATTTTATACATGTCTATAAGGTCACCTCCTCATTCTCCTATGCTCCAAGCAATAAAGACCCCGTCTAGTCAATCCTTCCTTGTAACTCAGGCACTCAAGCCCTGGCAATATTCTTGTACAACTTCTCTGCGCTCTTTCCAGTTTAATGATGAGTTTCCTATAACTGGGTGGCCATAGCTGTACACTGGATCACCACCATTTTGTCCAGCTACAACATAACATCCCAACTGTCTGATAAAGACCACCTTCACTAGGTCTGTGTGGGTCCCTGGATGGTGGGACAGGAAAGAGGTAAATGGGCAGGTCAGACATTTAAAAACTCTTAAGATCCTGAGAAGTCTCAAAGGGGTTGCATTTGGGGAGTGTGTCTTCTCCTGTAAGAGAATCTAAAACAGGTGGCGGAATAACTTTTAAAACTAAGGGGGTGTCTGTTTACAAGAGAATCATTTCTCCCAGCAGGGAGGTGGGTCTCCAGTGCTCTTTCCCACAAATGGGTTGGGGAAAGCAGATTCTGTGGGTGTTTTTACAGTGGGGGGGGGAGGCAGAGTTCGTTTCTTGGTAAGTGAGGGGCGAGAAAGGTCAGTGGGATCAGAGGGGAGGTGGAGTGGGGCTCACTGTCAGATAAGGTGTAATATTTTTGAATGGGCAGTGTAGGGATGGGACTGGCAGTGGGAGGATGGAAGGTTGTTTCAGAGGGACTGTATCCCTGTTAGTGGTGGAACTGGTGCTGACGTCACTGGTGGTGATGATGTGAACAGTGACGTCACAATAGAGGTTATTATGTTACACTGGAGATAATTATGCCATATTAGAGATGCTTATATCACAGTGTAGCCAATGATGTCATATTAGACGATGATGTAATATTACAGGCAATAATGTCACTAGAGATGGTGTCACATTACATTAGAGATAATGGCGATGATGTTATATTTCAGGCAATGGTGTCATATTAAAGGCACCATAGTAACGTAGCAGTTAGCACAGCGCCATTACAGCTCGGGGCATAGGAGTTCAGAGTTCAATTCGAACTTCAACTGTAAGGAGTCTCCCTGTGGAATGCGTGGGTTTTCTCTGGATGCTCAGGTTTCCTCCCACAGTCCAAAGACTTACCAGTTGACAGTTTAATTGGTCATTGTAAATTGTCTGCGATTAGGCTTGGGATGAATCAGGGATTGCTGGGCGGCATATCTCGAGGGTGCAAAAGGGCCTACCGATAAACAGATAAGGTCAGTTTGGAGTCATTAATGTTGCATTGGAAGTGACGCTGGAACAGTGTGGGCAATGATACCCAACATTGTATGCAATGGTGTCACATTGTAGCGATGATGTCACATGGTATATGATACTTCCACATTGTAGGATGTCACGTTGGAGATGATGACATCAGATGTGATGAAGTCAGTTTGGAAGTGCTGATGACTCATTGACTGTAGTATCTGCTGGGGCATGGCAGCTCTGTGTTGGACGTGGTGATATCACGTCGGCAGTGTTGACAACACAGGGCAACACACATAAAAAGCTGGAGGAACTCAGCAGGCCAGGCAGCATCTATGAAAATGTGTAAAACAGTCGAGACCCTCCATCGAGTTCCTCCAGTATTTTGCTTAGGAGTTCCAGCATCTGCAGATTTTCTCATGTTTGACGAAACACGGGATGCGATGACATCACGTCAGGATATCGTGGCATCGCACTGTCCGTGATGACATCATCCCTGGAAGGGACGGACCTTCCTGGAGTGATGAAGTCACATCGGGTGCGGTGACCTCGCCTCATCTGAGAGTGCGAGGGGCAGACCAGGGGATACATGCGTGGGATCCTGCCGTGCGCGGAGATGCCACCAGGGTTGCAATAGGCTGCTGCGGGACCAGCTCTGTGAGTGGGATCTTGCCCTGCGCGGGCCACGGGACAGACCGGCCGCAGCAGATTCAGGCAGCCTGACTACAGAACACCAGACTTGGCAGCACTTCACACAGAACAGCACTTGCACACATTCTCTGCAAAATCGCCTTTGATAAACTGGCTGATTGAAGGCGATCGTTTGTCAATTAAGTTGCTCTCTCTCACCGCAGGACGTTCCTCCCCAGCTTCCCCCTTCCTTCCTCGCTGCCGATCACATCTGGCACTCTGCGTCGGCGGCTCCCTTCACCTTTCCGGCTCTCCTTCCCTCCCTCCCCTCCCCTCATCTCCCATTATTCCACCACTTATCCTGCTCCGCGACACCCCTTCCTTCTATCCCTCTATTCTCGACCTCTCACCTCTGTCACACACTCTGTCTCTCTGTCCTACCATCCTACCCTCTCTTTCACTATTGATTCGCCTCATCCTTCCCTTCCTATATTATCACCTGTAAACATTTGTATTTCTCTCTCTCCCCCTCTCATGACCTCTTCCCCTCTCACCGCGCACTCTTTTCTCTTTCTCCTTCTCACTGATTCTCTTTGTCGCAGTCTCTCCTCACCTAATCTTTCCTCTCGCTATCTCTCCTCTTTCGCTTTTTACCTCTTTGCTCTCGTCATCTCCCTCCTCTTTTCACTATCTCATTCCTCTCATGATCTCTCCTCCCTGCATCTCACACTCTCATCTCTCTTTCCTCTCACTCTATCTCTCTTCCTCACTCTCTTTCGTCTCTCCCCTTTCCAACTTCCAACTTCCTGGCTTTCCTTCCCCATCTCTCCCCACGCTCTCTCTCACACCCTCACCATCTCTGCCACGCTAACTCCAGACCTTTGCCCCTCTCTTTTACCTTTCCCCTTCTCTCTTTTTGACCCCTCTCCTTCTCTCAACACGCATTCTCTCTTCCTTTCATCCGCTTCTCTCTCCCCTCTCTCACACATCCTCCCTCTCTCCAACGCTTCCTTCCTCTCGGTCTCTCTAAATCCACACTCTCCATGTCCTATTTCCCTTCTCTTTCCCTCCCTTTCTGTCTCCCTCCCACACCCCCCTCCTTCACATTCTGCTACTCTCCCTCTCTCCCCTCTCTTTCACACCATTTCCCTGGCCCCTCCCTCGCCCCCTCTTCTCTCTCTCCCTCATCTTCCCAACCCAACTCTCGCTCTCCTCCTCTTTTCCCTCTCCGTCTCCCTCTCTCCTTCCTTTCCTTTCCTCTCTCTCCATTTCCCTCCCCTTCCTTCTCTCTCTGTGCATCTATCTCTCCCCCCACCGTTCCTTCCCCATTCCTATTCTTCTCTCGGCTTCCCTCTATGTCCATTTCTCTATATCTCCCTCACTCTCCCTCATCTCTCCCTCTTCCCTCCATCTATTTCTCCCTCAGCCTCTCCTCTTATTTCTCTCTCCCTCTCTTTAAAATTCCTCCCCTATATTTTCCTTTCCACGTCCCACACCCTCCCCTCCTTTCCTCTCTCTTCTCCCTCTCTCCTTCCCTCTTTCGCTCCTCTCTCTCCCTCACTCCCTCCTCTCCACACTACACCCCCCCTCTCTCTCTCTCTCTCTCATTTTTTTTAAATATTTAAAGCCCCCCTCTCAACTGCGCGGCTCCAACACAAACAGATCAAAAGGCTGGCCCGGGCCATTAGCTACAGTTGGTGATTGATAAGTTATCGATCCCGGAGTCAGACCGAACACACAGTGTTCTGTGTACCGGTTGCGCGTTGAACTCTGTAAAGTTGTAGCCGCGGGTTATATAACAATGAGGCGAGTCTGAACGGTAGCAATGTTTGAAACGCAGCTAACAGCACAGCGAGTAACTAAATCGATAATTAATGACTTTGAATAATTTAAATGATCGATTTTTTTCTCTCACACAACAAGGAAAGCGTGCCTGCTATGTTTTTTTAGCCTGAACGCCAGAGAGATTCAAACCTTTGCAATCCAGCTTCGATATATTTTTTAATAACAGTAAACTTAAGCGAGTAAGTGGATTTATAATCAGACACCCCATGTAAAGAACAACCTTGCTTTCGGGCTGATGTACGACGGTCTAACTAAAGGGAAAAAACAACATCAGCCAACTCCCTCAGCTACTTGTTATAACGTTACTTCGGGAGGATCGGACAAGTTGAAAGCGATTGTAAAGCGCTAGTCAAAACTAACAAGGAAGTTAAAAAAAACAGCGCTTTATATCTGCGCTGAGTCGCTGCCGGCAGCCCACGGGGTAGAGATGGTATTCCGCTTTGATAGCTAAAAAATGTATCACCTCCGAAATCAAACAGTAAATTACTTAAAGCCGCAGAGAGCCAGGGAGGAGGTCGACATCACAGCAGAGGCAGGGAGAAAGGAATGTGCGGGAGGGGGTGGGAGGAGGAGGTGGGAAGGGAGACTCGGAGAGGGGGCTGCAGACAGTCCCGAAGAGTCAGGCGAGGGCAGGGGTTTGGGGAGAGGGAGGTGGGAGAGGGGTGACGGGGTTGGGGAGGGGGCCACAGAGCTATAAAAGGTGCTCAACAGTACACGGGCGTACACAGAGGACACATCAGTACACAGATATACAGAGTCCCATTGTTGGTGCAGCCGTTGCTGGAGTGGGCCAGGACTGGAGTGGGAGACCTTGACTCAACAGGTTTTGGCGAGAACAGGTGGAGGGTAAAGGTGCGGAGTCTTTTGGAACCGTTTAGTGATTGTAGACCTTAAGCTGCAGAAGTTAGTCAAAGGTATAACAAGTGTGGGCAGGATGGCATCTACGGCAGGGGAATGCTCCTCCAGTAAGATGTGGGATTGCAGGGTACCCTGATGAATATATCTGCAGGAACTGCCCCCAACTTCTTCTCCTGAATGCCGAGGTCCACAAACTGGAGGTGCTCAGGACCAACCAGGAGGCCAAGAACCTCATAGATGAAACCCATAGGTCACACCCAGAGTGCACGCTTCACACAGTTCGATGGGTGACCACCAGGAGAAGTAAGGTGTGTAAGCAGCAGGTGCAGGGTTCCCCAATGGCCATTCTCTTCAGCAACAAGTATACTGCTGAGGTGGGGTGAAGCAACAGCCAGGCCAGTAGCACTGTGGCCAGCTCTGAGGCTCTGCAGGGAAGGGTAAAGTTAGGCAGAGTGACAGCGATAGGAAACTCCTATCACTGGGAATGGACAGGAGATTCTGTGGCCATGAAAGAGACACCAGCATGGTGTGTTGCTAGGGTCCAGGATGCCTCAGAGTGGCTGCAGAATATTCTCAAGGGGGAGGATGAGCAGCCAGAGGTCATGGTGCAGATTGGCACCAATGACATAGGTGGAAAGGGGGAAAGGGATCCTTCACTGTGAGTATAGGGAGTTAGGAATGAGACTGAAGAGCAGGACCTCCAAGGTAGTAATCTCTGGATGGCCACGTACGAGTCAGGGTAAGAATAGACTGATAGTACGAATGAATGAGTGACTGAGGAACCAGTGCAGGGGGCAGGTTCAGGTTCTTCGATAATTGGAATCTTTTCTGGGGTAGGCGTGACTTGCACAAGGGTGAAGGGTTACACCTGAACTAAAGGGGTCCCAGTATCTGGGAAGTTTGCTAGTGCTACTTTTCAGGGTAAAAGTAATTTGGCAGGGGGTTGGGAACCAAAGCATCAGGTCAGAAAGTGAAGGGATGGAGAGGAAGGTAGATGTCAGGGCTGGTAAGATAGACAGGAGCAAAGTAATAGATATGGTGGGGTGGATAGCTTGAGATGTCTGTGTTTTAATGGTAGGAATACTATGGGTAAAGGCGATGAACAGAGCTCGAATCAGTACGTGGGTCTATGATGTTGTGGCCTTTACAGAGACCTGGTTGAGAGAGAGACAGGCATGGGTGCTTAATGTCCCAGGGTTTGGATGTTTTAGAAAAGATAGAGAGGGAGGTAAAAGAGATGGAGGAGTTATACTACTAATCAGGGACAATATCACAGCTTCACTCAGAGGGGACATAATGGAGGGTCTATTCACTGAGTCTATATGGGTAGAACTCAAAAACAGGATGAGTGCAATTACTCTAATAGGATTGTGCTACAGAAACCCCGACCCCTCTTACACACACACACACACACACACACACACACACACACACACACACACAAGTCACCAGGACATCGAGGAACAGATATGCAAGCAGGTAAAGGACAGGTGTGAAAACAATGTTGTCATGGGGGATTTCAACTTCCCTAATATAAACTGAGACGTTCTGAGCGCAAGAAGTTTAGATGGGGCAGAATTTGTTAGATGCATTCAGGAGGGTTTCTGAAATCAATATGTAGACAGTTTAACAAGAGGAGAGGCTGTACTCGACTTGGTGTTCAGTAATGAGCCTGGCCATGTGGCCAACCTGAGCAGTTAAGGAACAGTGACCACAACTCCTTAGATTTTCAGGTAGCCATGCATACAGATAAGTATAGACCTTATGAGAGTATTAAATTGGAGTAGGGGAAATCATTAGAGCATTAAGCAGAAACTACAGAGAGTTAATTGGGAACAGCTGTTTTGGGGCAAGTCCATATCTGACATGTGGAGGATGTTTAAAGACCAATTGTATAGAGTAGAGGACAGGTAAGTGGGTCAGAAGGTAGAATAAGGACTCTTGGATGATGAGAGAGGTGATGAATTTTGTCAAGAACAAAAAGGAAAAGTATGTAAAGCTTAGGAAGCTACAATCAAACAGAGCCCTTGAGGCTTATAAAGAAGCCAGAAAAGAAATGAAGAAGGAATCAGGACAGGCAGGAGGGGCCAAGGAAAGTCAATGGTAAGTAGTTATTGAAGAGAATCCCAAAGCATTCTACATACGTCAAGAGCAAGGAGATAACTAGGGAGAGGGTAGGACCACTCTAGGATAAAGGGTGGAATATTTGCTTGGATGAGGAGGTTGTGGGCGAGGTCCTTAATGAGCACTTTGCATCAGTATTTACCACGGACGAGGACGTGGAGGATAGGGAGATTAGTACTAAGCATATTGATAGGCTAGGGCACTTTAAGGTAAAGATGGAGGTAGTGTTCAATCTCTTAAGGAGCAGTAAGGTGGATAGGTCCCCAGAGTCTGATGTGATATACCTCAGGTTATTGAGAGAGGCAAGAGAAAAGATTGCTGAAGCCTTGAACAATATCTTCACATTCTCTCTAGCCACATGCAAGGACTGGCAAGTAGCTAATGTTGTTTCATTATTCAGGAAGGGAACCAGGGATAATCCTGGAAACTATAGGCTGATGAGTCTCACGTCAATGGTAGGGAAGTTACTGGAGAGAATTCTGAGGGATGAGCATTTGGAAAAACCATGGCCTAATTAGGGAGATCCAGCATGGCCTTGTGCAGGCAAAATCTATCTTACTAACCTGATTGAGTTTTTTGAAGAGGAGACAAGGGTAATTGATGAAAGTAGAGCTGAGGCTGTTGTTTACATTGATCTTAGTAAGACGTTTGACAAAGTCCTTCATGGGAGGCTTACCCAGAAGATTAAGATGTATGGGACAAATGATGAATTGGCTGTTTGGATTCAGAACCGGTTTGCCCATAGAAGCGAGAGAGTAGTGATCAAAGGGACTTATTTTAGCTGGAGCCCAGTGATCAGTAACATTCCACAAGGACCTGTTTGTCATCTGTACTGGGACCTGTTTGTCATATATACAGTATATGTTCCCAGGGTTGAAACATCTAATACCAGCAGGCACGCATTTAAGGTGAGAGGGGGTAACTTCAATGCAGATGTGACTTCAATGCCTGGAAGGCACTGCCTGGGGTGGAAGCAGAGACATTAAAAACATTTAGGAGATGTTTAGGTAGGCATGTGAATGTGAGGAAAATGGAAGGGTATGGACATTTGGTAGACAGAAGAGATTGGTTTAGTTCGCCAATTTAATTGGTTCGGCACTCATTGTGAGCAGAAGGGCCAAGTTCTGTACAGTAGTGTTCTATCTTCAATGTACATAACAGTAGACAAATATACACATCCATACACAGATATACAGAGAGTACATGTTGGTACACAGATATACACAGACTACACATCTTTACACAGATAGACACAGAGTACACATCTGTACAAAGACACCACTGAAAGTGTCACAGGGTTCATACCATCACTTAGAACAGTAACACATTCTTCAGCCCGGTTGGTCCATACTGACCATGATTCCCATCTAAACTCGTCCTATTCCCATATCCTTCCAACTCTTTCCTATCCGTGTACCCATCTAAGTTCCTTTTAACTGTTAATGTACTAGTCCTGCCTCAACCACTTCCTCTGGCAGCTCATTTCAAATTCACTTACCACCCTCTGTGAAAAGAAGTGGCCCTATTAAATCTCTCCCCTCTCACTTTAAACCTCTTATGGTCTATTCTCCACCTGGCAAAAGGACTCAAGAGTATTCACACTGTCTATGCCCCTCAGGATTGTATTTGCTTCTGTAAGTTCACCCTTCAGTCTGTTACGCTCCATGGAATTAAGTTCTTGCCCACCCAACCTTCACTTATACCTCAGTTTCTCAAATTCTGGCAAGATGAAACTATAAGACCATAAGACATAGGAGTAGAATTAGGCCACTTGGCCCATCGAATCTGCTCTGCCATTCCATCATGGCTGATTTATTAATCAGCTCAACACTATTTTCCTGCCTTCTCCCTGTAACGTTCTGACTAACCCAGAACCTGTTAACCTCCGCTTTAAATATACTGAATGACTTGGCCTCCACAGCCATCCATGGCAATGAATTCCATAGATTCACCACATTCTGGCTAAAGAAATTCTTTCTTAGCTTTGTTCTAAATGGGCATCCCTCTGGTCCTAGTCTCAACCACTATAGGAAACATCCACTCTGTCTAGGCCTTTTAACATTCGATAACTTTCAATGAGATCCCCACCCCTACTTATTCTTCTAAACTACAGTGAGTACAAGCCCATATCCTTCAAACTCTCCATATACTTTACCCCTTTAATTCCTGGAATCATTCTCAGGAATCTCCTCTGGACCCTCTCCAATGCCAGCATATCTTTTCTTAAATAAAGGACCTAAAACTGCTCACAATACTCCAAGTGCAGTCTGACCAATGCCTTATAAAGGTTTAGCAACACATCCTTGCTCTTATATTGTAATCCTCTTGAAATGAATGCTAAGATTGCATTTGCCTTCCTTACCACCGACTCAACCTACAAATTAACCTTTAGGGATTCTTGTACAAGTACTCCCAGGTCCCTTTGCACCTCAGATTTTTCAATTTTCTCCCCATTTGGAAAATAGTTTATACCTTTATTCCTTTGACCAAAGTGTATGACCATGAACTTCCCTACACTGTATTCCATCTGCCCATTCTCTCAATCTTTCCATTTCCCTTTGTAGACTCCCTGCTTAATCAACCCCTTCACTTATCTTTATTTCATCTATAAACCTGGTTACAAAGCAATCAGTTCCAACATCTAAATCATTGACATATAACGTGAACAGAAGTGGTCCTAATTCCAAACTCCGCAGAACACCACTTGTCACCAGCAGCTGATCAAAATAAGCTCCTTTTATTCTGACTCTTTGCTTTCCGCCAATCGGCCAATTTATACATCCTTATGAATCTTTTCTCCACTCTTCCCAGTTTAATAACGGCTTTTCCAAATCACATTTGCTGGTTCCCCCTTAGCTATTCTACAATATAAAAGGCAGTGCCTCAGTAGGGCAGCATCCATCATTAAGTACTCCTGCCACCCAGTATTTGCCCTCTTCTCATTGCTATCATCCAGGAGGAGGTACAGGAACTTGAAGACACACATTCAATGATTCAAGAACAGCTTCTTCCCCTCTGCCATCAGATTTCTGAATAGTTCATGAACCCATGAGCACTAAATCACTATTTCTGTGCTCTTTTTACACTACTTGGTTTATATTATAATATTTCTTATTATAATTTATAGTATATTTTGTGTACTGCATTGTACTGCTGCCACAAATTTGACGGTGTATGTCAGTAGCATATATGTAAGGATATATCTGCAGAGAGATGCCAGAGCCAATAACATCCTGAAGGACCCTACCTGCTGTTTGTTCCGCTTCCATCAGAAAGGAGCTCAGGTCCACCAGACTCAAAAGCAGTTGCTTTCCTCAAGCAGTAAGGCTGATCAACCCCTCCACCCACGAGCCCACCCCTCCACACCCCCAACCACCACTACTTTATCATTCCCTGTCAGGGTCACCTTATGTACAGACACTGCCATGCCTAGTGTCAATTTGTGGGCATACAATCCAGCGATGTCTATAAGCTATCTTATGTATTTATATCTATTGTGTTTTCTTATTATTGTGTTCTTTTTTGGTTGAGTTTTTTTCTGCTGCATCGGATCTGGAGCAACAATTATTTAGTTCTCCTTTCCATTTGCATACTGGAAATGACATTAAACAATCTTAAACAATAATGAGCTGGATTTTTGATATCACATCTTCAGAAGATTCTAAAAAATGTAATCAAACATATTTCTTTTCCCTATTTCCCTATTGACACTGTTTGCCAATTATCTGGAGCGTAGGCTGTTGTGTGTCCTGATACAGCTATTTCTGTAAAATAGATAGACTGTGATTACACGAAGATCACCTATATTTTACACTCAGTGTCCTGACTGATGAAGGGCAGTGTGTCAAATGCCTTCTTCAGCACCCTAACTCCACTTACAGGGAACCATGTGCCTGAACACCAAGGTCCCTCTTTTCCATTACCTCCAGGACTTACCATTAACTGTGCAAGTCCTACTTTTTTTTGACTTGCCAAAATGCAAAGTGTCGCACTATCACTGTAGACTAGAACTAAGGGACATAGCCTCAAGATTCAGAGGAATAGATTTAGAATGGAGATGAGAAGGAACTGCTTTTCCCAGAGAGTGGTGAATCTGTGGAATTCGCTGCCCAAGGAGCAGTGGAGGCCACCTCAGTAAGTATATTTAAGACAAAGTTGGATAGATTTTTGCGTAGTAGGGGAATTAAGGGTTATAGGGAAAAAGCAGATAGGTGGTGATTAGCTCATGGCCAGATCAACCATGATCTTATTGAATGGCAGAGCAGGCTCGATGGGCCAGATGGCCGACTCCTGCTCCTATTTCTTATGTTCTTATCAGAATTAAACTCCATTTGCCGTATCTCAACAAATGTAATCAGCAGATCGGAATGCCCCTGCAAATTTTGATGATAATCCTCTGTACTACATATTTTAGTGTGTGGGCACGTGGCCAAGTGGTTAAGGCATTCGACTAGCAATCTGAAGGTTGTGAGTTGGAGCCCCAGCTGAGGCAGCGTGTTGCGTCCTTGAGCAAGGCACTTAATCACACAGCGCTCTGCGACGACACTGGTGCCAAGCTGTATGGGTCCTAATGCCCTTCCCTTGGACAACATCGGTGTCGTGGAGAGGGGAGACTTGCAGCATGGGCAACTGCCAGTCTTCCATACAACCTTGCCCAGGCCTGCGCCCTGGAGAGTGAAGACTTTCCAGGCGCAGATCCATGGTCTCGTAAGACTAACGGGTGCCTTAATTTAACATATTTTATCTGCAAACTCACTCCCCATGCCTTGTGCATACTAATCCAAGTCGTGAATATGGGTGACAAACAACCCAGCTCTGACCCCTTGAAGGTGGTGAAGAAGGCATTTGGCATGCTTGCCCTCATCATTTGGGGGACTGGGTTAGGATGCATTGCAGCTTGGTAGGGCAACGTCTCTGCTCATGACTTCAGGAAACTGCAAAGAGTTGTGGACACAGCCCAGACTTGTGGCCAGGATAAAACGCCCAGCATTATCAAAGACCCCACCCACCCCGGACATTCTCTCCTCTCCCCCCTCCCTTCAGGCAGAAGACACAAAACCCAGAAAGCACATACAACCAGACTCAAGGGAAGCTTCTACCTCTCTGTTCTAAGCGGTTCCCTAGTACAATGAGATGGACATGACCTCACAATCTTTGTTGTGACCTTCCAACTTATTGGTCAACATGAGGACTTGGACTACCAGAACGGGTGACAGCTTCTTCCCTCAGGCTGTGAATACCACCACCAAGGTCTCGTCACTAGGACTAGGAGCTGTTTACTGTTTACCTGTACACTTCATATGCATTTTAAATTATATTTTGTTAAATTATTTGGGAATTATATGTATTGCAGGTGCACCATTGTCTGGAGGAATGTTGTATCATTTGTCTGTATATATGTACAGTCAGATGACAATAAACTTGACCTTGAACCATTGTCTGATTCCATTGTCTGCCTGCTCTGCACTTTATTCTGCATACTGTTATTATTTTACCTTGTTCTACCTCAACGCACTGTACAATGATCTGATCTGTATGGACAGTATGTAAGACAAGCTTCTTGCTGCATCTCGCTCGGTACATTTGACAATAATAAACCAATTTCAATTCCATTTCCAGTTTCAAACACCGGTTAGACCACACATGGAGTATTGCGCGCTGATGTGGATGCCCCACTATGGGAAGGTCTGGTAGTAAGAGAGGGAGTACAGTGTGTTGCCTGGAACAGAGGGCTGTGATTATCAGGTGAGATTGGAGAGACTGGGTTTATTCTCACTGGAATGGAGGCGGCTGAGGGGGTAAACCTTTATCATAATGAGGGCCACAGATAAGAATAAGAGACAGAATTCTTCTCCCAGGGGAGGGGAGCCTCGAATGTGAGAGCACAGGCTGGACGTGAAGGTGGAGGAAGTGTGCAGGAGTGAAAGGTCTCCATTGCATTCCAATGGCACTGGACCCGGAGCCCGACCTGGCTGGGACTGTGTGGTGGCTACCAATGCATCAGCTCCCCCATGTTGAACAAAGCCATGTACAGGTGTTCTCCATTCAGGAAATGCACCCTAACATATGTGAATCCTGAACCTGGATGTAGATCAAACACCCCCACAGATATAATCTGTCTCCCAGCACAAACACACCCACGCACTCCGAGGGGAGACTGTATATGAGCTGAACACTGGCACGATGAGGGTTAACGAGATCCGTTCACCACTTATATAAGACAAATCCCACAATATCCCAATCACACATTGCCAAAAGCTCATTAACTCTTTCCTCTCCAGGGAAAGCCTGCTTCCCAGAGGAATAGCTTGTTCGGATATCCCAGAGCTAAACAGGAAAATGCAGAGTATTTGAGATGCTGGAATTCGGCGATGTAAAATCATACCGCAGAATGCCTTTGTGTGCTGGTTACAATGTGTTCACCAGCTTCAGTGAGCTCTGCAGAAATGTAAACCAGAGGCCAGGGTAAGTTATCAGGGAAGGAGCAAATGTGTACATGAAAAGGAAGGGCCAAACCTGAGAGCGGGAGAAAGCAGAGGGTGTGTGGGACAGCGAGGGAGAGGGAGAGAGAGAGAGAGAGAGAGACAGACAGACAGACAGACAGACAGACAGAGAGAAAGGCAGAAATGGAGGGGGAATTGGACAGAGACAAGTAGAGAGAGAAAATGGGAAAGTGGAGTGTAAGAGAGAGGGGGAGTATTTCAGAGAGATAGACAGAGAGAGAACAGGGAGGAGAGATAAAGCCTGAGAGACAGAGAGGAATAGAGACAGAGTGAGAGTGAGAAGACAGACAGACAGAGAGATAGAAAGAAAGAGATTGAGTGGGAAGAATGAGTGTGAGATACAGAGAGAGAGAGAGACAGTAAAACAGTTGGAGGAACAGAGAGAGAGGAAGATATAGAAAATCACAGAGAGAGAAAGAGAGAGAACAAGGCAGAATGAGAGAGACAGAAGGAGGGAAAATAGAAAGACAGAGTGAAAGAGAGAGTTTCTGATTCCAATTCTAATAAACATAAGTTCGAGCCCCAGTCGAGGCAGCGTGTGTGTCCTTGAGAAAGGCACTTAACCACACACTGCTCCAGTCCACCCAGCTGAAAATGGGTACTGGCAAAATGCTGGGGGTTAACCTCGTGATAGACTGGCATCCTATACGGGGGGAGTCTCGTACTCTCAGTCACTTCACGCCACGGAAACCGGCATAAGCACTGGCCTGATGAACCTATAAGGCTCGGGACAGACTTTAACCTTGAGCCCCAAAGTAGTCTTAAACCCTGCAAAGGAGGGACTGGCAATCCAATAATCATGGGTGTTATAGACTCATTGAGTTGAAAAGCATAGGAACGGGTTTTTGACCCAACTTCAAATCAGAATTAGAATCATCTTTATTATCACAGACTTAGATGAAGGGAAACTTGTTTTGCCAGAGCAGTAAAATGCGAAGGCATACAACTACTACACAATCATCGAAACCTTTCCATATTGAATGGCCCAGGTAGAGTGGATGTGGAAAGGATGTTTCCTGTAGTGGGTGAAGTCGGGGGTCTCAGAATAGAAGAATGCCCCTTTAGAACAGAGAGCAGAAGAAATTTCTTCAGCCAAAGGATGGTGAATCTGTGAAATTCTTTGCGCGTACGGTTGTGGAAGCAAAGTGATTGGGTATATTTAAAGTGGAGGTTAATAGGTCCTTGATTAGTAAAGGCGCCAAAGGCTATGGGGAGAAGGCAGGAGAGTGGGTTGAGAGGACAAATAAATCAGCCATAATGAAATGGCAGAGCAGACTCAATGGGCCGAATGGCCTAATTCGGTTTCTATGGTCTAATGGTATTATAAATTACAAAATAAGCAAAGAGTGAAATTAAGGAATAATGAAGTAGGACCTTTCAGAAATCTGATGGCGGAGAAGAAGAGCTGTTCCTGAATTGCTGAATGAGGGTCTTTATACTCCGGTACCTCCTGGTTGTGATGAGAAAAGGGCATCTCCTGGGTGGTGAACGTCACCTTCTTGACACACTGCCTATTGATGACATCCTCAGTGATGGGAGGGTTGTGCCAATGATGGAGCTGGCTGGCTAAGTACAACCCTCTACAGTTTCTTGTGATCCTGTGCACTGGAGCCTCCATACTAGACAATGATGGAACCAGACAGAATGCTCTCCACTGTACATCTCCAGAAATTTGCTGGAGTCTTTCATGGCATCCCAAATCTCCTCAACTTCCAAATAAAGTAGAGCTGGTGTGTCTTCTTCATGACTGCACCAATATGCTAACACCCAGGAAGGAGAAGCTGCTCACCCTTTCCACCACGGACCCCTCGGTGAGAATTGGCGTGTGTTCTGCCAACTTCCCCTTCCTAAAGTCCACAATCTGTCCCTTAGTCTTTCAGATGTTTCCTGCAAGGTTACCATTGTGACTCAGTTCAGCTAGCTGATCGATCTTGCTCCTGAATGGCTCCACATTGCCGTCTGAGATTCTGCCAGCAACAGTAGTGTCATCAGTGAATTTATCAATGGCACTTGGCCTGTGCTTAAACCTTGGGTGCCTTGAAAATGCCAACTTTATTTCCCATCTCTACTAATCCTACTTGGCCCCATTAGAGTCTCTTAAACCTAGCAATTGTATTTGATACCACCACCTCCTCTGGCAGTGAGTTCTGATATCAACCAGTCTCTGTTTTCAAAAAAAACCTTATCCCTCTGATCCCCTTTAAAACTCCTTCCTCTCACTTAAAACCTCTGCCTTCTTGTTCCTGTTCTTGATACCCATACCAAGGTGGGGAGGGGGGGAAAGTTCTGACTATCTACCTCATCTATGTCACCCTTACATACTCCACTGCCTCATAAAGTCAGAGTAACACGGCATGTTACTTGATTAACCTTTGAACCAATTTGTCCATGCAGAACATCTAAGCCAGTCCCACTTGCCCTCATTTGGTCCATATCCTTTTAAACCTTTCCTATTCATGCATCTGTCCAAGTGTCTTTGAAACTTTGCAGTTGTACCTGCTTCAGCCATTTTCCGTGCCATCTCCTTCCATAAACCCACTGTGTGTGTGCAAATCTTATCTCTCCAGTCTCCCTTAAACCTTTCCCCTCTCATCTTAAATCTGTACCTTCCCCAACCCTTGGGAAAAAGACCGTGACCATCCAGCTTATCTATCATGACTTAATAAACCTCTATAAAATCATCTCTTAGCCTCCTTTGTCCCAGAGAAAACGGTCCCAGTCTATCCAGTTTCTCCATATAACTCAAGTCCTCCAGTCCTGGTAGTATCCTTGTGATCCTTGTTTACACCCTCTCCAGCTTAAGAACATCCTTCCGATAACTGGGCAACCACAACTGCACACAGTACTCCAAGTGCAGTTTCACCAACGTCTTGTACAGCTTCTCGGCTTCTCGGCTTCTTAGGCTTATTATTGGAAACACAGAACATAGAACATTACAGTACAGTACAGGCCCTTCAGCCCATAATGTTATGCTGACCTCTTAAACCACTCTAAGGTCAATTGAACCCTTGCCTTCCACATAGCTCTCCATTTTTCAGTCATTCATGTCCCAAACTAAGAGTTTCTTCAATGCCCCTATAATGTATCTGTCTCTACCATCTCTGACTCTCTTCACTCTGTGTAAAATAAACTTACTTCTGACCACTCATACTTTCCTCCAATCATCTTAAAATGATACCCCCTGATATTAACTATTCTCACCCTGGGAGAAAGTGTCTGGCTGTCCACTCTATCATTTTTATCATTTTGTACACCTTTATCAAGTCACCTCTCATCCTTCTTCTTACTAATGAAGGCCAATATGCCTAACATCTTCACCATTCTGTCTAGCTGTCTAGCTCTATTCCATAGTACTCCTCAGGGTTCTACCATTTGCTGTGTAAGTCCTGCCCTGGTTTGTCTTACCAAGGTGTAACACCTCACAGTTCATTGACTTAAACTCCATCTGCCACTCCTTGCCCCACTTCCCCAGCTAATCAAAATCTCATCGAAATCTTATTTAACTCTGTCTACACTACTGACACATTTCTTTATTCAGGGTATGAAAGGCTACGGGGTGAGGGCAGAATAATGGGGTTGAGAGGGAAACTAGATCAGCCATGATGAAATGGTGAAGTAGACTGGATGGGCTCCAGGGAATCAAGCCCAGCTTTTGCCCAGACAGTCCCCATAAATGTATCGATAAATAGACCCCATAGATAGGTAGTTAATAAAGTTTTGGCGCATTGGCACGTATATCGGGACATTGAGTACAGGCTTGGGATGTTGAAGTTGTGTAGGTCCTAAGTTAGTTCTATAAGTTGGTGAGGCCAGATTTGGAGTGTCATGTGCTATTCTGGTCACCTACCAACAGGAACGGTATTGTGTTGGTTTCGGGGAGAAGGCAGGAGAATGGAATTGAGAAGCATAATAAATCAGTCATGATGGTGACGCAGACTCGATGGGCCGAGTGGCCTAATTCTCCTCCTATGTCTTATGGTCTTGAAAGAATGCAAAGAAAATTTACAGGGATGTTGCCAGGGCTTGATACCTGCGTTAAGGGGAAAGGTTAGGACTTTATCCCCTGGAGCATGGGAGAATGAGGGGAAATCTTACAGAGACATACAAAATTATGCAGGGTATAGATGGGGGTCAATGCAAGCAAGCCTTCCCCTTGGGTTAGACGACTAAAACTAGCGGTCATGGGTTAAGGGTGAAAGGTGGAATGTTTAAGGGGAGATTTTTTTCACTCAGAGGATGGCGTGAGTGTGGGGTGAGCTGCCAGCAGAAGTGATAGACGCATTGGGGTTTGACAAAATTATAGATAGGTACAGAGATGGGAGGGGTATGGAGGGTGGTAGTCTGAGTGCAGGAAATGGGACTGGGCCGACATGGAAAAAATAGGCCAAAGGGTCTGCTTCTGTACTGTGGTGCTCTATGACTCTATGACTATATCTAAAGTAATTCAAACCACCTCCTTCTCATAGTGTGGGTGACTAGAACAGAAATGGGTAATGACTGAAGGTCTTTCACTAAAGAACTCCAACTAGTGAACATTTAAGGTTTAAGATCGGGCAGCGAGGAGGGCAGATGATGTGTTGCCCACTATTGTGAGAGGATTTGCATACAGGCCATCAAGTCATAGAGTCACGCAGCACGGAAGCAGGATCAAAGGGATATTCTGACCGAGGTCCCACCAACCTTGACCTATTGAATTGGATTGAATTGACTTTATTACTTACATCCTTCATATACATGAGGAGTAAAAATCTTTACATTATGTCTCCATCTAAATGTGCAATGTGCAATTTATAGTAATTTATAGTAAATATTATGTACAACAGGATAGACAATATAGCATAGAAATACAATTGTATCAGTGTGAATTAAGCAGTCTGATGTCCTGGTGGAAGAAGCTGTCCCAGAGCCTGTTGGTCCTGGCTTTTATGCTGTGGTACCGTTTTCCAGATGATAGCAGCTGGAACAGTTTGTAGTTGGGACGACCTGGGTCCCCAGTGATCCTTCAGGCTCTTTTTACGCACCTTTCTTTGTAAATGTCCTGAACAGTGGGAATTTCACATCTACAGATGCACTGGGCTGTCCGCACCACTCTCTGCAGAGTCCTGCGATTCAGGGAGGTACAGTTCCCATACCAGGCAGTGATACAGCCAGTCAGGATGCTCGCAATTGTGCCCCTGTAGAAAGTTCTTAGGATTTGGGGGCCCATACCAAACTGCTTCAACCGTCTGAGGTGAAAGAAGTGCTATTGTGCCTTTTTCACTACACAGCTGGTGTGTACAAACCACACGAGATCCTCGGTGATGTTTATGTCGAGGAATTTAAACTTGTTCACCCTCTCAGCCCCAGATCCATTGATGTCAATAGGGGTTAGCCTGTCTCCGTTCCTCCTGTAATCCATAACCAGCTCCTTTGTTCTTGCCACATTGAGGAAGAGGTTGTTTTCTTGACACCACTGTGTCAGGGTGATGACGTCTCCTCCATAGGCTGCCTCATTATTATTTGAGATTAGGCCAATCAGTGTAGTGTCATCGCAAATTTAATTAGCAGATTGAAGCTGTGGGTGGTGACATAGTCATGGCTATACAGAGAGTGAAGGAGGGGGCTCCATTGGCCCATGTTTGGGCCATACCCCTCAAGCCAGGAGTTTCCAAGCTTTTTTTAATGCCATAGACCAATAACGTTAGGCAAGGGGTCCATGTACCCCAGGTTTGGAACCTCTGCTCTAAACCCTTCCTACCCATGTGCCTGTCCAAATGTCTTTTGAATGTTGTTACTGTACCTGTCTCAACCACTTCTTATACGACTGCAAGACCCAGGAGCAGAGTTAGATCATTACCTGTATTTCTAGGTCTCTCTGTTCTACAACACTCCCCAGAGCCCTGCTGTTCACTCTGAAAGTCCTACCATGATTTAACTACAACAGCTTACACCTAGTTCAATTAAATTCCATTTGCCATTCCTCGGCCCACTTACAGTGCCTAGCTGGTCAAGATCCCTCAGAAAAATTTGATAACCTTCTTCACTATCTAAGGTGCCATCCAATTTTTTTGTCATCTGCAAACACGGTAACCATACCTTGTACATTCATGTATAAACCTTAGAATCCTAGAAGTAGGTTTATTGCCAGTGACATCTGTTGTGAAATTTGTTGTTTTTTGGCAGCAGTACAGTGCAAGACATAAATAAATTACTCGTTCAAAATAAAAAATAAATAAACAAATAGCACAAAAGAGGAATAGCGAGGTAGTGTTCATGGGCTCATGGACCATTCAAAAATCTGATGGTTGCATGGAAAAAGCTGTTTCTAAAATGTTGTGCCAGACACATAAAAATTTCTGGTGAACGCAGCAGGCCAGGCAGCATCTATAGGAAGAGGTACAGTCAACGTTTTGGGCCAAGACCCTTCGTCAGGACTAACTGAAAGAAGAGATAGTAAGAGATTAGAAAGTGGGAGGGGGAGGGGGAGATCCGAAATGATAGGAGAAGACAGGAGGGGAAGGGATGGAGCTAAGAGCTGGAAAGTTGATTGGCAAAAGGGATATGAGAGGATCATGGGACAGACAGGAGGCCTAGGGAGAAAGAAAAAGGGAGGGGGGAAGCCCACGTTCCATTCCCATTATGATATGTCTATCCGCAGCCTGCTCTACTGTCAAGATGAAGCCATACTCAGGTTGGAGGAACAACATCTTATATTCCGTCTGGGTGGCCTCCAACCTGATGGCATGAACATTGACTTCTCAAACTTCCGTTAATGCCCCACCTCCCCTTCGTACTCCATCCATTATTTATTTATCTTTTATTATTATATAATTTTTTTCTCTTTCTCTCTCTCCTTTTTCTCCCTCTGTCCCTCTCACTATACTACTTGCCCAACCTCTGGGCTTCCCCCCTCCCCCTTTAATAATGAGAAGAGGACATATCCCTTATGGTAAGGGTCCTTAATGATGGATGCTGTCTTCTTGGGTCACCGTCTCTTGGAGATATTCTCGATGGAGGAAGGCTTGTGAGCTAGCTGAGTCCACAATCCTCCTCGTCCTCTTGCGATCCTGTGCATTGGTGTCTCTGGACCAGGCGGTGATGCAACCAGTCAGAATGCTCTCCACCCTATATCTGTAAAAATTTGCTAGAGTTTATGGTGACATACCAAATCTCTTCTAAACTCTGAATGAAGTATAGCCGCTTTAATATTATATAGATAATGATTGATGAACAAGAAAGGTCCCAGCATCAATCCCTGTGGCACAGCACTTCTCACAAACCTCCAGTCTGAGAAACAACCCTCGATCATTACCCTCTGCTTCCACATGTCGAGCCAGCTATGAATCCAATTTGTTATCTCTCCCTGGATCCCTTGTGATCTAACCTTTCAGACTAGCCTATAGTACTTAACAAGTCGGAAAATCGACCATGCACTGAGTTCCCACACAGCAGAAAATGCCTGCAAAGATGGATTGTTCCAACAGAATAGATAGATTGGAGAAACGTTTCAAATCTTTCTTAAACAATAGTGCAATCAATGCCAGCAAGGCCAAGGAACGGATTGTGGACTTCAGAGAGGGGAATTGGGGGAGGTCACACACCAGTGAGATCAAGTTCCTGGACATCAACATCTCAGAGGGTCTATCCCAGACCCAACATACGGTTTTAATGCAATCTTGAAGAAGGCACACCAGAGCCTTTACTTTCTCAGAAGTAGAAGTTCAGGATTCAAGAGCCTGACAGATTATATACATGGTGAAAAGTTTCTATAGTACGGTGGAGAGCATTCTGACTAGTTACATCACAGCGTTGTATGGAATCTCCAAAGCCAGGAATGCAAGAGGTTGCACAGAGCCAGAATCATCACAGGTACAGCTTGCCTCACCAGAGGAACATCTACAAGAGCCAATGTCTCAGGAAGGTGACATCCATCACCAGGGGCCCTCACTATTCTGGCAATGCCTCCTTCATCAGGCAGGAGGTACAGGAGCCCGAAGACTCACTCCTCGGGGTTCAACAACAGTTTCTTCCCAACCATCATCAGGTTCCTGAACCAACCTGGAAAACCCAAATACTACCTTGGACTATATTTCATTTTCTCTCTCTCAATTTTCACTAGAGTCATTTATACTTCTCACTGCCTTAGCATAAAGCCAGTGTAATCGAAGACCCCACCTACCCAGACATTCCCTCTTCTCACCACTCACACTCTCCCAGAAGATACAAAGTCCTGAAAGCATGCCACCAAGCTCAAGGCCAGCTTCTGCCCCACTGAACGGATCTCTTATTCAATATGATGGATTCTTGGCCTCATTATCTACCTTGTTACGATCTTGCACTTTATCATTTACCTGCACTGCACTCTTTCGGTAGCTGTTACACTTTATTCTGCATTGTCATTTATGCTTTACCTTTTCCTACCTCAGTGCACTGTTTAATGAGCTGATCCTGATGAACAGTACGCGAGACAAGCTTTTCACTGTATCTTGGTACATGTGACAATAATAAATCAATTTCAATACCGTGTTCATCTTCTTCTGTAAGTAATGCATAATTTATGCAAATTTTAATATTAAATTAACCCATGTTTGTAATGCACTGTGCAAAAAGCTCATTTCATTGGCACTTATATATACCCATCGCAATAAACTTGAACTTAAAAGTGAGGCTTCTTTACAAGTCCTACCCCAGCTTACAAGGGCATGCATTTAAGGTAAGGGGGGGGTGGTAAGTTCAAAGGAGATGTGCACTTTACACAGAGAGTGGTGGGTGCCTGGAATATGCTGCCTGGAATGGTGGTGGAGGCAGATATGATAGAGGTGTTTAAGAGACTCTTAGGCACATGAATGCACAGAGAATGAGGGGATGGGGATCATGTCATGGACTTCATTATGACCTGGCACCTTATTGTCTCCCTGCACTGCACTTTCTCTGCAGCTGTTATGCTTTGTTCCGCATTCTGTTATTGTTTTACCTTGTCCTACCTCAATGCACTGTGTAATGATCTGATCTGTATGAACAGTATGCAAGGCAAACTTTTCACTGACTTTGGTACAAGTGACGATAATAACTAATTCCAATGTGCAAGCAGAAAGGATTAGTTTAGTTAGGCATTATTACTGGTTTAATTAGTTCAGTGTTGGTGCGTGGCTAAGTGGTTAAGGCGTTCGTCCAGTGATCTGAAGGTCGCTAGTTCGAGCCTTGGCTGAGGCAGCGTGTTGTGTCCTTGAGCAAGGCACTTAACCACACATTGCTCTGCGACGACACCGGTGCCAAGCTGTATGGCTCCTAATGCCCTTCCCTTGGACAACATTGGTGATGTGGAGAGGGGAGACTTGCAGCATGGGCAACTGCCGGTCTACAACCTTGCCCAGGCCTGCACCCTGGAGACCTTCCAAAGTGCAAATCCATGGTCTCATGAGACTAATGGATGCCTATATACTATACTATAATTAGTTCAGCAGAGTATCATGGGCTGAAGGGTCTGTTCCTGTGCTGTATTCTTCTAAAACTGATTTTAGATTAGATTAGATTAGATTATGAGGACACTCAGTCCTCGTTTATTGTCATTTAGAAATGCATGCATTAAGAAATGATACAATGTTCCTCCAGTATGATATCACAGAAACACAGGACAGGCCAAGACTAAAACTGACAAAAACCACATAATTATAACACATAGTTACAACAGTGCAAAACAATACTGGAATTTGATAAAGAGCAGACTATGGGCACGGTAAAAAACATGTCAAAGTCCCGATAGCCTATCATCTCACGCAGATGGTAGAAGGGAGAAACTCTCCCTGCCATGAGCCTCCAGCGCCGCAAACTTGCCGATGCAGCACCCTGGAAGCGCCCGACCATAGCCAACTCTGAGTCCGTCCGAAAACCTCAAGCCTCCGACCAGCCCTCTGAGACCGAGCACCGAGCACCATCATCTCTGCCGAGCGCTTCGACCCCACCCCAGCCGCCGAGCAACAAGCAAAGCCGAGGACTTGGGGCCTTCCCCTCTGAAAATTCTGGACCACACAGTAGCAGTGGCAGCGAAACGGGCATTTTGGAAGTTTCACCAGATGTTCCTCCATTCTCTCACATCTGCCTCTATCAAATCAGGATTGTGCATGGCACCCTACTTGACAGATAACAGATATTCATCACCGGAGTGGCCGCAGCACGCTGCGTCGTGCCGCCATCTTCTCCTCCAGGCTTATTAACAAATTAATCCAGGTTAATACTAATATTCTTTTGAAAGATTTTACTGCAGATGAGTTTTTAAATGCCATAGATAGCACAGAGGGTGATGGAGTACAGCAGTGAGATAGGCCAGCTGGCTGAATGGCAATGAAACAACATCCTTGCGCTCAACTTCAGTAAGACCGAGGATTTGACTGTGGACTTCAGGAAGGGTAGGTCCAGGGAATACCCACCAGTCCTTGCTGAGGTATCAGCAGTGGAAAGGGTGACCACTTTAAGTTTCTGGGTGTCCACGTCTCTGAAGATCTATCCTGGGTCCAACATATTGATGCAATTTTGAGAAGGCACGACGGCAGCTACATTTCTTTAGGAGTTTGAGGAGATTTAGCATGTCGCCAACGGCTCTAGCGAATCCCTACGGATGCACCGTGGAGAGAATTATAACTGGTTACATAACCATCTGGTACAGAGGGGCCACGAACCAGGATCAGAAAAAAGTTGCAGAAAGTTTCACACTCAGTAAAGCAAGTTCTGTATGGGCACTAGGCTCCCCAGCATTGAGGACGTCTTTAGATAGCGATGCCTCAGAAAGGAGGCATCCATCATGAAGGATCCTTATCACCCAGGACCTGCCCTCTTCTCATTGCTACCAAGGAGGAGGAGGTACAGGAGCCTGAAGACACACACTCAGTGCTTTAGGAACAGTCTCTTCCCCTCCACCATCTGATTTCTGAATGGACAATGAACCCTTGCTCACAACCTCACTACCTCACTATTTTCTTTTTCTCTCTCTGACTGCACTAATTATTTAATTTATAATTTATATTTTTGTAATTTATTATATTTTTTTATGTATTGCACTGTACAATCTGATCACAAAACTACAAATTCCACAACATAGGCCAGTGATATTAAACCTGATTTGACTGTGCCTCTGACAGGATACTACATAAGGTATATGGCACACTTGCCTTCACCAGTCGGGGTACTGAGTATAAGGGTCAGGAAGTTAGGCTGAAGCTGTAAAAAACTCTGATCAGGCTGCACTTACAGTTCAATGTAAATTTATTATCAAAGTATATACTTATCACCATATACAACCCTGACATTCATTTTCTCGTGGGCAATCACAGTAAGCACAAGAAACACAATCAATGAGGACTGCACCCAACAAGATGGACAACAACTAATGTAAAAAAAACACAGCAATCTACGCAAAGTACCTAGTGCTAGGTACGATATGTTGGTTAGACAATTTAAACACCGGTCCAGTTCAGAGGCGAGAGCCAATTTCATTCATTCTCCGCGATGGTCACTGCTTTCTCCAGAGCGCCAGAACCTTTCGCTGTTATTATGATAGGTCGGTTTAAACACCGGTTCAGATAGACTGAAAAGACAAGGTGTCAGCTGGGACAAGAGCTGATTCTGCTCGTTCTCCACGATAGTCATCTCCATGGTGCTGAGGCTATGAAGACTGCCCCGAGTGCTGTGCTTCATGCCTGCTAATATGGTGAACTGATAAGCAAGGCTTTAGGCCTACTCTGGGCTGCTCTGGGTTCCGATCTGCAGATTCAATTCTAGTTCGGAATGCTGTTGTTCGCTTCAATTGTCTACATGATTTATATTTCTGATTCTTTCTCCTGCACATTGAGTGCTAGTCTTTTTTTTCTTTAAATTGGGTTCTTTTGAGTTTCTTGCTTTGTGACTATCTGTGAGCAAACAAATCACAAGGTTGTATAATTTATACATTCTTTGATAATAATTATGCTCGAATCCTGAATCTTGAACCTTGAAAGTAGAAAAAGGAGAAAAAGAAATTATAATAATAATAAAAAACAAGTAAGTACTAAATATTGAGAACATGCGATGAAGAGTCCTTGAAGTTGAGTCCATAGTTTGTGGGAACAGTTCAGTGATGGGGCAAGTGAAGTTGAATGAAGTTATCCCATTTGGTTCAAGCTTGATGGTTGAGAGATAATAACTGTTCCTGACCCTGGCGTTGCGAGCCCTGAGGCTCCTGCACCTTCTTCCTGATGCAGCAGTGAGAAGAGAGCATGACCTGGATGTTGGATGCTGCTTTTCTGAGACAGCGCTTTGTGTAGATGTGCTCAATGGTAGGGAGGGCTTTAGCCATGATGGACTGGGCCGTATCCACTACTTATTATAGGCTTTTCCATACAAGGGTACTGGTGTTTCAATACCTAGCTGGGATGCAACCAGCCAGTAAACTCCTCACCACACATCTATAGAAGTCTGTCAAAGTTTTAGATGACATGTTGAATCTTTGCACACTCCTTGGACTTGCTGACAGTGAGGGAGAGGTTGTTGCTGTAGTACCACTCAGCCAGGTTTTCTATGTGCAGATTTGTCACCATCTTTGACTTGGCCGAAGCAGTAGAGTTGGCGAACTTAAACATGGCATTGGAGCTGTGCTTAGCCTCACAGTCATAAGTATAAAGTGAGTAGAACAGAGGGGTGGCCTTGTGGTGCACCTCCCCTGAGGGAGATTGTGGAGGAGAAGTCGTTGCCAATCCAAACTGACCGGGGTCTGCAAGTGAGGAAGTCAAAGATCTCGTTGCACAAGGATGGATTGAGGCCAAGGACTTGAAGCTTATTGATTAGTTTTGAGGGGATGATATTATTGAATGCAGAACTGTAGTCAATAAAGAGTGTTGTGTTAAGTTCTGGGTGCCCCATCACAAGAAGGATGTGGAGGCTTTGGAGAGGGTGTAAAACGGGGTTACCAGGATTACAGGGTATGAGCTATAAGAAGTTGTTGGATAAATTTGTTTTTATTGGTAAGATTGTATTTGGAATATTGTGAGTATAATCTGGGTCCTGTATCCAAGGAAGGATGCGTTGGCCCTGGAGAGAGTCCAGAGGAAGTTCACAAGAACGATCCCAGGAATGAAAGACCAGCGCAGTATGGACATTTCAGACCATGATGCTGTGCCTAGCTTTTAACCTACTTCAAGATCTCTAACCCTTCCCTCTTACTTAGACTTCCATTTTTCCTTCATCTGGGAGTCTACTATACGTCCCAAATGTATCTGCCTCTACTACCACTCTGGCAGTATGTTCCACACTCCCACCACTCTCTGCGTAAAAAAAGTCATCTATCACATTCCCCATTTTTTCCTCCAATCACCTTCAAAGGATGTCCTCACGTATTAAGCATTGCATCTCTAGTCATCCTCCTTCACTCTGAAGAGAAAAGCCTTAGCTTGCTAAAGCACACTCAAGGGTTGATGTACCTGGACCAGTTGATGTCTCTGAGCCTGTACTCAATGGAGAATGAGGGGGGATGTCCCAGGTACTGAAAGGCCTGCACAGAGTGGACATGGAGAGGGCATTTCCATCAGCAGGAATTCTAGGATTCAAGGGCACAGCCTCAGAATAAAGAATTGCGCCGAGGAGGATTTTTTTCAAGCAGAGGGGTGGAATTCATTGCCACAGAGGGCAGTGGGGGCCAAGTCATTGTACATACTTAAGGCAGAGGTTGAAAGGTTCTTGACTGACTTGTCTTCAATTTGTCGCTGACATCTTGCCTTTTTCACTGTATGGTATACTTTTACATATAATTTATATTCCATGTGTTGTACCTACAAGCCTGTGATGCTTTTACAAGTAAGTTTTTCATCACGCCTATACCTCACCATAACGGTGCATAGGACAGTAAACTTGACTTGAGTTCTTCCGTTAGGTAAGTGGTAATTAGTTTGTTGTTCGTCCTTCGTAGTCGAAGATGACCATGGCTTCAAAGTCAAATGGGAGATTGGTGGCTGTGGGTCCGGAGGTGACTGATGAGGCCAATCCGGGCCCTGAAGGCTCGCCCACATGTGGGACACAAGTGGGTGGGTGCTGTCGTGGCAGTGGATGCTGCTCGGGCCTTGCGCACAGCACACTTTCGTTGCGCCTCGATGATGCACCTGACTTCAGCTGCTCGGGCTCCTGTGGTGATCTTGCTGCGCCAAGCTGGACAGTCGAGGGCAAGCGTCTCCCATGTGTTGATGTCAACACCCAGGCCTTTGAGGGACGCTTTGAGGCAGTCTTTGTAACGTTTCTTCTGCCCCCCGACTGAGCGCTTGCCCTGACACAGTTCTCCGTACAGCAGCTGCTTAGGCAATCGGCTGTCTGGCATTCTGACCACATGTCCAGCCCACCTGGCTTGGGCTTTCAGTAGGAGGGTAGACGCTGCAGAGCCCAGCTCGTTCCAGGATTTCCGTGTCAGGGACTTTGTCCTGCCAGCTGATGTGGAGGAGTCTGCGGAGACAGCTCAGGTGAAAGTGGTTGAGCTGTTTGGCGTGTCTGCTGTAGACAGTCCAGGTCTCGCTGGCGTAAAGGAGGGTGGTAAGGACCACTGCACAGTAGACCTTCAGCTTGGTGGTAAGGCTGAGTCTTCTCCGATCCCAGACGTTCTCACGGAGTCTCCCAGAGGCGGCGCTGGCTTTAGCAATCCTGTTGTTGACCTCAGCGTCTATGTTCACTGCGCGTTTATTAATGCTATATATACTATAGTATAGTGAAAAACTTTATCTTGCCTGTCATCCATACAGTACATCGAGGTAGTACAAGGGAAAAGCAATAACAACACAGAATAATGGATTTTTTGCATCTGTATTTACTCAGAAGATAGACACAGAGTGTATAGAATTGAAGCAAAGTAGGAGCAAGGTCATGGACCGAAGGAAGAGGTATTTTGAGGTAAATTAAGGTGGATAAATCCCCACAGCCTTACAAGGTATTTCCTTGGGCCTTATGGAAGGCTTTTGCAGAAATTACAGGGGCCCTAGTAGCGATATTTTAAACATGTGGGCGAGGTGCCGCAGGGTTGGAAGATAGTTAATGCTGTTCTGCTGTTTAAGAAAGGCTCTAAAGGTAAACCAGGAAATCATAGGCTGGTGAGCCTGACATTATTAATGAAAAAGTTATTGCAACATATACTAAGGAACCGGAAATATGAGTATTTTGATAGGCAAGGACTGATTAGGGATACTCAGCATGGCTTCGTGTATGGTAGGTTGTATCTAACCAATCTTGTAGAGTTTTTTGAGGAAGTTTCCGGGAAAGTTGATGAAGGTAAGGCAGAGAATAGTGCTTACACGGAATTTAGCAAGGCACTTGACAAGGTCTTGCATGAGAGGTTGGTCAGGAAGGTTCAGTCACTCGGCATTCAAGATGAGGTCGTAAATTGGTTTACACATTGGCTTTGCGGGAGCAGCCAGAGCCTGGTAGTAGATGGTTGCCCCTCTGATTGGAGACCTGTGACTAGTGGTGTGCCGCAGGGATCGGAGCTGGGTCCATTGCTGTTTGCCATTTAAATCAACAGTCTGGATGATAATGTGGTTAACTAGATCAGTAAATTTGCAGATGACACCAAGATTAGGAGTGTAATGGACAGTGAGGAGGACCATCAGAGCTTGCAGCAGGATCTGTAACAGCTGAAAAAATGGGTTGAAAATGGCAGATGGAATTTAATGCAGACAAGTGTGAGGTGTTGCACTTTGGAAGGACCAACCAGGGTAGGTCTTACACAGTGAACAGATGGGCACTGGGGAGTGCAGTCGAACAAAGGGACCTGGGAATACAGGTCCATAATTCATTGAATGTGGCAACACAGGTAGAAATGGTCATAAAGAAAGCTTCATAACACGAAGTATTGAGTACAGGAGATGGGATATTATGTTGAAGTTTTATAAGATTTTTTAAAGGCCTAATTTGGAGTATTGTGTGCATTTTGGGGCACATACCTACAGGAAAGATGTAAATAAGGTTGAAGGAGTACAAAGAAAATTTACAAGGATGTTGCCAGGACTGGGAGACCTGAGAAATAAGGAAAGATTGAACAGGTTAGGACTTTATTCCTTGGAACGTATAAGATTGAGGGGAGATTTGATAGAAGTACACAAAATTATGAAGGACATAAATAGGGTAATTGCAAGCAGACTTTTCCCACTGAGGTTTAGTAGGACTACAAGTAGAGGTCATGGGTTAAGGGTGAAAAGTTTAATGTTTAAGGGGAACAGGAAGGGAAACTTCTTCACTCAGAGTGTCATGAGAGTGTGAAACAAGCTGTTAGCGCAAGTAGTGCATGCAAGCTTAATTTCAACATTTAAAGGAAGTTCAGATAGGTACATGGATGAGAGAGGTATTGAGGGCTATGTTCCGGTGCACGTCGATGGGACTAGGCAGTTTAAATGTTTCAGCATGGACTAGATGGGCCAAGAGGCCTGTTCCTGTCCTGCACTTTTCTATGACTCTAATAAAGTGTTACAGTTACAAAGAAAGTGCTGTGCAGGCAGGCAGTGAGGGCCACGTCGAGGTAAATTGTGAATTCAAAAGTTCATCTTTATTGGAAAGGATATCCATTGAACAGTGGGGTAGAAGCTGTCCTTGAGAATACTGGAACATATTTTAAGGCTTTGGTATCTTCTGCCCGGTGGGGGTGGGGGGGGGAGGCAGAAAAGAGAATGAAAAGAGACAGAGTGTGTATGGTCTTTGATTATGCTGGCTGCTTTACTGAGGCAGAGGGAAGTATAGACAGAATCCATGGAGAGGAGGCTGTTTTCTGTGATGTGCTGAGCCGTGTCCAGAACTGTCTGCAGTCTCTTGCAGTCAAAGATAGGGCAGTTGCCGTCCCAAGCCATGATCCATCCAGATAGGATACTTTTTATGGTTCATCTGTAATATTGGTGAGGGTCAAAGAGGACATGTCAGATTACCCTAGACTTCTCAGCACGTAGAGCACTGGAGAGCTTTCTAGGACGTAATATCAATGTGTTTGCACCGGGGCAGGTTATTGGTTACATTTACACCCAAGAAGCTGAACTTCTCAACCAGGGGGTGTGTACTCCGCCTTGCTTCCTGAATCAATGACAAGTTCTTTAGCTTTGCTGATATTGAGGTAAAGATTTTTGTATTGATACCAATCTTTTTTCCTGTACTCTGTCCAATGTCCTTTTCGCACTAATTGTCGAGCAGTGGGTTCCGGTTAATTGGGCCATCAGTTAATTGGAACAGCCGCTTATTTGGGACAACTCTTTAAGAACAAAAAGTAATCAAGAAAATAGCCAGGACTCGCTTTGTTTTTTTTTTTGGGACACAATGCCACTTAATTGGGACAGAGGATTGTTGCTGAATGGTTTCTAACTAGCATCAGTCACGCATGCTCGTGTGCCCATTAGACCATTCACCGTGTTTAGAGTGAGCAGTTTTTAAATAGTGTCAGTTGCATAGGTTTCTGTTCAAAAAGCAGTGACTTTTGTCACTAATGGTCGGTGAGACATAAACTGCCTTGCTCACTGCAGTTTCAAGCATTCAGGCGTGGTGATGCCAGTGACAGCTGGGAGTGAAAATGAAATAATGTTGCTACTTCAGGAAGTTAGGAACCATGAAGAATTTGAAGATATTCACAACCATCTTGAATGTCACAATGAAAATAAAGATTTGGAGGATGCAACCATCAAAAGCATTGTATGAAGGCACTAGGTGTCTGCAGCTTTACAGTCAATCAAAAGAACATGGCAGCATACACTGAATGAATGTATTAGGAACTGTTATATTCCATTGTATACAGTACCATTGTATAGTACTGTAGTAGTGTTTTAATTTGTTTTGAATTTCATTTAAAAACATAATTTATGCTCAGATAAATGCTAGTTTATCTTTTTTATATTTGTTTAACTATCTCCATGAAACTTCAGCTAATCGAGGCAGCCATTTAATTGGGCCAAAATATACTGGTCCTGATGCGTCCCAATTAGTTGGAATTCACTGTGTTTATTGTTGTATTTATTATTATCTTGTGCACTGTTTACTCTGTGAACTTCATATGTTCCAGGAACTTCATTGCACCGCTTGTGCATATGACAATAAACAAATTCTTTGGTCCATGATGTTGTGCTGAGTTAATAAAACCAGTACTGAAAATCCCAACTAAATGAATTCACTTCTGCCTATACGTCTCCTCATTCACTGCACAGTAATGTACTGACCTAAGAGCTTCTGATATACCTCGACCATATCTGCCTCCACCACCACTCCTGTAGCACATTCCAGCCACCCATCACTCTCTGTGTCGTAAAAAAACTTGCCCCACACATCTCCTTCGAATTTATCCCCTCTCACCTTAATGCCCTGTAGTGTTAGACATTTTGATCCTGGGTTAAAGATTCTGACTGTCTATCCCATCTAGGCCTCTCAGAATTTTATTAACTTCATCCTTCAGCCTCTGCCACACCAGAGGAAACATCCCAAGTTTGTCCAAACTCCTGTATTGGTCGTGCCTTCTAAGCCAGGCAGTATCCTGGTGAACCTCTTCTGCACCCCCTTGAAAACCCCCACAACATTCCTGTAACGGGGTGACCAGAACTGCACACAAAGCTCCAAGTCCAGCCTAACCGAAGTGTTACCCAGCGGCAGTATGACCTCCTGAGTCTCACACACGATGCCCCGGCCGACGGAGGGAAGCGCACCCACCCCCAATACGGGGTTCCTCTAGCTAGAGCTTTGCAAGGTGCTGTAGAACAATTTTGTGAAAAGGAGGAAGTGATGAGAGTTGGCTACCGTTGTCGTACATCTGCTATTGGACTGAAATCTCGCTGCCTGTTCCGGAGGCCGAAGAGAGTGCGCGGCTGCGCCGGCTACCGACGCAAGGACTGGTCGCCATCCTTTGCAATCCCTTCCCCCGGCCGGACGAGAGGCAGGGGATGTGCTTCCGATTCTGGCTCAAACAAGAAGCGATTTTATTCTCTATTTTTCTTCCCCGATGACAATTTCTTGGAAGAGGTAGACTTTCTCTCTCTGTCTGCCCGTGCGCTTGGGAGCATGGCTCCTGTTCCATGGAGAGACTGACATACCCGCACCATCTGAGATAGAATTCGGCAGAATTGCCCGGGGAAATATAGCCCAGAGATTAGCCGCTCCTACAGATTCCAACCCTTCAGAACTCATTAAGAGACTATTTATAAATATAAATTACTTGTTTTATCATTTTCTTACATTTTAATGTCATCTTTAGGAAAATATTTTGCGCATAACTGTCTATATATTTATATATGGATTTTCATTTGTTATATTTTACAACACTACTGGAATTTAGACAGGTTACTTCTATCACGTAGTTTGTTTTATACCTGTTAGTTATGTGATACATATCGTTTCACATTAATAAATCAATTACATTCACGGGAAATTATACGCACAACAAATTCTGCAGATGCTGAAAATCCGAAGCAACACACACAAAATGCCGCAGGAACACGGCAGGCCAGGCAGCATCCATGGAAATGAACTAGCGGTCGACGTTTCGGCCCGAGACGCTTCTTCGGGACTAGAAAGGAAGGGGGAAGAAAGCAGAATAGAGAGGTGGGGGGGGGGAGGAGAAGCCAGGTGGGTGGGAAAGGTGAAAGGCTGGAGATGGAGGTCAGGAGAGTGGGCCATAGGAGAAAGGGAAGGAGGGGAGGGGATAGGCGGGTGAGAAGAGATAAGAGGCTAGAGTGGGGTATGGAAGGAGGGGGAATTAAAGGATATACATTAATTATACAATTCGTTTAATATATACACAGCCAACTACTTTCATTATATAGCCTGTTTAATGTAGTTTTCATTGTGCATTTTCGATATAAACTCTATGTGCACTTTCTGTATGTACCAGCTACTTTCATTATAGTCTGTTTAATATATGATTGTTCAATATACTGCATATAGGTCCATTACATTTTATTACGATCTGGATTCATTACGTGGTTTCAATGCATAGTTAAATTATATAATGTCATCGTATAGTTTCAATATATAGATTGATTATGTAGTTTCATTATATAGTTTATTCCCTGGTTTTATTATGCTCTGCTTTTACAGTACTGCGCAAAAGTCTCAGACACATAAAAAAATTGTAAAACAAAGACGCTTTCAAAAATAATGAAAAGTTACTAAATATCAAAATTTTGTTATAAGGAGCTGAAAACAGTAAAAATGAAACTAAATCAAATCAATATTTGGTGTGGCCATCCTTTGCCTTTAAAACTACATCAATTCTCTTAGATACTCTGTCGTGCAGTTTTATAAGAAAATCGGCCGGTAGATTGTTCCAGGCATCTTGGAGAACTTGCCACAGTCCTACTGCAGAGTTTGGCTGTTTCACCTGCTTCTGTCTCTCCAGGTAATCTCAGACAGCCTCTATGATGTTGAGATCAGGGCTCTGTGGAGGCCATACTATCTGAAATCATATTTTAAAAACCTAGTGTGCCTGAGACTTTTGTACAGTACTGTATATGCTTTCATGATTTGGCTGATTTTTGAGTTTCATTATATGGTTTCATTAAACATTGCTATTCTACAGATCATTTATTTTACATATAATTGTACCGTTTATTTTACCCTTTATATATAAACAGCTACTTTCATTATATAGCCCGCGTTTAAAATATACAGTAAACCCAGTTAATTTTCATTTTGTATATAAACTAATTACTTTCATCGTGTAGTCCGTATTTAAAACATTTTTTTTAATTTTATATGTGCAAAACTGTTCTTTCTAGCTCTTTTTATAGCTAACGTGGCTTTAAATTTAACTCAATACCATCTCTCTCGCCCTTTTTTCCTTTAACCTCGCCCTCCTCGTCAAACCTCTCGCTCTCTCTGTGTCGCCGTTCACTTCAATGTTAACAATTATCCTCCATTTCCAACGTTTTACATTTCTACAGTACACCGTTAAAGCTCCATGTTCTAAATCTTTAATTCCCTTTGGTGAATTTTTTATTTGTTTTAGTTATTTTTTTATTTTAAAACGTACTTAGAGTTAATTTTTTTATATAAATAATGTCATTTGCAAAATAAATAATACTAAAAGACTGGCTGAAATATATACGGCCTGATTTTTCATAAATACAAAAGTATGGTAGGGACAGCTAAGCGTTTAAATGAATATGTATAATTAAAATATAACGTCAATAGATAACATGAGTTCATAACGCCAGTTTATATGAATATAGAACTACCTTTCAATATGTATTTTGAAGAAAATACAAATAACATAAACATATAAATAAAATCTTTCTATGTTTGTAATTATACATTTGAATGAAATCAAACGTAACCAACTTAGATATAAAATACATTTATGTAATGTTATTTGCAAACATTTGAATAAAATATTAATTCATATGAATATGAAATGCATTTATAATTGTTTCATTGATATACAAATACAAATTATATAGAATATCCTACATAATATGCAATGTGTTTTCTACAATAGTTATATGTGAATACATCTAATCAATAATAGCAGTTTATGTAATTATTAACGTTGTATGTAAAATTATTCCAAACGTAGAGATCGTTCAATTCACTCAACACGTAGCTTTAGTTTTGAAAAAAATTGAAGATATGTAATTTCGAATAATTGAATTTATAAAACAATTTATTATATAAGTATACATTTAAAAGGTGTATATTTATAAATTTATAAAACAGAATTATGACACTCACGGCATTAAAAACAAACATGTTTGGATAATCATTCAAAGTTTAAATAACATGATTTTCTGGAGGCGCTGATTGTTGCATGATGTAACAGTTACTTTTTTTAATGGATTAATCCTCTTACTCTTCAACTTTCGCAGACTGCTTCACTTTGACCGGCATGGATTGCAACTGTGTCTCGGACCTGCTATTAACTCCCCCAATGCCGACTCTCTGGACGCCAGGTAGGGCTTAACTTTGCTGGCGATGGAGAAGATACTCGGACTAGAATGGGCGTGCGGAGAGAGCCGAGCCTGTCGCGGGTCGTCTCAGCTGGTTTGGAGAAAGCGAGGAGAGGAGAGAAAAAGATAAGAGGAGCGAGAAAGAGAAATAGAAGAGAGTGACAGATTAAAAAAAAGAAACAGAGAGAGAAGGGGAAGTGGGAAACGTGAGTGTCTGTGAGAGGGAAAGAATGGATGAAAATGTGTGGGGGGAAATGAGAGAGAGTTTGTATAAAAATTGAAGCATGGTGTTTGAGGTTTTGCTTTCGTGTGTGTGCTGTGTAAATATGTCAGCGTTTCTCTGTGTCTGTGGTGTGTATGTGAACGTATGCCTGTGTCTGTGTTTTGATGTTTGCTGTGCGTGTGAGTGAGAGGAAGAGAGAGAGGAGAGTATGCGTATGAGTGTGCAATAGAGAGAGGGGGTGAGAGAGAGAGAATGAGAGTAACCCTATGTGAGGGACGAGAGTGGGTATTTGAGGGGGCAGGGAGTGAGAATGTTTGACAGCTGGTGACTCACAGTGTTATCGTCCATCACCCCCGGAGCAAGACTTTAGGAGTGGAAGGGGGGAGGGTAACTTCACACTGTGCACGCATCATGCGCCAAGAGTGAACACCAGTGTTAGAGCTGAGATGTCATCAGAACAGGGTGGAAAACAGTCCATCCTAGACACTAACCTCGCTATGAGTAAAAAGTCAATGGGCAACCGTTCCCGAACTCTGACTACAACCCCTACTCACACAATGTGAAAACAACCACTCCGGCTGACTGAGCGCCCCCTTTGACGCTCACCGGCTGTAAATCTTCATCTACAGTCCAACAGGGTCAGCAGAACGTAAGAAGGGATGTTCAGTGAGCACATTGTTTAATGCAAAGTTCGTGTGTAGTCTATAACAGCGTCAATAACACTGACTGTAATGTTGTCCTCAATACGGTCCGTGATTCAGAGTCAATAATGTCCAAAGCACTGACTGTAACATTCTCTATAATAGTGACTTCAACACTGTCTATGAACTGATAGCAACACTGTCTTTAACAATGTACATAATACTGTCTACAGTACTATTTAGAGTCCTATAAATAATACTGACTATAACACAGACTACAATACTATTTGTAACACTGTCTATTGTAAGGCCCTACAACAGTGACTATAACACTGACTACAACAGACTACAATACTCTCTATAATGTCTACACATTTGACTATAACAGTCTAAAGCACTGTATATAACAGTGACTATAACACTGTCCACAACACTGATATGACAGTCTGAAGCACTGTGTACAACACCATCTACAACAGTGTCTACACCATGATCTATAACACCATTAACATGACTATCTACAATGCCATTTATTAATACCGTCTCCAACATTATCTACTGCACCATCTACTACACCACCTACAACGC
The DNA here is from genome assembly GCF_030028105.1 of Mobula birostris. Classification (NCBI taxonomy): domain Eukaryota; kingdom Metazoa; phylum Chordata; class Chondrichthyes; order Myliobatiformes; family Myliobatidae; genus Mobula; species Mobula birostris. The sequence goes on along the minus strand of NC_092377.1, from coordinate 130,841,052 downwards.
CATCTACAGCACCATCTACAATGCCGTCTACAGTGCTGTCTACAACACTGCCTACAATGGCAACTAAAACGCCGTCTACAGTGCCGTCTACAACACCATCTAGAACATCATCTACAACACCATCAACAATACCGTCTACAACACCATCAACAACACCATCAACAACACTGTCTACAACACCATCTCCAACACTGTGTACAGCACCATTTACAATATGCACAGCACTGTTTACAGCACCATCTACCACATCTCCACAACATGGTCTATGACACCATCAAAGTGACCACTTATAACACTGTCTGCTGCTCTGGTTGCTGCACCATTTACCACACCATCTACTACACGGTCCAGAGTTCCATCTACGGCACCAACTGCAATGCTATCTACAGCGCTGTCTACACCGTCCACAACTTGGTCTATCACATTAACAAGATCTTGTACAATACCATGTCCAACATTGTCTACAGTACCGTCAACAACACCATTTACAATACTATCAACAAAACTGTCAACACTATCAGCAACATTGCCTACAGTACCATGTACAGAACTGTGTACAACACCATTTACAGCATTGTCTACATCTACACCATCTACAGTGCCATCTACAACACCAACAACATCACCTACAACACTATCTCCAACATTGTCTACAATACCATCTACAACATCATCTACAGCAACATCGACAGCATCTACAACACTGTGTACTGCACCATCAACACTTTCTATAATACCATCTATAACAACATCTACAACACCATTAACAACATTTTAAAAACCATCTACAGTACTGTACAATATCATCAACATCACCATCTACAGCACTGTCTAGAGCACAGTCAATAACATAGTCAACAACACAGTCAACAACATTGTCCACAAAACAGTCTATAACACCATCAACATGACTGTCAACAACTTCATCTATAAAACCATCTCCAAAATTATCTAAGCACCATCTACTTTGCTGTCTACATTGCCACCTACAGCTCCATCTACAGCACTGTCTACAGAACAGGCAACAACACTGTCAATTGTCTACAACTCTGTCTATAATACCATCTCTAACGTCTACAGCGCCATCTACAGCACCACCTACAATGGCAGCTACAACGGTACTCTCTGGAATTTTGAAGAGTGCATGGGGATCTCATTGAATCCTACCGCATGTTGAAAGGACTAGATAAGGTGGACGTGGAGAGGATGTTTCCTCTGGTGGAGGTATCCAGAATTAGAGGACACAGCCTCAAAATTAGGGGGCAACCTTTTAGAACAGAAAGAGAAATTTTTTTTAGCCAAAGAGTGGTGAATCTGTGGAATACTCTGCCACGGACTGCGGTGGAGGCCAAGTCCGTGGGTATACTTAAAGCAGAAGCTGATAGATTCCTGATTGGTTGGGGCATCATGGGATATGGCGAGAGGGCAGAAGTATGGGGGTTGAATGGGATCCCGGTTCAGACATGATGAAATAGCAGAGTGGACTCGATGGGCTAAATGGCCTAGTTCTGCTCTATGTCTTACAGTACCATCTACGACCCTGTCCAGAGCACAGTCAACAACACCGTCTATAACATCATCAACAAAATCATCCACAACATGGTCTATAACACCATGAAAACAACCAGCCACAGAACAGTCTACAGCACTGTCCACAACACCATCAACATGACTATCTACAGCACCATCTATAATACTGTCTCCAACATTGTCTACAACACCGTATGCAACACCAACTACAACACCATCTACATCATCTATAAAACCATCAACAACACAGACAACAGTACTGTCTACAGCACCATCTACAGCATCATCCACAACAGTCTAATGCACCATCTACAAAATAGTCTACAGCACCATCTACTGCACTTCCTACAGCACCATCCACAGCTCTGTCTGTCTACAACATTGTCTAGAACACAGTCTATAGCACAGTGTACACTGTCTACAATGCTATCTCCAACATTGTGTGCAGCACCATTTACAATATCCACAGCACTGTCTACCATACCATCTAAAGCACCATCTAGAGCACAGTTGACAACATCATCCACAATATTGTCTATAACACCATCAAAATGACTACCTGTAGCACTGTCTACAGAATTGTCTACTGCTCAAGCTACCACACCATCTACCATATCATCTACAGCACCATTTGCAATGCTACCTACAACGCTGTCTACACCATCCGCAACACAGTCTATAACACCATCAACAAGACCTTCTACAATACCGCATCCATCTAGCACCATCTATAGCACCATGGTCTGTAACACCATCAAAACAACCATCTACAGCACTCTCTACTGTTCCAACTGCCGCTTCATCTACCACACCATCTACTACATGGTCTAGAGTGCCATCTACAGCACTGTTAACATCATTATCCACAACATGGTCTATAACACCATCAAAATGATCACCTACAACACCATCTACAGCACTGTCTACAACACCTTCAAGGAAACTGTCAATAACACTGTCTACAGTGCTGTGTACAGCACCGTTTACACCATCTGCAATGCTGTCTACAATGCCATCTACAACACCGTCTACAACACTATTAACAATGCCATCAACATCATCTGCAGCACTAACAATAACACCAGCTACAATACCAACAACACTGTCCACAAACCATAAACAATATCATCAACACCACCATCTGCAATACCATCTACACCATGTACAGTACTGTTTACAAGACCATTGATAGCAACATCTAAAACACTGTCTATAACAATTACCTATCTCTCTCCCTGTAATGCTGAATACAACAGTGTCTACAACACTATGACACTGACTAGGACAGCATCTAGAACACCATCAATACACTATTTGCGACACTGTGTATAACATAAACTTTAAGGCTATCTACACCACTGACTACAACATGGTCTATAACACTGACTATAAAACTAACTACAACACTGAATATAAAACTATTTAAGTGACTATAACACTGTTTTCATACCATCTATAACTCTAACTACATCATGCTCTGTAGCATTGACTATAACAGTGTATAAGTGTTTATAATACTGACTACTGTATAACTCTCTCCACAACATTTCTGTGAACAGCAACTAAAACTCTGACTATAATCCTGACTACAGCAGTAACTCGATAAACAATACCAATTCATCAATAGGACCAATCCACCTACAGTACCACTCCATCAACAATAACAATCAATCAGTGGCTTCAGTGCAAGTCATCAATAGTATCACTCCATCATCAAGATTAGTGGATCAACAGATGCAATCCAACAACAGTGCTGCTTTACTGGTGGTACCAATAAATCAACAGTACCAGTCTACTGACTGATCCAAACCATCAACTAGATCTAATCCATCTACAATACTAATTCATCAACAGATACAATCCATCAACAGTACTAATCTATCAACAATACATATATGTCAATGGGAGCAATCTATGAATAGTATTAATCATTTATCAATTTATCCACCAGAAGCATTAATCATTTACAGAGTTAATCCATCAATGGTTCCTAATCATCAACATTATGATGTTTTGTAGATCCAATCCATAAACAGTACCAATTCATCAACAATCCAAACCAAAGTAATACCAATCCGTCAATAGTACAAGTTCACCAACAGTACCAATTCATCAACAGTATCAATCCATCAACAGCCCAGTTCATAATAGTACTAGTTCAACATGCCAATCCATCTACAAACAGTACCAGTTAACTAACAATACTAATCCATCAACAGTAGCAGTCTATCAACAGAAACTGTTCACCAACAGATCCAATCCATAAGGAGTACCAAATCCGTAACATTACCAAAGCATCAACAGAACATGTTCACTGGCAGTACCAATTCATCTTAGAATCAGTTTATCGACTGTAACAATTTATCAACCGAACCAATTCACTCACCAATCCATTAATGAAACCAATCTGTTGTAACCAGTTATTTATCAATGGACTTTATCAATCCTTTGATAATACCAATGCATCTAAACTACTAATCCACTGACCACACCAATAGATCAATGGTACTAATTCATTAATAATATTAATCCATTTACAAAATGAATCCATTATCAGCATTAATCAATTAGTTGTATCCATTATTGACAGTACTAATCCATTCATGTTAACAGACTATTCATAGCAGCATTCCATTGACGATACTAATTCATCAACAGTTTTCCAGTAGATACCCATTGAAAGTAATAATCTATTACTAGCTCCAATCCATTGGCTTGACAGTAAAAATCCATTCTTAATATCTATTTACAGTACTAATCCATTAATATATCATTGCAATAACAAATATTGCACTAAGCTACTTGGTAAAAAATTAAATAGGCTTATTATTGCCACATCGCAAGTTACAGCGAATAGCTTTATTTTTCATGCCATCCATGCAGATCATTTCATCACATTAGTGCATTGAGGTAGTACAAGAGAAAACAATGCAGGAGGCAGAACAAAATGTAACAGTTACAAAGAAAGTAAGGTACAGACAGACAATGAGGAGCAAGGTAACAAGGGACAGTAGATAGTAAGAATGAAAATCCATCTAATGAGGAACTGTTCAAAAGTCTTAGCAGAGCAGGAGAGAAGCTGTCCGTGATCCTGGTGGTATGTCCTTCCAGGCTTTTGTATCTTCTGCCTAATGGAAGGGTGGAGAAGAGACAATATCCGGGGCGGGACAGATCTTTGATGAATCTGGCTGCTTTACTAATGCATCGAGAAGTATCCATGAAAAGGAGGCTGGTTTCCGTGATGTACAGCTTCTTGTAGTCATGGATAGACCAACTGCCATACCAAGCCATATGCTCATTTAAATTGGAATGCCCTAGTTCTCAATGTGGGATTTGAAACCACATTCTCTGAATCATTCTTCTGGACACCAGACCAGTAGTGTAACCCCTCTGTGCTATGACACCCTGCCATGCTTCCTGGAAATCTTTGACGTAATCTGCATCTAATACTGAATCTCAGTGTGTTGGGAGTTACTCAGTCTAATCTCACTGGATAGAAGCCTCCACAACTTGCCTTACATTGAATCACTACCCCCCATCCCCCTTACAGGCTTTGCATTTCCGGACTGGGCCTACAAGCCGGAGTCGAGCCCCGGGTCACGGCAGATCCAGCTCTGGCACTTCATTCTGGAGCTGCTGCAGAAGGAGGAGTACCATGACGTGATCGCCTGGCAGGGCGACTATGGCGAGTTTGTCATCAAGGACCCCGACGAGGTGGCCAAGCTGTGGGGCGTCCGCAAGTGCAAGCCCCACATGAACTACGACAAGCTGAGCCGGGCGCTGAGGTAACATCTCCACCAGCTCCTTAGCTTCACCCTCCTTATCTGCATGCCCTTTCCCTGTGAGCCCATCCTTCCCTGAGGAGCTTCTCATTTGGAAGCAGGCCCTCCAGCCCAATGCATCCATGCCTACTGAGATGCTAGTCCCATTTGCCTGAATTTGGCCCATATCGGTTACCTCTCCATATGCCTTTTAATGTCATTATACCTGCCTTAAACACTTCCTTGTTCAAAGCACCCACCACCCTCTCTGTGATGTTTTCCTTTGTATTTCCTTTAAAGTCTCTCCCTTCTCACCTTAAACCTGTGCTCTCAGATCATGACTCCCCTTCCCTTGGAAAAAGACTGCACATTCACCCTAATCAAGTCCCTTGTGATTTTACACACCTCCGAGGAGAAGGTACAGAAGCCCAAAGACACACACTCAATGTTTTAGGACAGATCCTTCCCCTCCACCATCAGATTTTGGACAGTCCGTGAACCATGAACACAACCTCACTGCTTTCCTCTCTTGTTGCACCACGTATTCATATTTTATATTTCTTATTGTAACTTATTGATATTGTTTTTTATGTACTGCACTGTGCTGCTGCCACAAACAACTGTGTTTCACAGCATATGCCAGTAATAATAAATTGAATTCTGATTGTACAGCGATGTCTCACTCCTGGTCTCGGTGCCCTGTCTGACGAAGGCCAGCACGCAGACTACTTCTTCACCACCCTGTCCACCTGCATCTCCACTTTTAGCTCTCACCTTTGGGGTCTTTCTTAGGGGGAGGGGCTCCCTAGAGTTTGGTCTCATTGGATGTGGATGTGACTTTGAGCAATGAAGAGACCACCCTCCTCAAGGAGAAAGACACTCCCAAAATGACCTCGGGCTCCCGGGGGGAACACAGCCTATGGGAGTCATTGGGAAGTTAAACACAGGTAGACCTTCACAGCGAATGTAGAACAGAGGGACTGAGGAGTACACGTACACAGTTCCCTAAAAGTGGCATCACAGTCAGACAAGATGGTGAATAATGCGCTTGGCACAATGCCCCTCATTTGCAGGAGTTGGGCTTCATGTTCAGAATCAGAATCAGGTTTGTTATCGGTTACACATGTCATGAAATTCGTTGTAAACAGCAGCACATAAATTACTATAAGTTATATAAAAAAGTAAATAGTGCAAAAGAGAAATAGCAAGATAGTGTTCATGGGGTAGGTAAAGATAAAGTTAACATTTGTCATTTGTATATCAAAGCACACGGTGAAATACATCATTTGCATTTAATGACCAATACAGTCTGAACGTGTGTTCGGGGAAGCTCTCAAGTGTCATTGTGCTTTCAGCGCCTACGTAGCAAACCTCGAACTTAACAAATCTAACACGTATGCCTTTGACTGTGGGAGGAAACCAGAGCACCTGGAGAAAACCCATGTAGTCATGGGGAGAACGTACAAACTCCTTCAGACAGCAGTGGGAATTCAAACTCCCATTACTGACCATTCAGAAATCTGATGGTGGAGAGGAAGAAGCTGGTTCTGAATCATTGAGTGTGGGTCTTCAGTCCTCCTCCTCATTGGCGGTAATGAGAAGAGGGCATGTCCCACATGTTGAGGGTACTTAATGATGGATGCCACCTTCGTGAGACATTCCCATTTGAAGAAGTCCTCGATGGTAGGGAGGCTTGTGCCCATGTTGGAATGGCTGAGTCTACAACCCTCTGCGGCCTCTTACACTTCCGTGCATTGGAGCCTCCCATGCCAGATTGTCATGCAACCAGTCATAATGTTCTCCACATTACATCTGTAGAATCTCTGAATGCAGAACAAATCTCCTCAAACTCCTAATGTAGAACTGCTGGTGTGCCTTTGTCATGATTGCATCAATGTATTGGGCCCAAGACAGATCTTCTGAGATGTTGACACCCAGGAACTTGAAGATGCTCACCTTTTCCACTGCCGACCCCTCGATGAGGAACAGGTGTGTGTTCCCTCGACTTCCCCTTCCTGAATGAGAGGTAGTGGGCTCAGGCTGTCCTGGCAGTAGGTGCTTTCAGGCTTTTGCATCTTCTGTTCGATGAGACAGGGGAGAATACAGAATGGTCAGGGTCAGAGGGGTCTCTGATGATATTAGCTGTTTTACTGAGGCAGCGAGAAGAGGAGTAGCTGGTTTCCGTGATGTGCTGAGTTGTGTCCACTACTCTCAGCAGTTTCTTGTGGTCATGGGCAGAGCAGTTGCTGTACCAAGCTGTGATGCATTTGGATAGGATGCTTTCTATGGTGTATCAATGAAGGTCATTTGAACACTCAGAGTCATGCTGAGTTACTGGAGGCTCTGAATTATTGTCAGAAGAGGTCCCAGAGCATTCCTCTCAAACGCCCCCCATGCCATCACTGTGGACATCCTGTCTATCTGCCTCATCCTGATGGTCCTACAGACCCCCCAACTCTCCCTGATTCACTTGGTGGGACCTTCTCTCACTCTGTGAGGCATCCCTCAGAGGTGTTCCAGGTTGTGTGGGAGGGTAAGGTTTCTGTTTTTCCTCTGACAACCTCTGTCCTATTGATGGGGTCCTGGCCTCCCTGCTTCACGCTGCCGGTGGTCCTGGCTTTTCTCCAAGGGTCCCTGCATCCATACTGTAGACCATCATCTACCAGTGGGTCAGAGTCTTATTGAGATGCTGCCTATCTCAATACTGTAGGGAGGGAGTACATTGTTTTGTTTCCCAAGGGTCTCCACCTCTTTATACATTTGACTGTCACTCCTGGTGTACCTCATTCCCTCTGAGAGTCTTCTCTCCAAGGGTCTTGTTTCCTTCTGAAGATTTCTATCTCCATGATAGGGTCTCTCCCTTCCTCCAAGAACCTATCCCTCTTACCAAGAATTTTGTCTGCTTCTGAAGGTTTCCATCTCCTTCTGAGGGTTTCTGCCTTCTTCTGAGGGCTTCTACCTTGCACTTGATGTCTCTTGTCTCCCTCCAAGACCTCTACTTGCTCTCTCCCTCCAAGTCTCTGAGTGTCTCTTCTTCACTCTGAGGGTCACTTACATCCTTCCAAAAGTCTCTGTCTCACTCCCACCCTCCAAGGGTCACTGTTTCGCTCCAAGTATCTCTCCCCCTTCTAAGGATCAAACCCTTCACCAACTTCACCTGAAGATTTCTATCTCCTCCTCATGGGATCTATCTCTCCACAGGTTTACATCTCCCTTTGACAATCTCTCTCACCTTTGGAGAACCTTTATCTCCTCTAGAAGATCACCTCAGGGTGTCTCCCTTCCTCAAAGTGTCTCTGTCTTCCTCGTCTCTATCTCACACTGAGGGTCTGTGTCTTCCCTGAGGTTGTTTGTCTCTGCAAGGTTTTTACTTCCTCAGTCTGAGAGAGAGTCTCTCTCTCTCTTGCTGAGGGTCTCAACTTGCTCCTGATGCTTCCTATCTCTCCATGAGGTTCCCTATTCCCCTCTAGTCATCTTCATTTCCCTCTGTGGTTCTCCCTCTCCTTCCAAGGGTTTCCTGAAAGTCTCTCCTATGAGCACCTCTCTGTCCCTCCAAGTGTAGCTTTTGCCTCTTAAGGGTCTCTCTCCCCGTCCAAGGTAACTTCCCTCCAAGGGTAACTATCGCCTGCCAAGGGTCACTCCCTCACTGTGTCTCCCCCTCCCTCTAAGGGTTTCTCTGTCTCCTCCTCTCTTCAAATGTACTTCCGTCCCTCTAAGTGTCTCCCCCTCCCGCCCTCTGTGGGTCCCATCCTTCTAGAGTCTCTAACACTCTCTAAGCATCGTCCATTCCCAAGGTTGTCTACCATCTGTTCTTCCCTGCAAGAGTATTCCCTAAGAAACTCTTGTCTCCTTCGCCCTTGGCTGCACTAACTCCCACTGTCCACCTCTCCAGGTATTACTACAACAAGCGCATCCTCCACAAGACCAAAGGCAAGAGGTTCACCTACAAGTTCAACTTCAGCAAGGTGATTCTGGTCAACTACCCCCTACTGGAGATGGGACACTCCCAGCTTCTGCTCACGCCCAACCCATTCGGCAGCACCCAGGGTCCCGAATGCAGCAGCATCACTCCTGAGGTAAGAACCTGCTCTTTCTGACCTTCGACTGCTGTACAGAATCACGGCTAATCCAGCATGCCCTTTGCCCCGATCCAGCTCCACAGTCTCCCCCACGACCACCCCTTGACATTCTTCTCCTTTCATCAATTCAAATGACATAAGTAGACCATTCCGCTCATCAGGTCTGCTTCACCATTCCATCATTTATTGTTTCTGTGATGGGACGGTGTGGAGGGAGCTTCACTGTGTCTGACCCCGGGAGTGTGATGGGATGGTGTGGAGGGAGTTTCACTCTGTGTCTGATCCCGGGAGTGTGTGATGGGACACTGTGGAGGGAGCTTCACTCTGTGTCTGACCCCGGGAGTGTGTGATGGGACGGTGTGGAGGGAGCTTCACTCTGTGTCTGACCCCGGGAGTGTGTGACGGGACAGTGTGGAGGGAGCTTCAGTGTGTGTCTGATCTTGGGAGTGTGTGATGGGACAATATGGAAGGAGCTCGACTTGTGTCCTGACTCTGACCTACTGTCTGTGTTGTTTTCACGAAGACAATCCAAAGTTTGTTGAACCCGCCCAGACTCCCTGATGCACGAGCCGGCGATCTGAGAAACCCGATCTTCGAACGGGCTGTCCCGTCCACAGATAACGAGAAACATCGACTGGAGACTGGACTCGCTTTCCTCAGCTCGGGTAGGTGAAGTAGAAGTATGGATTGCAGGGTCACATTCATGTAGGAGTGGGGGGAGGAGGGGAGTGGAGGAAGGATAGAGGAGGGACGAGAGAGGAGGGGAGGGAGAGGAGAGAAGAGAGAGAGAGAAAGGGAGGGGAGGAGAGGAGAGGAGAGAGGAGAGAAGAGGAGAGGAGGGAGAGGAGGGAAAGTCCACAGGAGTTTCTCAGGAATGAAAGGGTTAACGTATAGGGATGTTTGATGGCACAGGGCCTGTACTCGCTGGAGCTTAGAATAATGAGGGGCTACCACTTTGAACGTTCAAATATCGTAACGTCTAGATGGAGTGAATCCAGAGCGGATATTTCCTACGGGCGGGGGCGGGGGTCTAGGATCAGAGGTACCAGCCTCAGAATAGAGGGACATCCACCTAGAAGAGATGAGGAGGAATTTCTATAGCCAGGGGGTTTGGCGAATCTGTGGGATTCACAGACGGCAGTGCAGGCCAAGTCATTGGGAGAAAGATGGACAATGAAGAAGAGTGAAAGAAATAGTTTAGAACAAATGAAGGTGAGAGTGAGAGAGTTTGAGAGAGAGAATTGCAGAGAGGAGGGGGGAATGGGAGTGAGGGAGATTGAAAGGGGGCTAGCAAGAAAAAAAGGGCTTGAAATTGTATACGTATAGAATGAGAAAGGATGAGAAATGGGAAGGTGATAACGAGAGGGAGAGCGAGAGATACAGAGAGGTGAGAGATGGGGGTAGAGTGACAGACGGTTATGGGACGGATAGGGGGTGAGACGGGGAAAGGGCGAGAGACGGGGGAAGGGGTGAGAGACGGGGGAAGGGCCGAGAGACGGGGGAAAGGGAGAGAGACGGGGAAAGGGAGAGAGACGGGGAAAGGGAGAGAGACGGGGAAAGGGTGGGGACAGACAGAGAGGGAGAGAAGGAAGGGAGAACGGCAGAGAAGGAGGAACATACGAAGATGACCGTATCTCCCAAGGGTGGGCACGGGAGGGGTAGCTGACCTGTGCCTCCGCACACCACTCACTCTGCCTTCCCTTCTTCCCGGCAGGGACCCACTACTACTCCAAGCCTCCCGCCGTGCTGAGCGCCTACGGACGGAGCGGCCATCTCTCCGAGTACCCTTGGGGTCTTCCCTCCTACCCTCCGCCCCCCTTCAGCCTGTCTGCCTCCAAGGTGTCGCCCCTCTACCCTCCTCACTACTACCCGGGCACGCTGGCGCACATCCCTGCCCAGGTCTCCCTCCTGCCTCCCTCTTCCTCCGCTTCCTCCTCCTCTGTTTCCTCCGACTCAGTGGCGGAGAGGGTCCCTCCGCCTCTGGGACCCTACCCCCGCCTCTCCCTCGGTCACAAGGGCTTTCCGCCCTGTCCGGTGATCCAGACGCTGAGGGCGGACCTGGCGCCGACCCCTCTGTCCTCTTCGTCCTCCCACCAACCGCCCCAGCTCCCCTCAGCCGCCTCTGCCCCCTCCTCCTCCGCGTCCTCGGGTAAGGGGCTGGGTTCTGCGGAGGGAGGGGCGCGGACGTGGGTCAAGTCGGAGACGGACTCGGAACTGGAAGTGACGGACCTCAGCGGCTCCGGCTCGGAGGGAGAGGGCGGAGTTGATCCCCGGCCGAGAGGTCGGGATTGGTGCGTCTCCTCCACACCCCTCGTCGGTCAGCTGGGGACCCGTCCTCACCCTACCCGGGACATCCCGGAAACTATCCCTGTTGGGGTGGAGCTGCTTCGTGAATCCTAACCCCCCTCTCCTGCCCCTTCCCTCCGTCTTTTCCCACCCCACCCCCCTTCCTTGCTCACTGCCCCTCCGTTCCCCCCTCCTTCGGCCTCTTGCTATCCTCCTGTTCCCACCAGCCAAAGATCAGCGAGGTCGCGAACAGCGGTGTTTGGGAGGGAGAGGGCAGGAGGAGGGAAAATGAAGGCGAGAGTCCCCATGCCCTCGCCCGTTTATTCTGAGCGCAGCCGCATCTTGCGGGATTGCGGACCCGGAGCTTCCAAACGGATGAGTTCTGAGGCAGATGGCGACATCAGTCTAGATCGGGGATCCTTTGAAATGTCCCTCATTCTTAGCGGTGTGGGGGAGAGTGCCTCATTTCCCACTTCAAGTTGTCCTGTGATTTTTTGATCCCAGCTGTAAGTCGTCGGGGAAGAAGGGAGGGGCAGGGGAGAGAGAGGGAGTTTGGGGTGTCTCATGACCATTCTCGCTCTCTGGACTTTGGGGTTTACCCAGGGAAGCTCCAATTGAATAGAGGCTCGAGTAAGTCGCCCCCTCTTCTTCATTCCCATCTCTTTGTACTCCGGGTACAGTCCTCTCTGACTAGCTCTTTTATCCCTTGCCTCTCCTCTTCTCCCAGCTTGCAGACTCTCTGTTACTGACCCCCTCTTTTGCTGCTCCTGTTTATTTCTGTCGTGCTCACTTTTACAGAATCTTCCTCTCTCTTGCCCCTTTTACAATCTCTCACTCACTCTCTTAGTATGTCTCGCTCTATCCAGCTCTCTGTTGCCTCTTTTAACATATCTCTCATTCACTCTCGGTATATCTCTCTGTCATTCTTACCTGTATCACTGTCTCTCTCTCTCCCTCCTTACCTCATTCACTCTGTATCTCCATTTTATCTCTGTCTCTCTCTCTCTATCTTGCTCTTTTTCTCTCTATCCATCTCTTACTTCCCTTGCTCTTGATTAGTGTCTCTTCTTGTCTATATTTTCTTCTTCTGCTTTCTGTTCCCTCTCTTTATCTCTTGCTTCCCTCTGTTCCTTTTTCACTCATTCTGTCTGTCTCTTTTCCTCCCTCTATCAGTCACTGTCTCTCTGACTCTATTCTGCGTCCCTGTTTGCCTCCCTTTCTCTTATCACTCTCCCCACCCATTTCTGCCTCTCCTCCCTCTCTAGGTCTTTGTTTCTGTAAACTTTAATAACCATTAGTCTGAATTGTTCTTTCCCTGTCTCTTTGCATATCCTTCACCCCTTTCTTCTCTGCCCCCCTCAATTTCCATCTCTCTCACTCTTTCATTCCTTCACCCTTCTCTCCCTCCCTCCCCCTCATTCTCTGTCTCCTCATTCATTCACCCCGTCCCTCTCCCCCCCATTCGCCATCTTTCATTCCTTCACCCTCTCCCCCTCATACCCCATTTCTCTTTCTCTTTCAATCCTTTGCCCTCCTCTCACTCTTCACCTCTCTCTTTCATTCCTTCACACCCTCTCCTTCTCTCCCCCATCTCTCTCTGTCATTGCTTGGCCCTCCCCTCCCTCTCTCCCTCTCAATTTCCATCTCTCTCTGATTCCTTAATCATCCCCTCAAAGCACAGGTTTAGATCAGTTAATTTTCCCTGGTGAAAAGGCTTAGACATTTACACCATCACACAGTTCAAACCTGAAGCTAATATTAAATTCCAACTTCAGCAAGGATCAAAACTCCCCAGCAGAAACAGACACCTCATGTAAATGTTACAAAATTATAATTTGTGTGTGAAGTATTAAAACTACCAAAATAAAGAAACTTGCCAATGTTTAAGCTCTAAAATCATATTGTGTTTGAAAAATTTAAAAATAATAGATTTTGTTGATCTTTTTAAAAATTAGTATTAAAATTACAAATTTATTCTTAGCAGCGAAATAAAGAATCTTACCTCTCATTAATTTGATTATAAAATTATAATTTTGAACATACAGAAGTAAAAATACAGGAGTGTGGAATCAATAATTCCAGTATAAAATTATAAATCTGAACTTACTGCATTAAAAATTCAGGTTTTTTAGGGTAACAAATGTTCCTTTTTTACAGATGCCCTACAGTCAATTTTGTAAATCAGAAAATATATAATCTTTTGATATGGTAACTACACCTCCACACATTGTAATGAATGTCTGAAAACCAGGAGTCTGATAAGGAAAGACAATTACTAAATACCTATAATTCGTCTTCCTTATCAGACTGATGGCATTCATGGAGAGAGAGAGAGAGAGAGAGGAATCTAGTTCTGTTATTTTAAAGAAGAAAAATATATACGCTAAACTGTTGAATTTACTATAATGGAAACTCGTTCACATGGAGGGAGCTTGCATCTAAGGCATGAGTTCATAACCCAGGGGAGGAGCTTTAACAGAACTTGCCAATTGGATTTCACATTTATAAATTTGTGCTTGCAATATTTTTAAAAAGTATATTGTTGATTACTAATTTAGTTATAAAATTATGATTTATAAACTTATTAATTATTATAAAATAAAGAATTTGTTAATTGTTAATTCAATTATAAAATTAAAAATCTATACTTACAAAATAAAGAACAGTCAATTAGAAGATCTTGTTATTATTTAGATTATAATATGACACATTTATATTTCCAAAAATTAAAAAAACAATAATGTGTTAAGATAGATTGTCAAATTCGGTTATAAGTATCCCACGTAATCAGTATTCTCTTTTTGAGCTGTTACACTGCATTCATCTCAGACAAAAGTTTCTAATTACTGTCATCTGTAATCCAATATGTTTTCAGAAGAACTAGGAGATGGAATATTTCTTGGGTTTTAAAGTTTCCCAATTCACTTATTTGAATGCAAAAAAAAACAAGTTGTGGGTCAGGCAGCTTTTGTGGAGGGAATTGGGTGGTTGCTGTTTCAGCCTGCAGCCTGTTGTCATCTGGACTGAAGGAGTAGCGAGGAGATAGTAGGGTGGTGAGGGCGAGGGGTGGAGCAGGCAATAGGTGAGGAGGGTTGCTAGGCAGATGAAGCAGGGAGAGTTTAGATGGTGACAGGTCAAAAATGTTAATAAAATTAATATGTCATGCTTATTGTCATATATAAAGGTACTTACTGATATGTGCCTGTGTTCTGCTGCAATGGAAGACTTACAGCACCATCTCAGACCCACAGGATCACATAAAGCTAACACAATTCTTTAAAGAAAGGATACAATTAGAACAAATCAACGTCCATTGTGGTGAAAGTGGTCATAGCGTTTCTATACTGAGGCATTGATTAGGGTTGTGCTGGTTGGTTCAGGAACCGAATGGTTGAAGGGAAGTAGCTGTTCCTGAACCTGGTGGTGTGGGACTTCGGGCTTCTAGACCTCCTGGGGGCTGCTAGAAGATTGCATGGCTCGGACGGCGGGGATTTTTAATTATAGACATTGCCTTCTTGAGGAGGCGTCCCCTATAGATACTACCAATGGTGGGGAGGGATGTGTCCATAATGTATTGGGCTGAGTCCGCTACTCTGCAGCTTCTTATGTTCCTGTGCATTCGAATTGTTGTACCAGACCAAGTGCAACCAGTCAGGATATTTACAACAGGACAATCTGTGGAAGTTTGTTGGAGTGTTTGGTGACAGTAATCTCCTAAGAAAGTAAGGACACTGGCACACTTTTCTTGTGGTCGCATCTGTGTGCTAGGCCCAAGACAAGTCAACCGAGATGTTGACACCCCAGGTATTTAAAGCTGCTGACTCTCTCCCAGTGTAGACTGGCACTCATTCACCCTCCTTCCTCTTTCTGAAGTCAACCATCAGCAGGTAGAGGTGACCAAAGCAGATACAAATGATGGAATCTAACGTGAGAGGAAGGTAGAGCAGGGAACTAAGTAAGGGAGGTTGGAGAGGGTGGAGGAGGGAGGAAGAAACAGGGTGATGAGGGGCAGGGAAAAGATTGCAGGAGGAAATGGGGAAGCCAAGAAAAGAAAGGGGGGGCAGATTACCTGCCCTCTGATCTCCCCTTCACTCCTACAGTCCAGATGAAGGGTCTCGACCCAAAACGTCGACTGTCCATCTGCCTCCGCACATGCTGCTTGACCTGCTGGGTTCCTCCACCACATTTGTGTATGCTCCAGATTCTTCTGTCTGCAAGTT
Source organism: Mobula birostris (assembly GCF_030028105.1). Taxonomy (NCBI): domain Eukaryota; kingdom Metazoa; phylum Chordata; class Chondrichthyes; order Myliobatiformes; family Myliobatidae; genus Mobula; species Mobula birostris. Next base: position 130,825,176 of record NC_092377.1, on the reverse strand, counting down.
CCTTGTGTCTCCACTTATTCCCATGCCGGGGGTGAGGTCCGGTTGGAAGCATAAACACCTTCGCAGATCCCTACACGAACTGCCATCCAGGAGAGAGTCTGTTAAAACCCAACAAACATTCGAAACCCCTTCCAAACCTGAAACAAACACTATATTGGTTTGCTAAAATAAATATGTGTAGATATTTAAACAAAAAACAAGAACTTTACAAAAAAAATGGGGTCTTCAGTAAATGATAACAATTGAGAAATAAATGTTTATCTATTTATTTTTTTTAATTATAAATATTCTCTGCACCATTGACGTACTGTGGATTTAAAGTCTGCATTAAGCCCTCCTGTACCAGTGTAAAGTGTCCCTAAATGTTAATTGAGAGTGCTGTTTTTATTGTGTATGTTATGTGTGGAGAGATGTTATTGGCTTTGTTCTCTGTTGAAAGAGAGTTTGATTAAAAAAAGTCTTCACTGAAGTTCAATGTTGGAAGCAATATAAACAAACAGAAGGATTTAACCTTGGCTGGCCTTGTTCAGTTCGGTCTTTTGTGGAGTCAGAGAGAGGAGACAGGCCATTCGGCCCAGTGAGTCTGTGCTGTTCAGCAACCACCCATTGATCCCATTTTGTCCTCCCCACATTGCCATCAACTTCACCCCTGATTCTACACTCCAACCACGCACTGTAGAGACAAATCAGCCACAGATGAACCCACCTACCCAGCTCACTTTTATCTGGGGCGTGGGAGGGAACTGGGGCAACCGGGGGAAAACCATGGGGTCATAGGGATAACAAGAAGGTGTAAACTCTACACATACGCATACGCACGCGCGCGCACACACACACACACAAATACAGAGGTGGAGGTGGGAATCGAACCTGGGTCTCTGTAGCTTGGAGTCAGCTACTCAACCCACTGTGCCACTGGGCTGCTTACTCCATAGAAGAGTACATCACATTATGAGCCTTTTCAGCCTGCAATGTTGTGCTGACTTTTTAACCTCACCCTTCCTTCCCATACAGCCCTACATTTTTCTTTCATCTGTGTGCCTATATAAGAGTTTCTCAATTGTCCCTAATGTATTTGCCTCTACCACCACCCCTGCAAGTGTGTTCTATGCACCCACAACTCACTGTGTAAGACCCTACCTCTGAAATCCCTCCTATATTTTCTTCCAATCGCCTTAATGTTATGTTCTTTTGTACTAGCCATTTCCACCCTGGGAAAATGTCTCTGGCTATCTAGTCTTTTAACATCCAAGTTGCTTGAATTTCCAGCACCTGCAGAATTCCTCATGTTTAGTCTTTTAACATTTTGTACACCTCTATCAAGTTGACACACAACCTCCTTTGCTCCAAAGAGAAAAGTCCTAGTTCGCTCAATCTTACTTCAGAAGACACGCTCTCTAATTCAGGCAGCATTCTGGTTTATCTCCTCTGCACCCTCTCGAAAGCTTCTACATCCTTCCTATAATGAGGCAACAGAACTGAACACAATACTCCCAAGTGTGTTTTTGGGTTTTACAGAGCTGTAACATTACCTCGCAGTTCTTGAACTCAATCCCCGACTAATGAAGAGCAACGCACCGTATGTTTTCTTAACAACCCTTTCACCTTGAGTGGCAACTTTGGAGGATCTATGGACATGCACCCCAAGATCTGTCTGTTTCTCCTGGAGCTTGAAGGCAGAGGATCTGCCCATGCCCTGCAGTACAGACTATTATCTGCACAGAGTTTTAATGTCGTAAGAGACTCCCTCTCTCTCTGTCTGTCTGTTGTCTCCCTGTTGCTCGCACAAACACACACACAGTGCAGGAGGTCAGCATCAAACCCAAATTGGAAGACAACATCTCTACCCATTGCACCACCATGGAATCAGTCTCCAGTTTTCCCATAAAAGATATTTACAGTATTTCAGTAATGCATCAGAATCAAAATTACTGGTGTAGATGGCATGAGATTTGTTTCTTTTTAAACAGCAGTATAGTGCAGGCATGAAATTACCATAAACTATGAAAAAAATAAACGGTACGAAAAAAAGGGAATAATGAGGTAGTGTTCATGGGTTCACGGACCATTCAGAAGCCAGATGGCGGAGGGGAAGAAATTGTTCCTGAATCACTGTGTGCATTTTCAGGCTCCTGTATGTCCTCTCTGATGGTAGTGACTGGGTGGTGAGGGTGCTTAATGATAGACACCTTCTTGGGGCACCGAATTGGAGGATGTCCTCGATGGCGGGGAGGGTGTGTGCCCAGATGGAACAAGAGATTATACAAACATATATAAACAAGTATAAGAACAGATAATCTACAAGGGAAGTAACAATTTAAGTAGTAGTTTAGATCCTAATCCAACAGTGACCTGCAAAGAGTGACAACCCTAATCCATTCCACTATCTGCAGACCCTAATCCGTGCTGGCCAGGCTGAGTTCGGCTCGCAGCATCACCATCGTTACCACTTTGTTAGGTTCACCTATACACCAGCTCGTTGATGCAAATATCTACAGTAATCACCCGATCATGTGGCAGCAACTTAATGTAGAAAGGCATGCAGACATGGTCAAAAGGCTCAGCTGATCTTCAGATCAACCATCAGAGTGATCTAAGCGACTTGGACCGTGGTGATGAATTTAGTTGAAAAGTATGTAAAACTTCGGAAGTCAGGATGAAATGAAGCACATGAGGAGTGTTAAGAAGCCAGAAGAGAACTAAAGAGGGAATTAGGAAAGCCAGAAGGGGCCACGAAAAGTTTTTAACAAGTAGGAATAAGGTGAATCCCAAGGCATTCTATACATACATCAAGAGCAAGGGGATAACCAGGGGGAGGGTAGAATCATTCAAGGATAAAGGGGGGATGCAGAGAATGAGGTACTTCATGAGTGTTTTGCTTCAGTGTTTAACGAAGGAAAAGGATATGGAGAGCCAGAAGATCAGTGCTAAGTGTATAAATATGTTACAGTGTTTACAGGTCAAGGAGGAGGAAGTGTTGGGTCTCCTGATGCATATTAAGGTGGATAAGTCCCCAGGGCCTGAAGAGATTTACCCCGGGTTATTGAAGGAGGCAAGAGATGAGATTTCTGGGGTCCTGACCAGTATCTTCATATCCTCTTTAGCCACGTGAGGTCCCAGGGGACTGGTGAGTGGCTAATACTGTTTAAGAAGGGGAGAATGGAAAACCCTGGGAACTATAGACCAGTGAGCCTCACACCAGTTGTAGGGAAATTGCTGGAGAAAATTTTTAGGGAAAGGATATATGAGCATTTGGAAACCCATGGGCTAATTAGAGAGAGGCAGCACGGCTTTGTGCAAAGCAAGCTGTCTCACCAACTTGATGGAGTTTTTTGACAAGGTGACGAGAGAGATTGATGAAGGTAGGGCAGTGAATGTTGTCTACATGGATTTTAGTAAGGCATTTGAAAAAGTCCCTCATGGGAAGCTAATTGGAAGATTAAGATTCATGGGGTCGGCGGCGAATTGGCCGTTTGGATTCAAAACTAGCCTGTGCATAGGATACAGACGGTAGTGTTTGAAGGGACTTAATCAAGCTGGAGGTCTGTAACTGGTGGTGTTCCACAGAGATTTGTGCTGGGGCCTCTGCTGTTCGTGATGTATATAAATGACCTGGATGAAAATGTAGGTGGGTGGGTTAATAAATTTGTGGATGATACCAAGATTGGTGGAGTTGTGGATTGTGTAGAATATTGGCAAAGAATACAGCACAGTATAGATCAGCTGCAGATATGGGCAGAGAAATGGCAGATGGAGTTTAATCCAGATAAATGTGTGGTGTTGCACCTTGGTAGGGCAAATGCAAGGAGACAGTACACTGTTAAGGTCCTTAACAGCATTGCTGAGCAGAGAGATCTTTAGAACCAAGTTCACAGCTCCTTGGAAGTGGCCACAGGGGTCAATAAGGTGGTTAAGAATGCTTTTGGAATGCTTGCTTTCATTGGTCGAGACACTGAGTTCAAAAGTAGAGGGGCTATGCTGCAACTCTATAAAACTCTGCTTAGGCCGCATCTGGATTTTTGCATACAGATCTGGTTGCCCCACTATAGGAAGGATGTTGAGGCTATGGAGAGGGTGCAGAACAAGTTTACCAGGATGCTGCCTGATTTAGAGGGCATGTGCTATCATGAGAGGCTGTATTAACGTGGGTTGTTTTCTCTGGAGTGGAGGAGATCTGATAGAAATTTAAAAGATTATGAGAGGCATAGATAGAGTGGACTGTTTCCTAGGGTTAAAACTTCTCACATTAGAGGGCATGCATTGAAGGTGAGAGGGGGTAGTTTCAAGAGGGATGTGATGGATAAGGTTTTTACTCAGAGAGGTGTGGATGCCTGAAATAGGTGATAGAGGCAAATACATTTCAGGATTTTGAGAGACATCTGGATAGGCACATGGACATAAGGAAGATGGAAGGATATGGATATTGTGTACGTAGGAGGGATTAGTGTTTGAGAGTTGCTGATGTGCTTTTCAGTGGGTATGGCACATCACTGTGGGGCCAAATGGCCTGTTCCTGTGCTGTACAGTTGTACGGATGATTGTTGGTGCCAGACAGGGTGCTTTGAGTATCTCAGAAACTGCTGATCTCCTGGTATTTTCACATACAACAGCCTCTAGCATTCATCGAGAACGGGGCGACAGACAAAATTCATCCAGCATGCAGCAGATCTGTGGGTGAAAATGCCTTGTTAACCAGAGGCCAGAGAAGAATGGTTCAAGCTGACAGGAAAACGACAGTAACTAAAATAACCACGCGTTACAACGGTAGTGTGCAGAAGAGCATCTCTGAACACACACCACATCAGACCTTGAAGTGGACGGGCTACAGCAGCAGAAGACCACAATCATACATTCAGTGGCCACCTTATTAGCTACCGGAGGTAACTAATAAAGTGTGCTGCAGCTTTACAAAATGCTGGTTCGGCCGTGTCTGGGGGATTGCATTCAGTTTTGATGGCACCATTACCAGAAGGGAGTGGAGGCTTTGGAGAGGGTGCAGAAGAGGTTTGCCATGATGCTGCCTGGATGAGAGAAAAAATTAGACCAACTGAAGTTATTTACTCCGGAGCAGCGGAGGTTGAGGGGAGACCTGATAGAAATGTGAAGTTATGAGGTGCATGGACAGGGTAGACCGTCAGAAAATGTTCTCCCAGGGTTGAAAATGTTTCTCCCTCAGGAGCAAGTTTTTTTACACGGAGAGTGGTGGGTGTCTGGAATATGTTGCCAGGGGAGCAAGTGAGAGTGAGAGAGATGAGAGAGTCAGAGAGGTGGGGAAATGGAAAGATGGAGTGAAAATGAGAATTTCTTATTCTAATAAACAATAGACAGCCTTAATCCCTGAAAAAGACAGACGGATAATCCAACATCTATCGGTGTAGCAGACTTGTGCAGCTGAAAAGCACAGACACAGGCCAGGTGCATTACCACTGACCGAGATGATCCAAATTTTGTTATTTTGCAGTGGTACAACTTAAAATTACAAAATAAATAAAAAGTGCAAAAATAATGTGTTGGTGGTGGTCATGAGTTCATGGACCTGATGGCAGAGGGGAGGAAGCTTTTCCTTAACTGTTGAGTGTGTGTTGTCAGGCTCCTGTACCTCCTCCCTGATGGCGGTAACAGGAAGAGGGCATTGGGCTGTGCTGGATGGAAAAGGGACGATAGTAATCGTCAAAGGGGTTCTGTAACAAATCTTTCTCAGGTACACACACTCTGAATGGTTAAGCGGACCTGGCGCCCTGGTGAAACACATAACTTGGGCTGTGGATCGAGCTTTAAACTAAATAGTGGGTGGGGGGGGGCTAGGTTCAACAGCTTGGGAAAGTAAGGATAAAGTAAAAAGAGCGTAGGCGAGGCTACGGAAGTCTTCAGAATAAAGAAAAGTTAAGAAAGGGATAAGAATTTAACTTCCAGTGACATAAGGGCAAAATTGAAAAGAAGGATGAACACAGGTCTGAGGTGTAATATTTGAATGCACACAATTTACAGAATAAGACAAGTGATCTTGTAGCCCAGTTAAAGGTTGGCAGGTCGGATGTTCTGGGCACCTCTAAGGCTGCTGAAAGAAGATCACAGTTAAGAACTTAATATCCAAGGATACACATTGTATTGAACTGACAGGCAGGTAGGCAGAGGGGGTGGGGTGGCTTTGTTGATAAAAAGTGAAATCAAATCCCTAGAAAGAGGCAACATGGGATAGGAAGTGTAGAACCTTTGTGGATAGAGTTAAGAAACTTCAAGGGGGGAAAAAAAGACCCTAATGGGGTTTATATACGGGCCTGTGAACAGTAGCCAGGATGTGGGCTACAAATTACAATAGGTGGAAAAGAAGTTTTTAAAGATCAATTAGGAGAGAAAAGATAAAATGAAGGTAAGCTAGCCAATGATATAAAAGAGGATACCAAATGTATTTTCAGATATATAAAAAGAGAGGTGAGAGTTGATTTTGGACTGCTGAAAAATGGCACTGGAAAGATAGTAATGGGGGACAAAGGAACGGCAAGCCTTTTTGTCAGTCTTCACTGTGGAAGACACCAGAAATTCAAGAGTGTCAAGGGGCAGGAGTGAGTGTCCTTGCTATTACTCAGGAGAAGGCGCTTGTGAAGCTGAAATGTCTGAAAGTAGATAAGTCACCTCGACCAGATAGACCACACCCCTGGAGCTGAAGAGATTGTGGAAGCAGTAGTTTCGATTTTCAAGAATCACTAGATTCTGGAATGTTTCTGGAGCACTGGAAAGTCCCAGAGTCACTCCAATCTTTAAGAAGAATGGAGATTATAGATAGGTAGATAAATATACTTTATTGATCCCGAGGGAAATTGGGTTTCGTTACAGCTGCACCAACCAAGAATAGAGCATAAATATAGCAATACAAAAACCACAAACAATCAAACAACAACATAGCTCATGGTCGTCTGACTTCAGTGGCTGGCAAGGGGTTCGCGTCCATTATTACAGATTAGGTTTTGGGGTACTTAGAGGCACATAACAAAAAATGCTGAAGTCAGCATAGGTTCTTTAAGGGGAAATCTTGCCTGATGAATCTGTTAAGAATTATTTGAGGAAATAAAAGGCAGGGTTAACAAAGAAGAGTCAGTGGATGTTGTTTACAGTACTTGGACTTTCAGAAGGCCTTTGTCAAGGTGCCTCAGAGGAGGCCTCAATCAGCACGAGAGGTCATTCATTGGTGATACAGCACAAGGTTTAAAATGAGCTCTGGTGCAATCAGCGGGGGGAGGGGCAAAGAAAAGGGAGGAGTAAGCAGAGCGGCCATTGTTGGAGTAGGTCGGTGTTTGAGTGGCCAGGCTTTGGTCAGAGCGGGCGGAGATTCTAAATAACTAAGTAAGTAAGTTTCTATTAAGTTTTCCTTCTGTTAATACACAGCCAGTGCACTGAGAATGGGCTCAGAGTTACTGGTATGTTCTTTGTGTGAGATGTGGGAATTCTGGGATACCTCCTGTCTCTCTGACAACTACATCTGCATGAAATGCACTGAGCTGCATCTTCTTAGCGATCATGTTAAGGAACAGGAGCTGCAGCTGGATGACCTTCAGCTCATATTAGAGATGAGGAGCTGATAGATAGGAGCTACAGGGAGGTAGTCACCCTTAAATTACATTACAGGAGGCGGGTACCTGGGTGGCTGTCAGGAGGGGGAAAAGGAACAGGCAGCCAGCACAGAGTGTCTCTGTGGCCGCTCCCCTCAATAATAAATGTGCCATTTTGGATACTGTTGGTGGGGATGGGGGTTGGGGGGTGGGGTCAACATAATGAGGAAAGCCGCAGCAATGAGTTTGGCAGTGAGTTTGGTGCTGTGGCTCAGAAAGGAAGGAGGGAGGTGGAAAAAGAGGAGTGGAGTAGTGATTGAGGATTCCATAGTTAGAAGGGCAGAAAGTAGATTCTGTGGATGTGAAAGAGACACCGGGATGGTATGTTGCCTCCCAGGTGCCAAGGTCAGGGATGTCTCTGATCGGGTCCCCTGCATTCTAAAGGGGGAGGGTGCATATTAAAGAATATAGGGAGTTAGGCAGAAAGCTAGCACCAGTGTGGAAGTATCTAGACTGCTGCTGTGCCACACGCCAGTGAGGGGAAGAATAAGATGATTTGGCAGATGAATGCATGGCAGGGGGCAGGGTCGCAGATTTTTGGATCTTTGGGATCTCTTCTGGTGACAGCCTGTAGAAAAGTTATGACCTATAAAAAATATGGGTCACACTTGAGCCCAAGGGGGACAATTATCCTTGTGGGCAAGTTTGCTGGAGTTGTTGGGAGGGTTTAAACTAAATAGGAAGAGGGACAGGGCTGAGGATAGGGAGCTGGTTTACAACTAGATGTGGTGTGTAGTGAGACTGAGGAAGGACAGGCAAATGACAGGGCAAAATTGTAGTCAGTGAGATGAATTAAAGTGTAACAAGGGGCCAAAATCCAGAAGGGTCATGAATACAGGACTGAACATGTTATATTTAGATGCACACAGTATATAGAATAAGCTAGATGATATTGTAGTGCAGTTAGAGAATGGCAGGCACCATATTGTGGGGATCTCTGAGACGTGGCTGAAACTGGAAGCTTAACATCCAAGGATACATGTTGTATTGAAAGGACTGTCAGGAAGGCAGAGGTAGCTCTTTTCATAATAAAATGAAATCAAATCCTTAGAAAGAGGTGACATAGGATTGGAATGCGTAGAATCCTTGTGGGTAGAGATAAGAAACTGTGAGGGTAAAAAGACCCTGTTGGGAGTTATAAACAGGTCTCCAAACAGTGGTCAGGATGTGGCCTACAAACTACAATGAGAGATAGAAAAGGCATGTCAAAAGGGCAATGTAGAGATAATTATGGGGGAATTTCAATATGCAGGTAGATTGGGAATATCAGGTTGGTGCTGGATGGCAAGAGGGAATTTGTAGAGTGCCTGTGAGATGGCCTTCCAGAACAGCTTGTGGTTGCGCCCACTGGGGGAATGGCAGTTCTGGATTGGGTGTTATGCAATGACCCATAATTGATTAGGGAGCTTAAGATAAAGGAACCTTGAGGAGACAATGATCGTCATATGATAGAATTCACCCTGCAGTTTGAGAAGGTTAAAATAAAAGGTAAAGTTCCTCCCTGCACCTTTTTTCGTACATTGGGTGGAAACCTTGCCACTTCTTTAGCATTGGTCTGTTTTACGAGGCCAAATTGCTAGCTGAATGCTCAACCCAGCATGGATGGAAAGCATACAAGGAACCAGCTGGATTCAAACCCAGGATCATTCGCTCCAAAGTCAGTGTGGATGCCACTACACCACTTGCAACAGATGCAACTTGAGAAGGAGAAGCTAAAATTAGATGTATCAATTGGATGTACAGTGGAGCAAGGGGAATTACAGAGGCATGAGAGAGGGACTGGCCAAAGTTGTTTGGAAGGGGAGACCAGAAGAAATGATGGGAGAACAGCAATAGCTGGTGCTTCTGGGAGAAATTTGGAAGGCACAGGAAAGATTCCAAAGATGAAGTATGTTATAAGGGAGGATGAGACAACCATGAATGACAAGGGAAGTCAAAGGTGGCATAAAAGAAAATGAGAAAGCATATAGTATTGCAAAGATTAGTGGAAAAGTAGAGGAATGGGAAGATTTTAACAACTAACAGAAGGCAACAAAAAGCCATAAAGAGAGTAAAGATGAAATATGAAGGTAACCTAGTCTGAAATGGCAGGCAGACTCAATAAGTATTTTGTGTCAGGCTTCACTGTGGAAGACACTAGAGGAATGCCAGCAATGTGAGAGTATCGGGGGTAGAAGTGAATGCTATTACTAAGCAGAAGGTTCAACGTTCAAAAGTTCAAAGTAAATTTATTATCAAAGTCACAATATACAACCCTGAGTTTCATTTTCTTATGGATATACGCAGTAAACCTATACTAGAATAATAACCATAATAGAATCAATGAAAGACTGCACCAGCCTGGGTGTTCAAACAGCGCACAAAAGAAAACTGTGCAAATACAAAAAGAAAGAAATAATAATAACTAAGTAATAAATATTCAGAAAATTAGATGAAGAGACCCTGAAAGTGAGTCATTAGGGTATGGGAATATTTCAGTAACGTGACAAGTGAAGATGAGTGAAGTTATCCCCTTTGGTTCAAGAGCCTGATGATTGAGTGGTAATAACTGTTCTTGAATTAGTGGTGTGAGTTCTAAAACTCCTGTACCTTCTTCCTGATGGCAGCAATGAGAAGAGTACCTGGGCGGCGGAGATCCTTGATGATGGATGCTGCTTTTCTGTAGCACTTCATGTAGATGTGCTCAATGGTGGGGAGGGTTTTACCCATTATTTGCATTGGTGTTTCCATAATAGCTGTGCTGCAGCCAGTCAATGAACTCTCCACCACACGTGTAGAGGTTTGTCAATGCTTTAGGTGTCATGCCAAATCTTTGCAAACTCTAAAGGAAGTAGAGGTGCTGTCGTGGTTTCATGCTAGGTCCAGGTCAGGTCCTCCAAAATGATAACACTGAGGAATTTAAAGTTGCTGACCATCTCCACATCTGATACTCTAATGAGGACTTGCTCATGGACTTTGAATTTTCTCCTCTGAAGTAAATAATCAACTCCTAGGTCTTGCTGACACTGAGTGAGAGGCTGTTGTTATGGCACAAGTCTGCCAGATTTTCAATTTCCCTCCTATATGCTGATCCATCACCACCTTCGATTCAGCCTAAGCAGTGGTATCATCAGTACCTTGAATATGGCAATTGAGCTGTGCTTAGCCACATAGTCATATATGTAAAGTGAGTAGAGCAGGGACCCCCTCCTCTTTATGACTTTTGTAAATGACCTGGACGAAGAAGTAGAAGGGTGAGTTAGTAAGTTTGCTGATGACACGAAGGTTGGGGGTGTTGTGGATAGTGTGGAGGGCTGTCGTGGATAGTGTGGAGGACTGTCAGAGGTTACAGCAGGACATGATAGGATGCAGAACTGGGCTGAGAAGTGGCAGATGGAGTTCAACCCAAAAGTTCAAAGTGGTTCATTTTGGAAGGCCAAATTTGAAGACAGAATATAGTATTAATGGTAGACACTTGGCAGTGTGAAGGATCAGAGAGATCTTGGGGTCTGTGTCCATAGGACACTCAAAGCTGCTGTGCAGGTTGACTGTGTTGTTAAAGTGTATAGTGTGTTGGCATTCATCAACCATGGGATTGAGTTCAAGAGCTGTGAGGTAATGTTACAGCTACATAAGACCTTGTTCAGTCCCCACTTGGAGTATTGTGCTCAGTTCTGGTCACCTCACTACAGGAAGGATGAGGATACTATAGAGAGAGTGCAGAAGAGATTTACAAGGATTTTCTTGGATTGGAGAGCATGCCTTATTATGATAGGTTGAGTGAACTTGGCCTTTTTCCTTGGAGCGACAGAGGATGAGAGGTTACCTGATGGAGGTGTATAAGATGATGAGAGGCATTGATTGTGTGGATAGCCAGAGGCTTTTTCCCAGGGCTGAAATGGCTAACACAAGGATGAATAGTGTTAAGGTGCTTGGAAGTAGGTACAGAGGAGATATCAGTGGTGGGTTTTTCACACAGAGAGTGGTGGGTGCATGGAATACAATGCCAGCAATGGTGTTGGAGATGACTACAATAGGGTCTTTTAAGAGACTCTTCGATAGGTACATGAAGCTGAGGAAAATAGAGGGTCATGTGGTAGAGAAATTCTAGGCAGTTTCTAGAGAAGGTTACATGGTCAGCACAACATTGTGGCACAAAGGGCCTGTAATGTGCTGGACAAAATAGGCCAAATTCAGCACGGTTTTCTCAAGGGGAAGTCTGCCTGACTAATCTGTCAGAATTTTTTGAGGAAATAACAGGCAAGATAGACAAAGGAGAGTCAGTTGATGTTGTTAACTTGGATTTTCAGAAGGCATTTGACAAGTTGCCGCATATGAGGCTGTTCAGCAAGATAAGAGCCATGGTATTACAGGAAAGGTACTTGCATGGATAGAAGACTGGCTGACTGGCAGGAGGCAAAGAGAGGGAATAAAGGTGGCCACTCATGTTGGACTACTGGTGACAAGCGGTGTTCCATAGGGGTTGGTGCTGGCTCATGTTATATATCAGTAATTTGGATGAAGAAAAATAATGGTGTCATGCCACGTTTGTAGCATTTAATGTTAGCATTTGTTTCAAGAGGACAAGAATATAAGGACAAAGATGTAATGCTGAGGCCTTATAAGGTATGGTGAGTAGTTTTCGGCTCTTCCCCTCTAAGAAAGTTGTGCTGGTATTGGCAAGGATCCAGAGGAAGTTTATGAGGATAATCCCAGGAATTAAAGGGTTAATGTATGAGGAGTGTTTGATGGCTCTGAGCTTGTACTCACTGCAGTTTAGAAAAATGAAGCAGTTTCCAATAGTGAGAGAATTTAGGATCGGGGACACAGCCTCAAAATACAATGAGGAGGAATTTCTTTTACCAGCGGGTGATGAATCTGCGCAATACATTGCCACAGACAGCTGTGGAGGCCAAGTCATAGGTATATTTAGAGCAGAGGCTGATAGGCTCTTGATTAGTAAGGGTGTCAAAGGTTACAGGGAGAAAGCAGGAGAATTGGACTGACAGGGATAATAATTCAACTATGATTGAGTGGCAGAACAGACTTGATGGGCCAAATGGCCTAATTCTGCTCCTATGTCTTATGACCTTACTATGGAACACTGAATTCACCAAATCCTGTCACAGTTTGGTAATTGGTAAATAGGTTTATTATTGTATGATAAAAACCTGTATTTTGCATGTTGTCATCACACAAGTATCAAGGTAATATAGGTACTGCAGAAACAACAACAAAATGCTAAATAAAGTGATATAGTTACAGAGAAAGTGAAGTGCAGGTAGACACAATGAGGACAATTGAGAGATCAAAAGTTCACCTTCATAGTGCAAGGGGTCAGTAAAAGAACCTTATAACAGTGGGATAGAAGCTGCCCTTGGGCCTGGTGGTATGTGCTTTCAGTCTTTTGTATCTTCTGCCTGATGGAAGAGAGGAGAAGAGAGCATATCTGGGATGGGTGGGGTCTTTGATTATGTTGGCTGCTTTACCGCAGCAGCAAGGAGTATGGACAGAGTCTACGGAGGGGAGACTAGTTTCCGTGAATTTGTGAGCCGTGTCCACACTCTGTAGTTTCTTGCAGTCACAGGCCATGTACCACGACTTGATTCATTTGGATAGGATACTTTCAATGGTGCATCGATAAAAATTGTGTGGATGGGGACATGCCAAATTTCTTCAGCCTCCTGAGGAAGAATAGGCGCTGGTGAGATTTTTGGCCTTAGCAACGAGGTGATTGCGCCATGACTAAGGCCTGATGTTCACTCCTGGGAACTTTAAACTCTCAACCTCAGCACCATTGACTAAACAGGAGCATTTGCACTGCCCACATACCTGAAGTCAATGCCCAGCCGTTTTTTTTTTTTGCTGCCACCACCCAGAGCAAGCTGCCTTCTCACTGCTGACATCAGGAAGAAATTACTGAAGCCTCAAGACCCACACCACCAGGATCAGGAAAAGTTATTACCACCCATCTCTTGAACCGGTTGGGATAACTTCATTTGCCCCATCACTGAAATGGTCCCACAGCCTATGGACTCACTTTCAAGGACCCTTCATCTCTTGTTCTCGATATTTATTGCTTATTTATTTCTTATTATTTTTTTAAATATTTGCACAGTTTGCTGTCTTTGCACATCAGTTGTTTGTCCGCCCTGTTGGGTGCGGTCTTTCATTGATTGCATTGTGCTTCTTGGATTTACTGTGTATGCCCGCAAGAACATGAATCCCAGGATTGTATACGGTGACATTTATGTACTTTGATAATAAATTTACTTTGAACTTCAAACCATTCTGTGGTATTTAGCACCAGATGTGACCCATGCAAGATGTCTTTAAACTGATCCCACACTGACACCTATTCTTCAATATTTGAATTACAACAATTTTGCTGAAATGCATTTACTGGTTGCAAGGAATGAAGTTCAAGTTCAAACTTATTGTCACGAGCATACATACCCAAGGTAGATGTGTAAGTGGCTGCACAATTCCAATAGGGGGGGGTTAAAGAGGACATACAGCACATTTGCATTTATTAATCCGGGCACTAGATTCAAGAGTCAAGAAGTTACGTTGCAGCTTTGTAAAACTTCGCTGGGCCACATTCAGAGCATTGCATGCACTTCTGGCCACCCCATTACAGGAAGGATGTGGAGGCTGTAGAAGAGGTTCCCAGGGATGCTGTCTAGTTTGCAGAGGATGAGCTACAAGGAGAGGCCGGACAAACTCGTGTCATTTTCTCTGAAGCGGCAGAGGCCATGGGGAGACCTGATAGAGGCTTATAAGATTATGAGAGTAGACAGCCGGTACCTTTTCTCCCATGTCTAATGTCCAATTCTAGAGGGCATGCATTGAAAAGTTCAAAAGAGATGTGTGGAGTAAGTTTTTTTTTAAACACAGAGAATATGCTGCCAGTAGTGGTGAAGGCAGATACGATAGAGACATTTAGGAACCTCTTACACAGGCACATGAATGCACAGAGAATGGAGTGATATGGACATCGCAATGAGTTGGGCATTTAAATAATTACTAATTTAATTAGTTCAGCAGAACATTGTGGGATGAATGTTTCTTTGTTCTATGTTGTAATATTGCACTCTCCCTTCACTCCCTCCTCCTAGTGAGTGTGTATGAGTGAGTGCGGCTGAGTGTGAGCATGTGTGTGTGTCTGAGTTAAGAAAGACAAGTACATATATTTCTTTATTTAATAAAATGTTTATTCTTTTATTGTTTATATTAAAAAGCCCCATTTTTTTTTTTTGAAAATCCAGCACTGGATTACAAAGATATAAAATACCACACTTGTTCCCTTTGTCAACAGGTTGGAGAATCAATTGGCACAACATGCCCCTCCCACAGAGTGGTGTGGAGATAGCTAGAGCAGCCTGGCATCAAGTGCCCAGCCTCTCCCTACTGGCAACAGTACAGTTTGAGTCTGCAGGACTGAGTGAGAGTGCGTGTGTGTGTGTGTGTGTTTTTGTGTATATCTGTGAGTACCAATGTTTGTAATGTGTGAGGACTGTGTCTGCCCGTTTATAATGTATGTTGACCCATGTTTGTGACACACGGACACGTGTTTGTAACATGTGGAATGTGTGTGTGTGTGTGTGTGTGTGTGTGTGTGTGTGTGTGTGTGTGTTTGTGTGTGTGTGTTTGCATGTTGTGCATGTGAGAGGGGCCTGCAGCATGTACAGTGATCCTGCCTGTTTTGGGACAAGTGCTAACAACGGCAGACAAAGCAAAGTCAAAAACTTTAAAACAAATAGTATTTTCCTGAATATATAAAAACCTTTCCGCTCCGTGGCGACAGGTGAGGTGAGGTGAGGGTGTGGGGACGCAGGCAGGCTCGAGGGGGAACTGCACATTATTACTTCCCTGAGAGGGACACATGGTGAGCATACACTTGTGTAGCACGTGTGGGCTAAGATTATGAGCGTGCGCGCGCGCACACACACACACACACACACCAGAAGAGCCACATAAACCCAGACATCCATGCACCAATGCAGACATGCATGCACACATAGATGTACAGACACACAAAGACATATAGACCTAAGCATACATAGAGCCGATCACAGCAACACACTCAAACACCAAATGCACACTCACATGAACGCACACATTCATAACACACATGTACACAGAATCAGAGATGTGCACACCCCACACAGAAACTTACTCAGACATGTGCACAGTAACACAAACTCACACGCCCACTCATGCACGAATCCCATACACACTCTCATGTCCAAACACACACCCATACACTCATACTTGAATGCACATGCACATTTACACACACTCTCATATGCACACTCGTACGCCAACACACACACGGGTGGTGCAGAGTGATGGATGGAAGGGCAGTCCCGGGCGGGGGGGAGGAGGGTGGACAGGGCAGTGAGGGAGGGGAGTGACCCAGTGTACAGTGGCATAGGCTGGGATAAGTCAGGGAACAGAGGGGAGGGAGGGGTAGGGGTTTCTGTGCAGGCGCAGAGGGAGGGAGATGAAGCATCTCCTGCACCTCCTCTGTGATACACCCCGTCTCCTGACCCAGACAAGCAACAAACGAGAAGGAAATCCCTTGACCAGCTCGACAATGGCCGTTGCGTGAGCTCAGAAATAAATCGAATAACTTCTTAGACATATCAATATAATAATAAAATAACAACTAGGAACAAAAACATACCCCGGTACAAAGTTTAGTGCAGGAAAGGCACTTGAGTACAGACGGAACAGCATGCAATATTACAAGGCAATGATCTGAAGAAACCAAAGGCCTCCTGAAGATCCAAAATCCCCTGGGACAGACATGTCCCCGTTTGCCTGGGAGACATTTTGACCCAGCAACCACCCCCCCAACCCCAATTCCCACTGAGCTCCCCTTCCCTGTCCTCGAAAGCCTCCCCAAACCCCCCTGAAACGTCCCGCCCAGTTGAGGTTTCAGATTTTGGAAGTAGCTGAATTCAGATGGCACCGGTGGAGGGGTTGGTGTTGGGCAGCTCTTTTGGGGAGGTGGATGGCTTGGGATCCGGAGGGAGGAAGGGTTAGGGACTTAGGAGACAGAGTTGTAGGAGGGGGCCAGAACTTGGGTGATGTTGAGAGAAGAATTCTTATTTCTTGCGAGAGTGAGGTGGGGTGACTGATAAGGCAAGAGTTAATAGTCGGTGGGTATGGTGCTCCCTCCTCTTGGACCACCCCCCCACCTTGCAGTGACATGCTTCCTCGTCACCACCCCTCCCACAGTATGCCAGTCTTGCCGTCCTTCTGCAAAGTGGAGCTCCCCACTCCTACAGTTCAGAGCTCCCTCATCACCACCCCTCTGCCGCAATGCGAAGCTTCCTCCATGATGCACCCCCCTACCCCCAGTGACACGCTCCCCACTTGACTCCCACTCCCTCGATGCTCTCTCCTCACTGACTGCCCCTGTCGTGGAATGAAACCTGCTACGCCAGGGCGACACTCTGGAGTTGGGCTTGAACCCCGGATTCAGGAGCGAGAGGTGGGAGATGGGGTGGGGTGGGGGGGGGGAGTAACGGTTGACATTGGAAATACTCAGCTTGAAGAATCGGGGCACAGAGGCAGTGATTGAGTGGGGGGGGGCCAGTTTCCCATTGGCAAACTCAACATATGAGGGGCTGCTTCGACACCTGCTGCTCCCTCCTGCCAACCTCCACCGAAGTGACACCTAAAGCACAGCAAAATTCCGGTAGGGGAGTAGGGGAGGCGAGGAATAGGCTGAGTGCAGAGTCATGGAGTCCAGTGACAGACAGTGCCTTGCCTTCCAGCCGCACCTCGGCCCTCTCGCCTACCACCCGCCCCTGGATCTGGACAGTAGTAAGCAGGCGCATCGAGAGGTGATAACTTGGAAAGCCTTTGGTAGACATCATGGCAATGGAGGGGGTTGTCCGAAGTGAGCGGGAGTCTTCTACCCAATGACAAGTGAGTCCAAGAGTGGCAGATGCCCTTGCCTACCCACTTGTGAGGAGAGAGAATGACGCTCGAATCGGGCGGGGGAGAAGTGGTGTCAGGGAGTTAGCGCCTGGATTCACCACCTCTCACCTACAGGAGGAAAGCAGAGGATGGGTTAAACAAACATAAAGAGAAGAGGCCCGTCACTCAATCTCATCACACACCCCCGGGATCAGACACAGAGAGAAGCTCCCTTCACACCATCCCATCACTCACTCTCGGGATCAGACACAGAGAGAAGCTCCCTCCACACCATCCCATCACACACTCCCGGGGACAGACACAGAGTGAAGCTCCCTCCACACCGTCCCATCACACACTCCCGGGGTCACACGGAGTGAGCTCCCTCCACACCGTCCCATCACACACTCCCGGGGTCACACGGAGTGAGCTCCCTCCACACCGTCCCATCACACACTCCCGGGGTCACACTGTGTGAAGTTCCCTCTACACCATCCCATCACACTCTCCCGGGGTCACACTGTGTGAAGTTCCCTCTACACCATCCCACCACACACTTCTGGGGTTAGACACAGAGTGAAACTCCCTCAATACCATCCCATCACACACTCCCGAGGTCAGACACAGTGAAGTTCCCTTCACCCCATTATGGAGTTGTGGAATCGGGTTCAATTTCCATATTAAAGAGAAATTTGGATCAGTACATGATAGGAAGGATATGGAGGGCCAGGGTCCAGTTGCAGGTCAATGGGATGAGGCAGAGTTACAGTTTGGCACGGAGATGGGTTGGAGGGCCTGTCTCTGCACTCTGTAGTTCTTCCAAATCCTTGACGCAAATGCCAAATACCAAGGGACGCAACATCAACCCCTGTGGCACACCCCCACCACCTCTGAGCCAATTTTGTGTCTATACAAGTCGCTCTTGTGGACCACATGGGAGAAGACCAGCCTGTCACATTGGACCTTGAAAACCTTGCTAATGTCCAGATAGGCATTATCCACTACCCTACCTTCATCTAGCCTTTTCAGCTACCTCTTCAAAACAACTTGCCCCTCAGGTTCCTATGAATTCTCTCCCCTCTCACCTTAAACCTGTGCCCTCTAGTTCTTTATTTCCCAACCCTGGGGAAAAAGGGTGTGCGCATTCACCCCATCTCTTTCCTTCATGATTCGTTTCACCTCTAGAAAGTCACCCCTCAGTCTCCTGTGCTCCAAGGAATAAACCCCTAGCCTGCACAACCTCTCCCTTTATACTCGGACCCTCGAATCCTGGCAAGGTTCATATTTATCTCCGCTGATCTCTTGTTCACTGCAAAAGGCAAGATCTCGTGGTGGTTACCCACCTCAGTTTGACTTCCCATTCCCAATCTGACATGCCTTTCCACGACCGCTTCTACTGTCACAATGAGGTTGCAGGCTCAACTCCTCATATTCCATGCGGGAAGCCTCCAACCTGATGGCATGAAAAATGATTTCTCTAACTTCAGCTAATGTCTCCCCCCCCCCCCCCCAACTCCTGTCTGTTTCCATTCTACATTCTGGCTTCCTTATCACCCCTATCTCCTCATCTGCCCATCACGTCCCTCTGCTTCCCCCTTTCCACGGTCCACTCTCCTCTCCTATAAGATTCTTTCGTCAGCCCTTCACCTCTTGCCTCCCAGCTTCTCACTTCATCCCCACTCTTTCACCCAGCCACTTCACTCCTCACCTCTTCCGCCTACCTCTTGCCAGCTAGCACTCCTTCCCCTCCCCCCTTCTTTTTCTGGCTTCTGCCCCCTTCCTTTCTAGTTCTGATGAAGGGTCGGCCCAAAGTGTCCACTGCTTATTCCCCCTCCATAGTTCTGCCTGACCTGCTGTGCTCCTCCAGCTTCTTGTGTTTATTGCTCAATACTTCCAGCATCTGCAGAGCTCTTTTGTGTTTACCCTCTGCATTCTTTCCAGCGTAACAATATCTTTCCTACAGCAGGACGACAAATCTAAGCACAATACTCGTAAGTGCAGCCCCACTGACGTCTGTAAAACCACGCCATGACCTCGCAATGTCACACTCAGTGCCCCGATTGATGAGGGCCAGTACGCCAGACCAAACCCGAACATTCTGGGCTCCAGTGTGCCCACCTGGGACCTTATCAACAGCTTTACTGAAGTGTATGTAGCTCACATGCTCATCGATACACATTGCAATCTACAAAGAGGTCCCGGCAGATTCCTGATGACTCAGTCCCGTTGAGTCCTGGCGACATCCATGTAAATCTCCTCCTCAACTCTTTCCAGTTTAATAACATCCTTCCTGTAGCAGGGCGACTGAGACTGTGCCCCTCTTCTCCCGACAAACGCCCCCCTCCAGAGGACTCTGTTCCACATGCTCCCCAGCACTTTCTCAGGAGAAGGGGCCAGACTGGGACATCTAGCACGAGCGGTGACCTGGGCAGGGATCAGCTCCGTGCTGGGAGTGCATTTGGGGCGTAGCTTTATGGATGAAGGCAGGGGGTTGGTTGGGGTGGGGATGGGGGGGTGGTAGGGAATATACTCACCGGACACCATCCTGTAGTTGCCTAGGGAATTCCCCTGTGCCATCGTCAGGGCGACCAGCACCTGCTTCATCCGCAGGTGCTCCTCTTCCACCGCCTGGGAGATGAGAGGGGCAGGCATTAGTGAAGCACGACAAGTCACAGAGATGCAGGGAGTGGGCGCAGCGACAGTTTGCAACTGGGAAGCAGTGAGATGCAGCGGAAGGGGCACTGCGTTGGGAGTGCGGAGAGCCAGTACGGGATCATGGCAACGCCAGGATGCAGTGCGGGTGCAGCAACAATGCAGAAGGGGGCAGAATTCAGCTGAAAATGCAGGTTTGTATAGAGATGAAACGCAAACATGAAACAATAAAACTGCACAGGCACAGCACAAGGATGCAGCACAGGACACCACCAAACAATGAGCCAGTGCGGTCCAGGCGTGCAGCGACTGAGCGCAGATGCACGCACTCAGCTGCTCGCCAGGGAGCAGCAGCAGCTTCTGGGGAGCCAGGGGCCTCACCTTCAGGCGCTGCAGCTTGACCACGAGGCTGTTCATCTTCCGCTCTATCTTCTCCACCTGATCCCGTGAGAGTACAACAGGGGCGCCGCCCGATTCGGGCTCATCACCGCCCGGCGCCGGACCCCCGACGCCATCGGCAGCAGGGGATTTTGCCAGCCCATCCTCGGCTAAGGGTCGGAAAGAGGAGCAGGGATGAACCACTCGGACCATCTATCCGCTCATCCAATTCAATAAGCTCCCCTCTTATATACCTGGCCATCCAATTCAATAAGCTCACCACTGATATACCTGCTCATCCAATTCAATCAGCTCCCTATTACTGTCTCACCAACAATCCCTACCCCCACATCCCCCATCTCTACTACCCTTCCCCCACGTTCCCCCACTGCTACTACTGTCCCACCAATATTCCCTTCCCCGGGGTCTCCTCACCCCTACTACTGTCCCACCAACATTCCATTCCCCAGGCTCCCCCATTCCTACTACCGTCTCACCAACATTCCCTTCCCTCATCCCTACCACTGTCCCACCTACATTCCCTTCCCCCATCCCTACTACTGTCCCATTTCATTCTCTTCCCTGGGGTCTCCTCATCCCTTCTACTGTCCCACCAACATTCCATTCCCCAGGCCCCCCCATTCCTACTACTGTCCCACCAACATTCCCTTCCCCGGGGTCTCCTCATCCCTACTACTGTCCCAACAACATTCCATTCCCCAGGCCCCCCCATTCCTACTACTGTCCCACCAACATTCCCTTCCCCGGGGTCTCCTCATCCCTACTACTGTCCCAACAACATTCCCTTCCCCAGGGTCTCCTCATCCCTACTACTGTCCCACCAATATTCCCTTCCCCAGGGTCTCCTCATCCCTACTACTGTCCCACCAACATTCCCTTCCCTAGGGTCTCCTCACCTCTACTACTGTCCCACCAACATTCCCTTCTCCAAGGTCTCCCCATCCCTACCACTGTCCAACCAACATTCCCTTCCACGGGGTCTCCCCATCCTTACTACTGTCCCACCAACATTCCCTTCCCCAAGGTCTTCCCATCCCTACCACTGTCCCACCAATATTCCCCTCCCCGGGGTCCCCCATCCCTACTACTGTCCCACCAATTTTTCTCAAGGATCCCATCGCTATAACTATCTCACAAATATTCCCTTCCCGAGGCTCCCACCCCTGTAATTATCCCACTGAGACACCCTTCCCCTGAGATCTCTCTCCCACTAACATTCCCTTGCCTTGGGATCCTAACCCTGTAACACACGAACACACCATCCCTAACTATCTAACAAACATTCTCTTCTCTCGGCATCATATTCCCATAACTGTCCATTCAACGTCCCATCCCTTCAACAGTCCCACCGATATTCCCTTCCAGTACTTCCATGGCCTAAGACTCCCTCACCTTCCCAGTCCTCCTGCTCCTCCCCATCTCCGGTCCCCTCCGGCGTCTCCTCTCCGTCCTCTGTCTGTCCGCTGGATTCTCCGGGGTCCGCTGGGGTCCCCTCCCTTTGCTCCCCACCGCTGGACAAGACTTCCCCCAGGGAGGTCCTCTTGCTGGAGCACAGCTCCCACTTCATCCTGTGCACTGCGGAGGTGGAAAAGGTTTAAGAGATGATCGTTAGGATCGTTCTCCACACCACCGCCCTCTCCAAGCTGTTTCACGGCGGGGGACAGGTGGAGAGAGTGGGTGTGGGGTATTTGCAGACAGGGCAAAGGGAACAGTTGGCAGGGAGGAACGACATATCGGCATGGAGAAGGACAGGCCAAGAAAAAGAGCATGAGGGGAATGGGGGTTTGAGAGAGAAAGGAAGAGCTGGGTACTGAGTGACCGAGGAAAGTGAATGGAGGAGGAGGACTGAGTGGGGGGCGGGGAGAGTGAGTGAGGGTAGGGAGAGTGTGATGGGGTGGGGTAGAGGGCGACGGGGGGACAGAGGGCGACAGGGAAAGAGGCGGAGGGGAGCAAGGGGTGGAGAGAGGGGGAATGGGGAGAGAAGGGCAGAAAGAGTGGGGAGGGGTGAGATGGCGGGCAGAGAGGTGGGTAAGAGAGAGTGGAGAGAGGGGGATAAGAGGGGATGGGGAGTGAGGTGGGGGAGGAGAGGGGGGTGTGGAGGGAGACTCGATGGGGGGCACAGACTGGAGTGGGGGGGGACGGCAGACCGGGGATTGGAGGCTGACGAGAGAAATGGGAGATGGGGTGCAGCGGGGATAGGCTAGGGAAAGTAAGACAGTGTGGGGGAGTGAGTTGGGGTTTAGAGATGGAGGGAGTGGGTGGTAGAAAGAGTCGGGCGTGAGGAAAGCCGGGCGTGCGTGTCCGCCGGTGTGCATTGTCCTTGTCTATGTTTGTCTGTGTACATGCATGTACATTCACATGTGCTTGCATGTATACAGGTAGGTTGTGTGTGTGTACACGCGCGTGCATGCGTACCTGTCTATGGCTATGTGTGCATGTACTTGTTTGTTGCCAATGTCATTGACTCAAAGCACGAGAGCTCAGAATCAGGCCCTTTGGTCCATCTAGTCCATGTTGAACTGGTATCCTTCCGGGCCCCATCCACCTGCTCCGGTCTATACCCCTCACATCATGGCTACCTGTCTCACTTTCGCATCAACCTCTGAGTGAAGATCTCCCCCACCCCAAAGGTTCCCTTAAATATTTCACCTCTCTCCCCAACCTAGTCTTAGTGAATCTCAGTGGAAAAAGCCTGCTTGCACTTACTCCATCTATACCCCTCATGATTTTGTATCCCTTTATTAAATCTCCCCTCATTCTCTTGTGCTCAAGAGAATAAAGTCTGAATCTGTTCAACCTTTCCCGATACCTCAGGTCCTGAAGTCTGGGCAATATCCTTGTCAATTTTCTCTGTATCCATACCTTTCCTGTATGTGGGTGACCAGAGCTATATATAATACTCCATATTTGGCTTCACCAACTTTAACATTACATTCCATCTCCTGTACTCAGTGCTCTGATTGACAGGGTCCAATGTACTAAAAAGTGTCATTACGACCCTATCGACTTGTGACGCCACTTTCAAAGGATTATGGATGTGTATTCCCAGATTCCTCTGTTCCACCGGACTCCTCAGTGCCCGACTGCTCACCATGCAAGTCCTACCCTAGTTGGTCTTTCTAAAGTGCAACACCTCACACTTGTCTGCAATAAATTCCATCTGCCATTCATCACCCCATTTTCCCAGCTGGTCTAGATCCTGCTGCAAGCTTTGATAATCTTCCTTGCTGTTCACTACGCCCCCAAACTAGGTGTCATCCGCAAAGTTGCTGTTCCAGTTTACCACAATATCATCCTGATTATTGATATAGATGACAAACAACAATGGATGCAGTACCGAAACATCTGGCCCACCGCTGGCCAGAGGCCTCTAGACAGAGACGCCACTATCTACAACCAGTCTCTGCTTTTACCTCGAAGCTGGTATCGAGACCAATTTAAACCTAATTCTGAATGCCAAGCAACTGAACCTCCATGTGGGACCTTGTCAAAGGCCTTGCTAAAATTGATATGAATGTGTAGGTATCTCTGTGTGTGCATGTTACAAATATGTGCATGTAAATGTGTGTTTACGTGAAAGTGACAGTGTTTATGTAAGTGTGATTGAGAGAGAGAGGGTAGAGAGAGCACACGCAGGAGAGGGGGGAGGGAGAGCGCACGCGAGAGGGAGGGTGGGAAAGGGGGAGGAGAGGGGGAGGAGGGGGGGAGAGGGGGGAGAGGGGGGAGAGGGGGGAGAGGGGGGAGAGGGGGGAGAGGGGGGAGAGGGGGGAGAGGGGGGAGAGGGGGGAGAGGGGGGAGAGGGGGGAGAGGGAGGAGAGGGAGGAGAGGGAGGAGAGGGAGGAGAGGGAGGAGAGGGAGGAGAGGGAGGAGAGGGAGGAGAGGGGGCGGGAGAGAGGGGGAGGGCGAGAGGGGGAGGGCGAGAGCGGGAGGGCGAGAGCGGGCGAGAGAGAGAGGGGGCGAGAGAGAGAGGGGGCGAGAGAGAGAGGGGGCGAGAGAGAGAGGGGGCGAGAGAGAAAGACAGACAGACACACACACACACACACACACAGTGCATTCAGTTGGGAGGTTCCGCATTTCTACCCGTGATGGGAGTTTGGGTGGAGGGAAGAGAGTGGACCCTCACCATCCTCCAGTGCCTCATCTGCCCACCGCTCCGTAGGTCCTGAGGCCAGTTTGGCTGGGTCAACGTCGTTGGCCTTGAGTTGCTCAGCCAAGAGCTGGGCTAGGGCCTCTGTGGGGGGCCGCTCATCCATCCCCGACTCTCCTGCGCCACCATCCTGGGGCAAACCGTCACTCAGCTTCCCTGTGGCAGGAACATGTCAGATGGTGACAAGTGACGCAAAGACCCGGACCCAAGGTCACATCCTCAACCCAGTGTCACGACAGCAACCTGGGGTCACAACAACATTGCTCAAATTGACCCAAGTCAATCTGACCTGAGCCTGGGGTCATGACCTGACCTGAGCCCAGGGTCACGAACCAATCCAAACCCAGGGTCATGACCCTCCTAGGTCTAGTGGAGGGGGGAATTAGCATAGGATCACGCCCTGGAGCTCACTTCATGAGGAGGGATTGCCAGCAAGGGTCAATGTCCCACTCGGCCTGACCTAGGGGTCAGTTATGACCCTAAATCAAGACCTCCATTCCTGCAAACCACCCCCCGCCCTTCTGCCAGTGCTGACCCAGACTCCTGGCAACTTGAGCTCCAAGCTTGACTCCTGCCAAAGGTGAGAGGTCGAGCCCTCAGGCTCAAGAGAGGTGTTGCCCCATCGAGGAGCCCCCATCTCTCCCCTTTACCCCCACTGTCACCCGTAACTGCTCCCCCACAATCCACGTCCCCTCTCCTTACTCTCTTCCCCATCCTCACAGCCCTCTGCTAACCCATCCCTCATACCAACCTCACACTCCCACTTCTCCGCAATCTTCCCCCCCACCTCAAACTGCTCGCCAATTCCTGAACTCCAACCGCCCATGTCTTCCTCCCCTCATCTGCCTGCAAAGTCACACCCTCTCCTTGCTCCCGCCCACTCCCCTCACCCTCCCCGCTCCCTCACACCCCTCACCGGTCAGCTCCGAACCGATCCGCTCGCGGGAGGAGAAGCCGTTCTCTGAGCTCATCATCGGCTCCCTGCAGTGGATAGCAGAGTGGGGGGGAAGGGGGAACAGAGCGGGGAGGTGCGTCGGAGGGGTTGTGGGGGTCAGGGGGAGATGGGAGTAGTTGACGGAGGGTAAAAAGGGGTGGGAGGTATTGGGGCAAGGGTGAGGGGTGGTCAGAAAGGGGGAGGAGGAGCTGGGAGAGGTTGAGTGGGTGGTAGGGGAGGTGAGGTGTAAAAGTTGTGTGAGGGTTTAAAGGTAAGGATCAAGAGGGCAGTGGGGAAGTGGAGTTGTAAGAGGGTGATGATGGAACAGGGAGGTGGGAGGGAAAATAATTGGGGAAAGAGTGGATGGGGAAAAGTGGGTGAGGCAAAATGGATTTGGGGGGACGTGGACATGGGGGGAAGATGAGTGGAAGAGGGGAAATGGATTAAAAGGGGGTAAGGGTGAAAAGTCGATGGCGTTAAAGTGTGAAATGGGATTGAAGTCAAGAGGATGACAGGGCAAAGGTGGCAATGTGTGGTGAGAGCAATTGAGAGGGGTGAGGGGAGAAGGCAAGATGATTTGATGGGGAAGGGGGTGAGAGGTGTTGAGGGGGTTGCAGAGGGGGTGAGGGGTTATGGAAAAGGGATCAGGATGGTTGAGGAAGTGAAGGGGAAAACATTGGAAGAGCGAGGGATTTGGGGGCGAGGGATATTGAGCGTGATGAAAAGGGCACAAGAGGAATTGAGGGGTAAAGGTGGGGGGGGCAAGAGAGGGTGAGAATGGGAAAGAGGTGGAAGCAGTTGAAAGGAGGTGAAGAGGGCAAGAGGGGTTGAGGGAAAGAGATAAGAAGGGTTATAGAGGGCAAGAGGACCAAAAGAGGCAAAGAAGATTAATATGAAGGAAATGAAGGGTTGAGGGGGTAAAGAGGAAGAAGAGCGGACAGGAATTAGATCAACAGAAATGCCTGAACTGTACACACTCCCGACCTCTCCCGCACCCCATGCATCTCTCCAAACCAGTGTCCCTCATCACTACCACCCCATCCCTCCCTCCCGGTTTCACACACCCTCCCATCCCTCCGTCACGCAGGAGACTGTCACAACGTTCGTAGACATTCCCAGTCATATAAGCCTCTATCAGATCTCCCCTCAGCTTCTGAAATCAATCCGAGTTTGTCCAACATCTCCTACAGCTCGTGCCCTCTAAACCAGGCAGCGTCTCAGTAAGTCTCTTCTGCACCCTCCCCAAAGCCTTCGCATTCTTCCTGTAGCAGGGCAACCAGAACTGAATGCGATAGTCCAGATGGGACTGATCAGAGATTTATAAAGCTGCAGCATTAACTTACTGACGCTCAAACTCAATGGTCCAACTGATGAAGGCAAGCAAGACATGCACCTTCTTTACCACCTTGTCCACTTTCAGACCGGTCTGCTTGACCATATACCATCCCTTTACATTTGAACTCCCAAAGCACCACTCCGCAGCTTGTCCAGATTAAACTCCACCTGTCATTCCCGCCCCCCCCCCCGGGTCTGCAGCTAAAACAAGGGATGCTGTACTTACGTGGGACTGAGGGGGGCATTTCCCTGAGGCGGTACCAGGCTGTTTCTGCCTGTCATTGATGGCTTCATTAGATTCAGGGCTTCTTGCGTAGTCCGTATTTTATCACACCAGCTGCGGGAGATAGGAGAATGTTCTTAATTATCTCAAACGGCTCAACGAGGTCCCGTTTCCCCCAACAAACCCTCAACTCTGGCCGCGACTTCGGCCTCACCTGCGTCTCTCAGACACCGTCGGTGCGACCAGCTCGTAGATCTGGGCCCCCGTAGATGTCTGGAAGATGATGAAGAAGGCCTTACGGTCTGGAAGAGAGGAAGGTGGAGAGCATTAGAGGGGGAGATGGATGGCGGGGGAGGAGTTGGACAGGAGCTGAGCCTCGGCTAAATGCGTGATTGGACCACACATGCACACTCAGGTGTGTACGCAGGGAATACATGTGGGGAATAAACTCGCAGGACACACACAAAGGAAACTCGCACACATGCACACAAAACACAGGAATAGACACAGGACACACACAAAATACATGTATCAAGTCACAAGAACACACACACACGCAATACAAATGCACTCACACCACACAGGGATATGTGCACAGAAATATACTCAGTAGGCAACACACACTAAACACTGGCATGTGCATACACACGCACACAGAAGCAAGGAAGCGCGTGGGTGAGGAAGTGGGGGGGAAGAGGATGACGGGAGGATTATAAGGGTGGGAACAAGGCAGGGGACAGAGAGGGACAACGTGAGTTAGGGGAAGATGGAGGGGAGCGGAGAGCAAGAGAAGGTGAGGAAGGTGACAGGCAGCGAGGAGGTGGAAGGGCAGTGCGGAGAGGGTGGGAGCGATGGGGGGGGAAGGAGAGGAGACTAGGGAGAGAAAAAGGTAGAGAAGACGAGGGGAGAGAGGGGAGGGAGAGAGACAAGCTAACACCATGAGCGGCAAACGGAGGGAAGGCGAGAGGGAGAAGCAGAGCATGGGAGAGAAAAGGAAGGGAGGGGGGAAAGAGAACAAGAGAGCGAGAGGGAGAGAAGATGGTGGAGACTGAGGGGAAGAGTGATGGTTGAGTGGAGAGGGAGACAACAGGGAGAGGACAAACTGATACAACATCAGACTCGCATTCCCAAACCTGCACCCCATCCTACCCACCCCATGCCTTCCCACTCCTGGGTCTGTCACCCACGCTGTGCCTACCTGTGGCCACGTCGCGGGCCAGCACACTGCCAAGCTTGACGATGGGACACAGAAGCTGCTTTCCCTCGGCGGTACTGCTCGAATTCTTGCTGTGGCACTTGAGAACCATCCGCTCATCCACCTTCTGCATCAGCACCAGGCTGTCGTCCAGCAGCAACACATGCACATCTGCAGACGGAGAGGCATTAGACAAGGGCTGAACCCCGGGGGGGGGGGGGGGAGAGAGGGTGACGCGGAGGAGCAAGAGGGGGGTGGGGAGTGGTGTGGTGAGGGAGATGGGGGAATGCATGGGAAGGAACTGGGGGGATGGGTGGGAGATGATGGGAATGGGTAGGAGATGGGGGGAGAGAGAAAAAGAAAGAAAGAAGGAAAGAAAAAGAAGAGAAGAAGGAACCCAGAATAGGGGACACACTCAGTGCTGGAGGCACTCAGTAGGCCAGGCAGTATATTGGAAAAGAATATAGTTGACGTTTTGGGCCAAAACCTTTCGGCTGAATAGGGACCCTACTTTGTATCTTGGATCCTGACTCCACATCCCAGATGGAGATAGGGATTCTAGAACCACACCTTTGTCAGTCTCTTGACACTGCCCACCTCTGGCGCAAATCACCTCAAACGGGGTCCTGAACCTGCACTATGGACTCCACACTTCATAATAAAATCTTTTGTACCCAGACATAAGCTCCTAACCCCCTTTGGCTTGTTCCACAGCCTCACTCACCAATTGCCTTCTCCTTAGTCAACCTCCAGACCAGTGGCCCTTCATGCTCCATCCGTTTCTGCGTGAGATCCAGGTTCTGTAGCAAGAGGCACAGGGGTCAGGGTGAAAGTCAAGTTTACTGTCAGATACACAAGTCCATGTATGGGCTGGTGTAATGAAAACCTTACTTGCAACAGCTTCATAGGCACAGAGCATCACGTAAGCAGCATTCACGAGGAAAATATAAATTAATCATAAATTATGCACCATTTTTACAGAAAATAACACAATTAGAACAAAAGCTGTCTATTGTTGTTGTACAAAGTGCTCACATTGTTGCTGCACTGAGTCAGTGATTGGGGTTGTGCTGGTTGGTTCAGGAACCAAATGGTTGAAGGGAAGTAGCCGTTCCTGTATATGGTGGTGTGGGTCTTCAGGCTTCTGTACCTTAAGTTCGATGAGAGAAGCAAGAGGACAGCTTAATTGACGAAGCACCTCCTGTAGATAATACAAATGGTGGGGAGGCACGTGCCTGTAATGTATTGGGTTGACTCCACCACTCTCTGCAGCTTCTTGCATTCCTGCACATTTGAATTGCCCTCTCAGGCACAATGCAACTAGTCAGAAGGTTGTTAGAGTGCTCAGTGTCAAGCCAAACCTCCTAAAACAGAAAAGGCTTTCCTTGAGATTACATCTATGTGCGTGGCCCAGAACCGGTCACCCGAGACGTTAATGCCCAGGGATTTCAAGCCGCTGACTCCACTTCCTTCTCCTTCCTGAAGTCAGCCCTCAGCTCTTTATCTTCAACGACGGTGAGCAAGAGGTTGTTGTTGGGGCACCACTCGACCAGTGGTAACGCCTCATTCCAGTAAACTGACTCATCAGTGCCGGCGATTCGTCCAGGGACGGCAATGATATCAGCAAATCTGAACACAGCCGTGGAGCCGAGGGCAGGCATTGGGATAATTATCCCTCCTGTGTTTGCTGCAGATTCAGTCCCACTAGGAACTGCTCCACCCCTATTTATTAGGATCCAAGCTTTAATACTTAACTTGTATTTAATAAGGGTGGATGGGAGTCCCACGTACTCTGCAGTGCTGAAGAAATAACATGCAGGGAGAAAAAAAAGGACCAAGAAACTTATCATTAAACTTTTAGTTCCTAACTTCTACAGTTGTTCCTGGATATCAATATCTCAGAGGATCTATCCTGGGTCGAAAACATTGATGAAATCATGAAGAAGGCAGGCCAGCAACTTTTTGTTTGGGGTATGAGGAGTTAGGGATATCACCAGGTTTCTGCAAGATGGGCAGTGCAGAGCATTCTGACTGGCTGCATTGCTGCCCAGTATGGAGGCTCCAATGCGCAGGGTCGCAAGAGGCTGCAGTGCATTGGAGACCGGCCGGCCCCACCACAGGCACAACCCCTCCCTTCTCCAGAAGGTGGTGCCTCAAGAAAGTGGCATCCATTAGAAAGGACCATGCCCATATGACCATCCGCAACATGCCCCCTTCTCATTACGACCATCAGGCAGGTGGTACAGGAGCCAGAAGATCCACACTCAATGATTCAGGAACAGCGGCTTCACCTTCACCCTGAGAATCCTGAGTGGTCCATGAACCCATGAACACCAGCTCATTATTCCTTTATTCTGCATTATATACTTATGTTGAAATTTATAGTAATTCAAGTTCTTATCTCACGGTACTGCTAAGTTAGAGATAATAAATCTGATTCCATACATAGTGGGGTGAATTTTTCAGAGAATATAATCTCCCTAAAGTAAAGGTGCCAGGAGATGTTTATAATGGGTAAGACTTGACTCGAGAATTAGAATGGGTATATCATGACCAGGTGAGACTTGGGGGTCTTTTAAGAGTGTTAATACTCTTCAGGTCTTGGGGTGGGGGGGGAGCTGAAGACCGGGGGAGTGATGTTGGGGTGCAGCAGAACAAAGTTTAACATGGGACGCTGCCTCCAGAGGAAGAGGGGAGGTGTTACAGGTACAGACAGATAGGGGGAAGGGGACTGGGATGGAGCGAGGGGTAAGGGGATTGCAACTTAGAGGGAAAAGGGGGATTGAAATGGAGAGTGGGAGTGAAGGGGAATTGAGACACAGAGAGAAGGTGGTAAGGGAGATTGGGATGGAGAGGGCGGAAAGGGGAATTGGGACCAAGAGAGCGTGATGAGGATTGGTACACAGTCAGAGAAGGAAGTAAATTGGTACAAAGAGAATATGGGAAAGGGAATTGGTACAGAGAGATGGGGAAGCGGGTTGGGATGGATAGAGAGAGGGAAAGGGATGGAATGGACAGAGAGAGGGGAAGGGATTGGGATGGACAGAGAGGGGAAGAGATTGGGATGGACAGAGAGGGGAAGAGATTGGGATGGACAGAGAGGGGAAGGGATTGGGATGAACAGAGAGAGGGGAAACGATTGGGATGGACAGAGAGAAAGGAAGGGATTGGGATGGAGAGAGAGGTGGTTAAGGGGGTTTGGGACAGAGAAAAGAAGAGATGGAACAAAGAGAGAGGAGAGGATGGGATGGAGAGAGAGGGGAGGGGTTTGGGATGGAGCGATGAGGAAAAAGGCGGATTGGAAAGGAGAGGGGGAAGGGGGTCAGTGAGAGAAGTGAAGGAGTTTGGGACAGAGAGGTTGGGAAAGGGGTTGTGATAGAGAGAGAGAGAGGCGGAAGGGGTTGGACAGAAAGAGCAGGGGATTGAACAAAGAAGGGAATGGGGACAGAAAGAGAGGCAGGGAAATGATGAAAGGAAGAATCTATTGATTGGTAGGTGCGAGGGGTTGATTGGGGGAGGTGACGTTGACAGAGACAGGGGACTGTGAGAAAGAGAGGTAGGGGAAATTGATAGAGAGAGAAAAGACAGTGAGCTTGGACAGGCAGTTGGGAGGTGGGGGTGGGGGGGGATAAATGCTACTTCCATTTCCTATACTGAGACCAACCCTTCAGGTACATGGTAATAACCTCGCTCACACACAGCCCGGACAGAAATAATCTCACAGTGAGGATTGTCTGTTGTCCACATCAGATTAGTTCACCTCCCACACACCCCTCTTTTGACAACACCAACCCAACGACATTACCTTGATATATTCAACCGTGAAAGGATCTGTACTCTGTTTTAGGTTTGTGACATCGAGTCGACGCTGGTAATCGTTCAGGCGCTGCAAGGGTTAAATGTCAGATCTCAACTCAGACACACAAACTGCAGAAACTGCCCTCTCTCCACACTGTCCCACTGTCCCATCACCCACTCCCGGGATCAGACACAGAGTGAAGCTCCCTCCACACTGTCCCATCACACACTCCCAGGGTCAGATGGAGTGAAACTCCCTCTACACCGTCCCATCACACACTCCTAAGGTTAGACACAGAGTGAGGCTCCCTCCACACTGTCCCATCACACACTCCCAGGGTCAGACATAGAATGAAGCTCCCTCCACACCGTCCCATCACACACTCCCAGGAAGATCCCTCCACACTGTCCCATCACACACTCCCAGGGTCAGACATAGAATGAAGCTTCCTCCACACCGTCCCATCACACATTCCCGGGGTCAGACACAGAGTGAAGCTCCCTCCACACCGCTCCATCACACACTCCCAGGGTCAGACACAGAGTGAAGCTCCCTCCACACCGTTCCATCACACACTCCCAGGGTCAGACACAGAGTGAAGCTCCCTCCACACCGTTCCATCACACACTCCCAGGGTCAGATGCAGAGTGAAGATCCCACCACCCACACTACCTGTCCCACAGTGCAGCAGTTCCCTCCCCAACTTCCCATGGAGTTTCATACCCGCAAGTTCTCCATGTCCCGCACTTCCTGGTTGACATCCTTCAGGATATTGCGACAGCATTCCGCTGCCTGCTGTGCCTTCTGCTTCTCATCACCTTCCTCTGTTGTGGTGGAGACAAAGGGAAAGTTACACACGGCCCAAGACGGGACAAAGATGATCAACACCCCCTGTTCCACTGGTGTAGGACACATGAAATGCTGGAGGAACTCAGCATGTCAGGAGGTGAATAAACAAACGATGTTTCTGACCAAGGCCCTTAACCAGGACGAGAAGAGTAGGGGGAAGAAGCTGGAATAAGAAGGTGGGGGAAGGGGAGGGAATACAAGCTGGAAGGTGGAAGGTAAAGGCAGGTGGGTGAAGGAGGAGGAGGAAATGAAGGAAAAAGCTGGGAAGTGGGGTTGGGAAAGGTGAAGAGCTGAAGGAGAGAGGAGAGTGGACCTCGGTACAAAGGGACACTAGAGCGAGGTGATAGGCAAGTAAGGAGAAGTGAATAGGTGAGAGGAGAGCCTGAATGAGGAATGGAAGAAGAGAGAAGGGGGAGGGGGCAGAAATTACCGTAAGATAGGGACACCGATGCTCATGCTTTCAGGTCGGAGGCTACCCAGGTGGAACGTGAGGTGTTGCTCCTCCAACCTGAGCACGGCGCCATCTTGGCAGCGGAGGATGTTGCGGAGCGACGTGTCAGAACGCGAATGGTTGGCCACCGGGAGATCCGGCTTGTAGCGGACAGAGTGACGGTGCTCAACAAAGCGGTTCCCCGACCTATACCTGGTTTCGCCGATGATTACTTTAGTTATTTAGTGATACAGTGTGGACGGACCAGTCCCTTCAAGCCACACCACTTCCAGCAACCACCCACAAACCCTAACCTCATCACAGGACAATTTACAATGACCAGTTAACCTGCCTGGTATGTCTTTGGGCGGTGGGAGGAAACTGGGGCACCCCGGGGAAAACCCATACGCTTCACAGGGAGGACGTACAGAGACTCCTTACAGACCAGTGCCAGGATTGAACTCTGATGGGGAGTTCGGGGAGGCGGAATGAAGTTAAGATGGCACTAAACGGTGAATCCTTTGCTTGCATCTTTGGAAACAGCTCTATTTCCATCTTTAATATATTTATTTTTCCATTTCAGGGTTCTTTTGAAGACCCTGACCTGGAGTTACATGCTGACTACAGTTCTTTGCAGGAATGGGACTCATTCTCGAGGTTTCAGGACCGGCCGTTGTTCACACGCCAAGGGTTCAGCCTGAGAGTCCGGCTTGGATTTGGAAGCCTAAGATCTCGGGGCTCTGGAGACGGGCGGATCAAGGGTCGGTATCATGGCAGGAGACCCAGGTGTCGTCGGGGGAGTCGCAAAATCTTCTGCTGTGTGCCCAAAGACCCGGGATCTTTGAGATCTTTGGAAACAGAGCTCAGAAAAAGCGACATAATGGATTTTTAACATCATAAACCAGCGAGTTGTTTGTCATGTCTCCCCGCTCGCTGGGAAAATAGAGACACCTTCTTCTCCTTTATTAGAGAGAGAGAGAGAGAGAGAGAGAGAGAGAGAGAGAGAGAACCTGTGGTATGTCGAATGCCAGGTGAAACACAAAGTCTTTGGGGTAACTGCAAGTCTGTGTCTTCGTTATTGCTTTGCTCACACTTGAGTGCTCAGTGGCTGTGACAATGCTTTTTTTTTGCCGGTGGTGGGAGGGAGGATTGTTGTTCACTTCCACTTATGCTTAGGAGGGAGGTTAGCTGGGGGGGGGGGACTTTGGGGTTCATATGTTTAACTGTTGTTCATCCTTTGGGACAATTCTCTGTTTTTGAGGATGTTTGCGAAGAAAAAGCATTTCAGGAGGTATATTGTGTACATTTCTCTGACATTAAATTGCACCTTTTGATTTTGATTCTGTACAGCGAGAGCTCAGGGAAACCGGCACCAAATTCCCTGTATGTGTCCACGTACTTGGCGATAATAAAGGATTCTGATTTTGACCTTTGAACCCTGGAATGCCCCAAGCTGTAATAGCGCGCGCTAACCACTACGCTACAGTGATGTCGAGGAGGCCACACTGGGAGCACCAGATAAAGTAGACAACAGATGAAATGTTGCCCAACCAAGGTGATCTATTTGGGGTCCTGAATGGTGCTGAAGGAGGGGGTGAATGGGCAGGTGTAGCACCTCTTCTGCTTGCAGGGCTCAGTGCCAGGAGGGAGATTAGTGGGGGGGGGGTGATGAATGGAATCAGATTTATTATCACCGGCATGTGAGGTGAAATTTGTTAACTCAGCAGCAGCAATTCAATGCAAGGGGATCGTGGCGGGAGTGATCCCTGTGGAAAGCAGAGACTTGGGGGGGGGGGGAGGGCAGGAAAAGATATAATTGGCGGTAGGATCCTGTTGAAATTGGCGGACTTTATCACTCATGGGGCGATAGCTCAGGACACGAGGAACTCTATCCTTGTTAAGGTGGCAGGAAGAAGACGAGAGAGTGGATGTCCGGGAAATGGAGGAGACACAGGCGAGGACTTGTGTTGGAGGAAGGAGAACTGTTCTTTGAGGGAGGAGAACAGCTCTGATGTACAGGAAAGGAAAGCCTCAGCCTGGGAAGAGCAGTGCAGGAGAAGCTGGTGTCATCCAATCCCCGGAAACAAATATATACTCTCTGGAATAACTTTTATGAAGATCAACTTAATATACATGTAATTCATTTACGATCACTAATGTATCCACAATAAAAGTCACTTAGTTAGTTCAAGTAATACAAATGGTTCAGACAAACAAATCTTAACCAAATTCATAGTAAAACTCAAATGAAAATTAATCTGACTCTGAAAACTGGTGAACGGCAGGGCCCTTGGGAGTGTTTTAGAACAGAGAGACCTATGGCTTCAGGTACTTGGTATCCCTGCGAGTGATGTTACAAGGTGGTGAGGAAGGTGTTTGGAATACCAGTCTCCATCAGGCAGGGCACTGACTGTTACAGCTGGGACATCCTGCTGCAGTCATGCAAGGTACTGGCGAGGCCGTGCCGGGAGTATTGTGTACTGTTTTAGTTGCCCTTTTAAAAGGGAGATGTCATGTAAGCTGGAAAGAGCTCAAGGACGATTCACGGGAATGTTGCCAGGATTTGAGGGCCTTCAGTTATAGGGAGAGGTTGGGCAGGCTGGGTCTTTGCTTCTTGGAGCGTAGGAAACTGAAGGGTGACCTGAAAGGGGGCATAAATAGGGGAACGCATTGAAGTCTACTTTGCTAGGGAAAGGGAGCAAAAAGCTAGAGGTATAGGTTTAAAGGGTGTGAGGACACCCAGCAGGACTAAAAAACACAAGACCTGACAAAGGGCGGATGTGCTCCTTGTGAGCCAACAGCCATCTTCCACGGAAGAGATTAAAGCCTCACCACATATCTACGAATCATATGCTGTGCACCTAGTTAGAAGAGACATGATGAACTTGGCGCTGCACCGTGTGCCTGGACCTGCCCAAGGCCTCTGCCTAAGGAAGGGCCGAGCTCGAAGAAGCGGCCGTGGCTGGAGGCCAACACGGCCTCGGACTCGAGTTTGGCTGGGGCAGCGGCGGGCAGTGCCAAGGCGGACAGCGAGAACAAACTGGAGGAGAGGCTGTACTCGGTGCTGTTGCAAGATCGAAGAAGATGGAGGTGCATAGCCACCAACCCCGGATTCGGGACGGCATCCACTGACTGGCTGATAGGTTTAAAGTGAGAGGAGAGTAGTTTTAAAGGGACTTGAGGGGTAACTCGCTTTTTTTTGCTGTTTGCACAATTTGTCCTTTTTCTTGGCACGTTGGCGGTTTGATTTTTTTTTCTTTGAATGGGTTCCATGGTGTTTCTTTGTTTCGTGGCTGTCTATGGGAAGACAATCTCAGGGTTGTATGCTATTAAATGTACTTTGAATCTTTGCAATTAATGGATTAATGTATGGGGAGCAGCCAATCTCTCTTGGTCTGTACTTGTTAGGAGTTCAGAGGAGGAGGGAAATTTCATTGAAACTTACTAGATCCTGGATTGACCAAATGTGGTGAGCATGTTTCCATCAGCCAGAATAGAAGGGTGTCCCTTTAGAACAGAGATGAAGACGAATTTCTTCAGCTGGACGCTGGTGAATCTGTGGAATTTATTGCTATAGGTGGCTGAGGAGGTCAAGCCAGCGGGTACGTTTAAAGCAGAGATTGATAGGTTTTAGATTGGTAAGGGGTGAAGGGTTACAGGGCAAAGGTGGGAGAATAGAATTGAGAAGGAAAAATATCTCAGCCAAGGTCGAATGGTGGAGCAGACTCCATGGGCAAAATGGACTAATTAACTGGTTTATTTATCACACTTTTCCTCAAAAACAATCACTGCAATCAGTAGCCTGTAATTTCCCTCTCAGAGTCGAACTGTTGAACTGCCTGTATGACCTGGCAGTGTGAACGAAAGTCTCGTTGGTACAGGGCGGTTAAGGCATGGTATGGACAGGCCAAACTGAGGCAGTGGGGCCCAGGCCCAATTATGTGGAACAAGACAATTCTTGGCTGCTGGAGTGCACTCGGAGGCAATTTGAAGCAGCATAACTGAGGACAGGTAGTCAAGGTAGTGGGGCCTGAGGAACAACCCAGGGTTTGACCGATTTAAGTGCAGGGCTGAATTGGAAATTCTGTGCATGGTCTGAATTGAGGTGATGGATCTAGGGCCCACAGGCGCATTGAAGTAGCAGGGCCTGGGGTTCAAGAGCAAGGAACAATCCGCTGTTTGGCCGATTTATGCACTGGGCCAGATTGAAAAGGTCAGGGTGACGGGGTGGTGGCGAGGGACAGGTCTTCAGCTTGCTGATCCTCAGTGTTTACTCATCACAATGCTGAACTGAGATTGTGGCCTGCAACTAATGGGCTCCTGGATCAGCTATGACCTGCTTCGTGGCTGTGGACTCCTTCAGTTCTGAAAGTCACTTGCTTATTTTTATTCTTTGCATGATTGGTTCTCTCTTTGC
Organism: Mobula birostris; assembly: GCF_030028105.1. Taxonomy (NCBI): domain Eukaryota; kingdom Metazoa; phylum Chordata; class Chondrichthyes; order Myliobatiformes; family Myliobatidae; genus Mobula; species Mobula birostris. The sequence continues at coordinate 130,787,277 of NC_092377.1, read as the reverse complement.
ACATCGGGTGTTTGACGGTCTTTTTTTAAAAGTGGGTTCTATTGGCTTCTATATTTTGTGGCTGCCTGTAAGGGGATGATTCTCAATGTTGTATATAGTATCACAAACATGAGAAAATCTGCTGGTGCTGTAAATCCAGAGCAACACACACAAAATGCTGGAGGAACTCAGCAGACCAGGCAGCAGCTGGGGAAAAGAGTTAACAGTCGACGTTTTGGGCCAAAACTCTTCATCAGGACTGGGACTTTAGGCTCCAGAGGCCAAAAATGACCATGTATAGTACACATCCTTTAATAATAAATGTACTTTGAACTTTGATCTCCGTTTCAGATATGATCTTAGATGCAGAGAGCATCATACAGAATAGCAAATGGCCCTTGTCCACGCAGTCCACCCAATCATTTTAACTAATTTATTCTGACTGGTTAGATCATGCTCTGGTATGGCAATTCAAATGCAGAGGAATACAAGCAGCTGCAGAGTAGTGGACTCAGCCCATACATCATGGACACATCCCTCCCCACCACCAGTAGTACCTACAGGAGGTTCTGCCTCAAAAAGGCCCCCATCGTCCAGGCCACGCCGTTCCTCTCACAGCAGTTACAGAAGCTGGAAGGCTCACACCGGCAGGTATTCAGGAACAGCCACTGCCCTTCAGACATCAGAGTTTCGAACTGACGGGCAGAACCCTAACCCTGCCTCAGCGATGGAATGTCTCTTGCACAATCACGGATTTGACTCTGCTTCCCTCTATCACTTGAGTCATTGAGTAGAAGGATCAGGTTATGTGACAGCTTTACAAAACTCTGTTTAGGCTGCATCTGCAGCTTTGCATTCAGTACTGGTTGCCATTACAGGCAGAGTGTGAACACTTTGGACAGGCTGCAGAGGAGATTAGCCAGGATGCTGTCTAGATTAGAGGGTATATGAACTACAAAGATTGGTTGGACAACTCGGGTTGTTTTCTCTGGGGTTTTGTGGGCAGCGAGACCTGATCAAGGTTAATAAAGTTGTGAGTGGCATACCTTTCTCCAAGGGGCAAAATGTATTAGACTAAGATTCTTTGGCAGTAGGATTGGACGTGTGTTGGGAACACACCTGTTGATGTTCCACTGTACCTGTAAACGGTAAACTGTACCTGTTTACCTCGTGACGCTCCCCTTTGGTGGTATGGAATCTGAGATGGGACGGTAGATGTGTACCTGGTGATACTTCCCTGCAGTGGGATGGGTATGGGGCAGTACTCGTGTACTTAGTAATACTTCCCAGTGGAATGGGAAGAAGGGACAGTACCTGTGTACTTGGCGATGTTCTCCAGCAGCAGGGGATACTTGGTCAGCCTCTGCATCTCAATGGGGATAATATCCTTCAGCTGAAGCCTCCGGCACTGGGGGTTACTCTGGGCGTCCTGTAGGCAAGGGACACAGAATGAGGAACAGAGGAAGGGAGCAAGCTGGAGGGGGTGGAAGAGATGGCGGGGTAGGGAGAAGCAGAGAGGGAAAGGAGAGAGATGGACAGAGAGGAGAAAGAGATTGGGGGAGCAAGACAGCAACAGGGAGAATGAGACAGAAGGAGAGAGGAGGGCAATGAATGAGGGTGGTAGAGAGCTGCAGCGAGAGTGTGAGTGTTACAATGAAAGATAGTGGGTGACTTTAAGAGTATCAGTCAGAGAAGTCAATGAGAGAGAAGGGGAACATCAGGGAGGAGGAGAAGGGAGACAGAGAGGAGAAGGGTGAGAAGATGGTAAGGTGAGGGTGAAATGGAGGGGTAGATGGGGTGGTGGGAGTGGGCGAGGGGGAAGAGCTGTGAGTGAGAGGGGTGAGATAGGAAATGGGGAGATGGAAGGTGGGAGGCAGAGGGGAAAGGTGAGGGAGAGACCTGACAATAATTGGAGGAGCTGGGGTGAGTGGTTGGGTCTGAGGTGATATGAGGAGTAAATCTGCTCCCTTGCTCCTTCTTGGAAATGCGACTCTTCTTTCCCTGTTGGAGATCTCAAATTCCCACCGTCTCTCCATTATTCCGATGTCCTTTCCCCTCTGTATCTTCAGGACTTAAGATCCTTCTTCCTCTGCACCCACCCCCCATTTCCCATCCCCTCTCCCCAACAAATCTCATGCCCTCTCCCATTTCCTATCATCTCTATCTCCAACCCCACATCCCATCTTCCATCCCTCTCTCTCCCCTCCCTTTTCTTCCCATCACCCAATATCCCATCTCCTCTTTCCCCAGATCCCTGGAGACTGAGTATCCCACTAACCCTCCTTCTGCCCCCACTACCCCGGAGGGTGAGTCCCTACCTGGATGAACTGGCTGAAGCGCGGATCCTTCCTGCTTTTGCTCTTGATCAGCTCCAGCGCATAGGACTGCACGCTGCAGAAACGCGACGCAAGCTTCTTGAACCAGTCTCCCTCAGTCCCGTGGAACTGAAGGGGATGAAGACAGAGGCAGCAGCTGAGCAACGCAGTCTCATTGTTGTCCCCCACTGTCCTGCACGCGCCTCCGAGGTAAGCTCCCTTTGCTGTCCCGCACACATCCCCGATGTACGCACCATGCGCGTTCCCAGTGTACAGACCCCACCTTGTCCCGCATGTGACCCCAACGTACGCACAGTGCTGGACGCTTGCTGTGCGCATTCTCAATGTATAGACCCCACGTGTCCCCAATGTACGAACGCCATTCAGCCCCCCGATGTATGCACAGTGCCGTATGCACCCCACACTGTCCCACGCAAGTCCTCGCTGTACAAGCCCCACATGGTCTTCTGCTCGTCCCCACGTTCCCTGTAGTGTTACCAGTATACAAACCCCGCCCTGTCCCTCGTGCCTCTCCAATGTACGCACAACACCCCGCACACCCTATATACATCCCTGATGTAGGCACCCCACGCCACCCCACATGCACCTACCATGGCGAGGAGGGTGTCGCCGATCTCCATCACCAAGTAATCATTGTCTTGACGAATCTTTTTCATGTTGTTGTAGAACGAGGCTGTGGCGTGGAGGGAGATGGGCAAGGGGTTAGTGGTGGGCAAGGGGGTACAGTTGCACAAAACACCCAGACAGATGGCAGTAGAAGGGGAACTGCGACCGCTCCCAGACCCAACCCGTACCTCTCACCCCTCCTGGCCTCATCACCCAATCCTATCACAGAACCCTCCTCATCACCGACCTCTCCCCCTCAACCTTTGCCTCCCCATCAGCATCACCAACTGCCCCCCTCCCATCGTCCACTCCCTCACCCGTACCTGTATCTACACCTCCATCCCTCCCAATTTCTGCCCCTCCACCACCCCTCGCCAAACCCGCCACAAGACTCCCACCCTTGCCTCCCCAACAGCCCGCACCCAGCACACCTCCTGCACCCCCAGTCCTCGAGGGGTAGGAGACGTACCGTGGACTTCGATCAGCTCGTCCAGGCTGGGGAAGATGCTCTGGAGTTCGGTACCGGTGAGGATGCTCTCAGCCAGCATGCGTTGGTAGAATACCTCATAGAGCACCTTCAGCATTCTCATATGGGCATGCTCTGTGATGATCAATTCTGAGGGGGACAGTGAGTGTCAAAGACTGTTCTCCCCTCTTCTTCTCCCCTATCTTCTCTCCTGTCGCCCTCCCCTCACACTACACAACTCTCCATATCTCCCCTCCCTTCACCCTATGCCCTCCATCTCCATTCGCCCTTCGTCCTCCATCTCCATTCTCCCTCCACCCCCCATACCCTGCTCAGTTCTCCATGCCACCCCTTCTATTTTCTCTCCCCCACATCTCCCTTCCTCCCCATCTCCACTTTTCTGTCTAGCCCATCTCTGCACCCCTCCACTTCCCTATCTCTGCACCCCCTCTACATCACTCTCCCTCCTCCATCTCCTATACTCTGCTCAGTTCTCCACCCCTCCCCTCTCATCTCCCATCTCACTTCTTCCCCATCATCCCTTCTCCATCTAGCCCATCTCCGTACCCCTCCACCTTGCTACCTCCCCTCTCCTCTCTTCTCCCATATTCTGCTCAGTTCTCCACCCGTCCATCTCCTCTCCGCCAATATCTCCCCATCTCTCTTTCTCCCCTTCTCTGTCTAGCCCATCCCCACACTCCCTCCGCTCCCCTCCATCTCACCCTCCCAGTCTAACTCCCTTCCCTCTTGCTGACCTACCCTCTCCTTCCTCCTCTCCCCTATCACCTCCATCTCCCTTTATCCTTCTGCCACCAAGACTGGGGAAGGTTTGGGAAGGATGCCAGAGGTTTGTGAATGAGGAGAGGTGGAAGTGAAAGACTGTGGGGGTTTGAGGAGGTTGGGGAGAGATGGAGAGGGGTCCAGTTGAGGGGAGTGCATAAGGGAGCCATAGATATTTAGAGGAAGAGTGTGTTGCGGGGGAGAGAAAAGGGGACAAAGGTTGGAAAAGGAAGGGGGGAAGGTGTGTGGAAGAGAGGGGGAAAGGGAGGAGTGTGGAAGAGAGGGGGAAGGGGAGGAGTGTGGAAGAGAGGAGAACGGGAGGAGTGTGGAAGAGAGGGGAACGGGAGGAGTGTGGAAGAGAGGGGAACGGGAGGAATGTGGAAGAGAGGGGAACGGGAGGAGTGTGGAAGAGAGGGGAACGGGAGGAGTGTGGAAGAGAGGGGAACGGGAGGAGTGTGGAAGAGAGGGGAACGGGAGGAGTGTGGATGAGAGGGGAAAGGAGGAGTGTGGAAGAGAGGGGAACGGGAGGAGTGTGGAAGAGAGGGGAACGGGAGGAGTGTGGAAGAGAGGGGAATGGGAGGAGTGTGGAAGAGAGGGGAACGGGAGGAGTGTGGATGAGAGGGGAAAGGAGGAGTGTGGAAGAGAGGGGAACGGGAGGAGTGTGGAAGAGAGGGGAAGGGAGGAGTGTGGAAGAGAGGGGAAGGGAGGAGTGTGGAAGAGAGAGGAATGGGAGGAGTGTGGAAGAGAGAGGAATGGGAGGAGTGTGGAAGAGAGGGGAAAGGAGGAGTGTGGAAGAGAGGGGAACGGGAGGAGTGTGGAAGAGAGGGGAAGGGAGGAGTGTGGAAGAGAGGGGAACGGGAGGAATGTGGAAGAGGGGAACGGGAGGAGTGTGGAAGAGAGTGGAAGAGAGGGGAAGGGAGGAGTGTGGAAGAGAGGGGAAGGGAGAAGTGGGGAGGAGTGTGGAAGAGAGGGAGAGGGGAGGGAGGCGAGGGATGGGTTGTGTAGTGTCTCCCTCGCCCTGCACTCACCGTTGATCACCTCCTGCCGCTTGACCTCGGATTTCCTCAGCCTGAGGAGCTGTTCACCGCTGACCAGCTGCCGCCAGTTGGACGGCTCCGTCTCCAGCGGAGTAACGCGCGGCCCACTGTCCTCAGGCTGGGCAGGCAGAAAGGACGGCTGGCCGTCTGATCCTCCGCTCCCCCCAGGATCAACGCTGTGGGCACATCAAGGGCATTCTGTAAGCACGGGAGGCCAGTGGCAGCAACATACCCAGATGAACGGTGGGTGAGGGGGTGGTGGGGGAGTGCAGGGAGGTGAGAGAGAGAGAGAGAGAGAGACAGACAGACAGACAGTGAGAGGGAAAAGGGAGGGGGAGGAGGCTGGTGGGTGGTGGATGGGGGAGAGGAGGATGGGGGAGAGGAGGATGAGGGGGAGTGTGGGATAGGGAGGGTGAGGGGTGAGGAGGATGAGAGGTGAGCGTAGCAGGGATGGGGTAAAGATTGTGGGATAATGGGTGGAGGGGTGTGGTAAGGTCTGGAGGGGTGGGGTGGTGGAGGGATGGGGTGGAGGGGTGGGGTGGAGTTGTGGAGGAGTGGGGTAAGGGGTAGAGGGGTGGAGTGTTGTGGAGGAGTGGGGTAAGGGGTGGAGAGGTGGGGTAGTGGAGGGGTGTGGTAAGGGGTGGAGGGGTGGGGTAGTGGAGGGGTGTGGTAAGGTCTGGAGGGATGGGGTGGAGGGGTAGGGTGGAGGGGTGGTGGAGTTGTGGAGGAGTGGGGTAAGGGGTGGAGGGTTGGAGGGGTAGGGTGGAGGGGTGGAGTTGTGGAGGAGTGGGGTAAGGGGTGGAGGGGTGGAGTTGTGGAGGAGTGGGGTAAGGGGTGAAGGGGTGGAGTTGTGGAGGAGTGGGGTAAGGGGTAGAGGGGTGAAGTAGTGGAGGGGTGTGGTAAGGGGTGGAGAGGTGGGGTAGTGGAGGGGTGTAGTAAGGGGTGGAGAGGTGGGGTAGTGGAGGGGTGGGGTAAGGGGTGGAGAGGTGGGGTAGTGGAGGGGTGGGGTAAGGGGTGGAGAGGTGGGGTAGTGGAGGGGTGGGGTAAGGGGTGGAGAGGTGGGGTAGTGGAGGGGTGTGGTAAGGTCTGGAGGGGTGGGGTGGAGGGGTAGGGTGGAGGGGTGGAGTTGTGGAGGAGTGGGGTAAGGGGTGGAGGGGTGGAGTTGTGGAGGGGTGTGGTAAGGGGTGGAGAGGTGGGTAGTGGAGGAGTGGGGTAAGGTCTGGAGGGATGGGGTGGAGGGGTAGGGTGGAGGGGTGGAGTTGTGGAGGAGTGGGGTAAGGGGTGGAGGGGTGGAGTTGTGGAGGGGTGTGGTAAGGGGTGGAGAGGTGGGGTAGTGGAGGAGTGGGGTAAGGTCTGGAGGGATGGGGTGGAGGGGTGTGGTAAGGTCTGGAGGGGTGGGGTGGAGGGGTAGGGTGGAGGGGTGGAGTTGTGGAGGGGTGTGGTGAGGGGTGGAGAGGTGGGGTGAAGGGGTAGGGTGGAGGGGTGGAGTGTTGTGGAGGAGTGGAGTAAGGGGTAAGGGGTGGAGGGTTGGAGGGGTAGGGTGGAGGGGTGGAGTTGTGGAGGAGTGGGGTAAGGGGTGGAGGGGTGGAGGAGTGGGGTAAGGGGTGGAGGGGTGGGGTAAGGGGTGGAGGGAGTGAGGATAGGGAGGGGGTAGAGGGTGTGAGACAGGGAAACAGAGTGACAACAAAGAGTGAGGCACTGACAGTGAGGGAATGTATGGGGAGACGGGAGAGATACAGACAGGACAGAGGGGGAGACGTGAGGGTAGAGAGGCCAGGAAACAGCCAGTTGCCGACAACCTTGTGAGTCAAATTGCAAGACAGACGGACGCAGGTGGCTGCTGGGAGGCAGACGGACACAGACGGCGAGCAAACGAGACGGTGTGACACAGCAGTGAGTGGGGAGACAGCTCAGCACAGAGACAGACGTCTGCCCGCCCTGCTCGCACCCTGGCGCCGAGATGCCAATGTTGCCTCCATCCTGTCGCTACCTTAATCCTCTGGAACACACACCCTATTCTCCCTCACTCCCTTCCCCCTTGCATCTTCTCCCAGCTCAGTTCCGCCAAGGGATGTGGGGTAACTCACAGCAGCCATTTAACCCCGCCATCCTCCGTGCCTTTCCCTGGGATGTGGGAGGAAACTGGAGCATCCGGGAAAACCACGGGGTCACCGGGAGAACGTAAGGAGATATGGTGCTTCACCAAAGCCTGTTGCAAATTTCTACGGTGGACAGCATTTTGACTGGCGGCCTGCTACGGCGGTTCCAGTGCACAGGGTGACAAGAGGCTGCAGACGGTGGCAGACTCAATCAGCTCCAACACCGGAACCACCCTCCCCACCATCACGGACACCTTCAACAGGCAGTGCCTTAAGCAGGTGGCGTCCATCACTGAGGGTATCTCTTCACTACCATCGGGGAGGAGGTACAGGAGCCTGAAGACACACATCCAACATTTTAGGAACAGCTTATTCCCCTCCCCCATCAGATTTTAATACAGTCCATGAACACTATCTTGCTATTCCTCTTTTGAACAATTCAGCTATTATTTCAGAACTTGCAGCAATTTGATGTCTTTATTCTGCACTTCTGCCACAAAATGACAAACTTCATGGCATATGTTGGTGACAATGCACCTCATTCGGATCCACGAAGAGAGTGCCTGAGATCGAGATTGAACCTGGGGTCTCTGGATGGTAAAATGAGCAGAGTTCTTCCCACTTTCAGATCTGAGTGACAAGTATAGTTCACAGTACGGAAACAGGCCCGTCGGCCCAGCTTGTCCAAGATTCCCATCCAGCTACTCCTCCTTGCCCATGTTTTCCTATCCATGTACCTGTCCAACACTCTTCTAAGTATTGTAAGTGTACCTGCCTCAACCACTTCCTCTGGCAGCTCATTTCATAGACCCACCATCCTGAGTGTGAAGACGTTTCCTCTCAGGTCCCAAAATATTGACAATTAAGACTTTCACTCAATTGCATTCAATGTCACCAAGACCAGGAAACTGATTGTGGACTTCAGGGAATGGAAGTCAAAAGAACACACACCAGTCCTCATTGAGCGGTCAGCAGTGGAAAGATTGCAGCTTCAGATTGCTGGGTGAAAAAGAGTATGTGCTTTCACTGTATCTATACCCCTCCTGATCTCATATACCCCTATCAGGTCACCCCTCAATCTCCAGGGAATTAAGACCTTGTCGATGCAACCTTCCCTTGTAACTTAGGCTCTCCAAGGCTGGGCAACATCCTCATAAATCTTTCTAGATTAGTAACAATATTGAGGCCCTCCATTGGTTGGGGTTGACCATCGATGTTGTGTCCTATTTGTCCACGTTAGTTTAGTAACACCTTTCCTTATATCAAGGTGGCAGAAATGGTACACGTTTTTCCAAGTGTGGCATCAACAGCGACTCCGATAATGCCCACTGAAGTCCCCTCGCGTAATCTCGCCATCGTGCACTACATTTGGTCGTGCTTTGTAAGGTTCAGCCCATCTCACTATCCGACATCAGCCCAAGAGCCCCGTCTCCCCCTCACCCGACCGGATGCAAATTAAAACAAAGGGAATGCCTCGTACATACACTCACACACATACTCGCAAGACAGGTGGGGGGGGGGCACAATTGAGTAGGGGATCTAAGCCTGCACACATGACAAGGTCCCAGAGCCCCACACTGGCTTCCATGCCCCCACATCCGCCATCTGGATGGGGTGGAGGGTGGGAAGGGTGACTGAGGCCAGTGGGATACCCTGGGAAGGCTCGACGGACATCGTACATGGAAGGACTGGGATTTAGGAGAGGAAGAGGCGGATGGGTTTGGGGACAGGGACACGCGCTACTTGACCCCTGACTGTGCCAAACCCAGTCATCTCCCCCAAAAGTGCTCCCCACCATTGACCTGTTAAAATGTTTATCCATTCTATCACCTTCAACTCTCTTTGCCTTTGATCCCTGTGAAATTCCACCCCCGTAGCCCTCCACATCCTTGACCTGTTGACCCTTAACTATTATCACTCAACTCATCTAACCTTTGAACCCAGTGACTGTCCATGCCTAATACTAACCCTCTATCCCTTGACCTCTTCCCATCACCCATCTGCATCCCTTCCCTCTCCACATTTGAGCCCCACGAACTTCCAAACATCCCCAACGACCCTCCCACATTTAATCGTTGGCCCTCACACATTCTCCCATCAATCTGACACCACAAACTTCTGCTCCCTCCAGTGACCCTCCCCACCCTTGAGCTCTTTCACCACCCATCCCGACCACTTTTGACACCCACTAACCTCCAGAGCCCACAATGACCCACCCCGTCCTAAACACCTGGTCGCCACTCAACCTCGACACGGGTGACACCATACCCTACATCCTCCCAGCAGACCCCCATGCTGACTCCTTCACACTCCCTGTCCCTCCATACCTCCTTAGCACCTGTGACTCACCCTCCTCCCCCGACATCACCCCTGTCCATTTCGTCTCCATCCCCTCCCCACCTCTGAACCTCTGCAAATTCCTGAGTCCATTGACACTTGTTCTTGTCCTGGGATGACCCGCACTCACACTAATTCAGTACCAAGAAGGGCTTAACCACCCATTTACCAGCCCACCCTTGACAATTCCCAACGCACTGATCTTTTTCCACACCCACCATCCTTATCCTCACCCCTGGGTCAACCTTTGATGTTGGCGGGCTCCTCCACAAAATACTGACCTCCTCATTGATCTTTCTGCAACCCTTCCCTGCAAAAGTTTGACCCCTATCACCTTCTCCTCACTCTGCCCACAAACCCACCCTACCCCACCCAAGGGTGCCATGGCACCTACTTCTGACTCTGGAGGTCGGAGGCCCTGGCGGCTGCCTGGACGTCGACGTCACTGCGGGACCGGGGTTGCTTGCCCTTGGTCGTGCCCTTGTGCGATCGCCGGCGGTCACTGTAGGTGCGCAGGCTGGCCGAGCGACCCAGCTTCCCTGACAGTCTTGAGGGAGGTCATTGTGGGGCATGTGGCAGCAGGGAGAGGGAAAAGAGTGGGTCATCTGTGTCGAAGGGCGGGGCATACGTGCCAAGAGGAGGAAGGGAAAGGAGAAAGAGAGAGGGAGAAATTCGGGGAGGGGAAAGGGGTGAGAGAGAGAGAAAGGAGAATAGTGGATGGACAGAGAAAGGGAAAGGGGACAGAGAAAGGGAAAGGGGAAAGAGAAGGGAGAGAGGGGCTGGCGGAGAGTGGAGAAGAGAGAGGGAGCGGGCGGGCGGGGAGAGAGAGAGGGGGAGCGGGCGGGCAGGGAGAGAGAGGGGGGAGCGGGCGGGCAGGGAGAGAGAGGGGGAGCGGGCGGGGAGAGAGAGAGGGGCGAGCGGGCGGGGAGAGAGAGAGGGGCGAGCGGGCGGGGGGAGAGAGAGAGGGGCGAGCGGGCGGGGGGAGAGAGAGAGGGGCGAGCGGGCGGGGGGAGAGAGAGAGGGGCGAGCGGGCGGGGAGAGAGAGGGGCGAGCAGGCGGGGACAGAGAGGGAGCGGGCGCGGGGAGAGAGAGGGAGCGGGCGCGGGGAGAGAGAGGGAGCGGGCGCGGGGAGAGAGAGGGAGCGGGCGCGGGGAGAGAGAGGGAGCGGGCGGGGAGAGAGAGGGAGCGGGCGGGGAGAGAGAGGGAGCGGGCGGGGAGAGAGAGGGAGCGGGCGGGGAGAGAGGGAGCGGACGGGGAGAGAGAGGGAGCGGGCGGGGAGAGAGAGGGAGCGGGCGGGGAGAGAGAGGGAGCGGGCGGGGAGAGAGAGGGAGCGGGCGGGGAGAGAGAGGGAGCGGGCGGGGAGAGAGAGGGAGCGGGCGGGGAGAGAGAGGGAGCGGGCGGGGAGAGAGAGGGAGCGGGCGGGCGGGGGACTGGCAGAGAGAAGGGGTTCGGGGGGTGGGAGAGAGGGGGGCTGTGAGAGAGGGGGTGCTGGGAGAGAGGGGGTGCTGGGAGAGAGGGGGTGCTGGGCAGGGGGAGGGGGCGGGCGGCCGGCCGGCTGGGCAGGGGGAGTGGGTGGCTGGAGAGGGCATGGAGGAGAGAGAGAGTGGACGGGGAAAGGAGGGGTTCAGGTGTGTCGTGTGTCGGGGAGATGACAGGGGGAGACGGGTTGTTGTGGGGTTTGGGAACCGGCAGATCTGGGACTGACGTTGATGGGGTGAGAAAGGTGTAGAGCTCAGGATAGAAAGCAGTTCCGTTTCCAAAAGGGGAGAATTGGAAGGTGCCTGGGCGGGGCGTTAGTTCGAGGGATGGGGGGCGAAGTGGGTGACATCAGGAGGGAGTGGTGGAGTGGGTTATTTCACCTTCACTCCCCACTTCACCTGTCGATGCCTCACTACGTCGGGTGGGGGCGGGGTTTCAGTGTGACGCCACAGACACGCAGAATCTACAACAACTTCACCAACCTGGATTTCCTTCTGCAAATAAATATTGCAATCCATTAATAGGCACCCCAGAGATGGGGGTAAGGAGAAGGGAATGGCAGGTAGTTGTGAAGGGCTTATGAACAAATTAATGGACAGGCCCCTAGCAGAGTGAGGAGAAAGGTGCTCTCAATCCTCCCCTTCCTCGCTGGCTCCTCCATGGAAAAGAATCCTTCAACCCTTACTGGGGGAGCAGATGAGCAGGAGATGGTGATTCAGTTCATTCCTAAAGCCCTGGGACGGGTAGGGGGTTGGGGGTGGCAAGGTGAGAGTACACCATGAAGGCCGGTTTGTTACCGCTTGGCTCTGAATGTGACAGTGAGTGAGTGAGCGAGTATGTGAGAGTGAGTGAGCATGAGTGAGTGAGTATGAGAGAGTGAGTGAGTATGACAGAGTGAGTGAGTGAGCATGAGAGAGTGAGCATGTGAGAGTGAGTGAGTATGAGAGAGTGAGTATGTGAGACTGAGCATGAGAGAGTGAGTGAGCATGTGAGTGAGTATGAGAGAGTGAGTGAGCATGAGAGAGTGAGTGAGCATGTGAGAGTGAGTGAGTATGAGAGTATGAGAGAGTGAGTATGTGAGAGTGAGTGAGTGAGTATGTGAGAGTATGAGAGAGTGAGCATGAGAGTGAGTGAGTATGAGAGACAGTGAGTATGTGAGACAGTGAGCATGTGAGAGTGAGTATGAGAGTGAGAGTATGTGAGACAGTGAGTATGAGAGAGTATGAGAGACAGTGAGTATATGAGGCAGTGAGTATGAGAGACAGTATGTGAGAGTGAGTGAGTATGAGAGAGTATGTGAGAGTGAGTGAGTGAGTATGTGAGAGTGAGTATGAGAGTGAGTATGAGAGAGTGACTGAGTATGAGAGTGAGTGAGTATGTGAGAGTGAGTGAGCATGTGAGAGTGAGTATGAGAGAGTGAGTGAGTATGAGAGACAGTGAGTATGAGAGACAGTGAGTATGAGAGAGTGAGTATGTGAGAGTGAGTATGTGAGAGTGAGTATGAGAGTGAGTATGTGAGAGTGAGTATGAGAGAGTGAGTGAGTATGAGAGAGTGAGTATGAGAGAATGAGTATGTGAGAGTGAGTGAGTATGAGAGAGTGAGTGAGTATGAGAGAGTGAGTGAGTGAGAGTGAGTGACTGAGTGAGTGCACATGCGTAACAGCAATCGTGGGCCTGTGTGAGCAGGTGCCAATAGATGTGCATGAGAGATTGTGCATGTGAGTGTGACAGTCTTTATGAGTGAATTAATGTGAGTGTGAGTGGGTGAGGGTGAGAGTGACGGTAATTGTATGTGAATGACCTGTACATACACCCAGACTCTCTTTCACACACACACACACACACACACACAGATTCTCTCTCTTACACACCCATCATCTCTCACTAAGAAACACAGCAACTCTCTCTCACACACACAGTCATTCAGCAAACTTCATACTCTCATCTACACAAAATACACCACTTTCTATACACGTCCACTTGCTTGTGAACTGTCACCCACTGTCACACACACACTTGCTGAGACACATACAGTCCCCCCTCCCACCATATACAGCCAAATCATCTTGGTCTCTCTCTTATACACATACACACACTCACTCAGTATCTCTCTCTTACACACACATCATCTTTCACACAAAAACACAGCGACTGTCAGAATCATTTAGCAAATCTCACGCTCTCATCCACAGACACCTCGCCACTGTCTGTACACACCCGCTCATCCCAGCATTTGTGAATCGTCCACACTCTCGCTCATTCTCTGGTGAACAAAATAAAAGTACAGAGAACAAAAACCTATTCAGAGCTAATGGAAAGAAGGAACGTATTATTAGTACAAAACTGAAAAGGCACTTCGAATCATGATGTCTACATTAATCCCTTCTGCCTACACCATGTCTACATTCCTCCATTCTCTGCACATCCATGTTCGTATCCAAGAGCCTCTTAAATACCCCTATCCTATCTGCCTCCATTACTATTTCTGGCAGCACATTCCAAGCACGTAGTACTCTGTGTACGAACACTTGCCCTGCACTTCTCCATGGAATATCTCCCTCACCCTCTAATATCAGACATTTTGGCCTTAGGGTAAAAGATACTGGAAGTCTTCTCCATCTATTCTCATAATCTTACAAATCTTCATCAGGTCTTCCCTCAGCCTCCCCTGCTCCAGAGAAACAACCCAAGCTTGTCCTTATACCGCAGCTCAGTCCCATGTTAAGGAAGAAAGTCAGAGGAGAATGGCTGGACTGGTTAAATGTGACGCGTTCTGCCTGACCAGCTGAGTTCTTCCAGCAGTTTATATGTGTTGCACTGGATTTCCAGCACCTGCAGAATCTCTTGAGTTACAGAAACAAGCATTCCCTTCCATAGATGCTGCCTGACCTGCCGAGTTCCTTCAACATTTTGTGTGTGTGTGTGTGTGTGTGTGTGTGTGTGTGTGTGTTGCCCTGGATAAGCACCAAGATCCAGAAATGTTAAACTACGCAGGCATATTTGCACCAAAGATGCTCACCTCCCCTCCGGCCCCCCTGCCCTGCCTTGTACACTCACATCTGGGCTTTTGCACACACACACCCAACTCCAGCACACGGACATCCTCCAAACATGCCGTTGTTCCCTGTCACCATCCACATATTCAATCACACGCGCACGCACTTGAGAGAGCTCGGTTTCCGAGGCACCTTCCCAGCACACGAGTACAGTTTTGCAAAGTGCAAACGGACTCTTGCCCTGGAAGGGGAGAGGTGTCTCATGAAGAATTTCGCTCTGCCCCACACCCCATCCATCTAGCAGAACAGCTCCAAACCCTCCCATCTCCCAGACTCATTTTGTCAACAGTGGGGCAGCCCCTACACTCTAGAACAAGTTCCCTGCTCCAGGGAGGGGCACGTGCTCCTGAGGTTTGAAGCCAATCAGCCAGCAGCCAGCATTACCCCTCGCTGAATTCTCATGCCCCACACTCTAAACCAAAGAAGAGGGTTCTAACTGGGATGGAGTAAGGGAGGTGGGTGACAAATAGTGTTTGGGAGGAAGGGTGTGGAGGGAGGGTCCTTGGCCCCCTGACACACACACACTGACATGCACTGAGGGATGGGTCAATCACTCTCTCTCTCACATACACACAAACACTGGGGGACGGGGGTCTCTCTCTCTCTCTCACACACACACACACACACACACACACACACACACACACACAGACCCTCACTGGGGGACGGGGGTCTCTCTCTCTCTCACACACACACACACACACACACACACACTGACCCTCACTGGGGGACGGGATCTCTCTCTTTCTCTCTCACACACACTGACCTTCACTGGGGGAGGGGGTCTCTCTCTCTCTCTCACACACAAACACACAGACCCTCACTGGGGGAAGGGGTTCTCTTTCTCTCTCACACACACACACTGACCCTCACTGGGGGACGGGGGTCTCTCTCTCTCACACACACACTCTCACTGGGGGATGGGGTTCTCTTTGTCTCTCTCTCACACACACACTGACCCTCACTGGGGGATGGTGATATCTCTCTCTCTCTCTCACACACACACACTGACTCTCACTGTGGGACGGGTTTCTCTCTCTCACACACACATTGACCCTCACTGGGGGACGGGGGTTTCTCTCTCTCTCACACACACACTGACTCTCACTGTGGGACGGGTTTCTCTCTCTCTCACACACACACTGACCCTCACTGGGGGACGGGGGTTTCTCTCTCTCACACACACACTGACTCTCACTGTGGGACGGGTTTCTCTCTCTCTCACACACACTGACTCTCACTGGGGGATGGGGACTCTCTCTCTCACACACACTGACCCTCACTGTGTGATGGGGGGGCTCCCTCTCTCTCTCACACACATACTGACCCTCACTGGGGGATGGGGGGGGGGGCTCTCTCTCCCTCTCTCTCACACACACACTGACCCTCACTGGGGGACGGGGGTCTCTCTCTCTCTCTCTCACACACAGACACACACACACCTACCATCACTAGAAGACAGGTCACATACACACACACACACACCCTCACTGGAGGATGGGAGTCTCCCTCTCTCTCACACAAACCCTCACTGGAGGACAGGGCAGATCTCTCTCTCACACACACACACACACACACACACAACTGGAGGGCAGGTCAGACACACACACACTCACTGGAGGGCAGGTCACACACACACATACTCACTCTGACCCTCACTGTCACACCCACACACCCAACCCCCCCGCGCAGTCAGCAAAGCGAGGCACTGCACAGGAAGCTCGCACAGCGGCAGGAGGTAGGCCAGCCATGGGCAAGGGCGGAGGGGGGGGTGTGATGAGGAGGTGTATGCAGGTAGACAGCAGATGGATGGTAACGGGGAGGGGGATTTGGTCTATGCCAGTGGATGGTGAGGGTGTGTATATAAGGACAGAGGTGAGCCAAAAACAGGCATGCATGTCAGGGGGGAGAGATTTGGAGGGAGGGGAAGTC
This sequence comes from Mobula birostris, assembly GCF_030028105.1. NCBI lineage: Eukaryota > Metazoa > Chordata > Chondrichthyes > Myliobatiformes > Myliobatidae > Mobula > Mobula birostris. The sequence continues at coordinate 130,771,170 of NC_092377.1, read as the reverse complement.
TTAGGGTGGCAGACGGGGTAGACACAGTCATGAGAGGGGAATGCCTCTAAAGGAAGGATGTCTGTAACATGGGAAGGGGTGTTGTGTTGGAAAGGGGGGAGTGGGTATGTTTTGGAGAGGGGTAGGTTTAGGAGAGGGTGTAAGTTTCGGAGGGAGGGGGGATAGCCACAGAGGGAGAAAAGGTGTCTTTGGCCAGGAAATTCAGGGGATGCGGGCAAGATGCACGTAGGGAAATATGGGGGCCATAGAAAGTTGAGTCACGAGAGAGGAAGGGCGTGTCCCAGGAGATGTGAGGGTAAGGTTTCCTCTCGGCCCCCCCTCCTCCTCCACCCACAGAACCAGGTCAGTCTGAAACATTGGCAGAATCTGAAGGCAGAAAGCAGCACAGAGAGCACCAACCCCCACTCCCCCCCACCCCACCCGCCACCATCGGGTCCCAATCCTACCCCACCGATTGCCCCTGCACACTCCGGCTCTCCAGCCCAGTCTCCCTTCCCCATTGGCTCAGCTACCTCCCCATCCGCATCAACTTGGGGCCCCCTTACCAACACCCCCAGCCGCTCTCAGCGCCTGGGCACAGGCTGCCTGACAGCCCCTCCCCGCTCCCCCACCAGACACACCTCAGCGGTGGGTGGGAGGGGATGCACTCCTCCACCCCACCCGGTGAAACACAGCTTCCAGATGGTGGCTAAGATTTGCAGCCTCCAGGATGACCCCTACACTGGGGCGCAGGGTGGGCTTGTCCCTCCATTCCTTCTCCCTCACTTTCTCTACACTCTTTCACTCCATATTCTCCCACTCTCTCACAGTACACCTCTCCCCATCTCTCTCAATAACCTCTCCTCTCAAAAATTCCCTCTCCTTCTCACTCTCAATATCCTTCTCTCCACTTGGTTTCTCTCAAAATCTCTCCTGCTTGCGTTTTTTTCGGCTTCCTCTTTCACCTTTTCTCATTCTTTCTCTCTCCCTCCCTTCCCCCCTTTAACTCTACCCTTTTCTGTCTCTGTCTCCCTTACTTTCTCTATCTCTTGTTCCCTCTCTCTCCTCTTTCCCCCACCTTCTCCCTCTCTTCCCCCTCCTGAACACCCTCTCTTTCTCCCTCCCTTGCCCACCTCTCCCACACTCTACACCAGCAGACTGCCCAGACAACACTAGGCTGCAACATGGTGACACGATATACTGCATACAGAGCGAGCGCAGACACACGGAGAGCGACAGACCTTCATGGACAGATGGCAGGGGAGCCGTCAACAGAGGAGCACTGGTGACGACGGACACGAGAATCACGGAGAGGGCAAGGCATAAGCAGCAAGGGCGTGGTATGAGACAGGACTGGGAAGGTGATGTTAGAAGGGACAGGGAGAGGGGGTGGGGATTATAGGGGTGGGTTTACGGGGAGGGGGGGTCGTAGGGGAGAGGTGTCTAGGAATGGGGGTCGTGGAGGGGGGATGGGGGGATGGGGTGGAGGGGGACTGGGGTGGAGTGGGGGATGGGATGGAGGGGGGACTGGGGTGGAGGAGGGGTCGGGGTGGAGGAGGGGTCGGGGTGGAGGGGGCTCAAGGAGAGGAAAGAATAGGGGAGGGGAGCATGCGACTGAGGTGGAGATTGATCGAGGAGTGGTAAGGGCTTTCAGCAAGGCAAGCAGTGGCTGGAACGTACTAGTGGACTGGAATGAACAGCGCTTGGACTGACCTCTCGCTCTCGGTGCCGTCTTCGGCTCCACCATCGCCACTGGGAAGTTGCTCTCCTGCTGATCCACCTCTCTGGCTGCTCTCCCCTGAGTCCCGAAAGGACTGGTTGTCGTTCTGAGTTCGGCTGGTGCCGGAGGTGTTAACTGCGAGAGGGACATTGACAGAGACACAGAGAGAGAGAGAGAGAGACAGAGACAGAGAGAGAGACACAGAGACAGAGACAGAGAGAGAGAGAGAGAGAGAGAGATTAGTGCAGTAAAGACAGAAATGGCTTGTTTCTATCTCCCAGTAACCCCTCTCCCCAGTGCCGTGTCACTGACTATATCCCCACTGACATTAATCCATTACTTGCTTACTCCGTCCCTGAGTGACCCCTCTCCCCGTGTGCCCTGTGGCAATGACTGCATCCCCACTGGCATTAATCCAGCTCTCTTACAGTTCCTCAAAAACCCCTCTCCCTCAGCGCCATGTCACTGAATCATATCCCCAATGACGTTAATCCAGCTCCCTCATGCATCCCAACATCCCCTCTCCCCAGTACCGAGTCACTGACTATATCCACACTGATGTAAATCCAGCTCCCTCACACTGTCCGTCAGTGACCCCTCTCCCCCAGCCCCCTGTGTCACTGACTGTATCCTCAATGACATTAATTCAGCTCCCTTACTCCATCCCTTAGTAACTCTTCTCCCCAGTGCCCTGTTCACTAACTGTATCCCTATTGTTGTGTTGGTTTATTATTGTCACATGTACCAAGGTTCAGTGAAAAGTTCATCTTGCATACTATTCAGATCATTGAGGTAGTACATTGGGGTAAAATAAGGGAAAACGGTAACAGAATGCAGAGTGAAGTGTATCAGCTATAGATAAAGTGTAGTGCAGATAAACAGAAAGGTGCAAGATCACAATGAGGTAGGGTCTGAAATCAAGGGTGCATTTTATCGTACTGGTGGACTGTTCAATATCCTGTAACAGTGGGGTAGAACTGTCCTTGAGCCTGGTGGGATGTGCTTTCAGGCTTCTGTACCTTCTGACTGATTGGGGGGGCGGGGGGGGAGAAGAGATAATGTCCGGGACAGGTAGGGTCTTTTATTATGCTGGCTGCTTTACTGAGGTAGTGAGAAATGTTGACAGAGCCCATGGAGGGGAGGCTGCTTTCTGTAATACACTGACCTGAGTCCACAACTCTCAGACAGAAATGCCCTCTACGGGGCAATGATAAAAATTGGTAAGGGTGGGCAAGCACATGCCAAATTTCATTAGCCTTCCGAGGAAGTAGAGGTATTGATGAGCTTTGATGGCCATGATGTCCGTGCGTGGTTGGACCTGGATAGGCTAATGGTGACTGATGTTCACCTTACGAACCTGAAGCTCTCAACCTCAACACTAATGCTGTAGACAGGAGCATGCGCACCACCCCTCTCCCTTCCTAAAGTCAATGCACAGCTCTTTTGTTGACATTGAGGGGAAGTTTGTTGTCATGACATGTTACTCATCACTATCAGAGACGTGATATCGCTTGTAGAAGAAGTTCGAGCCGCATCTGGCTGATCTATTTTGTGCACTTCTGATCGATCCGTTATAGTAAGGGTGTGGTTAGAGTGGAGAGGAGTTTCCCCAGGATGTTGCCTGGATTGGAAGATGTTAGTTACAGGGACAGACTGCCTTCCCTGGAGTGAAGGAGACTGACGAAGTGACCTGATAGAGTCCTACAGCACAGGGATATACCCTGGGTAACCAGGACTAGCTGTGATTGGAACATTGGTCAGCATGGGCCAGAGGCCGTGTGGCTCCCAAGGACAGGGTCCCAATACCCGAGCGGCTAGTGTAAAGTTCAAAGTGTCCTGACTGGTTACATCACAATTTGAATGCAAGAAGCTCAGAGAGCTGTGGACTCAACTCACCATCAGTAGTATCTACAGGAGCTGCTGCCTCAAGAAGGCAAAAAGTTTCAAAGTAAGGTTACTATCAAAGTGCGTACATGCCATCATATGCTACCCTGAGGTTCCAGAACATGAGTTGTAGAGCTCTTGAAAGTGAGTCAATAGGCTGTGTTCAGTGATCAGTTTAGAGTTGAGGTGAGTGAAGTTATCCGCTCTGGTTCAGGAGCCTAATGGTTAAAGAGCGATAACTGTAATAAACTGAACCTGCTGGTGTGGGATCTAAGGCTCTTGTACGTCTTTCCTGACGGCAGCAGTGAGAAGACAGCCTGGCCAGGATGGTGGAAGTCGTTGACGGTGGATGTACTGCTTTCCTGTGGTAGCACTCATTGTGGATGTGCTCAATGGCGGGGAGGGCTTTTCCTGTAATGGACTGGGTTGTATCCACTACTTTTTGTCAGTTTTTTCCATTCTTGGACATTGGTGTTTCAATACTAGACCATGATGCAACCAGTCAGGATACTCTCCATTGTGCACCTATAGAAGTTTGTCAAAGATTTAGATGACATGCCAATCTTAAAGGAAAGGAGAGGTGCTGCCATACTTTCTTTGAAATGGCACTAATTGGTCTCAGGACAAATCTTCTCATGTGATAAAGCCCAAAAATTTAAAGTCACTGACCCTCTCCACATTCACACTTTAATCGAATTTCATACTTACACTTTCAATTTCAACTTTACACTTTAATTTTGTTCTTCCCCTTTATTCTGCACTCTGTATTGATTTCCCTTGTTACCTCAACACACCGTGTAATGATTTGATCTCCCAGTGCCTTGCCAGGGAGAAGAAAGCATGGCACATCGAACCCTGACTTCAGCCTTCCTCCTCTTAGTAACAAAGGGAGTCTCATTTTCCAATCTTCCAGTACCTTCCTTGGAATTTACCAAGTTAGGAAAAAGTTCAGCCAATGTGTCTACTACAGTTTCTACCACGCTGTTATAGGACCATCGTACGGCTCCTTAATACGACAAGTAGGACACTTGACCTCACAGTCCCCTCGTTACGATCTTGCACCTTATTGTCTGCCTGCACTGTACTTTCTCTTTAGCTGTTATACTTCACTCTGCATTGTTATTGTTTTACTTTGTTCTACCTTGATGCACTGTGTAATGATCTGATCGGTATTTAAGACAATCTTTTCATTGTACCTCAGTACACCTGACAATAAACCAATTACGGTTCTGAAGCAGGTCAGAAACCACGTACCTGACTCTCCCTCGACATCATCCCTTGACGGGACACTTGCCGGTGCCAACGTCCCTGCTGCCTCCGAACCATCCACACTCGCCTTGTGCTTCCCGACCAGGCTGTCCGACTGAAACCGCGAAGCGAGGCTGGAGTTCTTCCTGTCGATGGCCAGCTTGACTGCAGAGAACAAGGAGGAGACGACAAGGGCCGTGATTGTGGCAACTCCAAAGGCAAAAGGCCAACCCCCTGCCCCTTCCCCAAAAACCTCCGCCGGCCACCTCAGGACTTTGGGGAATGCATTCACAGCATGCAACAGCCTTGGGGTAAGGGTGGGAGAAATAATGATCGATGATCATGCACTAAAACCGACCACCTTCGTTAATGATTCGTCATTAGTAAGGGAAGGGTCACCAGGGCAGCAAGGAGATGCATTGGCAGGGAGCCAGTCACTTGCACCCACCTCTAAAAAACACATTCTGGCAACTTCCGGGGCTAGGGGAAGGGAGACGTTGAGTAGGATGGGGGAAAAGGGAGAGGAGAAAAGTTGAAGGCAAGGGCCTGTGTCCAATAGCAGTAGATCGAAAATAGTTGTTCAAACTTGAATCTCACCCTCCCTTTACACCTTCTGCTATTGAGTGTCCCAATGATCCTTCCCCAAACTTTCTCCCACAGGGCTGGGTGTGCTCGAGAGGAGAAGGCAAGGACACTACTGGTTCTAGCAGAACCTGAAATGGCGACGGAGGAGCAGCACAGGAGTGAGGGAGATCGGCTTGTCAAGTAGTGTTGCAACAGCAGGCTTGCGTTCAACGTCACAAGACCAAGGACCTCAGGAAGCTGAAGTCGAGAGAACACACACCAGTCATTGAGAGGCATGATGTGCTGAGCAGTTGCCGTACGAAGTCGTGATGCATTTGGATAGGATGCTTTCTGAAATTCATCTGTTAAAAACCGGCAAGTGCTGATGGAGATATGCTGAATTTCCTCAGCCTCCTGAGGAAGTAGAGGCACTGGTGAGCTGTCTTGATTGTGAGGTAAAAGACAATAGACAACAGACAATAGGTGCAGGAGTAGGCCATTCAGCCCTTCAAGCCAGCACCACCATTCACTGTGATCATGAGGTCTATGTGCTTGGACCAGGACAGGCTATTGCTGATGTTTGCTCCCAGGAATCTGACGCTCTCAAACCTCTTGGCACCACTAAGCGTAGCTGAAGAGGTTGCTTCATATAGCGGGGAAAGTCTCAGACCAGACTCCAAATAGGAGGGCTTTCCTCCAGAATAGAGATGAAGAGGAACTTCTTTAGCTGGAGGGTGGTTGCTCTGTGCAATTCACTGTCAGGTGGCTGTGGAGATCAAGTCATTGGGTCGATTTAAAGCAGAGGTTGACAGGGGTATTCCAGAAGTCAGCTGAAGGTGGGGAAAAGCAGGAGAGTGGCAGCAAGGGAAAATAAATCAGCCATGATGGCAGAACACTCCTGATGGGCCAAATGGTCTGTTTCTCTCCTATGTCATATAGAACATGCTGGCAGGCTTTGCTGGAGGAGGTTGGTGGAAACCGGAGCACCTGGGGGAAAGCCCAGGGTCACAGGAAAATCATGCAGATTCCACACTGGTCAAGAACGAAACTAGGGCTCTCCAAAATCCCTGAAAATCTGTAAGCTCGACAGTCAACCTTTCTGCCGAGACCCTTTGTTGCTTGAAATTCCAGCATCTGCAGATTTCCTCGTGTTTGAGGAAAACCTCAAGGATGGGTACAAGGGCTTTCTCGGGGAGGGTGGGTAGGAAATTGACGGAAGAGTTAGTTCAGAAGAGGCACATGCAGACTCCCCACCTCCCCTCCCTCCCAAATGCCCCGCAGTCCCACTCCCCATCCAGTGTGGAGATTTGGGGTGTGGGTGGGCATGCTGGCCGGTGCAGGGATGAGGGGGATTCTACCTGAATCCGGCCGCGGGTCGACGCCTGAAAAACAAGGAGCAGAGACACCATAGTGAGTGATCAGGTGAGGATTGGAGGGTAGGGGGATGTGTGGGGTGAGGAGGAAGGGGGAGGGCAAGTGGGGAGAGGGTGGAGAAAGGAGAGGAAGTGGGGGAGTGGGAGAGGAGAAGGGGGAGGGAGGAAAAGGGGATGGGGAAGTTGGGAGAGGGGGAAGGGAGAGAGGGAGGAGTGAAAGAGGGGCTGGGGATAGGGTGGTGGAGGGGAGGGAGATGGGTTGGAGGGGAAGGGTGGGGGGTGTGGTAGATGAGGGGTAAGAGACGGGTAAAGAGACGGGGGAGAGACGGGGGGGGAGAGACGGTGGGGAAAGACAGTGGGATGAGGGAGGGAAGCAAGAAGGGCAAAGATTCACAAGAGGGGATCAGTGAGAATTCTTGACCCCAGATGCTCTGACACCCATCGTGACCTCCACAGACTGTCCCCTCCACTCCTGCTGGTGGGGTTGTCATGTGTCCAACTCCACTTCTTCCTACCCCATCTGACTCCTCTTTGCCCTCACCCCCTTCCCAGCCCTCACCCCACACTGCTGGTTGAGTCGTCGTTCCCCCTTCACCCTCCGACTCATCCTGCACCAACACACAAATCCCCACCACTGCTGGTCAACTGACTGTGAATCCTCCACGTCTCCCGCTCAACTCTCCCCCCACCCACAGCTGGCTAGGGCCTTCTGATTCCTTTCCCTCCCACCCACCACCTCCCCCTCATCCCTCAACCCTGCCCTTCCTCCTATCTCTAGCCCCCAGAGTGCCGGCTGGAGCCCTCCCTCTCATTCCTCTCCTCTCACTGTTGGTAGGGTTGTTCATCCTCACCCCCTCTCATCTCCACCCCTCCATTTCCCTCATCCCTTCTTCATCCCCCCTCCTCCATCTCCACCGCCCTGCCCTTCAGCCTCACCCACCCTCCAACACCCTTTTCCCACACAGTGCAGATTGGGCTGCTTTTCTTCCCCCAACCCAGCTCCCTCCCTCACCCTATCCCCCCCCCCACCTCCCACTCTCTGCCAGACGAACTGTTTGGAATCCTGTTCCCATCACCCACCCCTCACGCCCAGTCAGGGTACTTTCAGACCCCCCTCCCCCATCAATCTTACCCCTCCATCCCTGACTCCTCCTCGTCGCACCACCAACACCATTCCCTCCCTCTCTTCCCTCACCCTACTCTCTCCATTCCTACTGCCGGTCGGGATCATCAACTCCTTCTCCCACCTGCCTGACACCCCTCACCACCCCTGCCGGTGCCACCTTACCACAGGCCCCTCCTCTCTTACTTCTAGTCACCAAGCATCCATTAGGCTCATGAGACCATGGATTTGCGCCTTGGAAGGTTTCCAGGGCGGATGCCTGGGCAAGGTTGTATGGAAGAGACTGGCAGTTGCCCATGCTGCAAGTCTCCCCTCTCCACACCACCGATGTTGTCCAAGGGAAGGGCATTAGGACCCATACAGCTTGGCACCGGTGTCGTTGCAGAGCAATGTGTGGTTAAGTGCCTTGCTCAAGGACACAACACGCTGCCTCAGATGAGTATCGAACTAGCGACCTTCAGATCATTAGACCGACGCCTTAACCACTTGACACGCGCCAACACATTTCCGGTCAAGGGTCACTCGAATTATCCCCCACCTCCTTGAACCCCTCCCTCCCCATCCCTCAACCCCAGCCCACTCATTAGCCAACTGGTTGTTCCAAATACTCTTCCCCTGTCCCCTGCTACTCAGTCCTGATCGAGCTTTCATATGCTTACCCCACGCCCCCCACTCCCATCCCACTCCCCCCTCCACTTCAACCCCGCTCTCCCTTCCCCCCGCGCCCACACTCACTGCTGGTGGGGTCGTTGCGAGTCTGCCTCCGCAGGTCCAGGATACTGCCAATTCCTTTCCTCTTCTTCTCATCGGCCTTCACCGCTTCCACCTCTTTACGGGGGTTGGGACCCTGTGGGGGTCGGTGGGGAGAGCCACACTCAGTCCACAGACAAACGCCCACCCCTCCCGCTCTCCCGCTCCCACACGACACTGGGGAAAGGGGAGGCTCAATGTCAGGGGGTGGGGGGAGGAGGAGGCCAGAGGGAAGGAGGGGAAATGCACTCTACTCCCACACTTAACCACTCCTGGACGGCTGGATGTGTTAGGAAGTTTGGAAAATCAGAGAGAACCACCGTCTGACCCAGGAGTATTCTGGGAAGAGGTGAGGGAATAAGGCATCCCAGTCCCCAGGACAATCCCTCTCCCAAAGAGCAGAATGCAAGTGAGGGAGAAGTGGGGCTAGGGGGAGGAGGGTTGGGCAGGCATATGGGAAAAGGCCAAATAGTCCATCCAGGTAAATCATGGAATCTCAGAGGTTAGTGAGGACAGGAAATTAATCTATTTTCACACAGGGCTGCAGGAAGAGAGCAGGACAGTGGGATTAGTCTAGTGTCTGATATGGGGCTATGGGAGGCAACTGGTGAGTGCGTTTAGTTTGGGACTGATACGAGGATGTGGGGAGAGAGCAGGGCGATGGGATTAGTCTGGGGTTTGACACAGGTCTGCGGAAGACAGCGGGGCTGTGAGATTAGTTTGGATTTGACACAGGACAGTGAGATTAGTTTGGGGACTGATACAGGGCAGTAGAGAGAGAACAGGGCAGTGGAATTAGTTTGGGGATTGACAGAAGTGTGGGGAGAGAGCAAGACAAGGCATTGGGATTTGTTTGGGGTTCGATACAGGGCTCTGGAAGAGAGCTGGGTGGTCGGATTAGTTTGGATCTCATACAGGATTGTGGGATTAGCTTGGGGACTGGCATGGCTGTGCGGAGAGAGCGGGGCGCTGGGATTAGTTTGGGGACTGACACAGGGGGCATTTTGGGGACTGATAGATATCAGAGGTGTGAAACTCACCTTTCTACGCATTAAGAAATGCCTCTTTTTCTCAAGTACCCGAGGTTCCTTGGTCTTGACGCCCAAGTACTTCATGTAAGTCACGATAGCATTGTATATTGTTGTACTATGGGATAGAGGGGTGCAAAGAGGGGAATGGATCAAAGACAAGGGCTAGAACGGTCTACCATCACACTCAATTGCCTTGTCCAGCAACTCCTTCCCATACCCCCAATCCAAACTCTTGGAAACCCCGACCAAAAGCAATCCCCATCACTGAGAAGGTACCGAAGTCATGTTGCCATGTTTTCCGAAGTCCCTCCACAAACTCCAAGAATTTTCTGTGGAGTACAGGGTTAGGTCAGAGCACTGGCCAAGGGCCCAAGTCCCACCCTTTACTCCTGGAGATTCTACTAAACGCAGGGTGGCTTCAAACCTCCTGCTGAGATGATCATGGAGAGTGTCGGTAGGGACAAGGGCAGTGTCTCTGCTTTGCTGCGTATTGTGTGATTGGACGGTGTGGAGGGAGCTTCACTCTGTGTCTGACCCCAGAAGTGTGTGATGGGACAGTGTGGAGGGAGCTTCACTCTGTCTAACCCCGGGAGTGTGTGATGGGATGGTGTAGAGGAAGCTTCACTCTGTGTCTTATTCCAGGATGTGTGATGGGACAGTGTGGAGGGAGTTTCACTCTGTGTCTCAGCCCGGAAGTAAGGGACAGAACAGTGTGGAGGGAGCTTCACTCTGTGTCTGACCCTGGAAGTGTGTGATGGGACGGTGTGGAGGGAGCTTCACTCTGTGTCTGACCCTGGAAGTGTATGATGGTATGGTGTGGAGGAAGCTTCATTCTGTGTCTGACCCCAGGAGTGTGTGATGGAACAGTGTGGAGGGAGCTTCACTCTGTGTCTGACCCCGGGAGTGTGTGATGGGTGTAAAGGAAGCTTCACTCTGTGTCTGACCCCAGGAGTGTGTGATGGGACGGTGTGGAGGGAGCTTCACTTGTCTAACCCCGGGAGTGTGTGATGGGACTGTGTGGAGGGAGCTTCACTCTGTGTATTATTCCAGGATGTGTGATGGGACAGTGTGGAGGGAGTTTCACTCTGTGTCTCAGCCCGGAAGTAAGGGACAGAACAGTGTGGAGGGAGCTTCACTCTGTGTCTGACCCTGGAAGTGTGTGATGGTATGGTGTGGAGGGAGCTTCACTCTGTGTCTGACCCTGGGATTGTGTGATGGGACGGTGTGGAGGGAGCCTCACTTCTGTGTCTGACCCCGGGAGTGTGTGATGGGATGGTGTGGAGGGAGCTTCACTCTGTGTCTGACCCCGAGAGTGTGTGATGGGACAGTATGGAGGGAGCTTCACTCTGTCTGATCCCAGAGTGTGCAATGGGACAGTATGGAGGGAGCTTCACTCGGTGTCTGACCCTGTAAGTGTGTGATGGTACGGTGTGGAGGGAGCTTCACTCTGTGTCTGACCCCGGGAGTGTGTCATGGGACAGTGAGGAGGGAGCTTCACTCTGTGCCTTATTCCAGGATGTGTGATGGGACGGTGTGGAGGAAGCTTCACTCTGTCTGATCCCAGAGTGTGCAATGGGACAGTATGGAGGGAGCTTCACTCTGTGTCTGACCCTGGAAGTGTGTGATGATACGGTGTGGAGGGAGATTCACTCTGTGTCTGACCCCGGGACAATGCTGAAGAAATGACTCAGAACTCACAGAGCCTCAGTATGTAGAAAGAGTCTGGGCTTTATGAAGCCTGATCCAGTTCTCCAACATCTCCATGTCAGGATTTCTCTGTCTCTCTCTCTCTCTCTCTCTCTCTGTGTCAGTGTTACAGAACTGAGGAACCAATTAGCTGGGAGTTCTGTTTTGCCTGGTGTTCAACTTTGTTATTCTGAAAAGCTCTCTTCCATTCCATTTCCTGCTTGTTAACATCGGCAAGTTTGTCTTTTAATTTTGTTTCACCTCAAATCTGAATGGTATAATCTCTCCCACCCCCTCTCACTGATCCTCATTTCCCCAGCCTCCATCTCTCACAAACACACACGCTTCGAGTCTCTCCCTCCTTTCTTTTTATAACTCCGAACATCCTCCCATTCTTTCCTCCTCTCTTTCTCTACCTCCCTCTTTCACCCCATTTGTCCCTCTCTCTCTGACCCTTCTCTTCCACCCGCCTGTCCTTCTCCTCATCTCGTTGCTGTATTGCATCAGCTATCTACTCCCCAACCCCTCCCTCCCTTTCCCTCTCGCTCCCTCCCCTTCTCTTTCTCCCATCCTTCTTTCTCCCTCCCCTTCTCTCGCTCCCTCCCTTGTTCGCTGCGCCTGCTTTGTCCTGCTCTCCTCCGTCTCTCTCCCAACTCTTGCCCCCAGATTGCATCAGCCTTCTGCTCCCCACAGCAGAAACCAGTCCCGTTCCCAGCCTCCAGCTCCCCATGGGGAGTGTCCTCCCCGGGAGCACAGCGCAGGCCAGGGGACAGGCTGCCACGTTGATGGGAGGAGGGGGGAGAAGGTGTCAGTCACTTTGTGGTTAGGGACTATCACTGACTCCCAAACCAGATCCTTCCTTCTCCCTCTCCCACTAACCTCTTCACTTTACACACTCTCCACTTTGTCTTTCTCCCTCCCTTTCTCAACCACTCCGTCTCTTTAGCTTCCCACACCCCTCTCCCTCTGCTTTCTCTTTCACTCTCTCTCCCCCTCATTCCCCCTTTCCCTCTCACTTTCTGTATCCCCTCCCAACTCATTCTCCTCTCTCCCCCCCCCCCCCCACGCCTGATGACTGTGGAAGGCATCACTGAACATCTCAGTCCCGTGCTCTCACACGTGCACAGTCCATCTGCCCTCCGTCAAGCACAGTTTGCCTGCCCGTGGGTGTCGACGTGTCCACGTTCCTATGCGCCCGAGTGTCCAAGTGTGTGGCATGTGTTGTACTGAACCTTGCAGTAGTGTGTGTGTGTGTGTGTGTGTATGTGTGTGTGCACATGCGCGTGTGTGCGCAGACAGGTAGGCATCCGATGCCGCAGTGAGCAGGCATTTATGAGTATAAAGCTGTGTCTGTGCAAGCACAGGATAGTGCCCTGACCTGGCACCAGGGGAGTCTCCTCCGATCCTCCCCTCCCCCCCCTTGTCCTTTGCCACCCACAACCTTTCACTAGAAGGAGAAAAGAGACACAGACAAAACAGAAAGAGCAGATGGGAATGGAGGCATCGATGAGGAGCCAGGGTGCAGAGAGCAAGGGATGCCGATTGAGAGAGGGGGACGAGGACGGAGAGTGTGAGACGCAGACGGATAGCTGTGTGCAGACAAGACAGCCAGAGGGTGACAGAAGCACCAGGCACGGTCAGTCCCCCTTACCTTTTCTCGTCGTCGGTGTTGGCGCTGTGTGTGAGAGAGAGGGAGAACAGAGAAGAGCGTTAACCAGATAAACCCCAGCCAGCACAAGACTCGGGACTCCCACCCACAGCAACCTGAAGGACATTTGGTTTATCATTGCCACACATACCGAGGTACAGTGAAAAACTTATCTTGCATACTGTTCCTAAAGGTTGAATCATTACACAGTGCATTGAGGTCGTACAAGGTAAAATAATAACACAGAATAAAGTGCAACAGTTACAGAGAAAGTGCAGGTAAACGATAGTGGAAAACTGTAATGACATAGACCGTGTGGTCAGGAGTCCAATACAAGGGTTAAAGGACCGTTCAATAGTCTGAAAACAGCAGCCTGGCAGCTGTCTTGAGCCCGGGGGTACCTGCTTTCCGTCTTTTGTAACTTCAGCCCAACAACAGGGGGTAGCAGAGAGAATAGGTGGAGTCTTTGATTATGTCAAGAGGTTATATGAGGTCAGGGGTCCATCTCATTGTACAAGGGTCTGTTGATGGACTCCAGACTTCATAACCGACCTTGTTCTGACATTTCAGATTATTGTTTACCTGTATTGCACTCTCTCTGTAGCTGCAGCACTTTATTCTGCACTCTGTTATTGTTTTACTGTCTCGATGCACTGGTCTGTATGACAAGCTTTTCACTGTGTCTCAGTACTTGTGACAAAGGAAACAATTCACCAGTTTGAGCAGCCTTACAGCAGCGGGATGAATGCTCATTCAGATTCTTAGCAGCAGACAGAACGAAAACACCACCAGCCCCTAAACTATCAGCTACCCCCCCCCCCGCCACCCGAACCTCATCCCCTCTCTCAGGCTCACCGGCGAAAAACATCTTGCTGGATGTGTCGGCTGTTGTAACCAGAGGGGTAACCAGTCATGATCTAGGAGCAGGATGCTAGTTGGAGGGACCCGATGACTTCGAGCGGAGCAGGCGTCTCAGTATGGAAGAGGGCGGAACCTCTCTCTCCTGCTTTAAAGCTTCACGTCCCGGGCTGATGCAACAACATCCGCCCCTGGGTGGGGGGGGGGGGGGGGGGAGGGGAGGGGACTTGTTCAAACCTCTGATTCGCTGGTTCAGGGAAGGGAACGAGGATTAGATGTTGTTGGGGAGGGGGGAAACGGGTTCAGGCAGAGTGTTGTTCACATCAGAGAGGAGGGGGCTAGATCTCTGCATGGCCAGATGGAACCTCTCCCCCACTGACAATAACTTGTCAGATCTGCTGTGGGCAGACAGAGTCAGGGAGTCCATTCCTCCCATCTGCTCCCTGCTCACTCTATCGACAGATTTCTCCCCCCACCCTCTCCAGACCTGTCCTGAGCACTGCCACCTATTCTCACAGAATGGAACAGCACAAGAATAGGCTCTTCAGCCCAGGACATTGTGCCAAACTACTTACCCATCCCTCCTGCCTACACAACATTCATATTCCCCCATTCCTTAACTATCCGTCTACCTGTCTAGAAGCCACTTAAACACCTCTGTCATATCTGCCTCCATCACCACCCCGGCAGCGTATTCCAGGCACTCACAAATCTCTGCGTAAAAACAAAACTTGCCCCACACATCTCCTTTAAACTTCACCCTCCCCCTACTCCAGCCACCAAAATGCATGCCTCTTAGTATATGAAACAGTACAACACAGGGAGAGGCCCTTCAGCCCATTGAGTCTGTGCCTTACACGAGACCAAACTGAACTAAAACCCTGCTGCCTACCCGTGATCCATATCCCTCCATTGTGTGCCTCTTCGTATGCCGGTCCAACAGCCTCTGATACCCTCTACTCCTGTCTCCACCCTGGCGGCATCTGTCAGGTACCCACCACCCCCTGTCGAAAATAAACTTGCCCTTCTCGCCCTAGGTGCATGCCCTCTTTTAGTAGGCCTTTCGACCCTGAGGATAAAGGTTCTGACTGTCTATATGGACGCCTCTCGTAAGGTTACAGACCTCTATCGGGTCTCCCCCTTCCGCCTCCACCACACCTCTCAGCTCACCCCCTCCACCCCCCGCCCAGCACAATGTTCAGGTCGAGCTCGACACTTCGTGACTCACCCCCCCCCCCCCCCCCACCAGCATGCAGTATGTACGATCTACAGTCACCGAGACTCGTCCCAAAGCTCCAGCCCACACCACCTCTCCCCACCAAGCTGGACATGGGCGGCAAAGGTGAGGGGACAACCATCACACCACATCCTCCAACCAGCGCACCCCTCCCCTCCTGAACTTGGAAATACTTTGGCCTTCCCTCATTGCCGCAGGGTCTAAATCCTGGGACTCCGCTCCCTAGGAGCACCACACACTCAGGGCTGCAGAAGTGCAAGAAGGCAGCTCATCGGCACCTTCTCAAGGGGGCTCCAAGGAGGGGGTAATTCAATACTCTGATTACTCACAGCCCCTTAAAATGAACAAAAAGATTAAAACCAAGGCATGTCAGGTGAACTAAATCAAAAGGTACTTTAAGTGGTAGCATGGGAGCACAGCGGGTAGTGAAACACTATTACAGTGACAAGGACGTGGGTTCAATTCCCGTCACTGCCTGTGAGGAGTTTGTACGTTCTCCCTGTGTCTGCATGGGTTTCCTCCAGGGGCTCTGCTTTCCTCCCACATTACATTTGACGTTTGGATTAATAGGTTAATTGGTCACACGGATGTAATTGGCACCGCAGGCTCATTAGGCCAGAGGATCCTGCTACTGTGCTGGGTCTCTAAACATAATATAAGACAAAAGAAAATTAATCAATCTACAAATAGGGCCAGATTACTTTTATCTGGGGCGTGGAGTTTGTTGCAAAAGGGGTTCTGTTCACCCAGGAAATCCAGCGGGCAGACCATCGACACAACGATGGGCGAATGTTGATTCAGCCACTCACTGTCTGCCTGCTGTCAGCAACCGGCCCAGGGAAGATGATCAGGGTGACACAGAGTGCACCAGGGTAGAGCAGGTTCAGCAGGTAGAACACATCCAGTGGCACCATGCCCAATGCTACAAGGAGAATATCACCAGACCTACAGGCAGACAGTGAGCCATCCTACAGGGAAACTGCTCAATGCCGCAGATCGACTGTGAGCAACACTACAGGGAAACAATGCCCGGTGTTATAGCTCAAAAGTTGTCAATGCTACAGACACACAGTGGCCAATAGGACAGGTGGAATATATCTAACACTACAGCCATGCAGTCATCAACGCTGTGGGTAAACAATATCCAACACAAGTAGAATATGACAAACACTGTTTTTAAAAAATGATTTCTGCTTTTACACTTTTAATTTAACTATTTAATATACATATATACTTAATGTAATCCATTGTTTTCTGTATTGTTCATGTATTGCATTATACCGCTAAGTTAACAAATTTCACGACAAATGCCTGTGATATTAAACCCAATTCTGATACAACAGGCAGACTGTGTCCAATGCTACAAGCAGACTGTGTCCAATCCTACAGGCAGCATACTTCCAAAACTACAAGCCCATGGTGACCAACACTACAGGTAGAATATTTCCAATACTACAGGCAGATTGTGAACAGCACTACAGGCATAACACATCCAATATACAGCACCACAGGCAGACTGCGACTAATCTACAAGTAAACAATATCACCTGTTATTGAGAGGGAAGATGGTGGCGCGACATAGCTCGCAGCAGCCACTCCAGTGGTGATGTCTGTTATTTGTCAAGTCGGATGCCATGCACAATCCTGATTTGATGGAGACGGACGTGACAGCACAGAGGAACATCTGGTGAAACTTCTAAAATCCCTGCTTCGCTGCTGCTGCGTGATCCAGAATCTCCGGAGAAGAAGGCCCCGAGTCCTCGGCTTTGCTTGTTGCTCGGCGGCCAGGGGAGGGTCAAAGCGCTCGGCAGAGGATGGTGCTCGGAGAGGCTGTGTCGAAGGACTGGTCGGAGGCTTGAAGTTTTCAGACGGACTCAGAGTCTGCTGCGGTCAGGTGCTTCCAATGGTGCTGCATTGGCAAGTTTGTGGTGCTTGGAGGTTCATGGCAGGGAGAATTTCTCCCTTCTACCGTCTGCATGAGATGATGCGGCTACTGGGACTTTGAGACTTTTTTTTTACCGTGCCCATGGTCTGCTCTTTATCAAATTACGGTATTGTCTTGCACTATTGTAACTATATGTTATAATTACGTGGTTTTGTCAGTTTTAGTCTTGGTCTGTCCTGTGTTTCTTGTGATATCATTCTGGAGGAACATTGCATTGTTTTTTAATGCATGCATTTCTAAATGACAATAAACGAGGACTGAGTGTCCTCATAATCTAATCTAATATCCAAAACAGTCGAGCAGTGACTAATGCTACAGATGAAATACACTCAACATTACAGGCAAAACATGACTTCTACTACAGACAAAAGGTATCAAAGGCTACAAGCAAATTGTTATCAGCACTACAGGTGGGATCATGCCCAGTGCTTCAACAGGAATACTTCTAATGCTACAGGTAAACAGCAATCAATGCAGCAGGTTCAATACATACAGATGGAACACGGCCAATGCTACAGGTAAACAGGATCCAACACTAGGAGAATACAAACACAAGACATATTGCAGATTCTGGAAATCCAGAGTAACACACATACAAAATGCTGGAAGAACACAGCAGGTCAGGCAGCATCAATGGAAAATGGTAAACAGTTTTGGGCCGAGGTTAGAATATTTCCAGTGCTCCAGGCAGACTACTACCAATACTACATGCAATTGGTGCTCACGACAGGTAGAACACTCCCAGTGCCACAGGCAGACTGTACACCACACCACAAATTGGAGCACAATCAGCACAACAGACAGGGAATGTCTGGCACAACAGGCAACCCACATCCATCGGTGCACACAGCCCTTGACCGACACCCAAAAACTACAAGCGAGCCCTTCCGACTGACAGGCATCAGAGGACATCCCCCAACTTCCTCGATCAGAAACATATGGGACCCTATCACACCCGCCCCCCCCCCCCCGATATTCCTGCTGCTGTTCCAATCTTTATCCCCCCGGTGACCACCATGCGAGGTCAGTCTCTGGATCTTAGAGAATGGGAAGGACGAGATTCACTTACGTTGCCTCCTCCACCTTGGGCAACAGCTGCTCTGCATATGCCTTTTCCTTCAGGTCCATGGTTTCACGGTCCAGATCGCGATCCGCATCTAATTCCGACAGCTCCTTCTCGCCAATCGTCATGCCCATCATTCTCTTGTTCCTGATTCCAAACAGAAACACCAACATCAGCACCTTGGGACACTACTGGAGTCAGACCAGAGTGAAGCTCCCTCCACGCCGTCCCATCACACAATCCCGGGGTCAGACACAGAGTGAAGCTCCCTCCACGCCGTCCCATCACACACTCCTGGGGTCAGACACAGAGTGAAACTCCCTCCACACTGTCCCATCACACACCCCCGGGGTCAGACACAGAGTGAAGCTCCTTCCACACTGTCCCATCACACACCCCTGGGGTGAGACACAGAGTGAAGCTCCCTCCACACTGTCCCATCACACATTCCCGGGGTCAGACACAGAGTGAAGCTCCCTCCACACTGTCCCATCACACAATCCCGGGGTCAGACACAGAGTGAAGCTCCCTCCACACTGTCCCATCACACACTCCCCGGGTCAGACACAGACTGAAGCTCCCTCCACACTGTGCCATCACACACTCCTGAGGTCAGACACAGAGTGAAGCTCCCTCCACACTGTCCCATCACACACTTCCCGGGTCAGACACAGGGTGAAGCTCCCTCCACACCGTCCCATCACACACCCCTGGAGTCAGACCAGAGTGAAGCTCCCTCCTCACTGTCCCATCACACATCCTGGAATAAGCCACAGAGTGAAGCTCCCTCCACACCGTCCCACCACACACTCCCCGGGTCAGACACAGAGTGAAGCTCCCTCCACACTGTCCCATCACACACACCCGGGGTCAGACACAGAGTGCAGCTCCCTCCACACTGTCCCATCACACACTCCTGGGGTCAGACACAGGGTGAAGCTCCCTCCACACCGTCCCATCACACACCCCTGGAGTCAGACCAGAGTGAAGCTCCCTCCTCACTGTCCCATCACACATCCTGGAATAAGCCACAGAGTGAAGCTCCCTCCACACCGTCCCACCACACACTCCCCGGGTCAGACACAGAGTGAAGCTCCCTCCACACTGTCCCATCACACACACCCGGGGTCAGACACAGAGTGCAGCTCCCTCCACACTGTCCCATCACACACTCCTGGGGTCAGACACAGAGTGAAACTCCCTCCACACTGTCCCATCACACACTCCTGGGGTCAGACACAGAATGAAGCTCGCTCCACATTGGGAGTGTCAGGGGTGGGGTGGGGGGTTAGATGTCAGGGACTGGGTGGGAGATGGAGGAGGGAGGGAGCATGAGGGGAGGGTGAGAGGGTGCGGGAGGTGAGACAGAGGGAGAGGGAGTGTGAAGGGGGGAGATGGAATGAGAGAGGGAGATGGCCCGTTGGAGGGAAAGGAAGTGGGCAAACAGATGGAGATCACGGGTTTGGTTCCCAGAGGGATGAAGAACGAGATTACGTGGCCTTCACCTGAAGTCTTCCAGCTGGATGAAGATTTCCTGGGTCAGGGCCTTCTGCATGGCCTTCACAATATTCCTCAAACTCTCCTCAACCAGCATGTCAGGACGGCAGCGGTCTGCAAACAACGAGACAGGACCATCGTCAAGTGAGAACACTCTCTCAGTCCCTCCCTAGCTAACTTCTCTCTCACTCCCTTTCTCACTCTTACATCCTATATACCTCCCCTCCCACCCTCCCTGCAATGAATCCCCATTCCTCACTCACTCACCCTCCCCCTCTCTCATCCCATCACCCTCCCTGCCTTATCCACCAACGAGCACCGTCACTGACATAAAAGTGACCAGATCGTTCCCCAAACCATATTTTATTTCGATCCATTGTTTTCTCGAGAAAGTCCCCGCCAGCATTTACTACCCCTGGAGAAGGTGAAGGTGAGGCTGCACTTTGAAGAGTTACAGAGGGTGTGGAGAAGGAGGTTCCATGGTGCTGTCGGGGGGTGGGGGAGAGTGCCTCGGCGTCCAGACCCTGCCACAGTGAAGGAACAGATGACGGATTTCTGAGTCAGAGGAGGGGTTGATGGGAAGCGGAGATGAGAACCTGGGGGCAGTGGTTTCCTCACCCTGCAGGGTGAGGAGAGATGTGCGGGGGGGGGGGTGGTGGTTTGGGAGGAGCTGTCAAAGAAGCACTGGCAGGTAACCACAGTGCACGCTGCAGACACTGTCAGCCAGTGGTGGAGGGAGGGGGTGGGTGAGGTGCTGATCAAGCAGCTGCCCTGTCCTGGACAATGTCAATCTTCTCACGAGTTGCTGGGAGCCGCATTCACCCAGTCAAATAGGGTGGGTCCCATCACACTCCTGACTCGCGCCTTGTAGATGTGGGGGAAGGTAATAATGTGGCAGATGTGGAAACCATGGACTAGCACCACCCAGACCAGTGGGGAGTGTCTCATCACGCTCCTGACTCGCGCCTTGTAGAGCTGGGGAAGGTAATGTGGCAGCGGCATACAACTTGGGGCAACTGGGGGATGGGCGATAAATGCTGGCATTGTCAAAGACACCCACAGTCTTCAGTCTGACCATTTATCTTTCATCTAAACTTATAAATAATCTGGAGAAAAATCTCTGTAGATGTCTGAAATGTAAGCTGGTAATTGGTTTGTTACAACCATAGAACACTACAGCACAGAAAACAGGCCATTAGGCCCTTCTAGTCTGTGCCGAAACATTATTCCGCTGGTCCCACTGACCTGCACCCAGTCCATAACCCTCCAGACCTCTCCCATCCATCTATCCAATTTATTCTTAAAACTGAAGAGTGGGCCCGCATTTACGTCAGATGGCAGCTTGTTCCACACTCCCACCACTCTGAGTGAAGAAGTTCCCCCTAATGTTCCCCCTAAACCTTTCCCCTCTCACCCTAAAGCCATGTCCTCTCGTACTTATCTCTCCTAATCAAAGTGGAAAGAGCCTATTCACATTTACACTGTCTATACCCCTCATAATTTTGTAAACCTCTATCAAATCTCCCCTCATTCTTCTACACCCCAAGGAATAAAGTCCTAACCTGATCAATCTTTCCCTGTAACTCACTCCTGAAGACCCGGCAACATCCTAGTAGATCTTCGCTGCACTCTTTGACTCTTGTTGTGGTCACAAGTACCGAGTTACAGTGAAACCTTTGTTTTGCACGCCATCCATAGATACTTCAATCATATCAGAGCTTTACCTCGTCGGTCAGGGCATTGGAAGATGAGGGGCAGCACAGCGGTTAATGTAACACTTTACGGTGTCGGCAATCAGAAGATCGCGGTTCAATTCACGGGACTGTTTGTAAGGAGTTTGTATATTTTCCCTGAGACCACGTGGGTTTCCTCCGGTCTCCTCCCACATTTCAAAAACGTACGGGTTAGGGTTAGTAAGTTGTGGACATGCTATGTTGGCATCCTTGGACTGAGTGGGTTGTTGACACTAACGACACTATTTCACTCTATGTTTTGGTGTACATGTGACAAATAAAGCTAATCTTTAATCTCTAGGAGACAGTAAGTGATGTTGCAGCTGTATAAAACTTTGATTCGGCTGCACTTGGGAGTATTGCGTGGAGTACTGGTCGCCCTGTTAAAGGAAGGGCGGAGAGACTTTGGAAAGGGTGCAAAAGAGGTTCACCAGCATGCTGCCTGCATTAGAGGGCATGGGCTATCAGGACAGGTTGGATAAATGAATTGTTTTACCTGGAGTGGCAATGAGGAAGATCTGACTTGTACAGAGGTACAAATCGCGTAGGCAGGGCTGAAATGTTACACACTGGAGTACACAGATTTAAGGTGAGAGGGGGAAAGTTTGAAGGAGATTTACAAGGCAGGTTTTTCACAGAGAGTGGTGGGTGCTTGGAATGTGCTGCCAGAGATGATGGGGGAGGCAGATATGATAGAAATATTTAAGGATATGGATGTGCAGGGAATGGAGGGATGGAGGGAATGGAGGGATGAAGAATGGAGGGACTGAAGGGAGGAAGAATGGAGGGATTGGAGGGATGAAGAATGGAGGAATGGAGGGATGAAGGGATTTTACTCATCACTCAAAGCACAGTGGATATTTGGAACCCTTCACCACGGAAAAAAGCTGAGGATGTTTAAGAGACACGAAGCTGTGAATTGGACACGCTGCTGGTGTAGGAAAATGTCACTCATAAAAAACATCCTGTCCACAGGCATCACGGTTTAGTACAACATCTGCTCTGCACAGAACTGCGCACACATCTCAGCATGTCACAGAAACCAGCCTCCCCTCCACGGACTCTGTCTACATTTCTTGCTGCCTCAGTAAAGCAGCCAGTATAACCAAAGACCAGCAACACACATCAAAGTTGCTGGTGAACGCAGCAGGCAAGGCAGCATCTGTAGGAAGAGGTGCAGCCGACATTTCAGGCCGAGACCCTTCATCAGGACTGAAACGTCGACTGCACCTCTTCCTAGAGATGCTGCCTGGCCTGCTGCGTACCAGCAACTTTGACGTGTGTTGCTTGAATTTCCAGCATCTGCAGAATTCCTGTTGTTTGCGTTAGTATAACCAAAGACCCCAGCCACCCCGGAAATTCTCTCTTCTCCCCTCTCCCATCGGACAAAAGATACACAAGCCTAAAAGCACGTGCAAATAGGCTCAAGGACAGCATCTACCCCTGCTGTTATCAGACTCTACAACACTCCTCTTCTAAGCCAAGATGGACTCTTGCTCTCATAGTCTTCCTTACACATTGTTTATCTGCACTGCACTTTCTCTGGAACACTTTACAGTGTCTGCCTTCTTTGTGACCTCGAGGTACTGATATATGGAACAGTCTCTCCGGGTGACACACGGATAAAGCCTTTTTGTATCTCCATATGTGTGACAATAGTAAACCAATCAGACTGCTTATGGGTGAACAGCAGTGAATGGAGCTACAGGAAGAATTCCAGCGAAGAGTGATGAACCCAAAAAAGCAGGACTACAGACCAGAAACAATGCTATAAACTCCTACCATGCTAAGCTGGATGATGACACCACACACGACCCTCTACTTACCCAATTCAAACGATATCTCGGGTGGGACAGACACTTTGAGAATCTGGAAAACAAGCAGAGCAACAAAATGTTAGTTTCACCATAGCCTGACACCCTGTGCCATCCCCTCTCCTCCTGTCTCTCTTCTCGGAGAAGGTACAGCAGCTTGAAAGCCCAGTCGAACCCTCTCAAGAACACCTTCTTCCCCACTGCTATCAGGCTCCTGCACCAATCCCCACCCTTCACACGCCCTGCACCTTCAAAATCGAGTTTATTGTCAGATGCACAAGTCCATAATATGCACAGACGCAATGAAAAACTTACTTGCAACAGCATCACAGGCATATAGCATCAGATAAGCAGCATTCTCCAGAAAAAAAAACATAAATTAAACATTAATTAAAAACAATTCTTACAAGAAAGGACACAATTAGAATGAAAAAAGTCCATTGTAGTGCAAAGTATTGCGATACTGAGACAGTGGTGTGCCAGATGGTTCAGGAACCGAATGGTTGAAGGGAAGTAGCTGTTCCTGAACCCGGTGGTGTGGGACTTCAGGTTTCTGTATCTCCTGCCCGATGGGATCTACAAGAAGACGGCATGGCCCAGATGGTGGGGATCTTTGATGATGGGCGTTGCCTTCCTGACGCAGCACCTCCTGTAGATACTATCGATGTTCGAGAGGGATGTGCCTGAGATGTATTGGGCAGAGTTCATTACTCTATAATTCACCCATGACCATCAGAAGCAAACAGAGAATTGTGGACACAGTTCAGCGTGTCACATAAACCAGCCTTCCCTCCATGGACTGTGTCTCCACTCCTAGCTGCCTTGGTAAAGCAGCCAGCGTAATAAAAGACCCCTCCCATCTTGGACATTCTCTCTTCTCCTCCCCCTCCCATCAGAATCATGTTTATTATCACTGGCATATGTCATGAACTTTGCTGGTTTGTGGCATCAGTAAAGTGCAATGCATAAAAAAAGATCTTTAAGCAGAAGGCACAAAAGGCTGAAAGCACCCGGCTTAAGGACAGCTTCTACGTCGTTGTTTTCAGACTACTGAATCGTCCCGAGTACAATATGATGGACTCTTGACCTTACTGTCTACCTCTAGCTTGCATGATATTTGCCACACAGCACTTTCCCTGTAGCTGTTACAGCTTATTCTGCATTCTGCTGTTCTACCTCAATGCACTGTGTAATGAAATGATCTGTATGAACAGAATGCAAGACAGGATTTTCACTGTACCTCAATATATGTGAAAATTATAAACCAATTTACCATTAATCTAAGCTAATCTAACCAAATTGCTCACCGGCGCCTCTACTTTCCAGCCGCATAAACAGAGAATTCTCCAATTTCAGGTAACGCACTCCCCCCACCACCTGTCCCTTTCTCTCTCTGGTGGTGTCCCAGACTTCCCACATCCCACAAACAGTAAAAAACACTGCCCTGATGCCATTCTCACTACACTGCTCTCCCCTAACAGATGAGGAATGAACAAATAAGAACAAAAAGGGAGAGATATATACCTGATACTTTACCTCGCGCAAGCCTGATGAGCCAAACACTGACACACTCAAAAGAATGGCCGCTCTGCTTGCAGTTGTATCATTTTTATTCACCCTTTCTAAAGAATCTCTCTCATTGATTGGCTGCAGCCCAACTCCTGGAAACTGCCGCGAAGCTCTGCAATGTCTCCATCGACCCTTACCAATTTTTATTCGTGCACCACAGTAAACATCCTACCTGGCTGGATTACAACTTGATACTGCAGCTGCTCTGTCCATCTCACAAGAAACTGCAGAGTTGTGGACGCAGCTCAGTATCACAGAAACCAGCCTCCCCTCCATGGACTTCCTGCTGCCTCAGAAAAGCAGCTAGCATAATCAAAGACCCCACCCACCCTTGGGCATTCTCCCTATCCCCCATCCCGCCAACTGAGCAAAAGATTTTTAAAAAAACCCGAAAGCATGTACCACTGGGCTCAAGGACAGCTTCTGTTCCACTTGTTATAAATTGACTGAACGGTCTCCTAGTACACTAAGATGGGACACTTGACCCCATGGTCTAGCTTGTCCTGAGCCTTGTACCTTATTGTCTGCCTGCACTGCACTATAGCGGTGTTATTGTCCAATCTGCGGATTCTGGGGGGAGAGGCCTGAGGGGGATAACACACTTACCGCGGCTCGGTCCAGGAACATATGGAAGTAGTCCACAAACATACGACGGGCATCCTTGATGTTGGCACCTTTGAACATCTCACCGTGCAAGTAACAAAGCTGATGGGTGGAGGTGGGGAGGGAGAGAGAGAGAAAGGCAGAGGGCAAAATGAGAACAATCCATACCGATGGGTCTCTGCCTAGCTTGGGGCATGGGGTGGGGGAGGGGCAACAGCTCTCTGCTCTGCACGAAACCACCTGTACCACAGTCTTAAAGAGCCCAAACTGCTCTCCTTCTGGGCAAACCTCCTCTGTAAAGGACTAGGCACTGCCAGAACACGTCCACCGCTCTGGGCTGTTCCCCTCACATACCCCTCATTCCCCACAATTACCCCTTCACTCCACCACAATTACCCATCTTTCCCACACAATTCCCCATCATTCCCCCAGCTACCCACTCATTCCCACAGTTACCCCCTCATTCCCCCACAATTACCCCCTCATTCCTCCAGTTACCCATCATTCCTATACATTTACCCCATCATTCCTGACAATTACCCCTTCACTCCACAATTACCCATCTTTCCCACACAATTCCCAATCATTTCCCCACAATTACCCCCTCATTCCCAGTTACCCCCTCATTCCCACACAGCTACCCCCTAATTTCCCCAGTTACTTCCTAATTCCCCCAGTTACCTACCATTCCCACACAATTACTCCCTCATTCCCACAGTTACCCCATATTCCCATACATTTGCATCCTCATTCCCACACAATTACCCATTATTCCCACACAATTACTCCCTCATTTCCCCACAATTACCCCTTCATTTACCCACAAGTAAGCCTTTCCCATTGAAAAAGATCGTCGATTCCGTCCTTCCCTCCACGATACCACATGTCCTTCCGAGTATCCCAATCCCCTGTGACATTTGACTCCCAGCGTGCTTCACTGCCTCCAAATGCACTTTCTCTTCCCAGCCCACAGAGCACCCACCCCCCCACACAGGACTGACTCACCCCCTCGCTCCCAGTCTAAAAGCTAACGCACCCTCTGCACAAAGTGTGGGTGAGAGCAGAGGGGACGTGTGGGGTTAACAGGTCACTCACCACGGATGAAGCATCGAACTGCAGGATAACGTGGTGGAGAAAGATGATCAGGTAGGTGGGCCTGTCCTTCAGCAGATCGATACATTGGAAATGGCTACAGGTATCGTCAACTTGCTGAGGGGCAAAAGGAATAGGTCAATCACCCGCGCAAAGTCCAGATTATTGTCCAAAGCTCAAAGTAAAACATTATCAAAGTACATATACAGTCAGTATCAGATACACCTGTAAACCTGCTCATTAATGCAAATATCTAATCATGAGGCAGCAACTCACTGGTTCAGTTGTTGTTCAGACCAAACATCAGAATGGGGAAGAGGAAATGTGATCTAAGTGACTTTGACCGTGGAATGATTGCAGGTGCCAGACAGGGTGGCTTGGCCATCTCAGAAACTGCAGATTCTCTTGGGATTTTCACACACAACAGAGTTTACAGAGAAAGGTGCGATAAACAAGAGACATCTAGTGAGTGGCCATTGTGGGCAAAAATGCCTTGTTTAATGAGAGAGGTCAAAGGAGAATGGCCAGACTGCTTCAAGGTGACTGGAAGGTGACAGTAACTAAAATAGCCACACGTTACAACAGTGGGGTGCAGAAGAGCATCTCTGAACGCACAACACGTTGAACCTTGAAGTGGATGGGCTACGGCAGCAGAAGATCACATCGAGTTCCACTCCTGTACCTAATAAAGTGGACACTGAGTGTACAAACACAAAATCCTGGAGGTACTTAGCAGGGTAGGCAGCATCCATGGAAAGATATAAAGAGTTGCCATTTCAGGCCAGGCTCTTCATCAGGATAGGTGAAGGAAGGAGCTATCCCATCTCGTTGACGCCTGACAAGCCGAGTAACCCTAATCGAATCACGGGACAATTTACAAAGACCAATTACCCCACCCTGGTACCCGGTACGTATTCAGCCCGGGGGAGGAAAGCGGAGGACCCAAGGAAAAGCCACTCACTCCACAGGGAGTATACACAGAGGCTCCTCACGGAACGGCGCCGGAATTGAACTCTGAACTCTGGAACGCCACATGCAATAATAGTGTCCAACTAACCGCTATGCCGAACTAAATGAAGGGCAGCGTGAATTATGCTGAAACCAATCTCAGCACGAATTAGCGAGTCTTTACTCCTTCCCACTAATGTAAGATTTACTAGACTGTTACCTGGGTTTCATCACCTAAGTTACAGAGAAAGGTTGAAAAAGTTGGGTCTTTATTCTTTGGAACGTAGAAGGTTGAGGAGAGACTTGATAGAGGTATTTAAAATTATGAGGGGGATAGGTAGATAGAGTTGATGTAGATGGGCATTTTCCATTGAGAGTGAGGGAGATTCAAACAAGAGGACATGAGTTGAAGGTTAAAGGGCAAAAGTTTAGGGGTAACATGAGGGGGAACTTCTTTACTCAGAGAGTGGTAGCTGTGTGGAACGAGCTTCCAACAGAAGTGGTTGAGGCAGGTTCGATGTTGTCATTTAGAGTTAAATTGGACAGCTATATGGACAGGAAAGGAACGGAGGGTTATGGGCTGAGTACAGGTCGGTGGGACTAGGTGAGAGTAAGAGTTCGGCATGGACTAGAAGGGCCGAGATGGCCTGTTTCTGGGCTGTAATTGTTATATGGTTAAAATGCTGCTTGACTGCTGAGTTCCTTAGGCATTTCGTGTGTGTTACTCTGAAGTTCCAGCATCTGCAGATTCTCTTGTATTTATGTTACCATAGACTACCCCTGAGATTCATTTTCTCACAAGCGGGGGAAAAAAAAACAATAGAATTTATATATTTTTTAAAAACTGCACATAGACAAAGACTGACAGACAACCAATGTGCAAAAGAAGAGAAACCATGGCTATAGGTAAATAATACGGAGAACATGACTTGTAAGCAGTCCTTGAAAGTGAGTCTGTAGGTGTAGAATCAGTTCAGAGTAGTGTGAGTGAAGTTATCCATGTCAGATGTACAAGTACATGAATTACAGAGTATATCAGCACGGAAATAGACCCTTCACCCACACAGGCCCAATCCGACCACAGCATCCTCCCTGTTCGTCCCAATTGCCCGTATTTGCTCATAACCCTACAAGCCCATGTACCTATCCAATTGCCTCTGCAACGTTGCAATTGCACATGCCTCAAGGTAAAGAAGTTACCTCTCTGGACTCCTCTAACCCTCTCCCCTCTTATCTTGTATCTGTGGCGTCTAGTTTTGGACTGCCTAAACCGCTGAGAAAAAACCATGACTGTAAAGCCTAAGGCGGCATCCATCATTAAGGATCCCACGATGCAGGACGTGCCCCCTTCTCACTAATACCATCTACAGCAGCCTGAAGGCATGCATTCAACACTTCAGGAAGAGCTTCTTCCTCTCTGGCATCGGATTTTTGAAAGGACAATGAAACGAAGAAAACTACCTCGCTACTTTTGCCGCCTTCTTGCACTGTTTATTCATTTTTTCTCACACCTGTGCACACACAGACTTGTGCATCTGACAATAAACTCAACCGGGACTTAAAACTCAACTTGATAGGAGGTAGATTCAGACAACAGTACAGTGCACGGAACACAAGTTAAACTTCTCATTGTGACCTTGTAATTTACTGTCTACCTCCGCTGCACTTTCTCTGTAACTGCTACACTTTATTCTGCATTCTTTTACCGTTTTACCTTGTTCTACCTCAATGCACTATGTAATGATTTGATCTGTATAAACAGTGTACAAGACTCAGTACATGTGACAATAATCATCCCTAGCATTCAGTGGCATCACCATCACTGAATCCCCTGCTATCAACATCCTGGGGTTACCATTGACAGGAAGCTGAACTGGTCTAGCCATATAAACACAGTGGCTACCAGAGCAGGTCAAAGGCTAGGAATCCTGCGGTGTGTAACTCACCTCCTGACTCCCCAAAGCCTGTCCACCATCTACAAGGCTCAGGTCAGGAGTGTAATGGAATACTCACCACTCTCCTGGATGAGTGCAGCTCCATCAACATTCAAGAAGCTTGACACCATCCAGTACAAGGCAGCTCACTTGACTGGTTCCCCTTCCACAAGCATCTAATCCCTCCACCAATAAACAGTTTCAGCAGTGTGTACTATCTACAAGATGCACTGCAACAACACACCTAAGTTCCTAAGGCAGCACCTTCCAGACTCACGACCACTACGAGAACAGCAGGTACCTGAGAACACCACCACTTGGACATCCCCCTCCAAGTCACTCACCATCCTGACTTGGAAACATATTGCTGTTCCTTCATTGTTGCTGGGTTAAATCCATGCAGTTCCTTCCCGAACAGCACTGTGGGTGTATCTTCACCTCAGGGACTGCAGTGGTTCAAGAAGGCAGTTCATCACCACCTTGTCATGCGGGAGTTGGCGGGAAGAGAGATAGCAGCGCGCCGTGCGTGCACAGCCCTCCGGTGAAAATGATACTGTATCCATTAAATAGGGGCCATGGACAATTCTGATTTGATGGAGACAGACGTGAAAGCACAGAGGAACATCTGGAGAAATTTCTGAAACGCAAGTTTGCTGCAGTTGTTACTACGCGATCGAGAATCTTCCGGAGGGAAGGTCTCAAAATCCCCGGCTTTGCCTGCTGTTGGCAACCAAGATTGAGGTCGAATCGTTCGGATAGAGGTGGTGCTCGGTACTTGGAGTCGGAGAGCTGATCAGAGGCTCGAAGTTTTCGGACGACTCAGAGTCGGATTGTGGTCGACATGGCAGGGAGAGTTTTTCTTCCTTCTCCCGTCTGCGTGAGATGTGGGACATTTGAGAGACTTTGAACTTTTTACTGTGCTCATGGACTGTTCTTCATCAAGTTATGGTATTGTTGCACCGTTGTAACTATATGTTATAATTATGTGGTTTTGTTAGTTTTTTCAGTCTTGGTCTGTCCTGTGTTTTGTGATATCACACCGGAGGAAATATTGTATCATTTCTTAATGAATGCATTACTAAATGACAATAAAAGAGGACTGCGTGTCTTCATAATCTAATCTAAATGCTGGCTTAGCTGGCAAGGCCCACATCCCGTAAATGAATAAATTTTAAGAGGTAAGACATGACCAAACCAGACTCCTGACTATACCACTAATGCCTGATTGAGAGATTCCCACACACTTTACATACCGAGGCAAGGTCATTCTCAAACTCCTCATCCTCAGCTCCAATGATGAGCATCGTGGGATTGGCAGAGCTTGCACCCTTCCCGAATGGCAGGCGCTGCAATGAGACCCGGAAACACCGTCAGTCAATGCAAAGTAGCTCCATTTCCATAGGCAAAACAGGGCAATGAGGAGATAGAGGGTTCGGGAGTGGGGGTTGGGGGGGAGAGCATGCGGAGGGGCGGTGAAGGGGGGTGAAGAGTGGGGGTGAATGTGGGGGGGATGAGGTGGGGGGGTCAAAGAGGGGGTTGTCAAAGATGGGGTTGTCAAAGATGGGATGCTAAAGAGGGCAGGTGTTTAAGATGGGGGGTTAAGAGGGGCAGTGGCCGGTGAGGGGGGGGGCAAGAGGGGTGGCAGGCAAGGGGGGTCCAGTGAGAGCGGGGGGGGGATCCAGCGAGAGGGGTAGAGGGTGAAGG
Source organism: Mobula birostris (assembly GCF_030028105.1). NCBI lineage: Eukaryota > Metazoa > Chordata > Chondrichthyes > Myliobatiformes > Myliobatidae > Mobula > Mobula birostris. The sequence goes on along the minus strand of NC_092377.1, from coordinate 130,740,167 downwards.
TTGTGGGGGTAGAGCATGGAAGGTTCAAGGAGGGGGGGGTGATACTCACTGCGTCACTGGAATCTTCGGTGTCCATGGAGATCACTGCCTGCCTGGCCCCCCTGTGTGGGGGCTCGCTGCCAAACGTCCTGTTTTGGGTGCTCCTGATCTGGTAGTTTGCCTGACAGGGAAAGGGAGAGAGGAGCATGAATGGATTGTGACTAGCACTTCGTGGGTCAATGGAGTTTGCATCCTGGTCCTCTGGAATCCAAGGAGATTCTGTAGGTCACCAAAGATTCCTGCAAATTTCTAGAGATACAGGGCGGATTCTGACCAGTTGCAGCACTGTCTGGTCAGAGCCTCTAGTACACAAGATCAGAGGTGGCTGCACAGTGCTACAGACTCAGCCAGTTCCATCACAAACACAATCTTCCTTGTCTGTGAGGACATCTTCAGGGGGCAGTGTCTCAAGAAGGCAACATTTGTCATCAGGGACCCTCCCCACCCTGGATATGCCCTCTTCTCAGGGAGGAGGTATAGGAGCCTGCCAACCCATACTCAACATTTTAGGAACCCATGAACTCTACCTTGTTTCAGGAACATAAGAACCAGGAGCAGGAATCGGCCATCAAGCCTGCCCTGCCATTCAGTAAGGTCACAGCTGATCTGGCGTGAACGCAGCTCCACCTACTCATCTTTTCCCCAGAGCCCTTACTCCCCTGCTGTGCAGAAATCTAGCTCACTCATTTCGTGGTCAGAGAATTCTACAGATTCACCACTCTCTGGGAAAAGCAGTTTCTCCCCATCTCTGTCTTAAATCCATTCCCCTGAATCTTGAGACTATGCCTCGCAGTTCTAGTCTCACCTACAAGAGGAAACAACTCCCCTGACTCTTATATTATACATGCCTTTCATACTTTTGCACATTTCTCTCAGATTCCCTCTTATATTTCAGAAGTCAAGGCTGTTCAGTCCTGCATTGCTGCAGGGAGGGAGGTTGTGGGTCGGGGGGGGCAGGATTGGGGGGTTCTGGTGGGGTAGTATGGGAAATTGGAAAATGGATAGGATGGGGTGGGAGATGGCAGTGGAATGGACTCCTCGCACGCCTGCGGCACTCTTCCTCCCCAAGGGAGAGGGCGAGGAGGTGGAGTAGGGGTCAGAGTGTCCTGGCGATTTGGTCTTATGGCAGTTCCTGTCAGAAGCCGGGCAACAGTGAGGAGGGAGGGGATGGGATGAGGGGAGGTGGAGGGGAGGTGGAGGGGAAGAGGGAAGGGGGATGAGGAAATGGAGGGGGAAAGGGAGGGGTGAAGAGGTGAGAGGAAGGAGGAGGGGAAGAGAAGAGGGGGCAGGTGACGGGGTGGAAGGGAGAGCAATGGGGGGGAGGAGGCAATGGGGAGTCTTGGGGAAGGCAACACAGGAGGGAAGGGTGACATGGGGAAGGAGGAAAGGGCAACAGAGGGAGGGGGCCCCGGGAGGAAGGGAGGATGATGGGGGTGGGGCAGGGAGGGCAACACAGGTGGGAGGCAAAGGGTAACCCCGGGGGGAGGGGGTGGGGGGAGGTCACATGGGGAGGGAGGGAAGGGCAACTCAGGGGAGGAGGGGAGGGCAATGAGGGCAGAGAAGGCGACAGGGGGAGAGGGGACGGCAAGTAGGATTGCACACAAGCTCTCTCCCTGCCGCTCTTCCTGTAGCAGTGGGAGCCACGAGAGCTGGACCAGTTCCCAGATCATGATAGTGCTGCTTTAATTTGAGAACTATGTAAATGTTCCAGTGGAAAGTATGTAAATCTGTGAATGAAAAGAAGGAGCAAATCCCTGATCCCTGCCTTGAATCACCTGGCCTGCTGTCTGTGGAGACACAGTCACACTTCTACCTCCTTTTCTCTCTCAAGCTATTTCTCTCACTATTTGCCTCCATCTCTCCCCCTTCCCTTCTCTACCTTACCACTCTCTCCCCTTCTCCTCACACATTCCCTTCCCCTCTCTTCATCCCCCCTCCTCTCTTCCCTTCTCTCTCAAACCTCCCCCACTTGCCTCTCTCTTCCCTTCCCATCCCTCTCCCATATTCCCCCTCTCCCAAACCACCCTCACAAAGGACAAACAGGCTATTTGCTTTCATAATTACTCACAGTGCACAAACGCCAGTGCAAACGCAAGAGGCTGCAGGCGCAACAAACAGGTTCCACACGGAAATTATGACATTTAGAAGGCACTTGGACAGGAAATGTTTAGCGGGCTACCGGCCAAACACTGGCAAACGGGACTGGCTGCGATGGGCACCTTGGTCAGCATGGATAAGTTGAGCCAAGGAGCCTGTTTCTGTGCTGTGTGACTGTACCACACCAAACGTCTGAGGGACTGAACAGTAATGAATAGGTCCTTCAGCCCACTCTATAATTAAACAGCTAACTAAACTAATCCCCTCTGCCTACACAATGTCCATATCCCTCCATTCCCTGTACATTCATGTCTGTCTAACAGTCTCTGACACTCTTCTCGCACATCTGCCCCCACCACCACCCCTGGCAGCAAATTTGAGGCATTCACCACTCTCTGTGTAAAAATTGCCCTAAACATCTCCTTTGAACTTACCCTCTCTCACCTTAAATGCATGCCTCTGGTATTCAACATTTCAACCCTGGGGAAATACTGGCTGTCTACTTTGTCTGTGCCTCTCATAATCTTATTGACATCGACAATTCCTTTTCTTCCCCCTGCTGGGTTCCTCCAACACCTTGTTTGTTTTACATACACACACACACACTAATGTTCTCTCTATAAGCAACCAAAAACCAAACTTGATTTAACTAGTCTGACAGGACGATTCCAATTTTAAACACTATGGCCTCTTTCTCTCTAAGAGGGCAGTAAAGAGGTTTACTAAGTATAGACATTTCACAGGTCGCGTCCCTAACCCAATGTTCCAGCTAACAGGAGAGGTTGAACGAACTTGAATTCAAGACCATTGCTCCCTAAAAGCACCAAGGCAGGCAGATAGGTGGGTATAGAAGGTGTACGACATGCTCGCCTTCACCAAAGATTAAAGATTAGCTTACACCACTAGATACCCTGCAGAGGCTGGAATTCCTGAGTAAAGCTGAAAAACTTTCCTGAGTAAGGCTGGAGGAACTAGGTGGGTCAGGCAGCATCTATGGAGAGGAATAAACAGTTGACGTTTTTGGGCTGAGAACCTTCATCGGGACTGGAAAGGAAGGGGGAAGAAGCCAGAATAAGGAGGTGGGGGGGAGGGGGGGGGGGTGGAGAGGACTGCAAGCTAGAAGGTGATAGGTAAAACCAGGCGAAGAGGAAAGGCGGGTGGGTGCGGGAAGAACGATGAAGTGTTTACTTATCTTGTTTATTATTTATTGTAGTGCCTGCACTGTTTTGTGCACTTTATGCAGTCCTGGATAGGTCTGTAGTCTAGTGTAGTTTTTGTGTTTTTTCTTACGTAGTTTTTGTATTTGTATTGTTTCACGTAGCACCATGGCCCTGGAAAACGTTGTCTCATTTTTACTATGTTCTGTACCAGCAGTTATGGTTGAAATGACAATAAAAGTGACTTGACTTGACTTGACTTGACTTGACTTGAAGTGAGAAGTTGGGAGGCGATAGGTGGAAAAAGTAAACGGATGAAGAAGGAGGGATCTGATAGGAGAGGATTAAAGATTTGCTCGATTTGTCACGTGTACATTGAAACATACCGGGAATGTGTCATTTGTGACACCCAACACACACAGTGCCTGCAAGTGTTGCCATCATAGCACGCCCACAACTTACTAACCCTAAACCATTACATCTCTGGAATGTGGGAGGGAACTGGCACAACCTGAGTAATCCCACACAGTCAAGGGGAGAACATAGAATGTTTTTTTAGACAGTGGTGGGAATTAAGCCCAATTGCAGGTGCTGTAAGCTGCTATGCTAACCACTACGCTGCCAGACTGCCAGCACTGCACCACCATGCCATCACTCAGCATGGCACTAAGCATAAAAAATTGGCAAGCTACTTTGCAAATGCAGAAAACTTTGGTCGGACTGCACATGGAGCGCCTGTGTGCATTTCTGGTCACCCCATTACAGGAAGGCTGTGGAGGCTTCGGAGAGGGTTCAGAAAAGGTTCGTGGAAAGCATTCTGGCCACCTGTATCACTGCCTGGTACAGGAACTCCAAAACAGGAACGCAAAGAGTGGCGGCTCCGTCACAGACACAGCCTTCCCCGCCAGAGCAGCATCTACAAGAGGCGGTGTCTCAGGAAGGCGACATCCATCACCAGGGTCCCCCGCCATCCGGGCATACCCTCGTCACTATGCTGCCATCTGGGCAGGAGGTGCAGGAGCCTGAAGACGCACACCTCAAGGTTCAACAACAGTTTGTTCCCTGCAGCCATCAGGTTCTTGAACAACATGAACACTACCTTGGATTATATTTCTTTCTGTTCCTCGTCTTACACCAGGGTTGTTATATCTATTTTGTCATGGAAAATATTAAAATTTATGTTAATTTAAGATAATTTTAGCTTATGCCTGTAATGCACTGTGCTGCTGCTGCAAAAAGCTAATTTTCATGATATTTATATCCCGGATATGTATGACAATTGGGGAAACATGGTAACAACTGTTGGTGCAACGTTATTACAGCTCGAGCGTCAGAGTTGAATTCAGCATCCTCTGACAGGGGTCAGTATGACCCCTCTGTGGAATACTTAGGTTTTCTCCAGGTGCTCCTGTTTCCTCCCACAGTCCAAAGACGTACCTGTTAGTAGGTTAATTGGTCATTGATTTAACCCTAGCCTAATCATGGGGCAAATTGCACAGGCTGTCGGGGGGAGTTGCTGGGCAGTGCAGCTTGAAGGGCCAGAAGGGCCTATTCAGTTCTGCATCTCTAAATAAATAAGTAGACCTGAACTTGGAAAAGGTTCAAGGATATGCTTGCAACTTCCTTGAAGGAACACCACACCTATCAGGATGTCCTTGAGCTGGGATTGTAAACATCGAAGGGATCTTGGACTCCAGGTCCGCAGTTCCCTGAATGTGGTGGCACAGATTGACAGGAGGAATATAGCATGCTGGCCTTCATCACTTGGGGTACTGGGCTCAAGAGTCAGGAAATCTCACTGCAGCTTTGTAAAACTTTGGACAAGCACTGTGTATAGTTCTGGTTGCCCCATTATAGGAAAGATATGGAGGCTTTGGAGCAGGTGCGAAAGAGGTTCCCCAAGGATGGTGCCTGGTTTAAGGGCATGAGCTGAAAGGAGAGTGTGGACAAACTTCAGTTATTTCCTCTGGAGCAGCAGAGGCTGAGGGGAGACCTGGTAAAGGTTTATAAGATTATGAGAGGCAAAAATAGAGTAGACATCATTTTCCCCCCAAGAGTTGAAATGACTAATACCAAAGGGCAGGAATTTAAGGAGGTAAGTTCTAAGATGTGCAGGGCAAGTTTTATTTTATACAGAGAGTGGTGGATGCTGGAATATGCTGCCAGGCTTGATGATGGAAGTACATACGATAGGAGGTTGATAAACTCTTAGTTAAGCACATGGATGAGCAGAGAATGGAGAGATATGGAACATGTGCAGACAGGAGGCACAGAAGCCTGAAATCCCACACCACCAGGGTCAGGAACAGCTAATTCCCTTCAACCATTTGGATCTTGAACTAACCAACTCAACCCTAATCACTACCTCACAGCAGAACACTACAGACCACCTCTTGCATTACCAGGGACTTGTCTCTGACTGTGTCTTTGTTCTTTTCCTTAATGCCTTAAAGATCCTAAGTCCAAAAGATTCTGAATTTTCTCCCCATCTATTGTCTTGTTCCTTCTACCAAAGTGCATGACCTATAGTTGGGGAAGTGATCTTGTAATCTTTGATTTGTAAATCTTGCACATCTTATTTTTAAGGTAACTTATTTTTACTCTTTCTTACTTCTCTTTTAATATTTATATAGATGTACACTTGTAATGTTACTGCGACACTAATTTCCCTTGGGATCAATACACTTCCCTATACTGCATTCCATCTGCTACTTCTTTGTTCATTCTCCTAATCTTTCCAAATTCTTCTGCAGACTCCTTGCTTCCTCAACACTTTGTATTGTCTGCAAACAGCCACAAAGCCATCAATTCTGCCATCCATATCATTGGCATATACTGTGAAAAGAAGAGATTCCCAACACCAACTCCTGTGCAGCACCACTAGTCACCAGCAGCCAACCAGAAAAGGTTCTCTTTATTCCCACTTCTTCCCTACTGCCAGTCAGCCAATCTTCTCCCCATGCTAGTATCTTTTCTGCAATCCCGTGAGATTATCTCTGCACAGTCAATTTCTTCAGTGTCTTATAGAACTGCTGTGTGTGGGAGGGTGGGAGAGAGGTGGGGGTGAGGGGGGAGGGGGGTGGGGGAGGGGGGTGGGGACTGGGGGAAGGGGAGGAGCTTCAAGCCTACGATGATTCTGCAAACAAGTATTTCATTATACCCGTACCTTGCCATTCTTGTGCATAGGACAATGAACTCAACAATGCAAGTGACATGGAAAGGGCCTGGAGGAGGTCGAAACAGTCTGTAGGGTGAGTGGTCAGGGTGGAGATGGGTAGGGTCAGAGAGACACCAGCCCCTCTCTCGACAAGGACTAGCCTAAACAATAGATGTGCCCCTAGCCCTGAGAAAGCATTGTAACCTCCATGAACCTCAAGAACCACTCGCCAGGGCATCACCACACTGAAATATTTCCCCTTCAACAGTCCTGTGCAGGAAAATGAACCACGAGGGAATTTCCTGAGAAGTGATTGAAGAGGTTCCTGGGATGGACAGGTTCCATTGTGAGGGCATGTCAGATGAGCTGAATGCTACAATGGCAAAGCAGTTATCATGATGTTATTACAAATCAGGGCGCTGGAGTTCAGAGTTCAATTCCGGCAACATCTCCAAGGTGTTTGTACGTTCTCCCCGCGACCACATGGGTTTCATCCAAGTGCTCCAGTTTCCTCCCACAGTCGAAAGGCGTACCGGTTCGTGGGTTAATTGGTCATTATAACTTGTCCGGCGACTAGGCTAGCGTCAAATAGGTGGGTTGCTTGGTGGTGCGGTTCACTGAGCTGGAAGGGCCTGTATCTCTAAACAAACTTTTAAAAAATAGATTAAAATTTATCTGTTGAGTTTGGAAGAGGGAAAGAGAACCACATTGATTTTGTGGATGATATTAAATTCGGTTTGCATAGTGGATAGTGAAGATTATCTTAGACTATATTGGGATCCAGACCTACTGGGGAAGTGGGCTAAGAAATGGGAGAGGGAGTTTAACCCAGATCAAGTGCGAGGTGTTTAACTTTGGGAGGTTAAACCAGGGCAGGATTTGCACAGTGATGGGCAGGGCCCTGAGGAGTGTTGTAGAACAGAGAGACATAGGAATGCAAGTGTATTGTTCCCAGGTCACAGGTAGGCAGAGCGGTGAAAGAGGCATTTAGCACGCTGGCCTTCATTGGTCAGGGCACTGAGTACAGGAACTGGGACATCTTGTTACAGATGTACAAGACATTGGTGAGACCACACTCGGAGTATTATGTGCAATTATGGTTGCTCAGTGAAAGGAAGGATGTAATTAATCTGGAGAGGGTGCAGGAAAGATTCACAAGGATGTTACCAGGACTGGAGGGCTTGAGTTATAAGGAGAGGCTGGATAGGCTGGGACTGCTTCCCTGGAGTGAAGGAGGCCAAGGAGGATGGCTACTGTCTTCTTCCTCACAGTAGAGGAGTCTACAAGTTTAAGGTGAGAAGGGAAAGACTTAAAGGGGCAAATTTTCCATACAGAGGAAGATGGGTGTGTGGAACAATCTGCTAGAGTAAGTTGTTGACACAGATACAATTACAATATCTCAAAGCCATTTGTACGGGTACATGGATAGGAAAGATTTAGATGGCTATGGGCCAAATGGAGGCAAATGGGACTAGATTAATAGACACTTTGGTCAACATGGATGAGTTGGGCTGAAGGGCCTGTTTACTACGTTCAATATATTAGATTAGATTCAACTTTATTGTCATTGTACTGAGTACGGATACAAAGCCAATGAAATGCATTTAGCATCTGACCAGAAATGCAAAGAATAGTGTTATTTACAAAATAACTGCGAATTAAAAAAGTGCTACAGCACACAAATTTAAAAGTACGGAGACAGTACAATATGGATGCAATACTGCTTAGCGCTGTGACGAGAAGTTCAGCAGTGTCACAGCCTCAGGGAAGAAGCTCTTTCTGTGCCTGTTGGTGCAGGAGCGGAGGCTCTTGTAGCGCCTAATGGATGGGAGGAGAGTAAAAAATCCATGGTTAGGGTGAGATGCATCCCTGATAATGCTTTTCACCCTGCCCAGGCAGCATTTACGGTAGATGTTCTCAATGGTGGGCAACTGGGTGCTGATAATCCGTTGGACAGTTTTCACCACACGCTGGACTCTTCACAAAGACTCACACTCAACTACAGATGAACAGCTTCAAGTTTCTGAATGGTCCATGAACCCAACCTTCACTCTTCTTCTTTTCCACCATCTATTCATTGTAATGTGCGGTAATTTTTTTTTAGAAACGTCATGCCCTGTACTACAGCCACAAAACGTAATATGCCAGTGATAATAAGGCCAACTCTGAGTACATCAAACAGTACAACACATCAACAGGCCTTTCAGCCCATATGTCCCTGCTGACCTCGAGACCAATTGAAACTGGACTTCAGCCTCCGTGGATGTGGTGCATATCCCTCCACCTGCTCTCTGTTCACTTGTCTAATCACCTCTTCAACATCTCTATTGTCTCTGCCTCCACCACAACCCGTCAGCACATTCCAGGTGCCCACTACTCTGCATTAAAAAAATGCCCCCGTAAATCTCCTTTACACTTTTCACCACTCCCACCTTTAAACCAAAACCCAGATACTTGAAGTTCCCACACAAACTGCCTACCCCACCGATGCCTTGTTACAAACTTCTATTCTGCTCTTCCCTCCACCACTGTTGCCCCAGAGAAAACAATCCACGCTTTTCCAACCTCTCCTCGGAGATACTTTCCAGTGGATAATATCCAGTTCTCCAACGCACAGGATCGCGAGGGTCTGGATGGGGTTTTAGACTCGGCTACAGGCACAAGACTCACCTCCATCAAGGACATCTTCAAGCGGCGATGCCTTAAAAAGGTGGCATCCATCATTAAAGATCCAGACCAGCTGGGACATGCCCTCGTGCCATCACTACCATCGGGGAGCAGGTGCAGAAGCTTCAAGACTCCCACTCCACGATTTACAAACAACTTCACTGATTCTGTTATGGTTATTATTCCATTATGGATTTATTGAGTATGCCCACAAGAAAATGAACCTCAGGATTGTATATTGTGACGTATACGTACTTTAATAAACTCACTTCAAACTTCTTCCCATCCACCACTAGATTTCTGAATCCATGAACACTACCTCATTATTCCTTTTTTTGCTGTTTATTTTGAAGTTTATAGCAATTTTCTGTTTTTCCACTGTACCGCTGATGCAAAACAGCAGGTTTGACCTCATAATAATCTTGCTTCTGATGCAGGCAGCATTCCACGAACTTCTACCCACCTACTCACGTCTAAAAGCTTCTCAAGTGCCTCCATGGTACCTACCACCCCTGGCAAAGCATTCAGTGCACCCACCGATCTCCGTGTAAAATAAACTCGCCCTGTACGTCTCCTTTGAACTTTGCCCCCCTCACCTTCAATGCATACCTTCCAGCATTAGACACTTCCGCAGTGGAGAGGAAAAGATTATCTATCTATGCCTGTCACAATCTTACAACCCTCTATACAGTCTCCCCTCAGACTCCATGCTCAGAAAACAACCCAAGTTGGTCCAACCTCTTCTTATAGCTCACGCCCTCTAATCCAGGCAGCACCCTAGTGACCCTCGTCTGTCTCCACATCCTCCCTGTAACGGGGTGACCAGAACTCCACGCTGTACTCGAAGTGTGACCCGAACAGAGTTTTATCTGGAATGCGACTGTCAGAATCTAATATTCAACACCGACTGAGTATGCAGGACGCCATGGGAAATAGGACCCAGATTCGTACCGTGTGTGTGAGATCTTGCTGTGCAGCAGACCGTTTGGAGACACCCCACTCACCCCCCCCCCCCCCTCCACCCAACCCACCAGGTCTCCCCGTCAGATGAATTAAACGTTCCGGGACACGGAAAGGGACCAATCTCGACCTTTGACACTCACCCCAGTACCCGATCTCAGCCGGGTTCTCACGTTCATTGTGTCCCCGGGGTGGGCGTATCCACCGTCCGACCTTCAAACTGCCAGCTGGGACGATTCCGTTAGACAGTAGATACTCACCTCCCCAGCCTCGGAACGTCCCGCTCCGGAGGGGTGCGGCGAGGGCAGAACCCCGACCAAGGCTCCGCCTCCCCCACCCCACTGGACTTGGTCAGGGGAGAGTGCGTTTGGTGTAAACCCACTCCGCCTCCTTCCAGTGTCCCCTGGAACTTCTGCCCCGCTCTCGCAACATCCCGTCCCTCCTCTCCTCCGCTCTCTGAACGTCCCGTTCTCTCGTTTCCTGCGCGGAGCAAGAGACCCCTCACACCGATGGAAGGTGTTTCTCCCTGTCTCCAGGCTCCCTTTCACCGCCTAAAAGTGAGTCAAACACTTCCCCTACTGCTGTCCGAGAATGAATGGGGCAGTGTTCGGGGGGGGGGGGGGGGGGGAGTCTGCAGCTTTCACGGAAAGTCTGACATCAGTGTTGAAAGGGCCACGTCAGTCTCCTGAGGCAGGACCCACCTATTGGACCCTTTTGATCCTGCACCGCGGCCGGGCCGCGTACCAGCCCTCGGAGACCTCGCCCGCCCATGCACACAAAGGTTCACAGTGCTTAAACCAGACGTTTGGAACCGCAGCCGCTTCCAGCTCTGAGAAGGCAAAGGATTCCACTGTGGGTCGCAGCCTTGGAGACTCGGGTTCGATCCCGGGCTCGGGCGCCCATTTAGAATTATAATCACCCACTAACCTAACCAGCGTATTATCACTAATCTGGCTGGCGTGGAATCTGGTTACGCGCCATAGTACATGCAAAGACGTCAAAATCTATAAATTACTAAAACAGATAAATAATGCAAAATAAAGGAGGAGCGAGGAATCATTCAGAAAACTGATGGAGGACGCGAAGAAGCTGTTCCTGGATCGCTGTGTGTGGGTCTTTAGTCTCCTGTACCTCCTTCCCCATGGTAGTAATTAGAAAAGGGCGTGTCTCGGGTGGGTGTGTGTGTGTGTGTATTTTCACTGTGACCCTATGAGCTTCCCCATGTGCTCCAATTCCCTCCCACATCCCAAACAAAATAAAACGTGGAGTGAGTGGGTTAATCAGCTCACTGTGAATTCCCCCTCTTTCACCCCCCCCACAAAAAGTGTCTGGGTGAGGATTCAAATCAGGAGAAATTGGAGGAAATGCGGGATGCATCGGTATAACTGGGTGGCTGTTGGTCAGGATAGGCTTGATGGGCCAAAGGGCCTTGCTTTTTGTTCCTTGTTGAGTGCATGGAAACAAGCCATGTGCCCAACTCATTACATTTGCCAGTGTTTATCCCATGTACCCGTCCAGGTGACTTCTAAATGCAATTGTTCCTGCTTCAACCACTTCATCTAGTAGTTCGTTCCATACACCAGGTCTTGATGCAAGACACTGGGGGAATCTAGGACCAGAGGGCACAGCCTCACAATGGAGGAATATCCTTTTAGAACAGAGATGATGTGGAATTTCTTTACCCAGAGGGTGGAGAACCTGTGCCACAGGTGGCTGTGGAGGCTGTCATTCCTTAAATTTAAAGCAGACGTGTCTGGTGTCGGAGGCTCTAAGTTTTCGGATGGATTCAAGAGCTGACTGTGGTCGGGTGCTTCCAGGGTGCTGCGTCAGCAAGTTTGCGGCGCTGGAGGTTCACGGCAGGGAGAGTTTTCTTCCTTCTGCCATCTGCGTGAGAAGATGGGACTTTCGAGACTTTGAGACTTTTTTTTACCGTGCCCATGGTCTGTTCTTTATCAAATTACGGTACTGTATTGCTTTGCACTGTTGTAACTACAGGTTATAACTATGTGGTTTTTGTCAGTTTTTTAGTCTTGTGTTTCTGTGATATCATACAGGAGGAACATTGTATCATTTCTTAATGCATGCATTACTAAATGACAATAAACGAGGACTGCATGTCCTCATAATCTAATCTAATCTAAATATGTTCTTGATTAGTCAGAGTGCTAAAGGTTATGGGGAGAAGGCAGGGGAATGGGTTGAAAGGGATAATAAATCAGCTATGATGAATGGTGAAGTAGTCTCAATGGGCTGAATGGCCACCTACGGTCTTATGATGTGAGAGGCAATAAGTGGAGACAGCAAGGGGCTGTGGAGAGAAATGGACAGTCAATGCCAGAGGGATCTTGGGGTTCAGGAGCAGCCTGAAAGTTGGCATGCAAGTCAACAGGGTTGGGGGAGCCTGATAGGAAAGGAAGGTGGAGCACAGAACTAAACAAACCATGGTTGGTTGCTTGCTTATCAGATTCGGTCCTCATCCACCTATTACTAACTCGATGTGTTCTATGTTCTAGAGAACACAGTGTGTTCCTGTACAGCAAAGGAACAGGCCATTCAGCCCACAGTGTCTGGGCTGGTCACAATGCTGAATTAAATTACATTCCTTCCATCTACATATAATCGATATTCCTCCATTCCCTACACCTTCATGTGTCTCTTAAACAACCGTCTTATCTGCCTCTACCATTACCAATCCAGGGACCAGCCACTATCCAGATAAAAATATTTGCCCCACACATCTCCTGTGACAATAACGAATCAATCTCAATAAACCTCTATCAGGTCTCCCCATCAGCCCTCGCCACTGCAGAGGGAAAAACCTGTTTGTCCAACGTCTCCTGATAGTTCATGCCCTCTAATCCAGGCAGCATCCTGGTGAACCTCTTCTGCACCCTCTCCACAGCCTCCACATCCTTCCTGTAATGGGGTGACCAGATTGAACACAAGCGCAGCAAGAGGAAAGTTTTACGCAGCTGCAACATGACTTCCTGACTCTTTGTACTCAATGCCCCAACAATGAAGACATGAAAGCCAAACACCTTCTTTACCACCCTGTTTACGTGCATTACGACTTTCACGTGCCGTGGTCTTGGACCCCAAGACCCCTTCGTACAGAGAATGTCCATTTCCCTCCACAGATGTTCCTCCAACAAGTTTACCCCTCCTATGTTGATAGTCCATCCTCTGGACAAGGGAAATGTTCTACTGCCCCTCTGTGACAAACTCATTCAAACTTTGTGTTTCAGCTACAAAGGGCCAGGACACTTCCTGAACTATTCTCTCTCGAATTTCCTCACCAGACCAAGAAGCTAATGTCACACTTCATGACATCGACAGCACGAAATCTGGCCTTTCGGCCCACCAGCACTCAACCTGTACACTCACTTTACCTTAGCCGTTCAAGTGTTTGTCTGGATATTATGAAGGTCTTTGCCCAGCCCTATTCTCCCACTTCCTCCCCCTCCTCTCTCTCTCACACACACACACACACCGTTTCTCATTCTCGATGCATTGCTCCCTCTATCTGCCCTCTTTACCTGTGATTCTCCCTCTCACTGTCCGTCTCTCTCACTCACTAGGTCTCTGTCTCTCCCTCACACACTCACTCTCTCTCTCTCACACACACACACTGTCTGCCTTTTCCTCTCTCTCATTCACTGCTGCTGTCTCCCTCTCTCACCCTCTGCCTCGCCCTCTCTCCCCTCCCCATCTGCCTCTCCCATCCACCACTGTCTTTCCCTCCCTCATTCTATCTTATCCCCCCTTTCTCCTACTGCCACACCCACCCCTTCGCACTGTCACACTCTGTCTCTCACATACTAGCTCTTTCACTCACTGTCTGCCTCTTTATGTCTCTCCCTCCCCCTCCCTGTCTGTTGCTTCCTCTCGCAGTCTTCTTCTCTCATTCCCTGCTGCTCTCTCCCTTTGTTTGCCTCTTCCTCTCTCAAACTCTCCCCTCCCTGATGAAGGGTTCCAGCCCGAAACGTCGACCAATCTTTTCTACGGATGCTGCCCGACCTGCTGAGTTCCTCCAGTGCATTGCGAGTGTTGCTTTTCTCTCCTCTCCCTGTCTGCCTCTTCCATCCCTCACTCGCTTTCCTCCCTCTCACTGTCCTTATTCCCCTTCCTTTCTCTTTCTGCCACACCCTCCCCTTTGCACAGTCACACACACCCTCTCACACATACTGTCACCATTTCTCTCATTCTCTTCCCCTGTCTCCCCCTCCCTTTTTCACTGTCAGTCTCTCCCTCCATCTCTGACTCCCACTCACACCATCCCTTTCACCCTCGCAACCAGTCTCTCCCTCCCACATTCTCCCCCTCACCCTCCCTTACCCGATCTCTATCCTATATTCCTCTGTCCATCTCTCCCCCTCATATAAGTCCCTCTGCCCCCGCCTCTCTCTCTCAAACCCCCATTTCAATAACACCCCTCTCTCAACCCCATTCTCTCTCAGCCCCCTTCCTCTCTCTCTATCCCCCTCTCATTCCCAGCTCTCAACCACATCCGGATCCGCACCCACAGTGCATAAAGCCACACTCACCTCCTACCTACCCTCCCCCCTCTATGCCCCCTTTTTCTCGCTACCCACCACCAAATGCAACTGCCCCATCCTCACCCCGCCCAACGCACTATGGCTACTTCCATCCCCGTCTGGCACTCACCCTCAGTTTTGCCTCCGTCTTGCCAGACTCTTGAGAGGCCTTCTGGGGAGGGGTGAGCAGCTGCATCCTGCCTCCCTCGTCCCGGATCACCAGACGGCGGGAGCCCACTCCCTGCATCCTGCTCTCGGACAGCCTGGGCTGGTTAGCGCGAGGGACGGAGGGTGTGCAAAGCTTCTGGGGCTGGACAGTGAGTCCGGCCCTATTGAAAGGCGGACGGGCCAGGAAGAGAAGGGCTTCCAGTCAAATCAGACGTCTGTCAGACAATGGAGCCAGTGAAATCCAGAGGGAAGATCTCTCTGATTAGAAACCCCGTGCACCACACACCCTCAATGCAAATTAACTTCCTCTTTCCTGCTGTCACTCTCACCTGCCCTCCTCTTACTAACAGAGAGACCTGGGAGAAAAAAGGCAGAGACATACAGGAGCTGGAAATCTTGAGCAGAATACTCAAGAGGAACGTAGTAGGTCAGGTAGCACCTACAAAGGGAGATCAGCAATGTTTTGGGCTGAGATTCTTCATCAGTACTGGAAAGGGAGCAGGCAGAAGCGAAGGTGACAAGGAAATGTCGACTGTTTATTTCCCTCCATAGGTGCTGTCTCACCTGCAGAGTTTCTCCAACATTTGATGTGTGCACCATTCAAAAACGATCCATCAAAGTATGTATATACTAATTTGAGATACATTATCAGAATCAGGTTTAATATCACTGACGTACGTCGTGAAATCGGCGGGAGGAGAAGATGGCGGCGCACCTGCGTGTGCGCAGCCCTCCGGTGAAAAATGATATCGTATCTGTTAAATAGGGGCTGTGGGCAATTCTGATTTGATGGAGAATGGTAGTGAAAGCACAGAAGAACATCTGGAGAAATTTCTGAAACGCCCGTTCGCTGCTGTCGTTACTGTGTGGTCGGGAATCTTTCGGAGGGTAGGCCTCAAAATCCCCAGCCTTGCCTGCTTTTGGCGACCAAGAAGGAGGTCGAATCATTCAGACAGAGATGGCGCTCAGTACTCGGTGTCGGAGAGCTGATTAGAGCTCGAAGTTTTCGGATGACTCCGAGTCGGATTGTGGTCGGCATGGCAGGGAGACTTTTTCTTCCTTCTCCCGTCTGCGTGAGATGTGGGACATTTGAGAAACTTTGAACTTTACTGTGCTCATGGACTTTTTCCATCAAGCTATGGTATTGTTGCACTGTATAATTATATGTTATAATTATGTGGTTTTGTCAGTTTTTTTCAGTCTTGGTCTGTCCTGTGTTTTGATATCACAACGGAGGAAATAATGTATCATTTCTTAATGCATGCATTACTAAATGACAATAAAAGAGGACTACGTGTCTTCATAATCCTAATCCTAAATTCGTAGTTTTGCATATAAATAAGTAGTGCAGAAAGAGAGGAAAACAAAAATACTGAGTATTCATGGGTTTATTGTGCACTCAGATATGTGATGGCAGAGGGGAGGAAGCTGTTTCTGAAACCTCGAGTGTGTGTTGTCAGGCTCCTGTACCTCCTCCCTGACGTGGGGAGTGAGAAAAGGGTATGTCCTTTCTTTTTTTGAGGCATCACCTTTTGAAGGTATCCTAGATGCAGGATGGAGCTGGCATTTCTTGCAGGCATTTAAAGAGGAAAAAAAAATACAATAGAATTTACAAAAAAAACACTATATAAACAGACAATGACTGAAAAAACAACCAATGTGCAAAAGAAAAGCAAATAAAATTAATACTGAGAATGAGTTGTAAAGATTCCTTGAAAGTGAGTCTGTAGGTCACAGAATCATTTCATAGTTGTGAATGTCATCCAAGAAATACAAACAAAATGCTGGAGGAACTCAACAGGCCAGGCAGCAACTATGGAAAAGAATATAACTGATGTTTCAGGCTGAGGCCCTTCAGCAGGACTGGGGAAAAAATGGTGAAGTTATCCATGCCAGTTCAGGACTGATGCTTGTCGGGTAAGAACTGTTCCTGAACCTGGTGGTGTGGGGCCTAAGCCTTCTGTATTTTCTTCCCGACGGCAGCAGCAAGAAGAGAAGATGGCCTGGTTGGTGGGGGTTCTCGATGATGGATGCTGCTCTCTCGTGGCAGCGCTCCATGTGAATGTGTGAGGGTTTTGCCTGTGATGGACTGGGCTGCATCCACCACTTTCCACTCCTGAACATTTGTATTTCCATACTAGGCTGTGATGTGACCAGTTGGGATACATTCCACCGTACATCTACAGAAGTTTGTCAAAGATTTTGGTGATATGCCACATCTATGCAAACCTCTCAGAAAGTAGAGGTGCTGTTGAGCCTACCTTGTGATGACACTGTACTAGTCCCAGGACAGATCCACTGATATGTTAATGCCAACGATTGTAAAGCTACTGACCCTCTCCACCTCAGCTCCCCTAATGCTCAAGATTCCTAGCGTTTGCAGTCTCTTCTGTGTCGTGAGCATTCCCAGTGTGTTGTTCTGGGAGTACAAGGACATGGTTCTGTGAAAGCAGCACCACAGGTAGGCAGCATGCTGAAGAAGGCATTGGCACGCTGGCCTTCATGAGTCAGGGCAGTGTCTACAGAAAGCACAATGTCATGTTTCAGTCGTACAACAGTGTTGCACGCTGTACTTGGAACACTGTGAGAAGTTTGGACACCCTGCTATGAGACAGATCTGTTAAGCTGGAGAGAGGGCGGAGGAGATTGACGAGGATGTTGCCAGGACTCAAGGGACCGAGTTACAGGAAGAGATTGGCTAGGCAAGGACTCTATCCTTTGGAGTGCAGGAGAATGAAAGATCATCTTCTAGAGCTATATAAAATGATGAAGTGCAGGAGACAGAACAGTGTATAAAACCATGAGGGGCATAGATAAGGTCAAGACACGATAACTAGAGGACACGGGTTTAAGGTGAAAGGGGAGAGATTTAAAAGGAAACAGAAGGACAATTTTTCTCATCTCACACTCAGGGTGGCAAATAGAAAGAGCTGCCAGAGGAAGTGGTTGAGACAGGTACAACAGCAACTTTTAAAAGACGTGGATAGGAAAGGTTTAGCAGGTTGCGGGCCCACAGCAGGCAATTGGGACTAGCTCAGATGGCAACCTTAGTCAGCATGGATCAGTTGGGCTGTAGGACCTGGTTCCGTGCTGCATAACCCTATGACTCCGCAAGATGAACTGGCCATCAGATCATCTATGACAATAGGGTGGCTTGGTGGCATAGCAGTTAACAATGCTGCCTTGGCACACCAGGGTCCTAGGTTCAATCCTGACCTCTGCCACCTATCCCTGAAAGAGTCTTCCCTGAAGTGAGCTGCAAGGTTAATTGGTCACTCTCCTACAGTCATACAGTCTTTCAGCACCGAAACAGGCCCTCTCCGCCAT
Source organism: Mobula birostris (assembly GCF_030028105.1). Lineage (NCBI taxonomy): Eukaryota > Metazoa > Chordata > Chondrichthyes > Myliobatiformes > Myliobatidae > Mobula > Mobula birostris. The sequence continues at coordinate 130,722,060 of NC_092377.1, read as the reverse complement.
CAAGAACAGCTTGAAAGCAGTGTCTCAAAAAGCCAGCATCCAGCTCCGAAGACCCTCACCATCTGGGACATGCCCTCCTTTCACAACTACCATCAGGGAGGAGGCCTGAGGACTCCTGAACAGTTCATGGACCCATGAACACTACCTTGTCATTTTGCACCTATTCACTTACTTATTTTTGTAATTTACAATAAAGATAATTTTGTAATTATTAGTAGGTAGCCACCAGGGCAGTCATGGCCAATACCAGAGGACATCCATCCAAGGTGAGTGGGGGAAATGTCAGAGGTAGGATTTCTTTTATCACAGGGGTCCAGAATGCACTGCTGAGGTTGTGGTAGAGATGGGTGCATTAAGGAGACTGTTAGGTAGACATAGCTGTAAGAAAAATGGAGGTTTATGTGGGATGTAAGAGTTACATTGATCATGGAGTAGGTTTATATGGGTTGATGCAACATCTTGGGCCAAAGTGCCTGGTCTGTGCTGTACTGTTCCATCTTCTAGTCTTATGTCCTTGCACTGTACCACTGCTGCAAAATAACTTTCACATAATCAAAGTCAATGATGTCTGATGCTGTTTCTGATTTATGTCACTCTAGCCAGGCTCAGCACAAATCCGAGTGACACCACTTCACCTTCCACCTGTACACAGTATTACCTCCTGGCACTCGATACCGAGTTCAACGATTTCAGATAAGCAACCATCCCTGTTTGTTGGCCAGTCCAACTTTTCACCCAGCATCCTGCTGGATTTTTCCTTTTGACAGACCAAGATAAACTTTAACCCTGAACTGTAATAACAAATTGGTTTTTCATTCATCAAACTGAGGGCGCTAGCGGCAGATCCAAACAGTGGCCCCAAGGCCGAAGTATAAAGGGGCTTTTTTGCCTCCTGTTCAAGCTATCAATGCTTTCAAGACAGGCCCAAAGTTCAGAAAGCAGTCAAATAATTAACAAAAAGTTACTTTTTAAAGACAATTGTGGAAAAAATAGAAGCCTTCAAATCCAAATACAATTATTCAAAAACTGTAAAATTAAAAAAAGGAATATCTGATAATTTATCCCCTAATAAATAACTTACATGAAGGACAGTCAATAGAATATTCACAGCTGGCGATTTCTTCTCAATAGAATATACAATATAGAACAGTCCAGTACAGGAACAAGCCCTTCGGCCCGCACTGTCTGTGCTGAACATGATGTCATATTAATGTGGTCAATATCCCTCCATTCTCTGCTATTTGACATTTTGACCCCGAGGGGAAATATACCAGCTGTTTACTCTATCTGTGCCTCCCGTAATCATATAAACCTCCATCAGTTCTCCCCCCAGTCTCCGCTGCTGGAGAGAAAACAACTAAAGTTTGTCCAGCCTCTCATGCCTGGTAATCCAGGGAAAACTCTTCTGCACCCTCTCCAAGTCCTCTACATCCTAACATTTCTCTATTTCACTCTTTTCTCCATTCTCCTTCTCCCCTTTCAATCTCTTTGCCCTAACAATCCCCGCCTTCTGTTTCACTCCTTCTACCCCAAATCCATTCTCTCTCAGGCCACCCATCCCCTCTCCCTCTGCCCATCTCTCCCAATCCTAACCAATTCCCTCCCTCTCCTTTTTACCCCTCTGTCTGCCATAACCCATTCCCCTTCCCTTCTTTCCTGTCTCACTCAACCACATCTTTCTCCACTCTCACATACTCTACCCTCTCCCTTCCTCTCTCCCCTAACCTATTCACCCTCTCCACCCTAACCCACTACCCCTCTCTCCACCCTAACCTATTGCCCCTCTCCTATCTATTCCTCAAACCTTAAACCATGCCCCCTTTTCCCTTCTCCCCCACTTTCTCCACCCCAACTCCCCTTCTCTCCCTCCCTCTACCCTGCCATTCCTCCTTCTGCCCTCACTTTGTGCTAACCCACTTCTCAACTCTCCCTCCCCTTTTCTCCCCTCCCTAACCCACAAGCCCCCCCCTCCACTCCCTAATCACTCCCACCTCCATCTTTCTCCATCCTAACCTACTCTCCCTCCCTCCATCTCTCTTCAGCAGAACCCACTCACTATCTTCCCTCCCTCCCTCATCCACTGCCTCCCTCCCTTTTCTCTTCACCCGAACCCGCTCCCCAGGTCTCCCTCCCTAACCCACTCCTCTCTCCTCCCCGTCTCGGGCCACACACAGGCTCTGCTCCAGCCCCTAATTACTCAGTTTATCACTCTATCTGAGCAGGAAAGGAAAGCCCTGTTAAGCGAGCAGTCTGCTCTCCTCAGTCACCAGACCGTAGAGCCGCTCTGCTGGCTGTCTGGGACAGCCGGCACCAGCTTGCTCTCCCTGCTCTTAAACACTTCTGAAAACAGCCCAGCAGAAAGGGAAATTTCTCTGGAAACTTCTTCCTGGGCTCCTTAAATCTCTGGCAGAAGCTCCCAAATTCAGCATTTCCAATGTTAATCCTTCACACCATGCCTCAGTAACCCCTCTCGCCATCTCCCTTAGTAACATTAATCGAGGTCCTTCACACCATCCCTCAGTAACCCTCTCCCCCAGTGGCCTGTGTCACTGGCTGTATCCCCACTGATGTTAACCCAGCTCCCTCACACCATCCCTCACTGTCCTCTCCCCCAGTGGCCTGTGTCGCTGACTATATCCCCACTGATATTAATCTAGCTGCCTCACACCATCCCTCAGTGTCCTCTCTCCCTCAGTGGCCTGTGTCACTGAAAATAAACCCACTGACAGTAATCCAGATTCCTCAAACTCTCTGTGTCCCCTCTCCCCCAGTGTTTGTGTCACTGACTGTATCCCCACTGATATTAATCTAGCTCCCTCACACCATCTCTCAGTGTGCTCTCTCCCCCAGTGGCATGTTTCACTGGCTGTATCCCCACTGATGTTAGTCCAGCTCCCTCACTGTCCTCTCTCCCAGAGGCCTGTGTCACTGGCTGTATCCCCACTGATGTTAATCTAGCTCCCTCACACCATCTCTCAGTGTCCTCTCTCCCCCAGTGGCCCATGTCACTAACTGTTATCCCACAGATGTTAATCCAGCTCCCTCACACCATCCCTCACTGTCCTCTCCCCCAGTGGCCTGTGTCGCTGACTATATCCCCACTGATATTAATCTATCTCCCTCACACCATCCCTCAGTGTCCTCTCTCCCAGTGGCCTGTGTCACTGGCTGTATCCCCACAGATGTTAATCCAGCTCCCTCACTGTCCTCTCTCCCAGGGGCCCGTGTCACTGGCTGTATCCCCGCTGATATCCAGTTCCCTCACAGTGTCTCAGTAATTTCTCTCCCTCAGCGGCCTGAACCAGATGGAATATGAGGTGTTATTCCTCCAACCTGAGTGAGGCCTCATCGTGGCAGGATCAACATGTCGGAATGTGAGGTCGAGCTGAAATGGGAAATCCCTTCTGTGGCGGACAGAGCAAAGGTACTCGGCATGCAACCTGACGGCGTGAACTTCTGGTAATTTCCCTCCTTTTCTTTTTATCTATTCTTACCCCTCTTCTTCTCCTCATCTGCCCAACACCTTTCTCATGCCCGTCCTCCTTCCCTTTCGTCCATGGTCCACTCTCCTCTTCCATTAGATTCCTTCAGCTCGTCACCTCTTCCACCTCTCACCCCTCACCTTCTCACATCACCTTCCTTCCCACCTTTCCCCTCGCCTGGTCTCACATATCACCAGCCAGCTTGTACTCCTTCCCCTCCTCCCACCTTCTTATTCTGGCTTCTGCCCCCTCCCTTTTCAGTCCTGACGCAGGAATAAATGTCAACTGTTTATTCCCCACCTGCCATGCTGCCCGACTTGCTGAGTTCCTCCAGCATTTTTTGGGTATTTCCAGGATCTCTTGTATTTGTGGATAGGAAATGGATAGCAATGTTTAAACTTACGAGAGACATAGATAAGATGAATGGTAAAAGTCTTTTCCCCCAGGGTAGGGCAGTCTAAAATTAAAGGGAGGAAAATTTTAAACAGACATGAGGGGCAACTTTTTTCACTCAGAGGGAGTCTGTAAATTGGATGAGGTATCAGAAGAGATTGGGAGGCGCGTACATGAACACTTAAATGACACTTGAACAGCAACAAGAATGGAAAAGGTTTGGAGGGACATGGGCCAAATGAGGGCATATGGGACTAGCTTGCATAGGCATCTTATTTGATATGGACCATTTGAGCTGAAGGGTCTGTTTCTGTGCTGTGAAACGCAATGACTCTATAAACCAGTTGTGCATAGCTCTACCAAACTTTAGCTGGACCACACCTGGTGTAATGCACCCATTTTCTAGCCACCCAGTTGCCGGAAGGAAGTGGACACTTTGGGGAGGGTGCAGAAGAGGTTCATCAGGACACTACCTCGATTAGAGGTCAGACTAACTTGTTTTTCCCCCTCTGGAACAGCAGAGGCTGAGGGGAGACTTTACAGAGGTTTATCAGATTATGGGAAGCACAGGTAGGGTAAACAGTCAGGATCTTTTGTTCCCCACTGTGGAAACGTGTAATTAATACTCCAGAGCAGGCATTTAAGGTGAGCTCAAAGGGGATGAGCAGAGCAAGTTAATCAGACAGAGAGTGCCGGGTGCCTGCGACGTTCTGCAGAGCTGGTAGTGGATTCAAGACATTTAGAGGCATTTTAGAGGCTCCATCACAGCTAAAGCTCTCCCCACCACTGAGCAAATTTACAGAGAGTACTGTTGCAGAAAAGCAGCATCCATCAAGGACCCTCGCCCCACCATCCAGGCCAGGCTCTCTTCTCACTGGTGCGTCAGGAAGGAGGTACAGGAGCCTTGGGTTCAGATACAGCCATGACCCCTCAACCATCAGGATAACTTCACTCACCCCAACACAGTACCGGTTCCGCATCGCATGGACTCACCTTCAAGGATTCTACAACTCATATCCTCAATATTTGTTTCCCTGCTCCCCCCCTTTTTTTTTCATTTGCTCAATTTGTTGGCTTTTGCACATTGGTTGTTTGTAGGTGTGTGTGTGCACCGTTTTTCATTGATTCTATTGTGTTTCTTTGTATCTGCTGTGACTGTTGGCAAGAAAATGAATCTCAGGGTAGTATATGGTGACGTATATGTACTTTGATAATGAATTTACTTTGAAATTTGAAGGGACGAATGAGGAGAGAATCGAGAGTTGTGGACACTGTGTAGGCAGAGGGATTAGTAAAGTTAGGTGATTCATAACTAGTTAAATAAGTACTCCATTACATCATGGGCAGGGGCTGGTCCTGTGCTGTTCTGTGTTCCATGTTGGTTTCCTGCTGATCACCTGCTGATCACCCTCCAAATTGTCACTACTCTTCCTTCCCCATCATTCTACACCCCTCCTCAATCCCCCAATCACCTACTGCCTCACCCCTCCCCTTCTCCCCTCTCAGCCCCGGTGCAAGGCCTCAATCTGAAACATCAACAATCCCTCTCACATGCCCCTTCCCCTGCCAAAATAGATGTCACTTGACCCACTGAGCTCCTCCGATGGACTGGCTGGTTGCTACCATCAAACCATTTAACCACAGGCGGCCGTGAACTGAACTAAACCACACTCCTGCCTCAGACTGAGAAGTTCAAGTTCCCCAGGAAGTTTGGTCATGAACTCTGGCAGGAGAACCTCACCCAGAGAAACGCAGAACCATCACAAAATGTTGAATCAATTTGCTCTGGTCCTGTTCCTTTTTGAATCTCACACCATGCACAAACAGATCCCAATCCAACCACCTCATTAATGGAGCTCTGAGGTACAGAGGGACCTTGGGATCCAAGTTCATAGCTACATAAAAGCGGCCAAGCCAGATAGACATGGTGGTAAAGGAGGCATATGGCGTGCTTGACCTTATCGGTCAGGGTGCTGTGAATAAGAGTTGGGAAGTCCCGTTGCAACCATACGAAACTCTGGTCAGGCCACACTTGCCGTCCCATTTACAGGAAGGGTGCGGAAGCTTTAGAGAGGGTGCAGCAGAGGTTCACCAGGATGGTCAAGTCAAGTCACTTTTTATTGTCATTTCAACCATAACTGCTGGTACAGTACACAGTAAAAACGAGACAACGTTTTTCAGGACCATGGTGTTACATGAACAATACAAAAACTACACTGAACTACGTAAAAAACAACACAAAACTACACTAGTCTACAGACCTACCCAGGACTGCATAAAGTGCACAAAACAGTGCAGGCATTACGATAAATAATAAACAAGACAATAGGCACAGTAGAGGGCAGTAGGTTGGTGTCAGTCCAGGCTCTGGGTATTGAGGAGTCTGATGACTTTGGGGAAGAAACTGTTACATAGTCTCGTTGTGAGAGCCCGAATACTTCGGTGCCTTTTGCCAGATGGCAGGAGGGAGAAGAGTTTGTATGAGGGGTGCGTGGGGTCCTTCATAATGCTGTTTGCTTTGCGGATGCAGTGTGTGGTGTAAATGTCTGTAATGGCGGGAAGAGAGACCCCAATGATCTTCTCAGCTGACCTCACTATCCGCTGCAGGGTCTTGCGATCCAAGATGGTGCAATTTCCGAACCAGGCAGTGATGCAGCTGCTCAGGATGCTCTCAATACAACCTCTGTAGAATGTGGTGAGGATGGGGGGTGGGAGATGGACTTTTCTCAGCCTTCGCAGAAAGTAGAGACGCTGCTGGGTTTTCTTTGCTATGGAGCTGGTGTTGAGGGACCAGGTAAGATTCTCCGCCAGGTGAACACTAAGAAATTTGGTGCTCTTAACGATCTCTACGGAGGAATCGTCGATGTTCAGCGGAGAGTGGTCGTTCCGTGTCCTCCTGAAGTCAACAACCATCTCTTTTGATTTGTTCACATTCAGAGACAGGTTGTTGGCTCTGTACCAGTCCGTTAGCCGCTGCACCTTCTCTCTGTATGCTGACTCATCGTTCTTGCTGACGAGACTCACCACAGTCATTGTCAGCGGCAAACTTGATGATGTGGTTGCCTGGATTACAGAGGATTCACTACAAGATCTTAGACTGTTGTAGATTTATACAAGTCTGGTCAGCCATATCTGGAGTATTACATTCCGTTCTGGTCACCCTCAGTACAGGAAGGGTGTAGAAGTTTTGGAAAGGGGCCAGAAAGGTTCACCATGATATTGCCTAGATTAGGAGGAGTGGTTATACAGACTTGGTTTGTTTTCTCTGAAACGTCGGAGGCCGAGGTGAAGTTCTATAAAATCATGAGAAGCAAAGACAGACAGAGACACAAGGGATTCTACAGATGCCAGAAATCTAGCTCTACACACACAGGCACACAGAATGCTGGAGGAACCCAGCAGGTCAGGCAGCATCCAAGGACTCGGCGCTCAGGCCGACACCCTACGTCACAACTTCTTTTACCCTAGGGTGGAAATGTCAACTACCACAGAGCACAGTTTTAGGGTGAGAGGGGGAGGAAAGTTTACGGGAAATTTATAAGGCAAACTTTTTATTTTAAAACAGAGAGTGGTGGAGTTTTTGTTTTAATAGCCCAATACCACTTTCCAGAAGGAAGCTATTGGGAAAGGCAGTTTGCAGGGTGGCTATATCCACCCTAGTTTTCCTACCTGCTCCTTTGTCCTGGACACATACAAATCCTACAGTGATGGGAGAATGCAGCCAATGACCTTTCCCACAGACCTGACAGTTCACTGTAGTTTTTCATATATTGTGTGAGGATGCTGCACCAAACCAGACAGTAATGGCTGATGTGGGGATGGAGTCCCTGTTGTCCTTACCTACCACCACATCCAACACCAACTTCCACCATCTCCCAAGTGATACTACTGCTAAAGACATCACCCCCCCCCACACATTTTCCCAGGGATCGCTTCCTCCCTGACTCCCTCCATTCGCGCCCCCCCCCCGCCAGTCCGATAAGGACTCATCACTGCAAACGGCCTAAGTTTGTCCATACACCTCCCCTCAGGGCCCCAAACAATCTTTCCAGGTGAGGCAACACTTCACCTGCGAATCTGCTGGGATTGTCCAGTGTGTCCGGTGCTCCCGATGCGGCCTCCTCTACACTGGTGAGACCCATTGTAAGCTGAGTGACCGCTTTGTCAAGCACCTCCTCACCATCCACCACAAGCGGGACTTTCCGACAACCAAACATTTTAATTCCCATTCCAATGTGTTGATCCATTGGCCTCCTCTTGTGCCAAGATGAGACCACCCTCAGGGTGGAGGACCAACGCCTTATATTCCATCTGGGGACCCTCCAACCTGATGGCATGAATATCGATTTCTCCTTCCCTTAAACAAACTCCAACCCCTCCCCCTCTCTATTCCCCATTTTACTACTTCCCACCTGCCTATTACATCCCCCTGGGTCCCCCTCCTCCTTCCCATTCTCCTATAGTCCACTCTCCTCTCCTATCAGATTCTTTCTTCTCCAGCCCTTGACCTTTCCCACCTACCTGGCTTCACCTATCACCCTCCAGCTAGCCTCCTTCCCACCTTTTTATTCTGACACCTTCCCCTTTCCTCCTCAGTCCTGAAAAAGGGTCTTGGCCCAAAACATCAACTGTTTATTCCATTCCATAGATGCTGGCTGACCTGCTAAGTTCCTCCTACATTTTGTGCGTGTTGCTGTCTATGATGACAGTATTGTATTAGTATGTTGTAAGGAAGATGGAATTTTACCAACTACTGAAAGTAGTACATCCTCTGCCAAGCCTTTTAGTTAGTAAAGGAGATATAGTTCTCCCACATGATGTCTTGTGAATTAATGATGCCCAGGAACCTGGATGTTGAAACAGTGCTAACTGTAGAGTTGTTGATGATGGGTGGGTGGAGAGGAGACACATTCCTCCTGAAGTCGATATGCATCTCCACAGTTTTGTGGGCAAATTCTAAGTTGTTGGAGGACACTAGCTTGTACACTTCCTGATGGTACTAGGACTCATCACGGATTGACCTGGCAACTGCTCTGCACTTGACGACAAGAAACTGTAGAGGCTTGTGTTGAGCTGTGTCCACACCAGGGAACCACCCTTCCCTCTACAGATTCTGTCTACTGTCTCAGTAAACCAGACTCCACCCACCCAAGCTATTCTCTCTTCTCTCCCCTCCATTGGGCAAAAGACTTACAAGTCTAAGATCTCAGATCCACAATAGAAGGATTACAGACCCATAATTCCTTGGAAGTGACATCTCGGGTAGATAGGATTGTAAAGAGAGACCACTGGCACATTGGCCTTCACAAGTCAAAGTACAGAAGTTGGGACGTTCAGTTGAAATTGTCTAAGACATTAGTGAGGCCTTATTTGGAGTATTGTGTGCAGTCCTGGTCACCTACTTACAGAAGAGTTATCAATAAAATTGAGAAAATCTACAATGTTGCTGGGACTTGAATTCTAGGGAAAGGTTGAATAGGTTAGGAGTTCATTCCCTGGAGTGCAGGAGAATGAGGGGAGATTTGATAGAGCTATACAGAATCCTGAGGGTATAGATAGGGTTAATGCAAGCAGACTTCCTCCACTGAGGTTGGGTGAGGCTAGAGTTAGAGGTCATAGGTTAAGGATGAAAGATGTAAGAGGGAGCTGACGGGGAACTTCTTCCCTCAGAGGGTGGTGCAAGTGTGGAATGAGCTGGAGGAGTGGTGGATGTGGGTTCGATTGCATCATTTAAGAGGCTTGGATAGGTGCATGGATGGGAGGGGCATGGAGGGCTATGATTGATAGGACTAGGCAGAATAGTTCAGCCCAGACTGGATGGCAGAAGGGCCTATTTCTGTGCTGTAGCACTATGCGACTATGACTCTATCACGTACTACAGGCTCAAGAAGAGCTGCTATCCTGCTGTTACCAGATGCATGAATGGACCTTTCATAAGCCAAAAGATAATCCCTTGATGTTCCAACCTGTCCTAACCTGATCACTGCACCTTATTGTCTGACTGCACTGCACTTTAACTGGAACCGCATTCTGCCTTCCTTTGTACCCCATACAGAATGGGCCATCTCGATGGCACGTCAAAGCTCTTCACAGTATCTTGGTATTCGAGACAATGATAAATCAATACCAAATGCACAAAAGTCAACAGTCAGCTCTACTTGTCACACGTGTACAGTAAAAGATGCAGTGAAATGCACTGTTCGTGTCAGTGACCAACACAGTCCGAGGATGGCACCCCGAGAGTGTTGCCACGCTTCCAGTGCCAACATAGCATGCCCACAACTTACTGTCTTTTTGGAAAGGGGGTAGAAAAGGGAGCACCTGGAGGAAACCCACGGTCACCCGGAGAACATACAAACTCCGGTGACAATGGCACTTGATATTAAAGATGTACCTCCACATTATTGTAATGAACGGCATCAAAAACAAAACCCTGATCTGAATAATCACCGGATGTGGGGAGACGGGGGAGACAGGGGAAAATTAGTTTGTTCTGTGTAACTCGAAAGACTACATTTGGACTATTGTATTCAGTTCTGGTCACCTCATTATAGAAAGGATGTGGAAGCTTTAGACTGGGTGCAGAGGAGTTTTACCAGGATGTTGCCCGAATTAGAGGGCATGTCTTTATGAGGAGAGGTTGAGCCATCCAGAACTTTTCTTTATAAGGTGAAGGAGGATGAAAGGTGATTTGATAGAGTTGTACAAGGTTAGGGTGGACACCTAGCACCTTTTTCTCAAGAGCAGCAATGGCCAACAGCAGAGGACATACATTTAAGGTGGGCAGAGGAAAGTTTAGGGGAAGGTTTTATCTTTAAAAACGGAGTGTGGCAGGTGCCTTGAATGCACTGCCAGCAGGGGTAGTGGTAGAGGCTGATACATTAGGGACATTTAGGAGACTGTTAGAACAGCACATGGATGTAAGAAAAATGGAGGGTTAGGGACTGTGTAGTCAGAATCAGAATCAGGTTTATTATCACCGGCATGTGTTGTGAAATTTGTTAACAGCAGCAGCAGTTCAATGCAGTACATAAGAAAATAATGATACAATAGTAATAAATAAATAAATCATTACAGTATACACATATTGAATAGATTAAAAACCGTGCAAAAAAACAGAAATAATATATATTAAAAAGGTGAGGAAATGTTCAAGGGTTCAATGTCCATTTAGGAATCGGATGGCAGAGGGGAAAAAGTTGTCCCTGAATTACTTCTGTACCTCTGATGGTAACAGTGAGAAAAGGGCATGCCCCGGGTGGAGAAGGGTTAGATTGATCATGGAGTAGTTTATATAAGTCAGCACAATATCATCAGGACATGGAATTTAATAAAATACAGGACTCATTCATACGTACAAGTGGCCCACCACTGCAAGGAGTTTGTATATTCTCCCCGTGATCACATGGGTGCTCCTGTTTCCTCCCACAGTCCAACAATGTACCAGTTGGCAGGTTAAATGGTCATTGAAAATTGTCCTGTGATTAGGCTTGGGTCAACTGAGGGTTACTGGGTGGTGCAGCTCGAAGGGCTAGAGGGCCTATTCCAGACTGCATCTCAATAAATAAATAAACTAAATTGGCTGTTTGTAACTCAGGGACAAAATGTCTCCGAAAGGGCATGATCTCTTCAAGTGATAGAAACAATCACCCCGTGTTCTTCCCCACAGACGCCGCTCCACCTGCAGAGAATTTGCACTGACCTCTGCTGTCGACAGTGAAAATTACCACACGTTACTGGGGGGTTTGAACCAGTTACGGAAATTGGCAAAGGGGTTTCAATACAGATAAGTGTGAGGTGATGCACTTTGGAAAGTCAAACCAGCTAGGACCTGTAGTATGAATGGTAGGACCCTAGGGAGTGTAATGGAACAGAGGGACTTGGGAGTACAGGTATATTGTTCCCTGAAAGAGGCAACACAGATAGACAGGCTGGTGAAAAAGGCATTTAGCATACTGGCGTTCATCAGTCAGGGCACTGAATGCAGGAGTTGGGACGTTATGTTGCAGCTGTACACGTAGACGGTGAAGCTGAACTTGGAGCACTGTGTGCAATTTTGGTCACCCTGTTTTGGGGAAGACTTGGTTAAACTGGAAAGAGAACAGAGATGATCTATGAGGATGTTACCAGGACCAGAGGGCCCGAGTCATAGGGAGAGGTTGTCTTTATTCCTTGAAACGTCAGAGAATGAGGGGTAAATTTATAGAAGTGTTTAAAATTATGGAAGGTAACAGGGCAGGGAAGTCCAGAACTCAGGGGCAGAGGTTAAGAGTGAGAGGGGAAAGATTGAAAGGGACCTGAGGGGCAACATTTTCATGCAGAGGCCGGTGAGTATATGGAACGAGCTGCCAGAGGAAGTGGTAGAGGCAGGTATTATAGCATATCATTTAAGAAGCACTTAGAAAAGTCCATGGCAGAGTGGGGCTTGAAGGCATACAGGCCGAACTCGAGAAATGGGGCTAGCTGGGGGTGGTGGGGGGGGGGGGGGGGAGAGAGGCGGCAGGGGAAAGCCAGCATAGCCAGCACAGACTGATTGGGCCAAAGGGCCTTTGCTTGTGCTGTATTGCTTTAAATTCTGCTTTTATTTTGACACTCGAGCATCTACTTTGCATCTTATCTTGTCTTTATCTCTTCATACGCTATCTGCCACTGTTCAGATTGAAGAGGCCCTGTGTGTGCCAGAACGGAAGTACAGAGCATCAAACTCATCAACATCACTGCTGAACGGAAGGCTGACGCCTCGTTCCCATTACACAGAGCCTCAGCAAGACCACAGCGGCACAGAATCCATCCAGATAGGTGGAGGGGCAGGTAGTGCTGAGGAAGCAGGGAGCCTGTAGAAAGACTTGGATGTTTTATGAGCACAGGCTAGACAGAGGCAGATGGAATATAGTGCAAGGAAGTGTATGGGCATGCACGTTGGTAGAAGGAATGAAGGCGTGGGCTATTTTCTAAACGGTGGGGCGGAGGGGTTTGCAAACTCAGAAATCAAAGGTGCAGAGACACTTGGAAGCCCTAGTGCGGGATTCCCTAAAGGTTAACTTACAGGTTGAGTCAGTAGTAAGGAAGGCAAATGCAATGTTAGCATTCATTTTGAAAGGACTGGAATATAAAAGCAAGAAATATAACACTGAGCAGCCCACACAAAATGCTGGAGGAACTCAGCAGGCCAGGCAGCGTCTGTGGAAAAAAGTACAGTCAACACTTTGTGCCGAGGCCTTCTGAAGGGGCTCGGCCCGTAACTTCAACTTCACTCTTTTCCGTAAGTACTGCCTGGACTGCCGAGTTCCTCCAGCATTTTGTGTGCGCTGCTCAGATTTCCAGCATCTGCAGGTTTTTTTTTCTCTTGTTTATGAAATGTAACGCTGGGGCTTTATAAGAAACCGGTCAGGCCACACTTGGAATATGGTGAGATGTTTTGTGCCCTTATCTAAGAAAGGATGTGCTGGCACTGGAGAGGGTCCAGGGGAAGTTCACATGATTGAAAGGGTCATCATATGAGGAATATTTGATGGTTCTGGGCCTGTACTCACTACAGTTTAGAAGAATGGACGGGGTGGGGGAGGGAAATCTCGAAACCTACTAAATATTGAAAGGCCTAGACAGAGTGGATGTGGAAAGGATTATTCCAATAGTAGGGGAGTCTATGACCAGAGGGCACAGCCTCAGAATCCAGGGATGTCCCTTTCGAACAGAGATGAGGAGGAATTGCTTTACCAGAGGGTGCTGAATACGTGGAATTCATTGCCACAGACAGGTATTGGGTCTATTTGAAACTGAGGTTGATAGGTTCTTGATTAGTAAGGGTGTAAAATGTTATGGGGAGAAGGCAGAAAAATGGTGTTGAGTGGGGAAATAAATCAGCCATGATGGAACAGCAGAACGGACTTGATTGGTCGAATGTCTTATATCCTCTGAACCAAAGCTGTCTATACTGTACTTTTCGCTGTCTCAGTAAAGCAGCTAGCAGAATAAGTAACTGAATAGCTTCTGTCTGTGCTGTAATTAGTGTTTCCCACTGCCCTTCCCACTGATGATGGGAGAGATCGTATCAGGAGACACAAGTGACTGGCACCTAGAGTAACAGACCATCTGCTGGAGGGCCGTCTGCCCCGGGGAGGGTTTCAGAGACACACCACAGAGAGCATCCCAAATGATCTGCCCATGACCACAAGAAATCAGAGAGAATTACAGACACAGCACAATACATAACAGAAACCAACCTCCCCTCCATGGACTCTATCTACACTTCTCACTGCCACAGTAAAGCAGCCAGAATAATCAAAGACCCCACCCACCCTGTACATTCACTCTTCTCCCCCCTCCCGTCAGGCAGAAGGTACAAAAGACTGAAAGCATGTATCATCAGGTTCAAAGACAGCTTATACCACACTGCAATAAGACTTTTGAAAGGTCCCCTAGCACAAAGATGGAATCAGCCTCACAATCTATAATCATGTACCTTATTGCTTACCTGCACTTCACCCTCTCTGTAGCTGTTACACTTTATTCTGCATTGTTATTGTTTTATCTTGTTCTACCTCAGTGCACTGTGTAATGATCTGATCTGCATGCAAGCAAACTTTTCACTGTATCTCAGTACATGTGACAATAATAAATCAACACCATCACAAAAACACTGTAGCAAAGATCCACAGGACTGGTTTTGGGGATTTTGGTGAGGCAGGATGAGGATGTGGAACGCGAGACTGAACAGACTGGGGTTCATGCCCAAACGCAAACTTGAACAGTACCCCATGTTCTGCCTAGGCATTCTACAGCCCAGCTGCATAAACAGAGAATTCTCCAATGTCAGGTAACCTGCTCCCCTCACCACCCGTCCTTTCTCTCTCTAATCTCTCCAGGTCCTTTCATATACCCTCTGCTTTCCAAAAAAAAAACCCCTAGTTCCCTAGTTCCTACACCACCTGCACAGCCAACTTTATCAAGCACCCCTCCCAGCCCGGATATTCACCCTTCTCCTCTCTTCCGCTACATAGAAGATACAAAAAGCCTGAAAGGATGTACCACCAGGCTCAAAGGCAGCTTCTACCCAAGTATAGACTCTTCACTTCACAATCTTTCTTGTTATGGCCTTTGCACCTTGTAGTCTGCTTGCAATGTACTTTCTCTGTAACTGTTACACTTTACTCTGCCTAGACATTCACTCTTCTCCCCCCTCCTATCAGGCAGAAGGTACAAAAGTCTGTCTAGAAATTTGAAACAGGCTTTGGTGACACACAATACCTCCTCAAACTCCGAATACCGGTGTGCCTTCTTTGTAACTGCAGCACTATGCTGGGCCCTGGATCCCTGGATGCAGCCGCAAGCAAGTTTTTCATTGCACCTGTGCATACGTGGACTTATGTATCTGACAATAAACTTGACATTGACTGCCATCACCTGCTCAGCTGGATCATATTATGTATAACTAACATCATCTTTAAGTGCCATTGTATTTCAAAAGAATGAGATATCTTATTGAGGGAGTTTTCTCTGGTGAAGAAGTCAAGGACCAGAGAACTTGTCTCTGAAACAAAGTGTTAAATAGCTTTAAGAAATTCGACATGTCCCCTTCAACTCTTACCAATTTTTATTGATACACCATAGAAAGCATTCTGTCTGAATGCTTGGTACCACAACTGCTCTGCACTTAACTGCAGACTTGCAGATACAGGCCACCACACCACACGAACCACCCCTCTGTCTGCACTTCCCACTGCCTCAGTAAAGCAGCCAGCATAATCAAAGATCCCACCCACCCTGGACATTCTCTCGTCTTCCCCAACCCTCCCCTCCCCATCAGGCAGAAAATACAAAAGCCTGAAAGCACCTACCATCAGGCTCAAGGACGGCTCCTAACCCACTGTTATCAGACTTCTGATTTGATCTCTTGTACAATAAGATGGACTCTTGGCCTCACAGTCTACATTGTTATGATCTTGAAGTTCATCATTTACCTGCACTGCACCTTTTCAGTAGTTTTTACACTCTATTCTGCATTGTTATTGTTGCACCTTATTCTAGTTCAATAAACTGTACAATGATTTGATCTGTATGAACAGTATGCAAGGCAAGCTTTTCACTGTATCTTGGTACATGTGACAATAATAAACCAACTCCCAAAGTTTCATTCAGACAAAACAATCTTCCTTTGCAATTTCAGTATCATTTTAGACTGCCTGATGTACAAAAGTGTAAGGATGGGAGAATAAGTACATACTTCTGTGAAATTGGCATCACAGGTAGACAGGGTGGTGAAGAAGGTGCTTAGCACTCTGGTCTCCATCAGTCAGGGCACTGAGTACAGAAGTTAAGATGCTGTGTTGCAACTGTGCAGTCATTGCTGAGAACACAGTATGCAAAATGTGTAAAATTTCAGTTACTCTCTGGCTGGAAAGTGTGCCAAGAAGATTTCTGAGAACGTTGCTTGAGGGCATGAGTTAGGGAGAAATCAGGCAGGCTGAGACTTTATTCCTTGGAGCGTTGGAGACTGAGAGGTGACCTAATAGGGGTGTACAAACCCACGAGGACCACGGAAAGGGTGTATGTGCAGTGTCTTACCCAGGATTGGGGAAATCAAGAACGAGAGAACATAGGTTTAAGGTGAGATTTAAAAAGGACCGGGGGGCGGAGGGGGGGCAACCTCTTCAATTGAAAAGCTGGTGACTTTGCGGAATGAACTGCCAGAGGAAGTGGTTGAGGCAGGTTCAATAGCAGCATTTAGAAGCACTTGGACAAGTAGGTGGAGAGGAAATGTTTGGAGGAACACCAATCAAAAGTGCACTACTTTTACATCACTTTCTTATTTTTTATTATAACTTATGCCTGCTGCCACAAAACAACAAACTTCATGACTTGAGGTTCTCCGTTGGTCTGGGTCGACCACGGATGTTGCCTCCCAGCTGTCTACGAATATGCAAGTACACAAGCCACGGCAGCACAATATGGAGAGCAAGCTGTCGGCTATGCAGCAGGCTCCCCCTCTCCATGCAGCTGATGACTCCAAAGGAATGGCAGAGACCGTACAGTTGGCACCAGCAGAATCGCAGGAGCTGCCAGTCAGCATTGACCTCAACGTACAACTACCTCAGGGAATTCACCTCAGGGTTTACTCCCGAAGCCTTCCCCATGAGTGGGTATGGCCACAAGGCAGCAGAGGTTTAAAAAATAGAGCTTTCCTTCTCCGAGATGAGCTGACAACCATGGCTGATGAGCCCCATCTGACCGAATGACTTTCATGGCTCATGTGAGTCATAATAAACCTGATTCTGATTGTGAAATGTGAATAAAATGGGACGAGATTAGGTGGGTCAACTCGGACAATTTTGGATGAAGGACCTGTTTCTGTGCCATATGCCTCTATGCTGCAAGTTTGCATGCAGTCAATCAAAACAATAGAACTTGACCTCTATTCCAGCACGTAGCCATGGAGATGGCATTCAAGGAAACCAGGGCGTGTTAATTACCATATGTAAGTGTCCCACAGTCTGAAAGTTAAACTGAAGCTAAGTGAGACCTACTCATTCAACAAATATCAAAGCAACAGTGGGTTTGGAACACCCATAGAGAGTTCAGTAAAAGGAAGGTCGCATTTCAGCAGCCTGGAGATCCAAGGCACTCAGCAAAAGCAATTATCAACACAAACAATGAAGCAGCCACTGTTCAGCACTTCATTCACACTGTATAGATTCTACAGCAGAAAATGGAAGAAAATATTCCCATAAAGGCACTGGACTCTGCAGTTTCTTGCAGTCACATGCAGATGAGAGAGTAGAGGACTCAGCCCAGCTCATTCCTCACCACCATTGGGAGATAGTATCTACAACAGGCACTGCCTCGAAAAGGCAACATCTGTCATCAAAGATCCCCACCATCTGGGCCATGCCATCTTCTCACAGCTACCATCAGGCAGGAGGTACAGAAGTCCACATCGCCAGGTTCAGAAACAGCTATTTCCCTTCAACCATTCAGTTCCTGAGCCAACCAACACAACCCATATTACTACCTCAGTATAGCAACACTGTGAGCACTTTGCACTAAAATGGACTTTGCTCTAATTGTGCTTGTAAAAATGGATACAATTTATGTTTACTTTATGTTTTTCCTGTGACGCTGTGGCAAGCACGTTTTTCATTGCACCTGTGCATACATGGACTTGTGCATCTGACAATAAACTCAACTTTGACTGCACAAGGCCCTACTATTAACTGTGCAAACCCTGGTCTTTCATACCAAAATACAACACCTCTTTCTAATCTGGCTTGTCACACCTGCAGAGACAAAGTTGTTGAAATGATTAACTGCCTCATGAATGCATCCTATTCAGAATCAGAATCAGGTTTATTATCAGAGGCATTCTCCTTACTGCTCCAGTCACTATACTCATCCTTCTGTGCCACCACCCGAGGAAAGGGTCCCTGATAGGCAGAGCTACTCGGACTTGATGTTTCAATCCCTATGGTAAATTGGCACTCTCGATGTTGGCAGTGGGTTTGGAGTGGTGACAAGGAGGGAGGGCAGGTATGTCATCGGGGTCACCAGGTGGGCGCCCTCCTTCTTTGACATTTCGTTGGTAAGCCCACGACGTCTCCAGGGGGCTCAACGGTGCTACCTGGCATCCCAGATACACCCCACCTCCTGTCTTCATCTTGCAGCCCATTTGTTGTCTTTCCTTTTAATCCAAATCCAATTGCTGCTTTCTTCTGCTGCATTTGACAAGGACTTGATTGCTTGTTGGAGGGAGTGACCCCTCACCCCCATCTTCTTCAATAGACTGGTCGTAGATGTAGCAACGGTTTCTCCCCCCACATATGCTGCCTCACCTGCTGAGTGTTTCCAAAGATGAGAACATCTGTAGATACTGGAAATCTGCTGGTGTGGGTTGCTGAGCGTTCCCAATGTTTTCTGGTTTGATTTCAGATTTGCTGCATGCCCAGGTCACATTTTTCTGCTGATTTTGACTTAGCAGCCAAGGCTCTCAGTGCTGTACTCCGCATCCGCCACTACAGGCAGCGGGGGCTGGGGGTTAAGTGGTGCTAGTGGGGGACAGGGGGAAGGGTGTGTGTGTGTGTGTGTGTGTGTGTGTGTGTGTGTGTGAGAGTGAGTGAGTGAGTGAGTGAGAGAGAGAGAGAGAGAGAAAGAAATATATTTGGGTGTGTGTCCCGCGTTTTTAAATGTGTAGGTGTGTGTGTGCACATACCAGACACATACATATTATATACACGAGGGTACGTGTATATCTTACTGTAATTTATGCTACATTTTATGCCTTGCACTGTACTGCCACCGCAAAGCAAATTTCATTAAATATGTTAGTGATAATAAACCTGATTCTGACACTTTATCTGCCTGTGCCTGCATTTTGATCACTGCCCTCGGACGCTCACAGGTCCGCGGTTAGGGACGGAAGTGACTCACCGGCGGAGCTCAGGGGCCTCCTGAAATAGCCCCGGTTCTATTTGTGGCAGGTCCCAGGGCGCCCCACATCTCAGCGCCGCCCACGCCTCGGATTCCGCTCTCCCTCGGCCCGCCCCGCCTCTGTGGCCCTCCTCCCCTCACCCGGAGCCCGTTCCTCATCACCTCCCCCCTCCCACCAATCCTTCCTGTCAAGCTTCGGAGCGCTGCCTGGAACGGTCAGGAGCCGGAGACGCGGGTTCGATACCGACCACCGACGCCGACTGTTTGCATGTTTTCCGTCTGTCGCCCCAACGGCAGATCTCACTCACACTCACTCATACACACACAGCGCCAGGGGTCGGCATTGTGGGGGGGGGGGGGGGGAGGAATGGAAAGAAGGAGAGAAAGGGAGTCGTGGGGAGAATGGAAGTGGGTCGGCGCAAATGGTCAGCACGGACTGGATGGGCCGAAGGACCTGGCCGCATGCCGTGTGGCCTCCTGCCTCGCTGTCTTGATACAGCGTCAGGCTTCCTCCCCTCGGTCGCTCCAGTCACGAGGTAAAAGGACACCAAGTTGTAACAGGTTCTCCCGGATAGAGATCTCTGAAAATTCCACAGCCCAAAGCGAAATGGGGCCGTCAGACAAACAAGCACGCTCAAAGGCGCAGATATATACATACACATATTTCTCTCTCTCTCTCTCTCACACACACACACATCCATTCAAAAACAGGCACAGGCACCCCCCCCCCCCCCCCGTCTCACAAACAAACACTTGACAGTCACTCACGCATAAATGTATATTCAATAACAGGCATATTTATCCAGAAGCTCCTTCTACAACAACCCAACCTTCACAGAGTGCCACTCAGAATCAGAAAAGGAATTAGGTTTAACATCACTGGCATATATCATGAAATTTGTGAAGCTCCCTCCACACCATCCTGTCACATACCCCCAGGGTCAGGAACAGGCACAGCACTGCTCAAACCCCAGAAGGCCATTCAAACACCTGAGCTTTGGGAACTAGAGTGGGTTATGGGGTAGGGGTAGGGGGTGGTTGGTGGGGGGGGGGGAAGCTGAAGGGAGAGCTGGTATTCCAGTCGAGAGGGGTGATTCGTGGTCAGCAAGACTCAGAGAAATCTTCAGGGGGAGATGCCATGGGAACCCCTTCATTTGGGAGGAGATGAAGTGGGGAAGATCTTCCGTCCAACCAGCTGAGTGGGTAGGGTCTGCTTACAAACACAGGAGAGCTGTTTCCTGGACTGTCCCATTATTGTGGTAGCAAGACCAGGTTCTGGTTGGGGTGGGGGGAGGGTAGGGGTAGGTTAACCACAGTGATCTGGACAGGATGTATTGCACAGTCTGTGCCAATAGCAGCTCCTCCGGTTCAGCTGGTTGAGAGGTGTCACAACAAACTCACACCGAATGTCAACAAGACCAATCGATTGTGGACTTCAGGGAGGGGAAGTCCAGCGGAAACACACAGCATCCTCATCGAGGGTTCAGTGGTTGAGAGGGTGAGCAGCTTCAAGTTCCTGAGTGTCAACATCTCCGATGATATACTCAGAACCCAACATACTGTTGCAAGCACAAAGAGGGCATGCCAGTGGCTATATTTCATTAGGAGATTATGGAGATTTGCCAGTCAGCAACGATCCTGGCAAATTTCTACGGATGAGCCGTCAAAAGCATTCTGACCGGCTGCATCATCACCTGGGTATGGAGGCTCCAAGAAACAAGATCAAAAGGGGCTGCGGAGGGTTATAGGCTCAGCCAGGTCCACCTAAGGCACAATTGGCATATCGGACGGAGATTGAAAATCTAGTTGAATAGTACCATGACAACCTGTCATCAGCAGCAAGACCAAAGAACTGATTATTGACTAAAGGAGGAAGAAGACAGAGGTCCATGACCCAGTCCTCGTTAAGGGATCAGAGGTGAAGAGGGGCAGTAGCTTTAAATTCCTCAGCATTATCATTTCAGAGGATTTGCTGGGACCAGCACGCAAGTGCCATCAGAAAAGACACGACAGCACCTCTACTTCCTTAGAAGTTTGTGAAGGTTCAGCATGCCATCTGAAACTTTGACAAACTTCCATAGATGCAGAGTGGAGAGTATCCTGACTGGTTGCATCATGGCCTGGCATGGAAACACCAATGTCCAGGAATGGAAAAGTCTTTTAAAAAGTGGTGGATACAGCCCAGTCCATTACAGGAAATGCCCTCCACATCATTGAGCACATTTGCAAGGAATGCCATCACAAGAAAACAGCATCCATCATCAAGGACCACCCCCCCTCATCCAGGTCATTCACTCTTCTTGCTACTGCCAGTGGGAAGGAGGTACAGGAGCCCAAAAGGTTCAGGAACAGTTATTACCCTAGAACCATCAGGCTCCTGAACCAATGTGGAAAACTCAACACCGAACTGACTCCACAATCTATAACTCACCATCAAAGACTCTACAACTCATTTTCTCAGATTTATTTATTTATTCCTTTATTATTTGCCTGATTTGTCTTCTTAAGTATATTGATTGTCAGTCTTTGTTTATAGTTTTTCATAAATTCTATAGTTATTTTCCTATAAATGCCTGCAAGAAAATGAATCTGAAGATAATTTATGGTGACATTTACATACTTTGATTACAAATTTGATTTTGAACTTTCCCCACCGTCAAGGACATTGTCAAGAGGCAGTGCCTCCATCTTTAAGGACCCTCATCATCTGCGACATGCCTCTTCTCATTACTAACATCAGGAGCGAGGTACAGGAGCCTGAAGACCCACATTTGACATGTTAGAAGTTGCTTCTTCTCCTCTGCCATCAGGTTTCTGAACGGTCTATGAACCCTCCTCATGATTCCTCTCGTCCTTTTTATTTTTTATTGTAACATAGTAATTTAATTTATAGTTTTTTTTACATGTCTTGTTCTGTCTGTACTGCTTCTACAAAGCAACAATTTCGCATCACAGGCCAGTGATAATAAACCTGATTCTGCTTCTGCCTTAAGGCCCAGAAGCATGGAAGTGAGCGACTTGTTCTCAAACTTCCTCAGACTTTAACACTGGTTTCAGCCTACACCAACACCCAAGATAATCTGGAAGTTTAGCAGGAAGAAGGTCATTCTGTCCTGTTTATGCCTGCTGCATTCTTATATGGCAAAGGAATAGGCCATTTGGTCCAACAAGTCTATGCCAGTCATGTCTATTGGCATTAATCCTTTCTTAGGAGGTTAAGAAGGATTGGCATGTCACTGAGCACTCAAACACATACTGAACATTAACATCTCGAGTGATCTGTCCTGGGACCCACACACAGATGTAATCACAAGGAAAGCGCGCCAGTGTCTTTACTTTCTCAGGAGGTTAAGAAAGTTCAGCTTGTCACTAAACACTCTAACAAATGTCTACAGATGTCCTGTTGAAAGTTTCCTGACTGATTGCATCATGGTCTGGTACAGCAATTGGAATACACAGGAACGCAAGACCCTGCAGAGAGTAGTAAACTCAGCCCAATACATCACAGAAACATCCCTCCCCACCATCAGTGGGATCTACAGGAGGTGCCACCTCAAGGTGGCAACATTCAAACATCCCTACCATCTGGGCCATGCCATCTTCTCACAGCTTCCATCAGGCAGGAGGTAAAGATGACTGAAGTCCCACACGACCAGGTTCAGGAACAGCTTCAACTATTCGGTTCTTGAACCAACCTGCACAGACATCTCGGTATAGCAACACTACAGCCCCTTTGTACTGTACAATGGGATATTTTTGTTATTTCTAGTTAAAAAAAAAGGTGCATTGAGCAGCAGGACGTGGTAGGAGGGGTGACGAGTGGATAGAAAGGATACAAAGTCAAGCTGTTGTTTAAACTTCTCAAATGCTGGTTCAGACACACTATTCAGCCCTTTGTGATTACTCAAGCCCCTCGAAATCCCTGACCCCTTGTGGTTTGCCATCCAGCTTCCTTTCTCTATATCCCAGACAACACCAAGGAGTACAGGAATGAGACCGAGTACAGTAGCATGGTGTCAAGACAAAATCCTTTCCCTCAGTATCAGCAAAACCAGAGAGCTGCTCATTGACTTCAGGAGGTGGTGGGGTGTGGGGGATGGGGGTGCACATGCTCCTGTCTACGTCAATAATGCTGAGGTCAAGAGGATTGAGAGCTTCAACTTCCCAGGTGTGGACATCAACAATAGTTTTTCGTGGTCCAATCACATGGACACCACACCCAAGAAAGCTAACCAGTGCCTTTACGTCATTGAGGCTAAAGACATTTAGAATGGCCCTGTCAACTCTCATCAATTTTTACCGATGCACCACAGAAAGTATCCTAACCAGATGCATCAGGGCTTGGTACGGCAACCGCTCTGCCCGTGACCCGCAGAGAGTTGTGGGCACAGCTCAGCCTCCCATTCCATGGACTTTGTCTACACTTTGGTAAATCAGCCAGCATAATCAAAGGCCCCTCCCACCCATTCGCTCTTCTCCCCCTCCCCCCACCAAAAGTATATAAACCTGAAAGCACATACATCCAGGCTCAAAGACAGCGTTTACTCGCTGTTAACAGGGTTTTGATAGGACCTCTCGCACAATAAAGACTTCCTGATCTCTCAACATACCCTATTGTGGCCCTTGCACTTTATTGTTTACCTGCACTGCACTTTCTCTGTAGTTGTTGCACTTTATTCTGCATTGTTATTTCTTTTCCCTCATACTTCCTCAATGCACTGATGTGATGAAATGTCTAGAGAGCATGCAAGATAAAGGCTTATTTTAAACTCTATCTCGTGGCAATAACAAACCAATTACCTCATCCCTAGAGGTGAACAGGAATCATCTTGCCCATGACCCTTAATTAAACCCTGCCACCCCCTCTGGTTCCAGTACACAATCCCACCTTGGTCAGTCACTGTACTTATTGCCGCGAAACCATCCTCCTACACACCCCCTCCCACCTCCTTCACAGCCTCTCCGGAATTCGTCATATCCTTCCTGTATTGCGGTGATCAGAATTCAATACATTACTCCTCTGTGGTCTTGCACCAATGAGGCAATGGTATAAAGAGTAAAAGTGAAGGTCGGTACAACATCGTGAGCCAAAGGGTCTGACCTGTGCATCTGTACCCCCTCCATTGATCTACCACCACCCACTACAACAATAGATTTATGTGGTTTTGCCAAATGCTGCAGAATATTGAGTGTCCTAGAAGAAGTGAATATTTCCAGTGGTTGGAGGCTTTGGCTGCTGGAGTGGGGGGTTCACAGTCTTAGAGTGGAGAGGTGTCCCTTTAGAACAGGAGAATTTCTTTAGCCAAAGAGAGGTGATCCTGTGAAATTCATTGCCACATGTGGCTCTGGAGGCCAAGTCATTGTCACTGGGTTTATTTAAAGTGGAGGTTGATAGTTCAGTGTGTCAAGGGTTACAGTGAGAAGGCAGGGGAATGGGGTGGAGAGGGAAAATAAATGAGCCATGAATGAATAATGGAGCAGACTCGATGAGCCAAATGGGGTAATTCTGCTCCTCTTCAGTAAGAAAAAAGTAAAGGCTAGTAACTTGCTCTCCTGATCAATACAGTCAAGTCTCATCACATCACCAGTTATACCCTGTTCTCTCCCCAAATCCCTTGATCCCTTGAAAATCTAAAGTTGCTAAAGCCACTGTGTATCTGGTGTGTGAATCTCTTAGGTACAAACTTGCAAAGATTCAGCAGCCTCTACGATATGACTCTTCTGACCATCTCTCCACCATCAAGGACATCTTTAATGGACAGCGCCTCAGGAAGTCAGCAGCCATCATTAAGACCCGTCACCATCAGGAACGTGCCCATTTCTCATTCCTACCATCACGGATGAGGTATATGAGCCTGAAGATCCACACTCAGTGATTCAGGAGAAGCTTCCTCTCCTTTGCCATGAGATTTCTGAACAATCCATGAACTCATTGTCACCTCCTGATTATCCCTCTTTTGCACCATTTGCTTTTGTAATTTACACTAACTTTTGTCTTGTAATAACAAACTCTTCTCAGGCTTCCAGCCAGATACAGATAGCGATTTTAACCAACGCTTTGATGACAAAATCTGCCATCTTCATCAGGGATGATGCCCGGGCACATCTAGTCCGGTGGTATTTATACCCCTCTTCTTCATCTCTCCTGATTGGTTTGTCCTCATCCGATCAGGTTTCCACTCTCCCACCTTTCTTACGGTCGAATTCTAGTTCTTGCATAGAGTGAGAGCTGAGTCTTTATTAAAATTGGTGTGCCTCAGGGATCTGTTGTGGGACCCCTACTCTTTGCGATTTTTATAAATTACCTGGATGAGGAAGTGGACGGATGCGTTAATAAATTTGCTGATGACACAAAGGTTGGGAATGTTGTGGATAGTGTGGAGGGCTGTCAGAGATTACAATGGGACATTGATAGGATACAAAACTGGGCTGAGAAGTGGCAAATGGAGTTCAACCCAGATAAGCGTGAGGTGGTTAATTTTGGTAGGTCAAATATGATGGCAGAATATAGCATTAATGGTAAGACTCTTGGCAGTGTGGAGGATCAGAGGGATCTTGGAGTCAGAGTCCATAGGACACTCAAAGCTGCTAGCAGATTGACTCTATGGTTAAGAAGGCATACGGTGCATTGGCCTTCATCAACCATGGGATTGAGTTTAAGAACCGAGAAGTAATATTGCAGCTATGTAGGACCCTGGTCAGACCCCACTTGGAGTACTGTGCTCAATTCTGGTTGCCTCACTACAAGAAGGATGTGGAAACCATAGAAAGGGTGCAGAGGAGATTTACAAGGATGTTGCCTGAATTGGGAAGCATGCCTTATGAGAATAGGCTGAGTGAACTCGGCCTTTTTTCCTTGGAGCAACGGAGGATGAAAGGTGACCTGATAGAGGTGTACAAGATATTGAAAAGCATTGATTGTGTGGATAGTCAGAGCCGTTTCCCCAGGGCTGAAATGGCTAGTACGAGAGGGCATAGCTTTAAGGTGCTTGGAAGAGGGTACAGAGGAGATATCAGGGACAAGATTTTTTTTAAATGCAGAGAGTGGTGGATGCATGGAATGGGCTGCCGGCAGCAGTGGTGGAGGCGGAAACGATAGGGTCTTTTAAGAGACTCCTGGATGGCTTAGAAAAATAGAAGGCTATGGGTAAATCCTAGGTAGTTCTAAGGTAGGGACACGTTCAGCACAGCTTTGTGGGCCGAAGTATTGTGCTGTAGGTTTTTCTGTTTCTAAAAATACTTTTCCTCTAGTTTTATTTTAATGGCTTCCTTCACCAGGCAGTCCCAAAAGCCATTGGCGTGGAACAGTAGTTTTGAGCTATTGAAGTCAATCCTATAGCCATTGTCTTGTACTGTTTTTTTCTTGTACAAATTTCATGCCATATGTCTGCAATAATAAAGCTGAATCTGACTCCATGAATTTTTCTACCCATCTGTCCCAAAAGCCGCCTCCTTGCTTTGACACATTTTTAAGTTTGATTTTTGTGAGATACAGTACAGAACAGGCCCCTTCCAGCCCAATCAGCCCCGTTGCCTAGCAACCCATCTTTTTAAAAACACTAACCTAATCACAGGACAAGATACAAATTCTTTACAGACGGCACTGGAATTGAACTCCGAATTTCTGGAATGTCCTGAGCTGTTGCATTTATGGAATCTCTAACCAAAGGAGTGCATCAACCCAACTTTCCTCTGCCAAACCCCATCAGAATACTGTGCATATTTTTTTAGGACACCTCTGGTTAGCACAACGCTTTACAGTACCAGCAACCTGGGTTCATTTCCTGCTGCCGTCTGCAAGGTGTTTGTACGTTCTCCCTGTGACCACGTGGACTCTCCTCCAGGTTCCCCAGTTTCCTCCCACAGTCCGAAGACATACCAGTTGGTAGGTTAGTTGGTCATTGTAAAGTGTCCCGCGATTAGGCTAGGGTTAAATTAGGGGGTTGCTGGGTGGCGCAGCTCAAAGGCCTGGAAGGGCCTCCTCCACATTGTATCTCAATAAATAAATAAATAGGTAAAACACCCGGTGGAGATCATCCTGAATGGATGCATCACCACATGGAGGCTCCAACGCACAAGATGCTGCAGAGAGCGGTGGGACTCGGCCAGTTCCATTTCTCCCCACCAGAGGAACACCTACAAAAGGCGATGTCTCATGAACGAGACATCCATCACCAGAGTTACACAGCATCTGGGCCTTGCCCTCTTCAGGATGCAGGAACCTGAAGACCCACGGCTCAGGGTTCAACAGCAGCTTCTTCCCCACCGCTGTCAGGTTCTTGATCCCACCTGAAAAGCCCAAACACTACCTCACACTCTATTTCTTTTACTTTCTGTCAACTTACCCAATGGAGGCACACCAGCTTCTTGACTTTACCATGACAGGCTGAGGAGGCTCAGCTTGTCCCTGACACTCTAGCAAACTTCTGCAGATGTCCTGTTGAAAGAGTTCTGATTGGCTGCATCATGGTCTGATGCAGCAATTCGAATGGGCAGTAAAGTAAGAAGCTGCAGAGAATAGTGTACATCACAGGCACATCCCTCCACATAGGCATCCGTTAGTCTCGTGAGTCCATGGATTTGCGCCTTTGAAGGTTTCCAGGGCGCAGGGTGCAGGCCTAGGCAAGGTTGTATGGAAGACCGGCAGTTGCCCGTGCTGCAAGCCTCCCCTCTCCACGCCACCGATGTTGTCCAAGGGAAGGGCACTAGGGCCGATACAGCTTGGCACTGGTGTCGTCGCAGAGCAGTGTGTGTGGTTAAGTGCCTTGCTCAAGGACACAACACGCTGCCTCAGCTGAGGCTTGAACTATACTGACACCTTAACCACTTGGCCACGCGCCAACACCATCGGTAGTATCTACAGGAGGTGCTGCCTAAACATCATTTATCAACAATCCCTACTAACCAGGCCACCTTCTTGCAGCTCTGAATGGGCAGGAGATACAGAAGCCTCAAGTCCCACACAATCAGAACAGCTACTTTCCTTCAACCATTTGGTTCTTGAGGCAAAATGGCAGAATCCTGATCACTACCTCAGTATAGCAACACCAGACCACAATGGATTTTATTTTGCAATAATTGTATCTTTCCTTGTATAATTATGTAGAATTAATGTTTACTTTCTGCTTTCCTTGTGAATGTTGTGTCTCTGTGTGCCTGTGATGCTTCTGTAAGTAAGTTTTTCATTGCCCCTGTGCACACATGGACTTGTGCATCTGACAATAAACTTGACTTTGACAGTAAGGGTGCTATGTTTATTTTCTTGGGTAAATTATGAATATTTTATGTTAATTTAACTCATGTTTGTAACATACAGTACCGCTGCTGCAAAACAAAACTAATTTTCAGGTTGGTTATACCTGGGTATGTATAACTACCATAAACTGGAACCTGGCTTGTTAGTAACATCACAGCCAGCAGCATCTTGAAATTTGGGAGTCGCGGGTAGGAGTAGGTGTGGGACCCTATGCAGAGATCTTGCCCCGTCATCCAGTCTGGCAGCACCAAAACTGAACTGGGTACACGGGACAGAACAGCCACCTCACTAGGAAAGGTTCGGGGCAAGGCATCTGTCAGGATTCTAGAGTCATAGAGTACTACAGCACAGGCACCATGGTAGTGTGGCAGTTAACGTAACACTATTACAGGTCAGGGCAGAGTTCAGAGTTCAATTCCAACGTCATCTCTAAGGAGTCTGTATGTCATCCCCAAGGAGCGGTGGGGGGGGGCTTTCTCTGGGTGCTCCAGTTCCCCCCACCACAGTCCAAAGACGTACCAGTTGGCAGGTTAACTGGTCATTGTAAATTGTGCTGTGATTAGGCTAGGGTTAAATCAAGGGTTGGTGGGGGGGGGGGCGCGGTTCGATAGGCCAAAAGGGCCTATTCTGTGCGCATCTTAGTAAATAAACAAATAAACAGGTCTTTTGACCCATTTACTCCATACTAGCCTTGGCTTCTGCCCTGACCGAGCATGCTAGTGAGAGAGAAAGTCTCACTGTGGTCATTCTCTCCGTGACCCCGCAAGTATTCCCTAGATTCCCCCCGCCCCCACCACTGTCTGTCTAGGTACCATATCTGATGTGGACGTTGGTGACCATGATTTTCCATATAGATCCATCCTTTGTTCTTTGGATGACTTCCATTTCCTTGATGTGCAGCCATCTGGCTATGCTTTTGATGTACATAAGCCAAGGTCTTCCTCTAGGTTTACTCCCCTCAATCTTTCCAGAGAGTATGAGCTTTTCTAGTTCATCTTTCTGCATGATGTGTCCTAGGAATCTGAGTTGTCTTTCTCTTATTGTTGGTATGAGTGATCGAACTGCTTGGGCTCTTCTGAGAACTTCTTCATTTGATGTGTGTGTGGTCCATGATATTTTTAACATTCTCCTGTAGAACCATAATTCAGCTGCTTCTAGTCTCTTTTCCATTGCTGGAGAAATGGTCCAGCATTCACTTCCATAAGTCAGGATAGAATAAATGTAGCACTGCAGTATTCTGTTTATACTGTACGTGCTCATCTTTCTGTCTGTTAATATGGTCTTCATTTTTTGGAAAGCTTCTTTCGCCATTGCTATTCTGTATTTGATATCTGTGTCACACCTGCCATTACTTGTTATTAGGCTGCCAAGATATTTGAATTTGTTCACTTGTTTGACATCATCCCAAAAAGGCAAGATGGCTAATCAGCCACCGTGATTTGTTCCCTACTAAACGACAATGAAACCATGCTGCAGACCTTCAGTCTGTGGAACTGTGGTCAGGAAGTCTCTCCCTTCCCTACAGAGTCCCAGAGTCATACAACGTGGAACAGGCCCCTCGGCTATCCGGTCCAAGCCATCCAAAATTCTCCTCCAAGCCAGTCCCATCCCATTTGCCCGAGTTTGCTCTCTGTCCATCCAAACCTTTCCTATCTGCGATCCTGTTATTATGTTACAAGTCATCATTAAACCTGCCTCAACCACGTTCTCTGGCAACCCGAGCCTTATATCCATGACACTCCGAGTGAAAAAGTTGTCCTTTTTCCTCTCACGCTAAACCTTTGCTGCGCAGCCTTCCCACCACCCCCCAGTTTTGAACTCCCCAACTCTAGGGAAAAGACGGCTACCATCCACATTATCTATGCCTTTCAGAATTTTAAGCACTTGTATAAGGTCACCCATCCAAGGAATAAGGACCCAGCCTGACCACCCTCACTAAAACCCAAGCCTTCTAGTCCTGCCGACATCCCAGCACAGAAACAGGCCCTTCAGCCTGTCTAATCCATGCTGGCCTTGTCTTTTACGTCAGCAATCCATTGGGCCAGTGGGGCCACCTTGTCTTCAACCTTCCCAATTTACCCACATCTTCTATCAGGGTGACCAAAAGTGCCCCAAGTGTGGCCTCACCAACGACTACAACTGAAACATAATTCCCAACTCCTATAGTCAGTGCCTGACTGATGGAGGCCAGCCGTTTCAACTTGTCTACTTTTGACCATGCTTTCAATGAATTATGTACCTGTTTTCCTACGTCCTTTGACCCATTACACTCCCTAGTACACTACTGTTCACAATACAAGTTCTACACTGGTTTGACTTTCCAAAACACATCACCTCACATTTATCCATATTGAAATCCATTCGCCATTCCCGGGCCCACTTCCCTAACTGATCAACATCCCTCTGTAATTTACAAAAACCTTCTTCGCTAGCAACATCACGTAATTTCATGCCATGCACAAACTGACCCATCAAGCCTGTGCATCCACATCCAAGTACCAAGGGCTCCAATAACCACCCACATGGTACATCACTAGTCACCACCTCCATTCTGAGAAACAATCTTCAACCACCACCTTTTGTTTTCTACCTCCAAGCGAATTTTAATCCAACAGAACTGAATTGAATTGACATCCTTCACATACATGAGGAGTAAAATTCTTTACGTTACGTCTCCGTCTAAATGTGCAATCATAGTAATTTATATAATAATTTATAATAAATCGGACAGTCAATGTAATATAGAGTACACTCAAATCAGCGTGGGTTAATCAGTCTGATGGCCTGGTGGAAGAAGCTGTCCCGGAGCCTGTTGGTCCTGGCTTTTATGCTGCGGTACCATTTCCCAGATGGTAGCAGCTGAAATAGATTGTGGTTGGGGTGACGATCCTACGGGCCCTTTTTACACACCTGTCCTTGTAAATGTCCTGAATCATGGGAAGTTCAGAACTACAGATGTGCTGGGCTGCGCGCACCACTCTCCGCAGTGTCCTGCAATTAAGGGAGGTACAGTTCCCAAACCAGGCAGTGATACAGCCAGTCAGGATGCCCTTCCTGGATTGCATGGGACCCAGACCAGCCTACCACTCTGGACCTTGAAGACCTTGCGAACATACAAATAGACAACATCCACTATCCAGCCCTCATGTAGCCTTTTGGTAACTTCCTCAAAAGAATCTTTGCCCTCAACTTTGTATTAAGTCTTCCCCTCGCACCTTAAACCTTTGTCCTCTAATTCTTGATTTCCCAGTCCTGGGAAAAAGACTGTGTGCATTCACCCTGTATACACCCCTCACGGTTTTATTTATCTCCATAACATCACTCCTCAGTCTCCTACACTCAAGGAATAAAGTTACAGGCTGTATGCAACATCTCCCTGTTACCTAGTCCCTCAAGTCCTGACGCAGTCTCTCACTGGTTGTGGGATGCTGTGTAATATTGGTTGTGGGGCCTGTACCTTATATGGACACAGAAAGAGGCCATTCAGCCCACTGGGTGAATGCCATCTCCCAGAGGAGCAAAGCTATTCGTCCCACTGTCCCTCTGTACCCATACAACCTATCTTCTCACTCGACCCCCTAATCCCTTATAACATGTCTAGAGTAAGGGAGTGAGTATCGATGGCAGCCAAAGCAGTTCTATCATTTACATTTAATTTAGAACTTACTTGTGAGGGTTGTGTCTCTAAAGGTAAAGACTTCGGTAGAGGAACAAATTATACTTTCTCACAGTGTTCTTTACCATTGCATCTTCAGCACAGTACCATCTACATGAGGTTCAGGACGGCTATCCCCTTCAGCCACTCGTTTTTTGAACCAAGGCAACATCCAACAAGGATCCCCACCATCCGGGCCATGCCATCTTCTCAGAGCTCCTACTGGCAGGAGGTGCAGAAGCCTGAAGTCCCACACCACTGGGTTCAGGTACAGCTACTTCCCTTCAACCATTCGATTCTTGAACCAACCAGCACTAATCACTGCCTCAGTATAGCAACACGAGGACCACGTTGCACTACAGTGGACTTTTTCTTGGTTTAATCGTGTGCTTTCTTGTAAAAAATGGGTATGATTTGTACCCAGTGCTGGTTATCTGCTTCAAAGTGCCTGTGATCCTGCTGCAAGAATGTTTTTCCTTGCACCTGTGCACCTTGCACATCAACTTGTGCATCTGACAATGAATGCAACTTGGACCTGATCCCCCACCAGCACGCTATTGGGATGTGGAAGGAAACCAGATTATGGTGGAGGAAACCACATGTGGTCAGAGACAAAGTCCTGCAAAAAGACCCAAGGTCATAGGATACTTCAGCAATTCGGCCATTCAGTTCATCCAGTCTGCTCCCCATTCAACCCTCACTGAACTCTCTTTCCAACCCTAAGCTTCTGTCTACTCCTCATAACCCTTAACCTCCTTACCAAAGACTTTTCACCCTCTGCCTTAAATACACCCAGTGACTCGTCCTCCACAATTCTCTGTGACAACGCACGCCAAAGATTCACCACACACTCCCTAAAGATATTCTTCATTTTGCTTGTTTATTTAGAGATGCAGAGCCAAACAGGCATTCCAACCCCTCAAACCATGCCGCCCAGCAACCTTCCGATTTAACCTGAGCCTAATCACGGGGCAATCTACAATGGCCAATTAACCTACTAACCGGTACGTCTTTGGACTGTGGGAGGAAACCAGAGCACCCGGAGGAAACCCACACCTTCCACAGGGAGGATGTACATACTCCTTACAGAGGGCAACGAACCTGAACTCCGAACTCCAATGCCCCGAGCTGTAACAGCATCGCGCTAACCACCACCTGTTACCAGAGATGGGCGCCACACTAACTGCTATACCACTTGTGACACTAATCTTTGTTCTAAAGCCAGTGTCTTACAAGTGTAAGGAGGTTCCAGTTGTCACCAAACACTCTTAACAAACTTCTAGTTTGAAAATGACCTGTCTGGTTCCATCAGGGTCTGGTACGGCAATTTAAGAAGCTGTACAGAGTAGTGGGCTCAATCCAATACATCCCTTCCCACCAGGAGGTACTGACTCAAGGCGGCAAAATTCATTATCAAAGGGCCATGCCATCTTCTCACGGCTCCCGTGGGGCAGGAGATACAGAAGCCTGAAGTCCCACACCCCCAGGTTCAGGAACAGCTACTTCCCTTCAGCCATTCGGTTCTCCAACCAACCGGCACAACCCTAATCCCTGCCTCAGTGTAGTAACACTAGGGCCATCTTGGATGCCTGTGTCACAGGAATTCCCCCCACAAAGTTTAAAATAAAATTTATTATCAAAATACATCTATGTCACCTAAGATTCATTTTCATGCGCACATTCATTGTAAATAAAAAAAACACAATAGAATCAGTGAAAAACTGTACATGACAGAAATGACAAACAGCCAACATTCAAAAGACAACAATGTGCAAATAGAAAAACAAAAAATAATAATAAATATTCAATAAACATTGGAAACACGAGTTGTAGAGTCCTTAAAAAGTTGTGGAAATAGTTCAGTGTTAGGGCGAGTGAAGTTCAGAAGCCTGATGGTTGAGGGGTAATAACTGTTCCTGAACCTGGTGGTGTGAGGCCTGAGGCTCCTGAGCCTCCTTCCTGAGGCAGCAGTGAGAAGTGAGCCTGGCCTGGATGGTGGGGGTCCTTGATAATGGATTCCTGGATGCACTAATCGAAACAGTCTCGTTCTGGAACTCCAAACAAGCTGACTTGTAATAAACCATTTTCCGTTGCATTAACAGAGCTCCCATTTCCTGTTTGTTGTTTAGGCTAGGGCTATTTTAATGCTGCTGACTTTCATATCCCGCTCGCTCAGGGTGAGGTCTGCAGTTATGTGATTAGCTTACTGGGTTCTTTGCAGCAAGGCCTCACCACTCTTGCTGCCTGGCCGCTAGTACTGCACCATGTGCTTTGCTCCACTGCCCCACTCAGGGCTGTGCAAGGCCTCCCTTTTGTCTGTCAGGCCCTTGCAGAGACGACAGGATCTTTAAGCGCACCCAGCACTTACTTGCCAGCCACCACAAACTCCGCCTCTCCCCGTCTCAT
The DNA here is from genome assembly GCF_030028105.1 of Mobula birostris. Lineage (NCBI taxonomy): Eukaryota > Metazoa > Chordata > Chondrichthyes > Myliobatiformes > Myliobatidae > Mobula > Mobula birostris. Next base: position 130,687,448 of record NC_092377.1, on the reverse strand, counting down.
TGCTATCCAACCAGTTCTCGCTCTCCCACACCCCACTGACAGTGCTCACCATCTCTGCCTTTGTCTGACCTTCCTTTCCTCATCTCCCTCCCCACCTCTGTATGCTGACTCTCCCTCTTTCCCCCTCTGACTTTCGATTCCTAAACATCTCTTCATATTCCTATGCTCGGTTGTCTCTCTCTGTTCCTCTCTCTCTTTCTCTCCCCATCTCTGTCTTTTTGATTGCCTTTTTCCTCTCTTCATGACTGTGTCTCACTCCATCTTTACTGTCTTCTATCTGGATGCATGTCTCTCACCTCCCCCTCTTTCACAATGCCCATTTCCCCTCTCACACTCTTCTTCCCTTTTCACATCATCTCTCCCTCCTGCACTCTCTCTCCTGCCATCTCCCCCTCTCTCATTCTCACCCTTTATCTTTTTTCTCTTCCCTTTCAACCTCCCACTTTCCTTGCCCCTTCTCTCCCCATTCTCCTCTTATCTCCCCACTCTTTAGACCCCCCCACCCGATCCTCAGCACCCCACCCATTCCTCTCTCCCCTTCCTTCTTTTCCCAATCACATGTCAGGGGCCTCCGATCTCTGTTGTCCAGAGACTGCCAAAGACTGGATGGAGACCTTGTAAACCTCCCCAACGCATCGTACAGGCCTGAGGAATGGGAGAAAAGGTCTGGCAGATTAACCACATAAGGAGTGTGAAGTCCACTGGATCTTCAAAGGATGGGAAGGAATCTCATCAAAACATACAAAATTCCAAAAGGGTCCAAAAGTAGAAAAAGTTGCCCCTCAAGTTTCTATTAAATCTCTTCCCTCTCACCTTAAGACTGCACCTGTAGTTCTTGATTCCCTAACCCTGGGGGAAAAGACTGTGCACATTCACCCTATCTATGCCCCTCATGATTTTATACACTCTATAAGGTCACCTCTTAGTCTTCGATACTCCAATGAATAAAGTCCCAATCTGCTCAACCTCTCTCCATTATGGGCAATATCCCTCCAGTATGGGCAATATCCTTTGAAACTTTGTTTTCTTGGGGAGGGGGATTTTTTTTTAAAGAAGTAGGTCACAGTTTTAGATCATACAGTGGACTCAAATTCTTTGAATCCAAACCTCACCCAGCCTCCCCTCCATGGACTCTCTACACTTCCCACAGCCTCAGGAAAGTAGCCAAAATAATCAAAGACCTCAGACATTCCCTTTTCTCTCCCATCAGGTGGTATAACCAATTTCCCCCGGGATCAATAAAGTATGACTATGACTAAAAGCCTGAAAGCACATTACCACCAGGCTCAAAGACGTCTTCTATCCTACTGTTAGCAGACTCTTGAACCGAACTCTCATACACTAAAAGATGGACTCTTGATCTCCCAACCTACTTCATTGTGGCCCTTGCACTTCTTTGTCTTCCTGCCCTGCACTTTCTCTGTAACTGTTACACTTCATTCTGCGATCTGCTTTCCTTTGGTACTATCTTGACGAATGCTCTGTCTGGATGGCACACAGGCTAAAGCTTTTCACCGTATCCTGGGACAAGTATTCAGTGTGTCACCAAATGCTCTTAAAAATTTTTACAGGTGGTCAGAGGAGAGCATTCTGAATGGCTGCATCACCGCCTGTTGTGGAGGTTCCAATGCACAGATCACAAAAGGATGCAGAAAGTTGTCGACTCAGCCAGCTCCATCAGGGGCAAAACCCTCCCTACTGTTGTGGCAATGCCTCAGGAATAGAGCAAGGACCCTCACCTTCCCAGACACGCCCTCTTCTCATTACGACCATCGGGGAGGAGGTGCAGGAACCGGAACACCCTAATCCAATTATTCAGGAACAGCTTCTTCCCCTCTGCCAGCAGATTTCTGAACAGTGGATGAACTGTCCCAAGCCCGGCTGTGAAAGGAGATGGGTCGGGCACGGGGCTGACAACCCCATCCCATAAAAGTCCAGTGCTACAGCCACACTAGCACTGGACCTCATCTCTGGCTGAGGAAAGAGAAGATGGACTACATCCAGGGACAACTTGAAAGGCTGGCCCAGACAGAGGGCTCTGGCAAGCGGCTGTCGGTGGCCTGGGCCCCAGCAGGGATGATGGGCTTATGCAAGTCCATGGAGCATTACCTCATTATTCCTTTCTTGCACACGATTTAGTTTTAAAATCTACAGTAATTTTATGTCCTTGCACTGTACTGCTGGCGCAAAACACAAACTTTTACTTCTGTGTATGTGATATTAAACCTGCTTCTGGTATGACAATAAACAAATCACAAAATACTCAGCAGGTCAGACAGCATCTGTGGAGAGAGGCACCATCATGCTTTTGGTGTGTGACCCTTCAAGAGGAAGAACCTGAAGTGGTGAGCCCATGGGGATCTTTGTCCCAGGGGCTGTGGGAAGCTGAGATTCTGAGCTCAGTTAGTGAGGAACTGGATGCATTTTTCAGCTTGGATGTTAAGGGGGGAAAAAGCAGGAGTAGACAGAGAGGGGAGCCCACCCCCTCCCCCACACAGATCTCTGCGCCTCCAGGTTATCGTCTCGTTCTGCTCCCTGACATGTAACCTCTCCTCTCCATCCTCATTGACCTCTGCTGTCACCCCTCCCCCACCCTCTGCACCTCAAGTGATCTCCACTTCCTGCTGCCACACACTCTCTCACATCAAAAGTGAGGCCGGAAACCTGCAGCATCTCTGCAGAGCTCGTCTCGACACAGTGCCAGCCTCTGCCTCGCAGACTGATCTGGGGACAGATCCTGGGAGAGGCTCCCCTCAACAACGAGACCTTGCTTCCACCTCTCCCCACTCCCTCCTCTCTCCTTCCCTCTGTGTCTCTTTCCCAGTCTTTGTCCCAGTCTTTATTGTCTAGCCCTTTCTGTATCTCCCTTTTTCTCTCTCTCTCTCTCCCTACCCCCCCTTTCTTTCCCATTCTCTCTCTCCTTCCACTTCTGTCACGCTCTCCCTCCACCTATACCCCTCCTCCCTTCTCTTCTCCATTCCCCTCTCTGCCCCTTTCTTTCCTCATCTCTCTCCCACTCACTCCCTCTCCACCCTCCTCTCCTACTCTCGTCCTTTCCACCTCCTTGCTTTTTCCCTTCCTGTGTCTCTCCCTTCCTTCCCCCCTCACCTCTCACTCTTCTCTCTCCTCTCTCCCTTCTCTCTCCTTCCTGTCTCCCTCACTGCTCCTCCCCATCTCTCATGGATATTGAGATGCACCCCTCTTCACTGAGGGAGCAGGTCACACACACACACCACACATTCACTTTTGAAAATCTATTCACAGGCAAAAATCACACCTACATAGTTACACCTATAGATACACTGGCATAAAGACACATCAAATCATGCAAACATACAGGGAAATGGCCTCAGACATGTACACAAACTTACAGTCACATGCAATCACTCTTGCTCTGATGCACACGCATTACAATAAAATTTGCTCACATTATAAAGTTTGCACACACTATAAAGTTTGAGCGAGCTGGTGCTTTTCTCTTTGGAGCAACAGAGGACGAGAGGTGTCTTGATAGAGGTATAAAAGATGATAAGAGGCATAGATAGAGTGGACAGGCAGCACCTTTCCCAGGGCAGAAACAATTAATACGAGAGGGCATAATTTTAAGGTGATTGGAGGAAAATATAGGGGGGGGGGAGAGAAATGTTTATGTTTCTTTTCGCCACAAAGTGTTGTACATGTCTGGAATAGATTGCCAGGGCAGATAGGGACATTTAAGAGACTCTTGGATAGAAAAATAGAGCATACATAGGACGGAAGTGTTAGAATGATAGTGGAGTAGGTCAAGAGTTTGACAGAAGATCGTGGGCCAAAGGGCCAATGCTGAGCTGTAGGGTTACGTGTAAACACACAGGCAGGGAGACACTGACACATGAAGACACAGAAACACCTTCCAACATGCTCCTAGTGAATTATACTGGACACCAGATCAACATCCAACTAAATGATAGCGTATAGGAACTTAACAACATCAGTAACTTCATACGGTTTGTAAGTGCAGCATTTGACACAGTTTTGCAGTGCATGTAGATACATGTCAGCTTGCTGCCTGCGCAGAGACCGTAGATCAGGGGATGAGTCGCACAGCCACATCAACCCGGAAACCAGTTCTGCTGTAATGGGTACCAAAGCGGAGGCGAGGGAGAGGTAGACATAGACACGTCCCTCGATAGCGGTAGATGTGAGAGAGACCTGTCCCCTGTGAGTGTCTGAGTGGGTGACCTGTATCCCAATGAGGGTCAGTGTGCAAGTCCCAGACCTGTCCCACAGTGAGGGTTATTGTGTCCTGTACCCTTTGAGACCAGCTGTCCCTTTCACCCAGAACATGACGGACTTTCTACCCCATCACCTCCTCGCCGTCCTATACCCCACTTCCTCGACTCCCACAATGTACAGAAACCTCCACTTCTGTTACGAGTCAACTTGGTGAACGAAACCTGCCTCCACAGGCATGAAGAATTCCAGTGAATCCTCACCCTACTGAAGAAAAAATTCCTCCTCAGGTCTGTCCAGAATGACGGCCCCTTATATTCTGAGACCCTTCCAGGGGGAAACACCTTCCCTACATCCAACCTGTTAGTTTTAATTATTGTCACCTGAAGTTCAAACTTGATCATTTTTCCAGAACATCTCCAAAAACAGACTTACTAGAATCTAAAACCTGAATTAGAAGGAACAACTCAGAAAAAGAAAAGTTCAATGGAGAGAGAACAAGTTGCTGCAATCCAGAGTGACACACACAAGATGCTGGAAAAACTCTGAGTCAGGAGGCATCTGAGGAGGAAAATGGACAACAGATATTTCAGGTCAAGACCCTTCATCTGAACTAGTCCTGGAGTTCATATTTACATTCCTAGGTTATAATTTCTAGGGGTACATAACCTCAAGGTTTGGGAGAACAGACTTAGGATGGAGTTGGGAAGGAAGTGCTTTTTCCCTCCATCCATTGACCCCCACAGACACACACCAGGATCGAACCCATATGTCCAGAGATGAAAAGCAGCAGCACTACCCACTGCAATGTTGCCTCTCCTTTTCCACTCACATCCCTCCAACTCTTACCTCTCTCTGCCCCTTACTCTCACCTCCCTCTGCCTCTCATCTCTCTCCCTCACTGTCTCCAGCTCTCCCTCCGTGCCTCAACATCCTTCTCCCGCTCTGCACCGCACCATCTTTCTTTGTCACTCACCAATCTTCTCACCCTCTTCCTCCAACCATTTCTCTCTGTCTCTCACGACTCTAGCTCTCTCTCTCTCTGCCTTTAACCATATGTCTCTTTCTCTCTCTGTCTCCAGCCCTCCCCACCTTCATCTCCTTCCCTCTCTGGAACTCACCTCAGCTCATTGCCTATCGCCCTCTGACCCCCTCCCTCCACCTCTCGCCATCTCTCCCCTCTCTCTCCACCTCTTGACCTCTAGGCCCCCCTCTCTCTCTCCCCCTCTCTCTGCACTTCTCGCCCTCTACCCCCTCCCTCCGCCTCTCGCCCTCCCGCCCCTTCTCTGCCTCTCTTCCTCTCTCTCTCCATCTCTCCCTTCTCTCTACGCCTCTTGCCCTCCACCACCCTCTCTACACCTCTCGTCCTTCAGCCCCATCTCTCCGTCTCGCCCTCCGCCCTTCACTGCCTCTCTCTCTCCGCCTCTCACCATCTGTCTCTCCCCCCTGCCTCTCGCCATCTCTCCCGTTCTCACTTCGCCTCTCGCCCTCTCTCTCCACCTCTCATCATCTTGCTCCCTCTCCCTCGCCTCTCACCCTCCACCTCCTGCCCTCTCGCCACTCTCCCCCTCACTCTCCCTCTCTCATCATCTCTCCAGCTCTCGCCATCTCTCCCCCTCACTCTCCCTCTCTCACCGCCTTGACCCCTCTCTCCGCCTCCCCACTCTGCCTCTTGCCACCACGCCCCCTCTCGCCACCTCACCCTCTCACCCCGCCTCTTACCCTCTCTCTCCGCCTCTCCCCCTTGCTCCGTCTCATCCCTTCTCTGCCTCTCACCACCTCTCCCTCTCTGCCCCTCGCCCTCTCTCTCGCCATCTCTCCCTCGCCCCACCTTTCTCTCTCTCCCCCTCTCTCCCTCCCTCTCCCGCCCCGCCTCTCTCTCTCTCTCCCCACCTCCCCACTCTGTCTCTTGCCACCACGCCCCCTCTCGCCCCCACTCACCTCTCGCCACCTCACCCCACCTCTTGCCCTCTCTCTCTGCCTCTCCCCCTCACTCCACCTCGCCCCTTCTCTGCCTCTCACCACCTCTCCCTCTCGCCCCCTCAGCCTTTCTCTCTCGCCATCACTCCCCATCTCTCCCTCGCCCTGCCTCTCTCCCTCTCCCTCCCTCTCTCCCTCTGCCTCTCCCCATCTCTCCCTCTCTCGTCACCTCTCCCCTCTCTCTCTGCCTCTCACCATCTCTCTCCCCCTCTCTCGCCATCTATCCCGCTCCCTCTCTCCATCTCTCCCCTTTACCTCTCCCCCCTCTACATCTCACTGCATCGTCTCACTTTCTCCCTCAGCCTACACCATCTCTCACTCCCTCCACCCTCACCACCTCTTTCCCTCACTCTTCCTCCGCCCACACCACCTCACTTTCTCCCTCCACCCTCACATTTCCCTCACTCTCTTCCTCTGCCCACACCTCACCCTCTCCCTCCACCCTCACCACCTCTTTCCCTCACTCTCTTCCTCCACCCACACCACCTCACTCTCTCCCTCCACCCTCACCACCTCACTCTCTCCCTCCACCCTCACCACCTCTTTCCCTCACTCTCCCTCCGCCCACACCACCTCACTCTGTCTGCCTTCTCACCACCTTTCATTCTGCTTCCCACCACCTCACAGTCACTCTCCCTCGCCGTCACTTGCTCGCCCTCCACTTTCTTACGCCTATCTCTCCGCCCACCCTCCCTCTTTCTCTCCCCTCTCTGACTTTCCCGACCCACGGCTTCAAACTGCTGGACTGCGGGCTGCGGAACTGCAGATACAGTCGGGTCTAAACATAGGATTCACCTTCCGGCCTCCGGCGCACGTTAAACAATCCCACTGTGGCAGAAAACGGCAAAGACTTCAGGCAGTCGGCGCACACTTCCTGTCACAGAGCGGCTCCCTCTGACAGAAGAGGGGGAGAGAGGGGGAGAGAGGGTGAGAGCACAATTTACTCACACTCCTCCCGCTTGCTTCTTTCTGTCCCTCTGTCCCTCCGTCGCTCGCCCCCCCACCCCACTCGCTCGCACAGGTCCCACGGCCGAGGAAAGAGGAGCTGGAAAACCGCCAGCTTACCTTTGGTCCCGCCGCTCAATCTAGCTGACAGCAAAGTTTGGTGAAGTCTCGGCAGGAAGCAGTCGAGAGCGGCTGCTCAGCCCGACTTCCTCCCCGAGCAGACCGGTCACGTGGCAACCCAGACAGCTGATGGGAGCCGCTCCTCCTCCCCGTCCCCCGATCGCAGTGGCGGGGACGGCGATCGAATCTCCCTCCACACCCTCGGGCCCGTGACGCATTCCCAGAGTGGGGCTCCCTCTACACCAGCCTGGGGTCGCTTATTGCGATGGGTCCTCGTTTGATGGAAAGGGTCCAGGGCAGAAACAAATCTTGGGAACCCTTGCTCGACACTTTCCCATCACACACTCCCGGGGTCAGACAGAGAGTGAAGCTCCCTCCACTCCGTCCCATCGCACGCACTTCCTAGGTCAGACATAAGGTGAAACTCCCTCCACTCCATCCCATCACACACACCCAGGGTCAGACACAGAGTGAAGCTCCCTCCACACCGTCCCATCACACACTCCAGGGGTCAGACACAGAGTGAGGCTCCCTCCACACCATCCCATCACACATACCCAGGGTCAGACACAGAGTGAAGCTCCCTCCACTTTGTCCCATCACACACTCCAGGGGTCAGACACAGAGTGAAACTCCCTCCATTCCGTCCCATCACACACACTTCCTGGGTCAGACATAGAGTGAAACTCCCTCCACACCATCCCATCACACATACCCAGGGTCAAACAGGGAGTGAAGCTCTCTCCACACTGTCCCATCACACACTCCCGGGGTCAGACACAAAGTGAAGCTCCCATCACACATACCCAGGGTCAGACACAGAGTGAATCTCAGGCGATGCTGTCCCATCACACACTCCTGGAGTCAGATACAGAGTGAAACTCCCTCCACACCATCCCATCACACACTCGCGGGGTCAGAGACAAACTGAAACTCCCTCCACACCATCCCATTACACATACCCAGGGTCAGACACAGAGTGAAGCTCCCTCCACTTTGTCCCATCACACACTCCAGGGGTCAGACACAGAGTGAAACTCCCTCCATTCCGTCCCATCACACACACTTCCTGAGTCAGACATAGAGTGAAACTCCCTCCACACCATCCCATCACACATACCCAAGGTCAGACACAGAGTGAATCTCAGGCGATGCTGTCCCATCACACACTCCTGGAGTCAGATACAGAGTGAAACTCCCTCCACACCATCCCATCACACACTCGCGGGGTCAGAGACAAACTGAAACTCCCTCCACACCGTCCCATCACACATACCCAGGGTCAGACACAGGGTGAATCTCAGGCAATGTTGTCCCATCACACACTCCTGACTTTGGACACTTGGGGGAGCTTTCCCCACACCCTCCCATCAGCAAGTGTGTCTTCACACCAGTGGGGAAGTGTACTGTTGGGCACTATGTTGCTGCTGTGTTCCGCTTCAGCAGATCAGAGCTACTGAGGCGCAGAGAGACATCTGCTCCCATCTCCACCCTCTTCACCACCCCCCAACTCCCCAGGCGCAGAAAGCGAGTAAACATCCTGTCAGCCCAGGTGGCGTGGGTTCTCAGCTCTCTCTGCGATACCGTGCTGGGTCAGTTTGTCTGCGTGCCCCTCTCTGCCATGGTCCGTTTCTCAATACCAGAGCTCCTGTTAACAGTGGCCTTCATTTCCGGTGAGTCTGGGAGATGGGAATGGGACGAGAGGTGGAGTGGAGGGGAAATTGAAGATTGCCTGTTCAGACTTGGGTTGGTTTTGTTGGGCGGTTGGGAGGTTTCCTCGTCTTCGAGAATGGCTGATCTGTGACATCTTGGTCCGTCTTCTTCCGAGAAAGGTGGTCTTCAGTAGGCAAGAAAATGATCACAACATCTCCACACCAGGTCCGATAATACTCAGAGGTGATTTAGTCCATGGACCATAAGGTCTTCAAATACAGGAGCAGAATTAGTCCTTATGGCCTATTAAGTCTGCTCTGCCACTCGATCATGGCTGATTTATTATTCCTCTCAACTCTACTCTCCTTTTATCCTGTGGCACCCTAACTAATCAAGAAGTTAGAGAAGATTACATTTGTCACATGTACATCGAAACATACAGTGAAACGTGTCGTTTGCATCAAATCAAACTAGTGAAGGTTGTGCTGGGGGCAGCCAGCCCATAAGTGTTGCCACGTTTCTGGTGCCCACTATTCACTAGCCCGAACCCGAACCAGAATCCTAACCTGTAAGCCTTTGGAATGTGGAAGGAGACCCGCTCAGCTACGAGCAGAAAGTACAGACAGGGGCAGAAATCAAACCCATTCTCACAGTAAAACATAGTGTTAACCATGACACTACCATATGAACCTCCACTTTGAATACACCCAGTGACTTGATCTGTACAGCCACGTGTGGCAACAAATTCCACAGATTCGCCACCCTCTGCCTAAAGAAATTCCTCCTCAGCTCCATGCTGAAGGGCCATCCTTTCATTCTGAGGCTGTGCCCTCTGGAATCTCTCAGTGTTGAGACCCTGGGCAGTCCCTGCTATTGATGCAGCCTGGTCGCTCCTATTTGGATCAGAAGTGGGCAGTGGTCCTAACCACTGGGTGATGTGGCAGGTACTAGATTCGAGAGTGGGGGGGTGGTGGGTCAGAGGTGTGCGGGGAGTCACAAGGTGCTGGTGGTGGGTGAGGGAGGTAGGAAGAGAGCAGGTGAAGAAGAGGAAGAGGGAAGGGGAAGGAAATGGAGGGGGGATGGAGTAGAAGAGGAAAGGTGTGGCGGGCAAGGAGAGGGAGGTGGGAGTGGGTAGGGAGATGGGAAAGAGGGGGAGTGGAAGATTTGAGGAGGAGGAGATGGGAGAGGGAAGGACAAGGGTGCAAAGGGAAGGGAGAGTGAGCTGAGCAGGGAATGGTGGGGTGAGGGGGTAGAGGGGAGATTTGCATGGGGACATGGGGAGGAAAATGGGGAGAGAGAGTGATAGGAGAGTTGAGCAGAAGGTGGTGGGTGAGGGAGGCAGAGAGGAAGGGAGAGGATAGCTGAGAAGAGGCCGGGTGCGGAGGGGAGGAGAAGAAATAGGTGAAAAGGAGGTGAGCATAAGGAACAGAGGGGAGTGAGTGGGAAAGTGGTAGGAAAGGGAACTGGGGAGGAAGGGACAGAGCATGCTGTGAAGAGAGAGAGAGTCGAGGAGTGCGGGGCAGAGAGCAAGAGGCAGAGTTGAGTTCCCAGTATGTTTGAGATGAGAGATTAGTCTCTAGTCTCCCACTCACTCTCACACCCTCAATGGAGGACATGTTCCACATATACACACACAAAGACAAACGCACACACACACACACAGACATGCAAAAACACACGCAAAAGCGCGCACACACACACACAAACACACTCAAGCACACGGAAAGACATACATGCACACACACACACACAAGCACACGCAAAACACAGACAGACACACAAACACAAACGCACACAGACACACAAACACACACACGTACACAATTGCAGACGCGTACACGCACACACTCTCTGAAATTCGCTCAGTACAGCAGGAAGGAGCTGCAGGGGGATTCCTGAACCGGCCGCCAGTGTCATGTTCCAACTACGAATCGATTGTTCCTCTGAACTTTCCTCACCTCCCAAGGGATGGAGCGACCTTCACAACTCCTGAACACACATATCCTGCCGCGGGACACCCGATACAAACAGTTGGCAACAGTGCAAGCACACACACACACACCTATCTCAGTATTGTCCCTCCCTTCTCACCGGCCCTCCCCAGCGCTCCCTCCTCGCCACCCTCTCACACCAGTCTCTGCTCACCACCCTCCCACACCAGTCTCTGCTCACCACCCTCCCACAGCATTCCTTCTAAATGCCCCTCCCACAGCGCTCGCTCCTCACTGTCTCTCCCACAGCGCTCTCTCTTCACCCCTCCCCCCGCCCCGAGGTCTCCCCCTAACTACCCTGGGATTTGGATTCAGTGTGGTGGTGTCTGAGGCTGGACGGGAGCAGGTGACTGTAATGGGGAGGCGGGGGGGGGGGCGGCATCGATCAGAAGCTCCGTCGCCACAACCACAAGCACAGAGCAGGTTTCACATCCTCCTCCTAGAAGAACTGGTCGGCAGCTGCCATGCATTGTGCCCAGACAGTCAGTGGGTAAGTGGATGTTCCTAGACAGCCAGTGGGTAGGTGTGATGTTCCCAGATGGGCAGTGGGATGTGTGATGTTCCCAGACGGCCAGTGGGATGTGTGATGTTCCCAGATGGGCAGTGGGATGTGTGATGTTCCCAGACGGCCAGTGGGATGTGTGATGTTCCCAGATGGGCAGTGGGTACATGGGATGTTCCCAAACGGCCAGTGGGTAGGCAAGATGTTCCCAGACGGCCAGTGGGTATGTGCGATCTTCCCAGACGAGCAGTGGATATGTGGATGTTCCCAGACGAGCAGTGGATATGTGGATGTTCCCAGGCGACCAGTGGATATGTGCAATGTTCCCAGAAGGCCAGTGGGTATGTGCGATATTCCCAGACAGCCAATAGGGATGTGTGATGCGCCGAGTTGGGCAGTGGGATGTGTGATGTTCCCAGATGGGCAGTGGTTACATGCAATGTTCCCAGACAGCCAGTGGGATATACGATGTGCCCAGATGGGCAGTGGGTATGTGGGTGTTCTCAGATGAGCAGTGGGTATGTGCAACATTCCCAGACAGGCAGTGCGTACGTGCGACATTCCCAGACAGGCAGTGGGTACGTGCGATGTTCCCAGACGTGCAGTGGTTATGTGCAATATTCCCAGACAGCCAATAGGGATGTGTGATGCGCCCAGATGGGCAGTGGGATGTGTGATGTTCTCAGACAGGCAGTGGGTATGTGTGATTTTCCCAGATGGGCAGTGGGTATGTGTGATGTTCCCAGACAGGCAGTGGGTATGTGCGATGTGCCCATATGGGCAGTGGGTATGTGTGGCATTCTCAGACGGGCAATGGGTATGTGCAATTTTCCCAGACAGGCAGTGGGTTCGTGCGATGTTCCCAAATGGGCAGTAGGTACGTGCGATGTTCCCAGATGGGCAGTGAGTATGTGCGATGTTCCCAGATGGGGAGTGGGTACATGTAATGTGCCCAGACAGGCAGAGGATATGTGTGATGGTCCCAGATGGGCAGTGGGTACGTATGATGTTCCCAGATGACCAGTGGGTATGTGTGATGTTCCCAGATGGGGAGTGGGATGTGTGATGTTTCCAGACGGGCAGTGGGATGTGTGATGTTCCCAGGCAGCCAGTGGGATGTGTGATGTTCCCAGATGGGGAGTGGGATGTGTGATGTTCCCCGATGGGCAGTGGGTACATGGGATGTTCCCAAACGGCCAGTGGGTAGGCAAGGTGTTCCCAGACGGCCAGTGGGTATGTGCGATCTTCCCAGATGGGCAGTGGATATGTGGATGTTCCCAGGTGACCAGTGGATGTGTACGATGTTCCCAGAAGGCCAATGCGTATGTGGATTTTCCCAGACGGCCAGGGGGATGAGCGATGTGCCCAGATGGGCAGTGGTTACATGCAATGTTCCCAGACAGACAGTGGGATATGTGATGTGCCCAGATGTGCAGTAGGTATGTGGGTGTTCTCAGATGGGCAGTGGGTATGTGCAATGTTCCCAGACAGGTAGTGGGTACGTGCGATGTTCCCAGACATGCAGTGGTTATGTGCGATATTCCCAGACAGCCAATAGGGATGTGTGATCCACCCAGACGGGCAGTGGGATGTGTGATGTTCTCAGATGGGCAGAGGGTATGTGTGATGTTCCCAGACGGGCAGTGGGTACATGCAATGTGCCCAGACAGGCAGAGGGTATGTGCGATGTTCCCACACAGGCAGTGGATATGTACCATGTTCCCAGAAGGCCAATGGGTATGTGGATGTTCCCAGACGGCCAGGGGGATGTGCGATGTGCCCAGATGGGCAGTGGTTACATGCAATGTTCCCAGACAGACAGTGGGATATGTGATGTGCCCAGATGGGCAGTAGGTATGTGGGTGTTCTCAGATGGGCAGTGGGTATGTGCAATGTTCCCAGACAGGCAGTGGGTACGTGCGATGTTCCGAGACATGCAGTGGTTATGTGCGATATTCCCAGACAGCCAATAGGGATGTGTGATCCACCCAGACGGGCAGTGGGATGTGTGATGTTCCCAGACGGGCAGTGGGATGTGTGATGTTCCCAGACGGGCAGTGGGTATGTGCGATGTTCCCAGATGGGCAGTGGGTATGTGTGATGTTCCCAGATGGGCAGTGGTTACATGCAATGTTCCCAGACGGCAAGTGGGATATACGATATGCCCAGATGGGTAGTGGGTATGTGGGTGTTCTCAGACGGGCAGTGGGTATGTGCAATGTTCCCAGACAGGCAGTGGGTACGTGCGATGTTCCCAGATGGGCAATGGGTACATGTGATGTGCCCAGACAAGCAGAGGATATGTGCAATGTTCCCACACAGGCAGTGGGTACGTGTGATGTTCCCAGACGGGCAGTGGGTACATGCGATGTTCCCAGACGACCAGTGGGTATGTGTGATCTTCCCAGATGGGCAGTGGGATGTGTGATGTTCTCAGATGGGCAGAGGGTATGTGTGATGTTCCCAGACAGGCAGAGGGTATGTGCAGTGATCCCAGAGGGGCAATTTGTATGTGTGCTGTTCCCTATGGGTGCTTGTGGTGTGGGAGCAGCTCTCCAACTGACTACTGCCCCACCTCAGTGAGAACGGGACGGGTGGTGAGGATGTAGTGATGTGGGAGTGTTGTCCATAACAAATTAATTGTATGCCGCAAAACAACAAATTTCATGGCATACTGTATTTCAGTGATATTAATTCTGATTCTGATATTGATTCTGAGATTATCCATCTGGAACATCCTCTCTCCTCTCAGATGCTGACTGACCTGTTCAGTAATTTAGCTTCTTCGATATTTACTTTAACTTTAAAACATTAACTATGTTTCTCTTCTCACAGATGCCAACTGACCTGCTGAGTGTACCCCTCACTGTTTTAACCTCGTATATGGCTCTAGGCATGGATAAATTATGTTAATGTGTGATGTAAATTCACAGGAGAATGGAATTAATAGAATAGGAAGAGCCGGGCTGTGAGTCAGAATCAGGCCTATTATCACAAAAGGCACGAAATTTGATGTTTTGCGGTAGCGGTACAGTGCAAAGTCAGAACATAACAATGAATTACAAAACAACAAATGTGCAGAAATAAAGGAACAACGAGGTATTGTTTATGGGTTCATGCTCAGAAATCTGCTGGCGGCGGGGAAGAAGCTCTTCCTGAACCATTGAGTGTGGGTCTTCAGGCTCCTGGAGAGGACATGTCTGAGATGGTTAGGCCATAGAATGTCTGAGAATGCTTAAAGATGTCCTTGAGAGTTGGGTCCATGTTGGAGACCGATATTGGCCAGTACCCTGGTAATGCCAAAGACAAAGTTAATGTTGAGTTCATTGTCAGACATATAAGAACACTTCTGTATCTTACTTGCAGCAAGTGTCTGTGTGTCCCCTTACCCTTACCCTGTGTATGTATAAGACCATAAGATATAGGAGCAGAATTAGGACATTTGACCCATTTGCCATTTCATCATGCATGATCCATTTTTTCCCATCAGCCCCAATGTCCTCCCTCCCCACCCCCACCCCCACATCTCTTCATGCCCAGACCAATCAAGAATCTATCAACCTCTGTCTTAAATATGCATAAAGACTTGGCCTCCACAGCTGCCTGCAGTAACAAATTCCACAGATTCTCACCACCCTGTGGCAAAAGAAATTTGTCCTCATCTCCGCTCTAAAAGGAACCCCCCTCTATTTTGATGCTGTGTCATCTGATTTTAGACATTCCCACCATAGGAAACTCTTCACATCCACTGAAGGCCTTGCACCATAAGATCAGTTTCAATTAGGTCATCACTCATTCTTCTAAGTTCCAGCAAATACAGGCCCAGAGCCGTCAAACGCTTTTCATATATAAGCCTTTCAATCTGGGAATCGTTTTCATGAACCGCCTTTGAACCCTCTCCAGTTTCAGCACATCCATTCTAAGATAAGGAACCCAAAACTGTGCATAATACTCCAAGTGAGGCCTCAATATTACATCCTTGCCTTTATATTCCAGTCCTCTTGAAATTAATGCTACTGTCGCTTTTTCCTTCCTCACTACACACTCAGCCCGCAAATTAATCTCTAGTGAATCCCACAAAAAGACTCCCAAATTCCTTTGTGCTTCAGACCTTTGTATTTTCTCTCCATTTAGAAAATAGTCAAACCCTTCATTTCTTCTACCAAAGTGCATGACTATACATTTCCCAACACTATATTCCATCTGCCATTTCTTTGCCCATTCTCCTGATCTATCTAAGTCCTTCTGTAGCTTCCCCACTTCCTCAAAACTACCTACCCTCCACCTATCATCGTATCATCTGCAAACTTCGCAAAAAAGTGATCAATCCTGTCATCTAAATCATTGACATATAACGTAAAAAGAATCGGTCCCAACACAGGCCTCTGTGGAACACCACTAGTCATTGGCAACTAACCAGAAAAGGCTCCCTTTGTGCCCAGTCTTTGCCTCCTGCCAATCAGCCACTGCTTTATCCATGCTAGAATCTTTAATACCATAGGCTCAAAACTTGTTAAGCAACCTCTTTTGTGGCACATTTCAAAGGCCTTCTGAAAATCCAAGTACACAACACCAACCGATTCTCCTTCGTCTATCCTGCCTGTTATTTTTTCAAAGAATTCCAACAGATTGTTCAGGCAAGATTTTCCCTTGAGGAAGCCATGCTGTCTACGTTATCACGTGCCTCCAAGTACCCTGAGACCTCATCCTTAATAATCGACTCCAACATCTTCCCAGCCACTGAGGTCAGACTAACTGGCCTATAGTTTTCTTTCTTCTGCCTCCATCCCTTCTTGAGGAGTGAAGTGACATTTGCAATTTTCCAATCCTCCAGAACCATTCCAGAATCTAGGGTTTCTTGCAAGATCATTATTAATGCCTCCACAATCTCTTCAGTCACCTCTTTCAGAACCCTGGGGTGTACACCATCTGGTCCAGGTGACTTATCTACCTTCAGACCTTTCAGTTTCCCAAGAACCTTCTCCCTGGTAATGGTAACTTCACACACTTCATGACCCCTGATACCTGGAACTTCCACCATACTGCTAGTATCTTTAATAGTGAAGACTGATGGAAAATACTTATTCAGTACATCTGCCATTTCATTGTCCCCCATTACAATCTCTTCAGCATCATTTTCCAGGAGTCCAATATCCACTCTTGCCTCTCTCACACTTTTTACAGTTGAAGAAGCTTTGGGTATTCTCTTTAATATGATTGGCTAACCTACTTTTGTATTCAATCTTCACTTTCTTAATGACTTTTTTAGTTGTCTTCTGTTGGTATTTAAAAGCTTCCAAATCCCCTAACTTCCCACTAAGTTTTGCTCTATTATATGCCTTCCCTTTGGCTTTTATGTTGGCTTTGACTTCCTTTGTTAGCCACGATTGTCTCATCTTGCCTTTACACTACTTCTTCCTCTTTGGGATGTATGTGTCCTGAGCTTTCTGAATTGCTTCTGGAAATTCTGGCCATTTCTGCTCTGCCGTCATCCCTGCCATTGTTCTTTCCAATTCTGACACTCCTCTGTCATACTTCTATAATTCCCTTTACTCCACTGTAATTCTGATACATCTGACTTTAGCATTTCCTTTTCAAATTTCAGGGTGAATTCGACCATATTATAATCACCTACTCCTCAGGGTTCTTTTACCTTAAGCTCTCTAATCAATTCTGGTCCACTGCACAACACCCAATCCAGAATAGCTGATACCCTAGTGGGCTCAACCAGGAACTGCTCTAAAAAGCCATCTTGTAGGCATTCTAGAAACTCCCCATCTTGGAATACCGTACCAACCTCATTTTCCCAATCGCCCTGCATATTGAAATCCCCTATGGCTATTGTTACATTGCCATTTTGGCATGCATTTTCTATCTCCCGTTTTAATTTGTAGACCACATCCTTACTACTGTTTGGGGTTCTGTATATAACTCCCATCAGGGTCTTTTCACCCTTGCAGTTCCTTTACTCTATCCATGATCCAACACCTTCCGAACATAAGTCACCTCTTCCTAATGATTTAATTTCTTTTTTAACCAACAGAGCCACGCCAACCCTTTAACTTCCTGCCAATCCTTTCAATACAATGTGTATCCTTGGGCATTCGATTCCAAGCTATAATCTTCTTTCAGCCATGATTCAATGATGTCTACGACATCATGCTTGCCAATCTGTAACTGTGCTACAAGTTCATCAACCTTCTTCCATGCACAGTCCACACTCAAATATATCACATTTAGTCCTGTATTCACTTTTTTTTGATTTTGTCCACCTTTTACGTTGCAACTCATCCTGTTGACTGCAATTTTGCCCTATCATCAGCCTTTCCATGTGAGTCTCAATACACATTGCCTCTGTTTGTAAACCAACTACCTCATCATGCACACTATCACTACAGTTCCCATCCCCCTGCCAAATTAGTTTAAACCCACCTGAACAACTCTAGCCAACCTGCCCTTGAGGATATTGGACCCACTTGGGTTCAGGTGTAACCTGTCCCTTTTATACAGGTTATACCTCCATAAATCTGTCCACTGCACCAATTCCTCAGCTACACATTCACCTGCCAAGTCATACTACTCTTACTTTCACCGGCATGTGGCACATCTAGAGATTACTACCCTGGTGGTCCTGTTTCTCAGCTTTCTACCTAATTCCCTAAAATCCCTGCTCACGTTATCTACCTATGTCATTGGTACCAATATCCACCAAGAATTCTGGCTGCTCATCCACACCCTTGAGAATGCAATGGATACAATCTGAGACATCCCTGATTCTGGCACCAGGGAGGCAACATACCATCTAGGTATCTCTGTCAGGCCCATAGAACTTCATTCCTGTTCCTCTGACTAAAGAATCTCTTAACAACACTGCAGTCCTCCTCACCTCTCTACTCTTCAAAGACACACCACCAAACTCAGTGCCAGAGACCCAGTCATGTGGCTCCCCTCAATAAAATCAGAAGTTATTATTGAGGGGAACTGCCACAGGTGTACTCTGCACTGCCTGTTCGTTTCCACTCCTTCTCCAGTCACCCAGTTACCCTGCAACCTATGGGTGACTACCTCCCTGTAGCTCCTATCTATCACCTCCTCATTCTCCCTTATGAGTTGAAGGTCACTGAGCTGTAGCTCCAGTTCCTTAATACATCTCTCAGGATCCGTGGTTTGGTGCACCTGGTGCAGATGTGGTTATCTGGGAGGCAGGTGGTGTCCCAGACTTCTCATATCCCCCACACATAACAAAATACTGCCCCTGGAGCCATCCTCACTATACTATGCACTAATAGACGATAGGTGAACAAATAAGAACAGAGAGAGCAACTAGAAAGTATGCGTGTTGGCGTGGGTATGTTCATGCATGTGTGGATATGTATATGTCTTGGGTTGTGTGTGCGTACACAAGTTGGCACAGAGTTGCATGATCAAACTTATCCTTGCTCTGAATCACAGGGGCTGAGATGAGCATTCCACCGCCCACTGTCCGAGCTGAGTTTGGGGGTACAGCCATCCTGCCTTGTCATCTTGAGCCTAACGGTGCCATCAAATGGGAAAAGAGGGCCTACAACAGTTCCATATGGGATGTTGTCCACTCGGAAGGCCGGCAGCTCATCTTGAAGAACGTGGGTTTGAGCGACCTTGGCATTTACCGCTGTCGCAATTCAAACAATGACACCTCTTGTGAAATCGGGCTGCGAGTCTTCAGTAAGTGTCTCAGTCTGAGACTAGGCTAATCAATGAATTGCTTCGTTATTGTCACACATCCTGCTATACAGTGTAAGATTTCATGTGTATGCCATCCAAAAGTTCATTCCATACATCAGACAATTGAGGCAGTACGGAATGCCAAATATAATGTTACAGTTACAGAGGAAGGTAGACGGTACGGTGCGAGGGCCACGACAAGATTGGGAGGTCAAAGGTCCATCTTACCATACTTGGGAAGCGGTCAAGTCTTAAAATAGAAACTGTCCTTGAGCCTGGTGGTACGTGCTTTCAGGTTCTTTTTTTAT
Source organism: Mobula birostris (assembly GCF_030028105.1). Lineage (NCBI taxonomy): Eukaryota > Metazoa > Chordata > Chondrichthyes > Myliobatiformes > Myliobatidae > Mobula > Mobula birostris. The sequence goes on along the minus strand of NC_092377.1, from coordinate 130,668,033 downwards.
CAGTGGGGGGGGGAGAAGAGAGAATGCCTGGGGTGGGCAAAGTCTTTAATTATGTTGCTTGTTTCCCCGAGGCAGTAGGAAGTGTGGATAGAGTCCATGGAATCTGCTTTCAGTGACGCTGAGCTATGTCCACAGCCTCTGCAGCTTCCATAGCAGTTGCCATGACAAGCCATGATGTCTCCATGTCATAGGATGCTTTCGATGGTGCTCTGTAAATATTGCTGAGGGTTAACGGGACATGCCAAATTTCATTAGCCTCCCAAGAAAGGTGAGGTTCTGGTGCACTTTCTTGACCACAATGTGCTTGGACCAGGACAAGCAATTTATGATTTTTACCCCTAGGAACCTGAAGCTCTCAACCATCTCTAACTCAGCACCTTTAACACAGACAGGGGCATGTGCACCACCCCTCATCCTGAAGTCAATAAAAAGCTTTTGTTCTGCTGACACTGAGGGAAAGGTTATTGTCTTGAGGCCATGTCACTAAGCTTTCAATCTCCTTGCCAATAACTCCCCAACCAAGTACCCGTTGGTATCAAGTTTGAGCCTTTCACTCTGCAGGTATCTCCTTGTTCCTCATGCCAATTTGTGCTATGTCACAACGATCCAGCCTGTCTCCTTCCTCCTGCCCCATTTCCCAAAATTGGCTCTTCATGGACATCAGAACCTCTCCCTTCCAGGATTTTGCGTTTCAATTTTATCAGATCTGGGGTGGGTGGGTGTGTGCGTTTTGCACACTCTCCCTGTGACCATATGGATTTCTCCCAGTGCTCCAGTTTCCTCTCGCATCTAATGAAATTCCCCAACAAAGTTTGCTGGGTTTATCATCTGGCATTAATTCTCTGGAGAGGGTGTGGAGGAGATCTCCCTGCACTTGACCTTGACCGTACCTAGCAGTAAGTCTACCCTGATGTAACTGTACCTGGATTTAACTGTGCCTAGATATAACTGTATCTGACTGTACTTATAGTTTATACTTTATTGTCGTCAAACAATTGATACTAGAATGTACAATCATCACAGCGATATTTGATTCTGCACTTCGTGCTCCCTGGATTACAAATCGATAGTAACTATTAAAAATTTTAATTATAAATCATAAATAGAAAATAGAAAAGGGAAAGTAAGGTAATGCAAAAAAATACTGAGAGGCAGGTCTGGATATTTGGAGGGTACGGCCCAAATCTGGGTCAGGATCCATTCAGCAATCTTATCACAGTTGGAAAGAAGCTGTTCCCAAATCTGGCCGTATGAGTCTTCAAGCTCCTAAGCCTTCTCCCGGAGGGAAGAGGGACGAAAAGTATGTTGGCTGGGTGGGTCATGTCCTTGATTATCCTGGCAGCACTGCTCTGACAGCGTGCGGTGTAAAGTGAGTCCAAGGACGGAAGGTTGGTTTGTGTGATGTGCTGGGCTGTGTTCACGATCTTCTGCAGCTCCTTCCGGTCTTGGACAGGACAACTTCCATACCAGGTTGTGATGCACCCTAGAAGAATGCTTTCTACGGTGCATCTATAAAAATTAGTGAGGGTTTTAGGGGACAGGCCAAATTTCTTTAACTTTCTCAGGAAGTAAAGGCGCTGGTGAGCCTTCTTGACAGTGGACTCTGCTTGGTTGGACCAAGTCAGGTCATTTGTGATATTGACCCCAAGGACCTTAAAGCTTTTGACTGTTCCACGTGCGCACCACCGATGTAAATGGGGTCGTGTGGTCCACTACTCCTTCTGAAGTCAACGACCAATTCCTTCATCTTGCTGACGTTGCCACCAGGTTCTTAATTTCCTCTCTGTACTCAAACTCATCGTTACCCGAGATACGGCCTACAATGGTTGAGTCATTAGCAAACTTATATATTGAGTTCGATGGAAACTTGGCTACAAAATCATGGGTGTACAGTGAGTACAGCAGAGGGTTGAGTACACAGCCTTGTGGGGCATCGGTGCTCAAAGTGATTGTAGAGGAGAGCTTGTTCCCTATTTTTACAGCCTGGGTCCTGTCTGGGAGGAAGTTGAAGATCCAGCTGCAGATTTGAGTGCTAAAGCCCAGGTTCCAGAGCTTAGGAATCAGATTATTTGGAATGATGGTATTAAAGGCAGAGCTGTAGTCAATGAAAAGGAGCTTTACATATGCGTCTTTATTCTCCTGGTGTTCTAAGGAGGAATGTAGGGCCAGAGAGATGGCATCTGCTGTTGACCTGTTGCTCCGGTAGGCGAATTGCAAAGCGTCGAGGTTGACCGGTAGGCTGTGGTTGATGTGTGCCATAACCAATCGCTCGAAGCACTTCATAGCAGTCGATGTCAGAGCCACAGGTCGATAGTCATTCAGGCATGCCACCTTGCTCTTCTTCAGCACCGGGATTATCATTGCCTTCTTAAAACACTTCAAAACCGTCATTCCCTCAGGACTAATGAATAACCTTCGAAACCTGGACCCCTGTAACTCCCTCTGCAATTGAATACTCAACATCCTCATCAGGAGACCACAGTCAGTGCAGATCAGTAATAGCAACTCCTTCCTGCAGACGATCAATATTGGCACACCTCAAGGATGCGTACCTAGCCCACTGTTCTACTCTGTCTACACTCATGGCTGTGTGTCTGGTCATAACTCAAACACCATCTATATATTTGCTGATGATACAGCTGTTGGCAGAATCTCAGATGGTGATGAGAGGTGTGCAGGAGTGAGATAGATCATTTGGTTGAGTGATGTCGTAGCAAAAAAAAACTTGCTCTCATCATCAGCAAGACCAAGTGACTGATTGTGGACTTCGGGACGGGGAAGTTAGGAGAAAACACACCAGCCCTCATTGAGGAGTCAGCAGTGGGAAGGTGAGCAGCTTCAAGTTCCTGGGTGTCAACATCTATCCTGGGCCTGACACAATGATGCAATCACAAGGAAGCACGAGCTCTGCTTCATCAGGAGATTGAGTAGATGCAGTGGGCATGCAAACGTTTGGGCACCCCTGGTCAAAATTTCCGTTACTGTGAATAGCTAAGTGAGTAAAAGATGAACTGATTTCCAAAAGGCATAAAGTTAAAGATAACACATTTCTTTAATCTTTTAAGCAAGATTACTTTTTTATTTCCATCTTCTACAGTTTCAAAATACAGTAACAAAAAAGGAAAAGGGCCTGAAGCGAAAGTTTGGGCACCCTGCATGGCAGTACTTAGTAACACCCCCTTTGGCAAGTAGCACAGCTTGTAAACGCTTTTTATAACCAGCTGAGAGTTTTTCAGTTCTTGTTTGGGGGATTTTCGCCCGTTCTTCCTTGCAAAAGTCTTCTGGTTCTGTGAGATTCTTGGGCCGTCTTGCATGCACTGCTCTTTTGAGGTCTACCCACAGATTCTCGATGGTGTTTAGGTCATGGGATTGTGAGGGCCATGGCAAAACCTTCAGCTCGTGCCTCTTGACGTAGCCCATTGTGGATTTTGAGGTTCTATTCAAAAGGTTCAAAGGAACATCTAACAAGCCTGATGCATTTTGGAAACAAGTTCTATGGACTGATGAAGTTAAGATAGAAATAGGCCGCAATGAACAAAGGTATGTTTGGAGAAAATGGGGTGCAGAATTTCATGAAAAGAACCCCTCTCCAGCTGTTAAGCATGGGGGTGGATCGATCATGCTTTGGGCTTGTGTTGCAGCCAGTGGCACGGGGAACATTTTGCTGGTAGAGGGAAGAATGAATTCAATTAAATACGAGCAAATTCTTGAAGCAAACATCACACCGTCTGTAAAAAAGCCGAAGATGAAGAGAGGATCACTTAAACAACAGAATAATGAACCTAAACATACCTCAAAATCCACAAGACGGCCCAAGAACCTCACAGAACTAGAAGCCTTTTGCAAGGAAGAATGGGTGAAAATCCCCCAAACAAGAATTGAAAGACTCTTAGCTGGTTACGAAAAGCATTTACAAGCTGCGAGACTTGCCAAATGTGTCATCTTTAACTTTATGCCTTTTGGAAATCAGTTCATCTTTTACTCGCTTAGCTATTCACAGTAACAGAAATTTTGACCGGGGTGCCCAAACTTCTGCACACCACTGTATGGTGTGTCACCAAAGGCTCCATCAAACTTCTACAGATGTAGAGTGGGGAGCACTCTGACTGGTTGCGTCATTGTCTGATATGGAGGCTCCAGTGCATAGGAACACACAAAATTACTCTACAAAAATCAATATACAGTGCAAAAAAAATAGGAATAGTGAGGTAGTGTTCATGGGTGCATGGGCTGTTCAAAAATCTGATGAAGTTGTTCATGAATCATTAAGTGTGGATCTTCAGTTCTTCAGACTCCTGTGCCTCCTCCCCAGTGGTAATAATGAGAAGAAGGCATGTCCCGAATGGTGAGGGTCCTTAATATCAGAAGCCAGCTTCTTGAGGTGCCGTCTCCTGAAGATGCCATTGACAGTGGAGAGAGCTGTGCCCATGATAGAGATAGTTGACTCCACAACCCTCAGCAGCCTCTTGTGACCCTGTGCATTGGAGCCTCTGCACTCGGTGTGTATGAGTTTGTGATCTGATTCTGTTTCTGACTCTGACTTCTCATCATCTCCCCCTGCTCTACTCTCCCTGCCCCAGGGCTTCCTTACTCAAGACTCTTCAACCTCAAGGATTCAGAGAAGAATATCATCCTGATGGTGGAGGGGATGCTTCTGCTGTGTTGTGTTATCATCCCTGGGACTATCCTTCTACGAGAGGTGAACGTGGCTTTGGTGGGGGTTGGGAGTGTGGAACGGTGAGGGTCAGGAGAGGTGATGGTTGGTGATGACCCAATCTCCTGTTGCTGCTGCCTCTCCACTGTTGCCTGGAGTGGTAATCAGTCCTTGGAGGATGAGACACAAAGTGAAGCTCCCTTCGCACTATCCCATCACACACTCCCAATGTCAGGCACAGAGTGAAGCCGAGCACCCCTTCCCATCCATTTGGCCACACTGGTGTGTGTGCACAGGTAGATCTGCCCTGGGACAAATGGTCCCCGAGGGGAGGAGTCCCCTGCATCTCCAGTGTTCATGCAGAGAAGATAAAGGTCAGCTCCCTCTCTGAGGCCAGTGTCAGGTGTATTCTGTTCCCAACAATGTCCTTACCTCTGTCCTTTGGGGCGCACACCTCAATAACTTGCATGCTCACCGTGACTTCCATCTCCGAACCAACTCCTTTAGCAAGGATTCCTCACCCATCCTATCGATGACTCCTTCACCCATCTTCAACCATCCTCCTCTTCTCGGAACTTCTCATTCCTTCTCTTTTGTTCACCTGCCAACCACCTCCTGCGCCCCCACCTTCCCATTCTTCCATGGTCCACAGTTCTCTATTATTAAAGTCCTTCTTCTTCAGCCCTTTACCTCTTCCACCAATCTCAGCTTCTTACTTCATCTTCTCCTCTCCCCCACTCACCCACTATCCCCTCTCACCTAGTCTCGCCTGTCACATGCCAGCTTGTACTCCTTCTCCATCCACCATCTTATTCTGAATTCTGCCCCTTCCTTTCCAGTCCTGATGAAAGGGTCTCATTTGGGATCAACAACCATTTATTCCCCTTCATAGATGGAGCCGGACGAACTGAGTTCCTCCAGCATTTTGTGTGTGTTGTTCAAGATTTCTAGCTTTCGTCTCTCAATTATCCAATACTGAGGCAGGACTTGTGTCTGGCGCTGGCAGTGGGTGATATGAGAATGTAGAAAAAGTTTAATTCCATGTTGACCTTGGGATTGGACGGTGTAGATGGAGCTTCACTTTGTGTCTGACCCCGGGAGTGTATGACGGCACAGTGTGGAGGGAGCTTCTCTTTGTCTGACCCTGGGAGCATGAGATAGGACAGTGTACAGGAAGCTTTATTCTGTGTCTGACCTCGGGAGTGTGTGATGGGACAGTGTGGAGGGAGCTTCACTCTGTCTGACCCTGGGAGTGTGTGATGGGATGGTGTAGAGAGAACTTCTCTCTGTGTCTGACTTCAGGAGCTTGTGATTGGATGGTGTAAGTGGGACAGTGTGGAGGGAGCTTCACTGTATGTCTGACCCCAGGGTCATTTTATCTTGCTCGAGCTCTATGCCTTTTTGGTATAACACCTGCTGTTCATTGCATTGATAACCGCACAGTCACTGGAATTATTTTTCAACTGTTCAGCTTGTTCAATCATCAGAAAAGAATTGAGAGATGATTTGATCTGCAATATCTGTGAATATCTTCCCCTGCAGAAGTCTCAGAGGAGTCTACAGGAGAGAATTCAGCGCTATAAGGAGGAAAACGAGAATTTGTATCAGGTACAAAACCCTCCCCACCTGTACCGTCCCCTCTTAGTTGAGGTTTGTGTTTCTCCCATCCTAAATGCAAAAGAGAGACAAAGGCTGGAAATCCAGAGCAACATAACAAAATGCTGGAGGAACTCAGCAGGTCGGGCAGCCTCTATGGAGAGAAGTAAACATTTAACGTTTTGGGCTGAAACCCCTTAGGCCTGAGGAGAATGATCAGTCCTAATGTAGAGTCTTGGCCCAAAACATCAACTTGTTTATTCTCCTCCCGAGATGCTGCCTGACTTTCTGAGTTCCTCCAGCATTTTGTGTTTGTTGTCCCATGTTGTCTCCCTTGTGCTAAGGCCATGCACAGTGGCTGCCATTTCACTCTCAGATCCTGTGGACTGCATGGTGTTGAAGTACAGATCAAACATTAATCCCAAATCCACTTTCATGCTTTTCAGTGATTACAGATTCACAGTACTATATTACTTCAGTGTTTCACAATAAACACTACTTGCAGTTTCAAATTATAATACAATCATCATGATCCAAAATGCATTTGAGCACCTGAGATGCTCTCCATTCCCAGAAATTCCCCGTTGTATCCATGTCCTTCCTCAGGGACACACAGGCATGGGCGTAAAGTGGAACCCTCGATGCACCTGGTGTCTCGGCCCATGTTTGGCCATTTTGGTTGGTCCCAGGAGCTACCTACCAAGAGATCCTCCCCTCCCTCCGAGCGACTTCCCACCTCTTCCTGTCCGCACTGGGTGAGCCAACATCCGAAGCGTGGGGATAAGGCGCGGCCAAATCTCAAGGAGCAGCCCCTGAGGATACTCAAGTAGAGGCTGCAACCTCTCACACTCCATGCATAGGTGATATGCTGTCTCCTCCCGGCTGCAGAAATGGCTGGAAAGTCCCTAAATCAACTTATGACTTGTAATGGTTCGCTATTGTCACGTGAACCAAGATGCAGTGAAAAGCTTGTTCATACTGATCAAAATCATTACACGGTGTATTGGGGTAGAACAATGTAAAACAATAAGAGAATTCAGAGAAAGAAGTAACAGCTACAGAGAAAGGGCAGTGCAGGGAAAATGATAAAGTGCAAGATCATAATGAAGTGGATTGTGAGGTCAAGTCGATCTCATCATACAAGGGAATCGCTCGATAGTCTTATAACAGCAGGATAGAAGCTGTCCTTGTACCTGGCGGTACATGCTTTCAGGCTTTTGTATCTTCTGCCTAGAGATCTTTATTATGTATTGCTCTTTACTGATGCCACAAAACAACAAACTTCATAATGTCTGTCAGTGATGATAAACCTGATTCTGATGGGAGGGGGGAGAAGAGAGGATGTTCAGGATGGGTGGGGTCTTTGATTATGTTGGCTGCTTTACTGAGGCAGTGGGAAATGACAATGGAGGGGAGGCTGGTTTCTGTGATGTGCTGAGCTGTGTGTCCGCAACTCTCTGCAGGTTCTTGTGGTCCCGTGCAGAGCAGTTGGCACACCAAACAATGGTGCATCGAGATTGGGTGCTCTTCGTAGTGCATTGATGCAAATTGGTGAGGGTCTATGGGGACATGCCAAATATCTTTAGTCTTCTGAGGAAGTAGAGGCACTGGAGAGCTTTCTTGGCCATGGCGTCAACATGAACGCACCAGGGCAGACTTTTGGTGTTGTTCACACCGACAACTTGAAACTCTCAACTCTGTCAACCTCAGCATTGTTGATGTAGATAGGAGCATGTACACCCCTCCTCGCCTTCCTGAAGTCAACTGTGTTACATGCTACTGTCCTATGCAACACTTTTTGCCCAGGTCCCCAGTATAAAGGGGAGGATTCCTCATTAGGAGATCTCCACTGGGAAAGTCCCTCACTACTAGATGACAAAACAGATCGGCCATGTCACATCTGGACAGCAGACAAGGGCGAGGTAGTCTGCAGCCCCAAACCACTTCGGACCTCAATGGATTGGTGTCAAGAGCGGGATGCTTCTCTAGAATCTTAGGGCGGCATCACTGTGCAGAGCCATAGTCACAGGGAATAAAATCAGGCCATCTGTGATAACCCCATCTCCTAGCACTTGGTCTGCAGACCAGGCAATTCAAGTCTTTTCAATTTCAAGGCCATTTGCTCCATCATATCCCATGCTAACACCCTACAAGAGCATCCCAATTCTTCCTCCTCCTGAATTCTGCCTTCGCAGTCCTCAGGCTCAAACACTCCCCCACACATGCCCTGGAAAGCACCCCACCACCCTCCCAGCAGCTTTTTAATTGCTTATTAACACATCAGCCGTCCCTGTCTTTGGCTGTGGGATGTGACAGGGGCGACCCTTGTTGTGGCTTAAAATGGATACTGTGAATTCTACCTCTAGTGTGTGGGTGAGAGGTAGAATCAATCAATCAATCTCTCTCTCTCTCTCTCTCTCTTCCCTCCCCCCTCCCTCTCTTCTCCCTCCCCCCCTCTCTCTCCCTCTCCTCCATCTCTCCCTTTCTCCCTCTTTCTCTCTCCCCTGCCCTTCCCTCTGCCTCCCCGCTCCCTCCTCTGCCCTCTCACTTCTCCCGCTCCTCTCTCTCTCTTGCATCTCTCTCTCTCTCTCCTCTCTCTATCTTTCACTCACACTTTCTCTCTCTCATCTCCTCTCTCTCTTCCTCACACACACCTCTTTCTCACACATTTCTCTTTCCCCCTCTTCTCCCCTTCTTTTTCCTCTCCAACTCCACTACTCCCTCTCTCTCATTCTCTCTCTCGCTTCTCCTCCTCCCAATACAGGGCCTGAATCAGGATGACCAGGCAACGTACGAGGACATCACTCGAGGACAGCAGAGCATGTACCAGGACGTGGCCAACTGCCGCCGCAGTATCGTCGATCTGGAGAAGCCCTGAGGCTCGACGAGGAGAGGCGCTCGCTTGCAGTAGGCAACCCCTCACCTCTTGCTAACTGCCCATCATTATTGGCAAGTAGGCAAGGGCACAGGACCCATTCACTCCGCACTGACCTTCATTCACCCACAGGAGGGCATGTAGACTATCTGATCTCAACTGTGTGTGATGGGATGATATAGAGGGTACTTCAGTCTGTGTCTGACTCTGGGAGTGTCTGATGGGGCAATATGGAGGGTGCTTCAATCTGTGCCTGATCCTGGGAGTGTGCAATGAGACAGCGTAGAGGGAGCTTCACCCCAAGTCCAACCTTGCAAATAAGATTGTTAAATCCTTTAGCTTCAGTGTAGATCTGGCCTACAATTTTGCATCAGAATTCAACAATGTTGTTCTGAAAGGTCCAGTGCCTTCAGTCCTTTGGGTTGTTTTCCATTGTGTCTGCACTGGTGAGAGGCCGGGAGGAAAGCTAATTCAACTCCCACATCCTGTCGAGGCAAATTAAGGCATTTTGCACCCTCTGCTGGCTTCCCTTCACTTCGTCCCCTCCAACCACTCCTGCTTCCACTGAGCCAATAAACACTGCTTGATGCTCTGAGATGTTGTTTGAGTGACATTTATTCTCCTCATCCATCACCGTGGTCAGCAATGTCCACTGAAGGTGGTGATCCAGGACGGGTCGTGGAGACAAGGGAAAGGCGGGAGTCCAGTCAACACGCCCCAGACACAAGATTTCTTGGCTGTATTATCAAGGAGGCTGGAGCAAGACATGCTACTGGTCATGTTTACATCTAGGAACCTAAAGCTCTCAACCCTCTCAACCTCAATACTGACGTACCTACTGCCCCCACTGTCCTGAATGTGCCCCTTGGAGGTGTAAGGAGTGAGCGAGGGGGAAGTGGGTTTCCAGTGAACTCCACCCCAGCACATAGCCCATCCTGACCTCGACTGACCACCCAATTCCCCCAAAACTAAAATGTTCATGTTGCTCAGAGTCTAAACTCTTTAACACTGTACCTCCACTCAGCCACCCTCTGCCCAAACCTCCCCTCCCCTATTTCACACTGCTTTTCACACCCACTCTCCAACCTCACAATACCCTTCCTTCTCATTGTCCCCCACTCTCCAGCCACCTCAAATGTCCAAAACTCTAACCCTCTTACCCTTTAGCCTACCTACATCTCCTAACCAATTGCCCCAGATCTACTCAATCACAAATTTGAACCTGCCTCAAACCTCCCACCTTTAAACACCAACATAATGGCACTCCATTCCTTGCTGGACTCAACACCCTGTTCCCCAAACACTCGGAGTCTCCACCACACACCAGTACACCAGCTAGAGTCCTGGTCCTCAAGCACCCAACACCAACTCTCAAACAAGGCCACAGATATCATCTTGTGTCCACCCCTCTCCCCTGCAACTAAGATGATTAAATCCTTTAGCCTTAGATACATTTGACGTATAATTCGACGTCAGGGTTCAACAGTCTTGTCCTGAAGTCTATCAAGCAGAGTGCATCGCTTCTGGGAGGGGCGTGGTGTGGGATCACTTCGCCCAGCACCTTTGCTGTGTTCACTGTACTGCCTGGCAATCTCCTGATGGTCAGCCATTTTAAACCCACTTCCCATTCCTGCACCAAAACGTTCGCCCACAGCCCCCTGTACTGCCACAACAAGGCCAGGTGCAGGTTGGAGAAGGAACACCTCATATTCAGACTGGGTAGCCTCCAACCCGATGACATGAACATCAATTTCTCTTCCTTCCAGTAATCACTCACCTCTGCCCCCCCACCTTACTTCACCAGTCACGATCACCTTTTTCCCCTCCCCTGCTTTCTCCATCTGTCCATCACCCACCTATTCCTCTCTCTCCACTTTCTTCCCTTTATTCCATGGTCTACTGTCCTCCCTCAGCCCTGTCTCCTCTTCCACCCATCACCTCCCGGCTCTTGACATCGTCCCCACTCTCCCCCACCATCCTACCTCTACCTATCACTCCCCTCCCTCATCTGGGTCCACCTCTCACGCACCACTCAGTCCCTCCCCCTCTTTACACCAGTTGCCTCTGCCTCCGTCTTTCCAGTCCTAATGAAGGGTCTTTTCGTTTCCCTCCGCGGATGCTATCTGACTTGCTGAGTTTGTACAGTGCCTTTATGTACGTGGCTATCAAACACTACTCGCTTGGACTCATCATGGTACTCCTCCTCCAAACTCATGGGTCCTCCCAGAGTTCAAACACGTCTGATCCCCTCATCCTGACCACTTCCCAGACATTGACCTTCCTCTTCAATACCAGCCATGAGAGGACGTCTTCGCCTTGGGCTGCGACACACATATGCAGGCAGGCTTGCATACTCAAGCACACATGCACATATGCAGACGAAGCACACATGTGCCCACCAATCCCCAGACATGCATAAGCACACGCACATGCAAGCACATGCACGCGTGCACACACACACACACAGACACTTACACATATGCACAAATGCAAGCACACACACAGTGACTCCAGGGTCCCTCTGCTGATGGTGACGATGTCTGGGTGGGTGGTCTGGGATGGGGAGGGTAGGGCAAAGGACTAGAAAGCTATTGGGTCAATAACCCAGCATTCAAAAAGATTAAAAGAAAAGATTAGCTTCAGCTTTATTTGAAGATGTACATTGAAACTACAGTTGTTTGAGTCAAATCAGCAAGGATTGTGCTGGGAGCAACCTGCAAGTATCATCATGCTCTGGAATCAACACAAAATTCCCACAACATACTAACTCTAACCTGTACATCTCTGGAATGTGACAGGAAACCGGAGTACCCAGAGGCAAGACACACGGTCACAGGGAGAACCTACTGACAGTAGCAGGAATCGAACCCTGATCAGTGATTGCTGGAGACCTAAAGTGATCACATTAACCACTATGCTACCATGCCAGTAGCTCATCGTCAATGTCAAGGTCAAAGTCCAGTTTACTGTCAGATGCACAAGTTCACTAATACACAGGTTCAATGAAATACTTGCAGCAGCATCACAGGCAGTTGGCATCAGATAAACAGCACTTGCAAGAAAAACATAAATTATATAATTTATATATCTATAATTACTATAATATATAAAATTATAAATTAAGTAAACATGAATGATTAACCGTGTTTTACAAGAAAGAACACACTTAGAATAAGAAAAACAAAACAAAAGTTCATTGTAGTGCAAGGTGGTCACAGTGTTACTGTGCTGAGGCAGTGACTGGGGGTGTGCCGGTTGGTTCAGGAACCAAATGGCTGAAGGGAAGTAGCTGTTCCTGATCTAGGTGGTGTGGGACTTCAGGCTTCCATATCTCCTGCCAGCCACAAGCTCTGAGAAGCTGGCATAGCTTGGATGGTGGGGATCTTTGATAATGGCCGTTGTCTTCTGGAGGCAGGTACAAGGGAGGGATGTGCCTGTGATGGACTGGGCTGAGTCCATTGCTTTCTGCAGCTTCTCACTTTGCTATGCATTCGAATCGCCGCACCAGATGGTGATGCAACTCTCAGGACAACTTTAACGGGAACATCTCTAGAAGTTTGTTCGCGTTAATACTCAGCAATTTAAAGCTGGTGACTCTCTCCTCCTCTGAACTCCCAGTGCAGGCTGGCACTCATTCATTCTCCTGAAGCTGACTGTTAGCTCTTCAGTTTTGCAAGCATTGTTAATTTTTTTTTAATTTAGAGTTTTGTCGTGAAACAGGTTCTTCCGGCCTAGCGAGCTGCACTACTGGCAACGCACCTATTCAAACCCTTGTCTAATCATAGGGAAACTTACAACGATCAATTAACCGACTAACCAGTGCACCATTGGACTGTGGGAGGAAACTGGAGCACCCAGAGAAAACGCACGCACGTAAGGGGAGAGCGTACAAACTTCCTTACAGAGGATGCCAGAACTGAACTCTGACCTCTGGCGCCCAGCACAGTAATATCCACTGTGCTACTGTGGCACCCTACAGGGGAAAATTATAAATTAAAAACTTGTTGTGGCTCCATTTAACCAGGTGTCCTTTCTCACTGTGGTAAGCTGACTCTTCACCACCGGTGACTTGTCCAATGTCAGTGCTGTCATCAGTGGATTTGTGTTTTTGTGTGTACAGGGAGTAGGGCAGTGTGCTGACCTCCGATGGATCTGGAGCTGATGTTGTCCAGAAAGCACTTCAGTGGTCAGGAACGTGTCGCAAATTTTGTGATTACAGCAATTTTATTAGATGTTCATTGTAGTACAGGTCCGGTGAGGTTAGTCTGTAAAAAGTAACAAAGGAACTGTAACTTCTGCAAATGAAAGTGGATACAATTAGTAGTAACTCTACCTGGCTCTCTGTGTATACAGATATACTTGACCGTAATGCTATCTGAATGTAACTGTACCTGGATATAACTGTATATGGCTGTGACTGTAGCTGACTGTAACTGTACCTGGCTGTAACTCTCTCAATGTAACTGTACCTGGATATAACTGTACCTGGCTGTGACTGTAGTTGACTGTAACTGTACCTGGACATAATTGTACATGGCTGTGACTGTAGTTGACTGTAACTGTACCTGGCTGTGACTCTATCTGAATGTAACTGTACCTGGATATAACTGTACATGGCTGTGACTGTAGTTGACTGTAACTGTACCTGGATATAACTGTACATGGCTGTGACTGCAGTTGACTGTAACTGTACCTGGCTGTGACTCTATCTAAATGTAACTGTACCTGGATATAACTGTACATGGCCTTGACTGTAGTTGACTGTAACTGTACCTGACTGTGACTCTATCTAAATGTAACTGTACCTGGATCTAATTTACATGGATGTAATTGTGGTTGACTGTCACAGTACCTAGCTGTAGCTGTATGCGGATGTCACCGTACATGCCTAAAACTGTATCTGACTGTAACTGCACCTGACTGTAAATATACCTTACTGTAAATACACCTGGTGGAAACTGTACTTGATTATAACTGTACCTTAAATAAACTCCTCTCAGGTTTCCAGCTGGATACAGTTACCGATTCTAATGGATGTTTCGATGACAAACTCTCCCATCTTTATCAGGGATGATGCCTAGGTATGTCTAGGTAGTACTTATATCCCTGCCATCTGTCCTTCCTGATTGGCTAGTCCTCATCCAATCAGAATTGGCTGTCCCACCTTGTTTACAAGTGAATTTCAGTTCTTACCAAGAGCAAGCCCTCTGCCTGTGTTATTTTTTTTTAATCTAGCTTGATTTTAATGGTTTCCTTCATCAGGCAGTCCCAAAAGCCATTGGCATAGCACAGTAATTTTGTGCCATCAAAATTAATCCTACGGCCAATGTGAACAGTACTGACCCGTAATTGTATCTCACTCTAACTGTACCAGGCTGTAACTAGACACAGATGTAACTTTAACTGGCTCAAACTGTACCTGGATGTAACTGCACCTGACTGTAACTGTAGCTTCACTGTAGCTATACATAGCTGTAACTGTGGACTTGACTGTAACTGTACCTGGCTGTAAATTTACCTGTATTTATGTACCTGGATGTAACTGTATCTCCCTGTATCTGTAGCTGGTTCTACCTGGTCCTGGAAGTAACTGTACCTGGCTGCAACTCTACATGGCAATAAATGTACCTGTACATAATTATTCATATTCAGATGTAACTGTAACTGGCAGTAACTGTACTTCACTGTAACTGTAATTGGCTGTATCTCTAAATAAACTTCACTGTATATTTACATCTGGGTACATAAAGACTGGTATGTTTACGGCCGGGTACAGTCACATCCAGATACAGATACAGTCAGGTACATTTAGAGTCAGTTGTATCTGTACCCATCTGTAAATGTAGCTGTCTCTCACTGTACTTGATAGTAACTTTACCTGGCTGCAACTCTAGCTGATTGTAACTGTACATGTCTGTAATTGTGTATGGATGTAACTTTACATGCCTATAACTGTACCTGTCCGTATCTGTACCTGGATGTCACTGTGCCTGGCTGAACTGTTCCTGACTGTACCTGTACCAGGATGTAACTGTACTTGACTGTAAATATACCAGCTTTTAGCTGTATTTGACTGTAACTCTACTTGTCTGTATCTCTACCTGGGATGTTACTATATCTGACTGTAACTGCTTGTTAATGTACGTGTCTGCCTTTATGGACCCCAATGTAATTATACCTGGCTGTCACTGTGCCTTGTTTATAACTGTCCCTGCGTGTATCTGTACATGGCTGAAACTGTGCCTCCCTGTAAAGGTATCTGGCTGTACCTGTTCCGAGATACAGCTGTGTACCCGGATGTAACTATATCTGACCCTGTTCTACTGGTTCTGAGATGTAACTATATCTGATTATAACTGTACACAGATGTAAGGGTATCTCACTGTCTGTAACTGTACCTCAGTGTAACAGTTCCTCACTGTAAGTATATATGACTATCTATACTTGAATATAACTGCACCTGAGCATGTCTATACACGTCAGTAACTGTACGCAGATGTAGCTGTATTGAACTGCTGCTGCTAAGTTAACAAATTTCATGTCACATGCCGGTGATAATAAACCTGATTCTGATTCTGATTCTGCACTGGATGTAACTACCTGGCTGAAACTACACCCTGATGTAACTGTACTTAACTGTCATGGTACCTGGCTGTAACTGTACCTCACCTTAACTCTAGATGGCTGTAACTGTACAGGACTGAAACTGTACCTGGCTCTAACTGTATCAGACTGTAATAGCACCTCATTTTTCTTGTACCCCAATGTAACTTACCTGGCTGTAACTGTACCTCACCTTAACTCTAGATGGCTGTAACTGTACATGACTGAAACTGTACCTGGCTCTAACTGCATCAGACTGTAACAGCACCTAATATTTCCTGTACCCTGATGTAACTGTACCTGCATGTAACTGTGCCGGACTGTAACTATAACTGACTCTATTATATATATGCATTTGACTATATCTATACCGGAATGTAATGGTTCCCGGCTGTAACTCTACCTGGGTGTATTGTACTTGACTGTAACTGTACCTGGATGTAACTCTACCTGACTTTAACTGTATTTGGTTGTAACTGTACATGGCTGTAAATGTACTTGTCGGTAACTCTACAGTAACTCTCAGAGACAGGATAGATGAACATTTGGAAACCCATGGCCTGATTAGGGAAATCCAGCATGGCTTTATGTGGGGCAGGTTGTGTCTTACCAACTTGTTTGAGTTTTTTGACAAGATGACTAGAGAGTTTGATGAGGGTAGGGCAGTCAATGTTGTCTACATAGATTTTAGTAAGGCGTTTGACAAAGTCTGTCATGGGAGGATAATCCAAAAGATCAGGATGCACGGGATCTGCAGCAAATTGGCTGTTTGGATCCAGATCTGGCTTGTGCATTGAAGATAGAGAGTAGTAGTTGAGGGACTTATTCAAGCTGAAGATCTGTAATTAGGGCAGTTCCACAAGGATCCGTGCTGGGACCTCTGCTGTTTGTATATGAATGACCCAGATGAAGATGTAGATGAGTGGGTTAGTAAATTTGCGGATGATACCAAGATTGGTGGAGTTGTGGGTAGCATAGAAGACTGGCAAAGAATACAGCTTGATGTAAATCAATTGGAGATATGGGCAGAAAAATGCCAGGTAAGCTCAGACAAATGTGAGGTGTTGCACCTCGGTAGGGTGAATGCGAGGAGACAGTACACTGTTAAGGTCATGGTCCTTAACGGTGTTGCTGAGCAGAGAGAACTTGAGATTGAAGTTCATAGCTTCTTGGAAGTGGCTGCACAGATCAATATGGTGATTGAGAAGGCTTATATTAGTTGAAGCATTGCGTTCAAAGTCAGGAGGTTACATTGCAATTTTATAAAACTCTGGTTAGGGTTGGGCCACATCTCGAGTATTGTGTACATTTCGGGGCACCCCACTACAAGAAGGATATTGAAGCTTTAGAGAGGGTGCAGAAGAGGGTTACCAGGATGCTTCCTGGTTTAGGAGGGTATCCTGGTTTACCAGGATGCACCTGGAATTAACTGTACCTGGCTGTAACTGTACCTGACTGTAACTGTACTTGACTGTAACTGTACCCAGATGAAAATGTACTTGACCGTAACTGTACCAAGATGTAACTTACCTAACTGTAATAGTGCCTGGCTGCATCTGTACCCAGATGTAACTCTACCTGGCTGTAATTCTACCTTGCTGTAACCTTACCTGGCTGTTTCTGTACCTGGTTGTAACTATAGGTGTCTGAAACTGTACTTAACTGCAACTGTTCTTTGTTGTAAGTGTATCTGGCTGCATCTGTACCTGAATGTAACTGTACCTGATGGTAACTGAAACTGCCAGTAACTGTACTCGAATGTAACTATATCCAGATTTACCTGTACTTGACTGTGACTGTACCTGGCTGTAACTGTACTTGACTGTAGCTGTACCTGTTTTGATCTGTAGTTGACCTTTTCTGTAGCTGGCTATAACTGAACCTTACAGTAGTTATACCTGACTGTATCAGTTCTTCACTGTAAGTGTGACTGGCTTTAACTATGACTGGCTGTGAATGTACCTCACTGCAATTGTACCTGATTCTAACTATACCTGAATTTAACTGTGTCTGGATATAACTGTACCTGGCAGTAACTGTACTTCATTATACCTGTACCTGTCCTAAAATGTAACTACACTTGGCTGTAACTGTGTCTGTACCCAGATGTAACTGTACTTGACTGTAAATGTACTAGAAAATAACAGTATTCAGATGCTGCTGTAGCTGGATATATCTTTACTTGGCTGTAATTGTACTGGGCTGTAACTGTACTTGGCTGTAACTGTGCAACGCACGCCAAATGCTGGAGGAACTCAGCAGGCCGGGCAGCACCTAGAAGAAGAGGTGCCGAAGGGTTTTGGCCCAAAACATTGACTGTACTCTTTTCCTTAGATGTTGCCTGGCCTGCTGAGTTCCTCCAGCATTTTGTGTGTGTTGCTCAGATTTCCAGTATCTGCAGATTTTCTTTTGTTTGTGATTGACTGGAACAGTACCTGGCTGCATCTGTATGCAGATATCACTATACCTGATCGTATATGTACCTGCAGTAACTGTACTTGGATGTAGCTACACATGATTGTAACTGTACCTGGCTGTAACTGAACCAGGATGTAACTGTACCTGATTGTAATTTTGCCTGGCTATAACTGTAACTATCTGTACCTACAGTATACTCAGATGTAAATTACCTGACTCTAACTCTACCTCACTGTAACTGTACTTACTGTAACTGTGACTGGCTTTAACTGTGAATGCCTGTAAATGTACCTCACTACAAACGTATCTGACTGCAACTATACCCGATGTAGCTTATGTGAATGTATCCGTCCCTGACTATATCGGTATTTGACTCTATCTGCTCTTGGCTGTAACTTTGACTCAAACTATAACTCACTGTAACTGTACCTGGCTGCAAATATACCTGATTTTAACTGTGCCAGATTTAACTGTACCCTGATGTAACTTTGACTGTTTTTTAACCATCTCTGGCTGTAACTGCTATTCTGTGACAGTACCTGGCTGTAACTGTATCTCACTGTGACACTACCTGGCTGAACCTGTACCTGGGCATAACTGTATCTGGCTGTAAAGTGACTAGATTTAGCTGAGAATGTCAGTACTGTAGCTCGCTAGATCTGTAGCATGACTGTAACTGCACCCGGATGTAGTTGTGCCTGACTGTAACTGTATCTCACTCCAACTGTACCTGACTGTAACTGTACCCAGACTTATCTTACACAGATGTAAATGTACCTGGCTGTAGGTATAACTGGATTTAACTGTACCTGGCAGTTAACATATTTGGCTGCAACTGTACCTTGTTGTCACTGTACTTGATCATAACTGCACCTGGTTGTATCTGTACCCTGATGTAATGTCACCTGTCTGTAATGCTACCTCACTGTAACTATACCTGGCTAAATCTGCATCTGGTTGTAACTGTAAGGGACAGTAACTGCACTTAACTGTAGCTGTACTTGGTTGTAACTGTATCTGACTGCATCTGTATGTTGATGTAACTGTACCTGACAGTAAATGAAACCCTACTGTAACTGTACTCAGATGTAGCTATAACTGGATGTATCTGTACCTGACTGTAACTGTATCTGATTGTAATTGTACCTGTCTGTATCTGTATTTGACTGTATCTGTACCTGGCTGTAACTTTAATTGGTTGTAACTCATTTCACTGTAACTGTATCCTGATGTAGCTGTATTTGACTGTCACTGTGTTTTATTGTAACCATACCCTGCTGACACTGTACACAGATGTAACTGTACCTGGCTGTAACTGTACACAGATGTAATATACCTAGCTGTAATTGTGTTACTTGTAGCTACCTGGCTGTAACTGTACCTCACTGTAGCTGTACCTATCTGTATCTGACTGTATTTGTACCTGTCCATAACTGTATCTGGCTGTAAATGTAACTCACTTCAACTGTGAATGGTTGTAAATCTATCTCACTGTAACTCCACATAACTGTATCTATGCATGACTGTAACTGTACCTTGCTGTAACTGTAGCTGGCTGTAACTGTGACTCACTTTAACAGTGAATGGCTGCAACTGTTCCTCACTGCAACTATACTTGACTGTAACTGTACCTGTCTGTATCTGTATTTGACTGTATCTGTACCCGGCGGTAATTGTACTTGACTAAAGCAATGCTCTAACTTAACTGTACCTTCCTGTAGCTGTAACTGGCTGTAACTTTAACTGGTTGTATCTGTACTTGACAGAAACTGTAACTCACTGTAATGTACCTACCTGTACTATAACTGTACCTCACTCTATCTCTGCCTGGTTGTAACTGTGACTGGCTTTAACTGTGATAGGCTGTCAATGTACCTAACTGTAACTGTACCTGATTGTAACTGTACCCAAATTTAACTATGCTCAGATATAGCTGTGTCTGACTTTAACTGTATCTGGATATGACTGTACTTGTCTATAACAGATCTATGGTGTAAATCTACCTCACTGTAACTTTATCTGGCTGTAACTGTGACTGGCTTTAACTGAGCAAGGCTGTAACTCCACCTCACTGTAACTACATGTAACTGTATTTGTTGACTGTAACTGTACCAGGCTGTAATTCTACCTGGATTTTACTGTGACTATCTTTAACTGTCAATGGCTGCAACTGAACCTCCCTGTAACTATACTGACTGTATTTGATCTTATCTGTAACTGTACCTGGCTGTAACTGTGACGGGCTTTAACTGTGAATGGCAGTAACTGTACATCACTATAACTGTACCTGAATGAAACTGTACTGGATGTAACTATACCTAGCTGTAACTGTACTTGACTGTAACTGTACCTGACTGTGTCTGTATGATTGTATCTGTGTACCTGGCTGGAACTTAGCTGGCTGTAACTGTACCCCAATGTAAATGTATCTCTCTGTAACTGTAAATGGCTGTGCCTGTACCTGCCTTTAACTGTACTTGACTGAAAATGTACCTCACTATACCTGTACCTGGATTTAACTGTGACTGGCTTTAACTGTGAATGGCTGTAACTCTAGCTTACTGTAACTAACCCAGCGGTATCTGTTCTTGACTATAATTGTACTTGGCTGTAACTGTACTTGACTGTAACAGTACCTCACTGTGGCTGTACTTGCCTGTAAATATACTTAGTTGTAACAGTGCCTGGGTTTAACTGCACATGTCACTAGCTATACCCGTCTCTAGCTGCACCCGTATGTAAATATACTTGACTATACTGCACCAAGATGTAACTACAATTGACTGTTGCTGGATTTGACTATAACCATACCCAGGTAACACTGTAGTGTCTGTAAAACTGTGACTCACTTTAACTGAGAATAGCTGTAACTCTACTTCACTGAAACTACACGTAACTGTGTCTGTTTTTTTTACAGTAACTGTACTAGGATGTGAATGGTTACAACTGTCCTTCACTATAACTGTACCTGAATGTAACTGTACTTGATTGTAGCTGTAACTCATGGTAGTTGTATATGTCTGTAAATGTATCTGGCTGTAACTGTGATTGGTTTTAAATGTACCTGGCAATAGCTGAAACTGTACCCATATGTAGCTGTACTTGACTGTAACTGCACCAATATGTAACTGTACATCACTGTAACTGTATCTGGATGACACTGAATGTGAATATAACTATGCAGATGTAAATATGCCTAACTGTAACTGTACCTGACTGTAACCATACTTGGATGCAACTGCCCCTCACTGTAACTATATCCATTCCTAGATATAACTACCTGACAATATCTGTACACATCAGTAACTGTAGTTGGATTTAGCTGTACCTGGATGTAACTGTACTTGCAGTCACTGTACTTGACAAACACTGAACTTGAAGTCACTCTACTTGACAGAAACCCTACCTGTCTGTAACTGTACCTGGCTGTAACAATGCCTGGCTTTATCTGTACCTCACTTTAACAGAGAATGCCTGTAAATCTACCTCACTGTAACTGTATCTGCTCTTCATTGTATCTGTACTTGGCTGTAACTGTACCTGGCTATAACAGCGACAGGCTTGAATTGTCAATGGCAGTAACAGTATCTCGCTATAACTGTACATGAATGTAACTGTACCTGGCTGTAAATGTACTTGGCTATAACTGTACCCAACTATAACTGTACTTGGCTGTAATTTACTTGATGGTAACTGTAAACCCCCCCAATGTAACTGTACCTCTCTGTAACTGGCTATAACTACACCTATCTATAACTGTACAAGACTGAAAATGTACCTCACTATAACTGTTCTTGGCTTTAACTGTGAATGGCTTTAACTGTACCTCACTGTAACTACACCCAGCTGTATTTGTTCTAGACTGTAAATTTACCTCTTTGTAACTGTGAATAACTAACCATAACTGTACTTCACTGTGACTGTACCTGCCTGTAAAAACACATGCCTGTAGCTATGACTGGCTTTACCTGTACCTGGCAGTAGCTGTACTTGGCTGAAAATGTTCCAATATGTAACTGTACTTGACTGCAAATATACCCAGATGTAACTAGACTTGACTGTAACTATACTTGTCTGTAATCATACCTGGCTGATAATTTACATGGCTGTAACAGCGCCTAACTGTAACTGTACCTGGCTGAAACTGTACTTGACTATAACTGTACCTGGTTGTAACTGTAAATGAAGTCACTGTACTTCACTGAAACAATACCTGGCTGTAACTGTACCAGTTGAAACTGTACTTGACTATAACTGTATCTGTCTGTAATTGTACCTTGCTGTAATTGTACTTGAATTCACTGTCACTGCCTGAAACTGTCCTAGCTTGAACTGTACCTGACTGTAACTGTGCCTAGCTTTATCTGTACCTGGATGTACATGTACCTGGCTGTGATTGTACTTGACTGCAACTATAACTGCGGGTAACTGTACCTAGATGTAACTGTACTTCACTGTAACTAAATCTGACTCTATCTGTTCCCAGATATAACTGTACCTGACTGTATCTGTACCCTTCAATAACTGTACTTGGATTTGGCTGTACCCGATGTAACTACCTGGTTGAAACTGTACCCTGGTGTACTGTAACTGTACTTGACTGTAACTGTACCTGGATGTAATTGTACTCTAATGTCTTCAAGATCATGACTTAATGACCTTAAGTTCCCTGGCTCCCATCGTCTCATGTTCACCATGGACATCCAGTCCCTATACACCTCCATCACCCATCCGGAGGGCTATAAGGCTCAGCTTCTTTCTAGAAGACCTAACGAGTTCCTTCCTCCAGCACTCTCTTCCATCTAGTGGATCAGGTCCTCACTCTCGATAACTTCTTCTTCAACTCCTCCCAGTTCCTCCAAACCAAAGGTGTAGCCATTGGCACTCAGCTGGTTCCAAGGTATGCCTGCCTTTTTGTTCGCTACTTGGAGCAGCCTATGTTCCAAGTCTCCACTGGCATCGTTCCCCAACTTTTCCTACACCACATCAACAACTGCATTGGGATTGTGTCCTGCACCCATGCAGAGCTTGTCAACTTTGTCAATTTTACCTTTAACTTCCACCCTGCCCTCAAATTTCCCTGGTTCTCCCTCCCCTTCCTTGATCTCTCTGCCTCTATCTCTGAAGACAGTTTATCTACTGATATATTTTACAAACCTAATTGTTCTTACAGCTACCTCTTCCCATCCTGTCGCTTGTAAAAATGCCACTCCCTTCTCTCAGTTCCTCTGTCTTCACCGCATCTGCTCTCAGGATGAGTCTTTTCATTCTAGAACTAATGCGATATCCTCCTTCTTCAAATAAAGGGACTGTATTTCCTCCACCATCAATGCTGCCCTCATGTGCATCTCTTCCACTTTTTGCACGTCTGCCCTCACCACATCCTTTTGCCACCCCACCAGGGATAGAGTTCCGCTTGTCCTCACCTACCACCCCAGAAGTCTCCGCGTCCAGCAGGTAATTCTCCGTAACTTCCACCATCTCAAGTGGGATCCCACCACCAAGCACAACTTTTCCACCTCACCCAGTCCCCACTTTCCGCAGGGATCAGTCCCTACGCGATTCTCTCGTCCAGTCGTCCCTCCCCACTGATCTCCCTCCTGGCACTTATACTTGCAAGCTGAACAAGTGCCACACCTGCCCCTACACCTCCTCTCTCACTACCACTGAGGGCCACAAACAGTCCTTCCAGGTGAGTCTGTTGGGGTCATATACTGTATCTGGCACCCGTTGTGGCCTCCTGTACATCGGTGAGACATGACATAGATTGGGAGACCACTTCACCGAGCACCTACACTCCATCTGCCAGAAAAAGTGGAATCTCCCAGTGATCACCCATTTTAATTCCACTTCCCATTCCCATTCTGACATGTCAGGTCATGGCCTCCACTACTGTCATGGTGAGGCCACATTCAGTTTGGAGGAGCAACGCCTTATATTCCATCTGTGTAGCTCCAACCTGATGGCAGGAACATCGATTTCATAAACTTTTGGTAACTGGCCCCCCTTCACCATTTCGATTCTGTTCCCTCTCTCCCTTTCTCCCCTTACCTGCCCATCACCCCTCCCTGGTGCTCCACCCCTTCCCTTTCTCCCACATGTTCTCCCTTCCCTATCAGATTACCTCTTCTCCAGCCCCTTATCTCTTTCACCTATCAGCTTCCCAGCTCTTTACTTCACACCTCCCCCTTTCCTGGTTTCACCTATCACCTACCACCTTGTACCTCTTCCTCGCCTCCCTCCACCTTCTTGCCCTAACTTCTCATCCCTTTTCCAGCCTGGTGAAGGGTCTTGGCCTGAAAATATCAACTGTGTTCTCTTTTCCTTAGATGCTGTTTGGCCTGCTGAGTTACTTCAGCATTTTGTGTGCGTGCTAGGATTTCCAGAATCTGCAAATTTTCTCTTGTCTGTACACCAATGTAGCTGAACTCGGATGAATCTGTACTTGACAGTAGCTGTACCTGACTATAACTGACCTCGACTGTAATTTTACTTGGATGTAATTGTACCTGGCTGTAACTGTACCCAATGTAACTTATCTGACTGTAACTGTACCTGGTTGCATCTGTACTCAGATTTAACTGTACCTAGCTGTAACTGTTCCCAGATATAACTGTACTTGGCTGTAATTGTAGCCAGATATTACTGTACCTGGCATAAAATGTATTTGGTTTTAACTGTACCCAGATGTAACTGTAGCTGGCTGAAACTATAGCAATATATAACTCTGACTGAAATTGTACCTGGCATAAAATGTACTTCACTGTTATGGTACCTAGTTGTAACTGTACTATAACTGTCCCTGACACTGTCTATTTTTTTTGTATCTGTACCTACCATGAACTGTACATAGATGTATTTGTAACTGGCTGTAATCTAACTAACTGTAACTGTACCTAGCTATAGCTGTACCTGGATGGAACTGTATCTGGATGTAAATGTACCTGGCTGTAATTGTGCACAGCAGTACCTGTACCTCACTGTAACTGTACCTGCCTGTATCTGCACTTGGCTGTAACTGTACCTATCTGTATCTGTACATGATGTATCTTTAACTGGCTGTAACCTAACTCACTGTAACTGTACCTGGTTGAAAATGTACCCAGCTGTAATTGTACCTGATTGTAACTGTGCACAGCTGTACCTGTACCTGACTGTAACTATACTTGCTGTAATTGTACTTTAATGTAACTGTGCTTTGGTTTTAACTGCACTTGACCTTGACTGTACCTAGCAGTAAGTCTACCCTGATGTAACTGTATCTGGATTTAACTGTGCCTAGATATAACTGTATCTGACTGTAACTCTACCAGGATGTAACTGTACCTGACTGTGATGGTGTCTGGTTAGAACTGTCCCTGACTGTAACTGTACTGAGCTGTATATGTACTGTGGTGTAACTTTACTTGGCTGTACCTCGACCTCACAGTAACTGTACTGGGCTGAATTTGTACCTGGCTACATCAGTACCCTGATATAACTGCACCTAACTGTATCTGTACCTTGCTGTAACTGTACTCTGATGTAACTATATGTGGATGTAACTGTGACTGTAACTGTACCTCACCATGCAGTAACTATAACTGACAGTAAAAGTACCCTGACTTAACAGTACCCAAGTACACCTGTACCTGACTGTAACTGTACTTGACTCTAACTGTACCTGGCTCTAACTGTATCTGACTGTGTACTTGACTGTAACAGTACCTGGATATAACTGGAGCTACTGTAGCTGTATATGTACCTGAGTGTAACTTTACCTGGCTTCAACTCAGCCTCACAGTAACTGTACCTGGCTGCAACTGAAGTTGACTATAACTGCAATTGGATTAAATTCAACCTGATTTCAAATTTAATTGTCATTGAAACCATATGTGGATACAACTGAAGGAGACACCATTCCCCTGGGGCCAAGGTGCACAAATGTACATTTGCATTCAGAATAGCGAGAGAAAAAAGAACCTAACTGTACCCGGCTGAAGCTGTACACAGATGTAACTTACCTGTCCGTAACTATACCTGGCTATAACTGTATTGGCTGTATCTATGACTGGAATAGTCTGTGACTGGATGTATTGATACCTCACTGAAACTGTACCTGGCTGTAACTGTACCTGGTTGGAACTGTAATTGACCGTAATAGTACTTGAATGTACCTGTAGCTGGCTGTAAATGTACCTGGCTACATTTATACCTGGATGCAACTGTACCTGACTGTAACTGAATCAAGTGGTGACTGTACTCGGATGTAGTTGTACCTGGAGGTATTTGTACTTCACTGTACCTGTGCCTGGAGGTACTTGGACTTGGCTGTAACTGTACCTGACCGTAAATCTGGCTGGCTTTAACTGTAAGTGGATGTAACTGTACCTCACTGTAACTGTTCTTGAATGTAATTTTTCTCAGGCAGTCACAGTCAAAGTAAATGTACCTGGCTCTATCTGTACCTGGGTGCAGTTGTCGTTGACTGTAACTCTACTTAACTGTTACTGTACATGGCTGTAACTGTGTCTGCCTGCATCTGTAGCTGGATGCAGCTGTACCGGATGGTAACTGTACATGGTGGTTACTGTATTCAGATGTAGTTGTACCCGGAAATATCTGTATTTCACTGAAACTGTAATTGGCTATAACTGTACCTGTGTGTAACTGTAGGTGACTAACCCTGTACCCATACGTACCTCTAACTCACTGTAACTGTACCTTGCTGTAAGTGTTCTTCACTGTAACTATACCTGATTGTAGCTGTACTTGACTGTAACTGTACCTCACTGTGACTATAAATGTCTGCATCTGTCCCTGGCTGTAACTGTACCTCACTGTAACTGTCTGTAATTGTATCTGACTGTAACAGTACTTAACTGTACCTGGATGCATCTGTACCCGGATAAAGCTGTAACTGATTGTATCTGTACCCAGCAGTAACTGTACTCAGATGTAGCTGTACGTGGATGTAACATGAGTTGACCATAACTGTACTCAGCTGCAAATATACATAGCTGTAACTGTTCTTGATTGTAACTGTGCTTGAGTGAACCTGCACCTGACCATAACTGTGCCTGGATATAACTGTACTTGGCTGCAATTGCACCCAGATATTACTGTACCTGGCAGAAACCATACTTTGTTGTAACTGTATCTAACTGTAAATATACCTGACTGTAACTATATTTGCCTCTACCTGTACTTGACTAACTGTAATTCATTGTAATTGTACCTGGCTGTATTGCACCTCATTGTAACTGTAGTTGACTGTAACTCTACTTAACTGTTACTGTACATGGCTGTAACTGTGTAACTGTGCCTGACTGTAATTGTACCTAGCAGAAATCTGTCCCTAGATGTAACTGTACAAGGCTGTAACTGTACCTGATTGTGACTGTACCTAGCTGTATCTGTACCAGGGTGTTACGGTACCTGGATGTACCTGTAGCTGGTTGCATCTGTACCCGGATGTAACTGTACCTGACCATATCTGTACCCAGAATTAACTGTACTCGGATGTTGCTACACACGGATGTAACTGTACCTGACCATAAATATGCCTGGCTGTAACTATATTTGCCCCTACCTGTACTTGACTGTAACTGTACTTGGCTGTAACTGAACTTCACTGTAAATGTACATATATAGGCATCCGTTAGTCTCATGAGACCATGGATTTGCACCTTAGAAGGTTTCCAGGCATGGGCAAGGTTGTACGGAAGACCGGCAATTGCCCATGCTGCAAGTCTCCCCTCTCCACGCCACCAATGTTGTCCAAGGGAAGGGCACTAGGGCCGATACAGCTTGGCACCAGTGTCATCACAGAGCAATGTGTGGTTAAGTGCCTTGCTCAAGGACTCAACACGTTACCTCAGCTGAGGCTCAAACTAGTGACCTTCATATCACTAGATCGGCGCCTTAACCACTTGGCTACGTGCCAAAACAAAATGTACATAGCTGTATCTCTATCAGCTTGTAACTGTACCTGAGTGTAACTGAATCAAGTGGTAGCAGTATTTAGATGTAGCTGTACCTGAAGGTATTTGTACTTGACTGTAGCTCTGCCTAGATGTACTTGAATTTGCCTGCAACTGTACCTGACTGTATCTGTACCTGGTGTATCTGTAGTTGGCTGTAATTCTACTTGTTACTGTACATGGCTGTAACTGTGGCTCCCTCTGTAGCTGGATATAACTGTACCTGCCTATATCTGTACCTGGTTGTAACTGTACATGACTGTAACTGTACTTATCATTATCTCTAACTGGTTGTAAACTGAATCACTGTACCAGTACCTGGCTATAACTGTACATGGATGGAACTGTACCCAGATGTAAATGTACCTCACTGTAATTGTACCTGCTTGTATCTGCTTCCAGTTGTAATAGTACCTGGATTTAACTGTGCCTGGATATAACTGTATCTGGCTGTAACTCTACCAGAATGTAACTAAATTTGCCTGTAACTATACCTGTACCTGACTGTAACAGTATCTTGATGTAACTGTTCCTGACCGTAGCTGTACCCAGCTGTATATGTACCCTGGTATAACCTTACCTG
Organism: Mobula birostris; assembly: GCF_030028105.1. NCBI lineage: Eukaryota > Metazoa > Chordata > Chondrichthyes > Myliobatiformes > Myliobatidae > Mobula > Mobula birostris. The sequence continues at coordinate 130,639,342 of NC_092377.1, read as the reverse complement.
GCTGTACCTCTCCCTCACAGTAACTGTACCTGATTGCTTCTGTACCTGGCTGTAACTGCACTAGGATGTAACTGTATTTGACTGTAACTGTACCTCACTGTATAGTGACTATACCTGACTGTATCTGTACCCAGATTTAACTGTAAATGAACCTGGCAAGACTGAATTTGGATGAAGCTTTATTGAGCTATAGCTGTACTTGACTGTAACTGTACCTAGCTGTATTTGTACTTGGACGTAACTGTACCTCACTGTAAGTGTACCCTGCTGTGTCTGTATCTACTTGTAAATGTAGTTGACTGTAACTCTACTTAACTATAACTGTACATGTCTGTAACTGTTTGGTTGCACCTGTAACTCTGCATGGATGCAGCTGTACCCAGAAGTATCTGTACCAAACTGTAACTGTACCTGGCTAAAATGTAACTGTAGCTGGCTGAAACTGTAGTCGGATGTAACTCTAACTGACTATAACTATACCTGGCTGTGACTATTCTTCACTGTAACTGTACTTGACTGTAACTCTATCTTCCTGTAACTGTAACTGTCTGTAACTGTGACTTGCTTTGACTGTGAATGGCTGTGATCTATCTCATTGTACCTGCATCTAACTGCATCTGTTCTTGACTATAACAGTAGCTGGCTGTAACTGTGCTTAACTGTAACTGTGACCTGCTTTATCTGTGAATGGCTGTAGGAGTATCTCACTGTTACTATAACTAACTGCATCCGTTCTTGACTGTGACTGTGACTGGCTTTAACTGTACCTGGCGGGAACCATACTTGGCTCTAACTGTACTCAGAAGTAACTGTACTTGACTATAGCTTCACACGGCTGAAGCAGTACACAGATGTACATGTCCCTGGCTTTACTGTGCTCAGATGTAACTTATGTGGCTCTAACTGTACCCTAATGTAATCATACCTTGGCTGTAACTGTACTTGACTGTAACTGTGTATCACTGTGATTGTGCCTGACTGTAACTATACCTATCTGTATCTGTACACAGGTGTAACTGTAACTAGCTGTAACCTAACTCAGTGTACCTAGTTGTATCTTTACCTGTCTGGAACTGAATCCAAATGTAAAGGTACCTGGCTGTACCTGTGCATGGAATTTTACTGTTCCTGACTGTAACTATATTTCACTGCAATTGCACTTTAATGTACCTGTTCTTGGTTGTAACTCTACTTGACTGTGCCTGTACCTAGCTGTATATCTAGTGATGTAACTGTACCTGGCTGTAACAGTGCCTTACTGTAACTATACCTGCCTGTATCTATTCCTGTTTGTAACTGTACCTGGCTGTAACTGTACCTGGATTTAACTGTGCCTGGATATGAATGTATCTGGATGTAACTCTACCAGCATGAAACTGTAGCAGCCTGTAACTTTACCTGACTGTACATGTGCTTTGCTGTAACTATACTTGCCTGTACTTGATGGTAAATGTATCTGGCTGTAACAGTACCTGACTGTAACTATACCTAGTTGTATATGTACCCAGGTGTAATTTTACCTGGCTGTAACTATACCCCACTGTAACAGTACTTTGATGTAACTGTACTTGACTGTAACTGTCTGTAACTGTGACTGGCTTTAATTGTGAATGGCTGTAATTTATTGCACTATAACTACATCTAATGGTATGTGTTCTTCACTATAACTGTACCTGGCTGTAACTATGCCTGCTTGTAAATGTGACTAGTTTTATGTGTAGATGGTAGTAACAGTACCTCACTATTGCAATACCTAACAGTATCTATTCTTGACTGTACTTGTGACTGGCTTTAACTACACCCAGCAGTAACCACAATTTGCTGTTGCTGTACTTGGACCTAACTGTACTTGACTGCAACTGTACTTGACAGTGACTCTACATGGCTGAAACTGTACCCCGATATTACTGTATTAGGCCGTAACTGTGCTTTATTGTAACTGTACCTGGCTGTAACTGTGTCTGATTGCAACTGTACTTGAATGTAAGTACACCTAGCTTCATCTGTAACTGGATGTAACTGTGCCTGGTTGTAACCGTACTTCACCATAACTGTATGACTGTAACTGTACTTGAATGTAATGGTAACTGCCTGTAACATTACCTGGTTGCAATAGTACCAGGGTGTTACAGTACCTGTACCAATTGTACCTGACTGTAACTGTACCCAGATGTATCTGTACTTGGTTGTAACTGTACTTGACTCTGGCTTTACCTGATAATGAATATAACTGTACCTCACTGTTACTAGTCCTGAATGTAACTGTACATGGATGTAGCTGTACTTGACTATAACTGTACATCACAGTAACTGTACCTGGCTGTATCTGTACCTTGTAACTGTACCTGATTGTAACAGCATCTGGCTTGACTCTGGCTTTATCTGTTGATGGATGTAACATATCTCACTGAAACTGTACCTGACATAACTTTACTGTTATGTACCTTTATGTAATTATACTTGCCTCCACCTGTACTTGAATGTAACTGTACATGGCTGTAACTGTGACTGGCTGTAACAGTACCTCACTATTACTGTACCTGACTGTATCTGTTCTTGACTGTAACTGTACCAGGTTGTAACTGTATCCAGATGTAACTTTCCTGGCTGTTCCTGTACAACTGTAACTCTACCTAGCATTACCTGTTTCTAGTTGTAACTGTACCTGCCTGTATCGGTACCCAGCAGTAAATGTACTTGGATGTAGCTGTACCTGGATGTAACTGTACCTCATGGTAATTGTACCTCACTGTAACTGTACCTGAACATAATGGTTCCCGGCTATAATTGTACCCAGGTGTAATTTTAGCTGGCAGAAAGTGTTTTTCACTGTAACTGTATGTGATTGTATCTGTGCCTGACTGTAACTTCCTTTAACTGTGAATGGTCATAACTGTACCTGGTTTGAAATGCAATCGACTGTAACTATAACTCATCGTAAAAATGCATAACTAACTGTGAATTTCTTTAACTGTGAATGGCTGTAACTGCACCTCACAGTAATTATACCTGACTGTAACTGTATCTGGTTGTAACTGTGACTGGCTTTAAATATGAATGGTTGTAACTACCTCACATGTAACTATATCTGGCTGTAACTGTACCTCACTGTAACTGTAGCTGCCTGTAATTGTGTCTGCCTTTAACTCTGAATGACTAACTCTACCTCACTGTAAGTATGCCTAAATAAATCTGTTCTTGACTATAACTGTACAAGTGCGGAGTGAGAGACACTGAAGCAGGTCGATAGTTCACAGACTTCAGTTCAGAAAAAGGGAAAATAAAACAATGAACGCTAGGCCAAACTGGGCCGTTAACTAAAACTCTCAAAAGGGAAAGAAAGCCTTCACTGCAGCTGAAAAGAACATTTAAACGTTGAACAAACACCGCTAGTCTTCAGAGTCAGTTGATTTTGAAAGTCCAGTTTCTCAGGGAAGGCCGAATGCAAAACTGCAGCGAAGCGTTGCTATGCTCTGTCCAAGTCTCGACAAGCACTACGACAACAAGAATGGAGTTAAATACTATCACTATTAAATACTTATTACCTGACACATTCAAATTCACAAGTGCAATTGCCATATCTACTGCACTGCTGAATCTGTGGTTGTAACTGTACTTGGCTATAACATACCTCACAGTAATGGTACCTGGCTCTAGCTGTAGCTGGTTGTAATTGTACTTGACTGTAACTGTACCCGGCTGCAATCTGTACCAAGGTATGACGGTACCTGGCTGCATATGGATGAAACTATACTTGACTGTAACTACACCTGACTGTAACTCTGACTGACTTTAACTGTACCTGGCAGTAACTGTACCTCACTTTAATTGTACCTGGATATAACTGCACTCAACTGTGACTGTGCTTCACTGCAAATGTACCTGGCTGTAACTGCACCCAGATGTAACTTATCTGCCTGTAACTGTACCTGGTTGGAATTGTACTTCACTGTAACTGTACTTGATTGTAACTGTACCTGTCTGCATTTGTACCAGGGCATAACTGTACCTTGCTGTAACTGTACCCAGCAGCAACTGTACTCAGAAGTTGACTGTGGCTGTATAAGTACTTGACTGTAACTATGACAGGCTTTAACAGTGAATGGCTAACTGTACCTGACTGTAACTGTAGCTGGCTGTAACTCTGACTGACTTTAACCATACATGACTGTAACTGTACCCATACATAGGTAACTGCACTTCATTATAACTGTACCTCACTCTAACTGTACCTGGGTGTAACTGTAACTGGCTTTAACTATGAATGGACATAACTGTACCCCACTATAACTGTATCTGACTGTAACTATACCTCACTGTAACTGTACCTGACTGCAAATGTACTTCACTGTAGCTGTGATTGACTGTAATTGTGACTAGCTTTGACTGTGACTGACTGTAACAAATGAATCTGAGCACATGGTTTCCTTTTACACTGATTCCATTTGACTCCTCATTCCTACACAACATGTCTGTTTATGAGCTCTTCTACTACCATGATGAGGCCACTCTCAGGTCAGAGAGCAACACCCCCTAATCCATATGGGTATCTTCCAACCTAATGGCATGAACCCCATTTTCTCTAACTTCTGGTGATTTTTCCCTCTGCCTCTTCTCCCCTTTTCATTTCCCCTTCTGGATACCACTCACCCCTTATCTTCTCATCTGGCTGACATCTCCTTGAGTTCCCCTCCTCCTTCCCTTTACTCCATGGTCCGCTGTCCATGATTGAATTCCTTCTTTTACAGCCCTTCAGTCCTTGCACCCATCCCTTCCCAGCTTCTCCCTTCACTCCCCCTGCCCCATTCACCTTCCTCCTCACCTGGTCTCACCTACTACCTGCCGACTTGCATAACGTTCCCTCCCACCATCTTCTTATCATGATTAGTGCCCCCCTCTATCGCAGTGCTGGTGAAGGGTCTCCGGCCAAAATGTTGACTGTTGATTCATTTCCATCGATGCTGAGCTCCACCAGCATTTTGTGTGCGTTGCTCAGAATTTCCTTGCGTTTATGGGCCAGGTTTGCAAACAAGCAGGTGATTGTACAAGCAGTGGTGACCTTGTTAGGTACAGGAGTGCCCCTAATGAAGTGATCGCAGGAGAGGAACCCGCTGAGGCCACCTGCTGCTGTGGCCCAGGGACATCTAGGTTCCACATGTTGTGCATTCAGAGATGCTCTTCGGCGCACCACTGTTGTAGCATGTGGTTATTTGAGCTACTGTCACTTTGAACCAGTCTGACCACTCTCCTCCGACTTCTCTCATTAACAAGGCATTTTCACCCACTGAACGGCCACTCACTGGATTTTTTTTCCCGCACCATTCTCTGTAAACAATAGAGACTGTTATGTGGGAAAATCCCAGGAGGTACAGTATTCAAAGCATCTCATCTGGTGCCACAATCTTCCACAGCCAATGCCATGTAGATCACAGTTCTTTCCCATTCTGATGTTTGGTCTGATCCTCTTGGCCAGGTCTACGTGCTCTTTTGCATTGAGTTGCTGATTTAAGGACCGTTCAGAAATCTGATGGCGGAAGGGAAGAAGCTGTTCCTGAATCGTTGAGTGTGGGTCTTCAGACTCCCATGCCTCCTCCCCGATGGTAGTATTAAGAAGAGGGCATGTCCTGGATGGTGAGGATCTTTAGTGATGAATGCTACCTTCTTAATGCACTGACTGGTGTAGATATCCTCGATGGTGAGGAGGGCTGTGCCCGTGATAGAACTGGCTGAGTTTACAACTCTCTGCAGCCTCTTGTGATCCTCTGAACCGGAGCCTCCATACCAGGCAGTCATAATCCTGTCCACAGTACATCTGGACTCTATTCCAACAGCATGCATCCCTGAGGCGCACCTGTGTCGACGATCAGTGAGGAGGAGGTGTTATCACTGATCCTCGACGATTGAGATTTGCTGATGAGCGTGGTAGAGGTGCTCCCATTTGATGTCTCACTAGTTAAATGGTCAATAATTGATTCAAAGACTGGGGCCAGCACTCTGTTCTGGGTGAACGTGAGGACGCTGAAAGAGTGACATTACGGCTCCCCCTGTTGTTTAAGCATGGTACTACAGTACGATACAGTCCCTTTGATAAACTGGTCATCCAGAAGACTCATTATTTTTGTCATGTATATTGAGATTAAGTGAAAACTGAGAGGTGTTAAAGTTGTAAAATCAGAGTGATACACTGATAAATTAAATTACTAAATCGGTTTATTACTGTACTGAGATACAGTAAAAAAGTTATTTTGCATTATTTCATCACAACAGTACATTGACACTGTACTTTTAAGTACAGTGCAAGTAGACAATAGGCTCAAAGTAAATTTATTATCAAAGTACATATATGTTTTCATATACAATTTGTTTTCTTGAGGGCATACTCATTAAATTTAAGAAACGTGAAAGACCATTGGGGGGGGGGGAACAAACAACCAATGTTGAAAAGACAACAAACTACAAATACAAAAGAAAAAATATAATAAATAAATAAGCAATAAATATCAAGAACATGAGATTAAAAGTTCTTGAAAGTGAGTCCATAGTTTGGGGAACTGCTTAGTAGTGGAGTGAGTGAAGTTCTCCCCTCTGGTTCATGAGGCTGATGGTTGAGGGGTAATATCTGCTCCTGAGCCTGGTGGTGTGGGTCCTGAGGCTCCTGTACCTTCTTCCTGCTGGCAGCAGTGAGAAGAAAGCATGGCCTGGGTGGTGGGGTCCTTGATGCTGGATGCTGTTTCCCTGCGACAGCATTTCATGTGGATGTGATCAGTGGTGGGGAGGGTTTTACCTGGGATAGATTCGCCTGTATCCACTACTTTTTGAAGATTTTCTGTTCAATGGCATTAGTGTTTCCATACCAGGCTGTGAAGAGGTCAATATACTCTCCACTACACATCTATAAAAGTTTGTCAGAGTTTTAGACGACAAGCTGAATCTTCGCAAACTTCAAAGGAAGTAAAGGTGCTGCCATGCTTTCTTCATAATTGCACTTATGTGCTGGGCCCAGGATCTGCTGAAACAGTAACACCTAGGAATTTAAAGTTGCTAACTCTCTCCACCTCTGATCCCCCAATGCAGACTGGCCCATAGAGCTCCAGTTTCTTCATCCTGACGTCAATAATCAGCTCCTTGGTCTTGCTGGCATTGAGTGAGAGGTTATTGTGGCACCACTCATCTAGACTTTTAATCTCCATCTTATGTGTTGATCCGTTCACCACCTTTGATTTTTGAGAGGGTGAAATGGTCCCTTCCCTTCACCTGGTCTCATCAATCACCCTCCAGGTTGTGCTTCTCTGCCACCACACCCATTTGATTATTCTGGCTTCTGCCCACACCCTTTTCAGTCCTGGTGAAGGGTCTCAGCCCAAAACATCAACTGTTCACCTCCCACCACTGATGTGCCCGACCTGCAGAGTTCCTCCAGCATTTGCTGTGTTCTTGCAGTTCTGATTGCACTTCTGATTGAATATAGTTTAGCAGCTCACTACTGCTCTCTGCTGGGTGAATGTGGAACTGCGCCACATCCTGCCGGGAAACCACAAAAACTGCCCAGTGCTGCTCTCTGGTGGGTGTAATGGTATAGGAAACCTGGCTTATTATGGTCATACATAACCGAGATACAGCGAAAGGTTTGTCTTCTATACCGTTCATTCAGATCAATTCATTGCACAGTGTATTGAGGTAGTACAAAGGTAAATAATAACAGAATGAAGAATAAAAGCAACAATTCTATCTCCTTTCCCGTAGCATTGTGCTGTATGTTTTCTGTGTTCTATATACAAAATGCTGGAGAAACTCAGCAGGTCAAGCAGCATCTATGGAAATGCATAAATAGTCAATGTTTCAGTTTGAAGCAACACACATCAAAGTTGCTGGTGAATGCAGCAGGCCAGGCAGCATCTCCAGGAAGAGGTGCAGTCGACGTTTCGGGCCAAGACCCTTCGTCAGGACTAATTGAAGGAAGAGTGAGTAAGGGATTTGAAAGTGGGAGGGGGAGGCGGAGATCCAAAATGATAGGAGAAGACGGGAGGGGGAGGGATGGAGCCAAGAGCTGGACAGGTGATTGGCAAAAGGGGATATGAGAGGATCATGGGACAGGAGGCCTCGGGAGAAAGAAAAGGGGGAGGGAGGAAGCCCAAAGGATGAGCAAGGAGTATAGTGAGAGGGACAGAGGGAGAAAAAGGAGAGAGAGAAAAAGAATGTGTGTATGTAAATAAAAATGGATGGGGTACGAGGGGGAGGTGGGGCATTAGCGGAAGTTTGAGAAGTCAATGTTCATGCTATCAGGTTGGAGGCTACTCAGACAGAATATAATTTCCTTGTGTTTATGTTTCATTTTGAGACCTTTCTTCAGGACTGGAAATGAAAGGAGGGAAGAAAGTTGGGAGAGGGGAATGACTACAAACTGGCAGGTGATAAGTGAGACCAGGAGGATGGGGGAGAGGAGTAAAGTAAGAAGCTGGAAGGTGATTGGTGAACGTGGTAAATGGCTGAAGAAGAAGAAATCTGATAGGAGAGGGGAGTGAGCCATGGGAAAATGGAAAGGGAGGAGTGGCTCCAGGCAGAGGAGATAGACAGCGTTGTGTATTTAATATATCATTATTATTAGAGTAATATTGTAAATACATTGTTTGATTAAGCATTCTCTGTTGTTTACATCATGCATTGCAGACTACCTGTAAAAGTATGTAAATTGCACACGTCATCATGCCACTGACATATATGCACCTCACTTGAAGTAAACATGAAGGTAAACTCGTAATTCAGACGCTCCATCTTTTCTTTTAAATTAGTTTTATGTTTTGGAGTTACAAAACAGCAGACGGGTGAGAAGAAGAGAAGAGGTGGGGGGGCAGAGTGGGGAATTGAAGAAGAAGGAAAAGGGAGAGAGAAAATTACTGGAAGTTAGAGAAATTGACCTTCATGCCATCAGGTTGGAGGCTACCCAGATAGAAAATGAGGTGTTACTCCTGCAACTTGAGAGTGGCCTCATCCTGGCAGCTGAGGAGGCCATGGACCACCATGCCAGAATGCAAATGGGGATTGGAGTTAAAAGAGTATTGAAAAAAAAACAAATTAAAAATAATACATGTTCAAGTTCAGACTTCAAAGGAAATTTATTATAGAAGTCACCATATAGTACCCAGAGATTCATTTCCGAGTAGGCTGACAGCAGAACAAAGAAATACAATAGAATCAATGAAAAACTACACACAAACAAAGACTAACAAACAACGAATGTGCAAAGATGACAAACTGTGCGAATACAATAACTAATGCTGAGAAAGTGAGCTGTAGAGCCCTTGAATGTGAGTCCAGAGGTTGTGGAATCAGTTTAGTGTAGAGCTGAGTGAAGTTATCCAGCCTGGTTCAGGATCCTGGTGGTTGAAGGGCAATAGTTGTTCCTGAACCCGGTGGTGAGGGACCTAAGCCTCCTATAACTCCTTTCCGATGGCTGAAATGAGAAGGGATGATGGTCTGCATGATGGGAATCCTTGATGGTGGATGGTGTCTTCTTGCGGCAGTTAATACTCCCGAGTTAACCAGTTCGTTCAGAATGGTCTTCAAGGGAAGTTCAAACTGTGACTGGTGTCCTTCACACTGAGCATGTGTTCAGGGCATGAGTATTCAAAGCGAAGTATCCCGACTACTTCAGAAACGAGCTCCAACGTTTATGGGCACATTTCCACTGGTTTAACTGTAATGGGCCCCTTTAACTATTTATTTCGTTTACTGTAACTGTTTGTTAAAGTTGAAAATTTGATAAATATATTTCCCTGGTAATGTACGATCTGTTATATTTCTGGCGAATGATAACTTTGTACGGGGCAGTACTTGTACAGCATTCACGACAATTCATGTTCCTCCCCAAAACTCTCCAACTTTCCTGTTTGTTTGATACCGACCTAAACATGTGTTGCTCATGAAAGGTGGCGTTCCCACCATTGAATCACATGGCTGTTCGCAGAGTTAACCGACGAGACAAGCTTGTATACAAGCCCTGGTGAGAATGTTAGATTTGTGGGGTTCTCATCCATTAATTGGATGCTGTGTGAATGCTGTATAAGGATTGATTATTTGTGTGTTAAAGCCAGAGTTTAAACTAGAGATTGTGGGAAGTGAGGTGCATCGTAATTAAGGTATTCAATTTACAAATCCATTGGGGTCCTGAAGTCACAACATCCATTCGAATACTGTGTTATTAATAATGGTTTAGTAACTTCCAAAGCCATGAGAATATGACTATTTTTGGTGGGCGGAGAAGGTAATGTCCTGGTTGAGATTTCTACTGCTCTGCTGTGAGGTACTTTTATTTTAACGGTTTTCTGCAAAAGCAGTGTATCATGCTCGTAAGAGCGTTTTGGCTTCAGCTAAAGACAAGGAGCCATGTTGTCCAACTTAGGAACGTTGTGTCAGCCAGTCTGGGTTGTAACTTTCTGCCCAGTAAGATGGCATGGTCCATTTGAGAGGCCTGGTGGGATCAGTTCACTGAAGGACAGTGGTCTGGTTTGGGGTTGTTTGTGAGGAGATGCAGAGAAGAGCACGAGGGAAGGTGCTCAGAGGATCACACCCGAAGTGGAGACCCCTTTGTAAGAAGTGCTTTAGACATAGAACATAGAAAACATAGTAATCTGCAGCACAATACAAGCCCTTCAGCCCACAATGCTGTGCTGACCATGTAAACTGCTCTAGAAACTGCCTAGAATTTCCCTACCACATAGCCCTCCATTTTTCTAAGCTCCATGTACCCATCTAAGAGTCTCTTAAAAGGCCCTATTGTATCCGCCACCACCACCTTCGCTGACAGTGCACTCAACTCACCCACCATTCTCTGTGTGAAAAACTTACCTCTAACATTCCCCTTGTACCTACTTCCAAGCACCTTAAAACTATGCTCCCTCGTGTTAGCCACTTCAGCCCTGGGAAAAAGCCTCTGGCTATCCACACGATCAATGCCTCTCATCATCTTATACACCTCTATCAGGCCACCTCTCATCCTCCATCACTCCAAGGAGAAAAGGCCAAGTTCACTCAACCTATTCTCATAAGGCATGCTCCCCAATCCAGGCAACATCCTTGTAAGTCTCCTGTGCACTCTCTCTATAGTATCCACATCCTTCCTGTAGTAAGGTGACCAGAGCTGAACACAGCACTCCAAATGGGGTTTAACTAAGGTCTTATACAGCTGTAACATTACTTCACAGCTCTTGAACTCAAACCCATGGTTGATGAAGGCCATCACACAATAGGCCTTATGAACAACACTGTCAACCTGTGCAGCAGCTTTGAGCACCCCAAGATCTCTCAGATCCTCCACCCTGACAAGAGTCTTACTATTGATATTATATTCTGTCTTCAAATTTGACCTACAAAAATGAACCACTTTCAACTTATCTGGATTGAACTCCATCTGCCACTTCTCAGCCCAGTTCTGTATCCTATTGATATCCCGCTGTAACCTCTGACAACCCTCCAGACTATCCACAACATCCCCAACTTTTGTATCATCAACAAACTTACTAACCTACCCTTCTACTTCTTCATCCAGGACATTTATGAAAATCACAAAGAAGAAGGGGTCCCAGAACAGATCCCTGCAGAACACCACTGGTCACCAACCTCCATGCAGAATACAAACCATCTACAACCACCCTTTGCCTTCTGTGGGCAAGCCAATTCTGGATCCACAAAGCAAGGTCTCCTTGTATCCCATGTCTCATTACTTTCTGAATGGGCTTCGCATGGGGAACGTTATCAAATGCCTTGCTGAAATCTATATACACTACACCCACTGCTCTACCTTCATCAATGTGTTTTGTTACTGTATGTCCTCAGAAGAATTCAATCAGGTTTGTGAGGCATGATCTGCCCTTGACAAAGCCATGCTGACTACCTTAATCAGATTATGTCTCTCCAAATGCTCATAAGTCCTGCCTCTCAGGATCTTTTCCAACAACTTGCCCATTACTGATTGTGCAGATGAATGGTTCAAAGGAGGAAGTGCAAATACTTCTGAGTTAACCAGTTCAAGGGAAGTTCAAACCATAGTTAGTGTCCTTCATGCAGAATATGAGTTCAGCACGTGAGTAATCAAAGCTTCAGATCTTCAGAAACAAACTCCAATGTTTATGTGTTCATTTGGACTGGTTTAACTGTAATGGGCCCATTTTTTAGTTTTTCTTTTCTTTTTCAGTTAACTGTTTGTTGAAGTTGAAATATTGGTAACTATACTTCCTTTGTAATTTTATGCCAGTGAACAATCTGTTATTTTTCTGGCAAATGATAACTTGCACAGCATTCACTACAATTCCACAACCTTCCCCAGAACATTACAACTTTCCTGTTCGGTTGAACTCCAAATCATTCCGACCCTCGACGTGTTTTGCTTGTGGAAGGTCATCGTCTCACTGCTGAATCATGTGGCTGTTCGCAGAGTTAACCAATGAGTGAAGTTTGTATTTGAGCCCCAGTGAGAGGGTTACACTAACAAAATACAACACTAACATCAATCCCCAAACCCTCTCCACCCACACAAACAAATACAATGAGGAAGAATGGGCAAAAACACAGAATTTAAAACTCTTAAGACCGAAAATGTCCGTAGTCCACATCCATTAATGCAGAAGCTCGGTAACATCCTCTGACATTATCGAAAGAGGAAGACATTACTCCCACACAGAGGCCTACCCCCTGGGCACAGGGAATGATAGGCCGCCACGGTCTCCTTCTCCGGCAGCACAGGGATCCCATCGGCAATCAAAAGCCAGGCAGTGGGCACTGAACACTCACCTCAGTGTTTCAATCTTCCTCAGTGTTTTAATGGGCACTTAATGGATGGTTTAATTGATGAAATGGAGCCGAACCTTGGCCTCTGCCACGTCTCAATGCTCCTTCATGTCGAGGCCACTCGTGCTCTCTTCCCAGAGATGGCAAAGTGCTGGATCTCTCAGTCAATCTCCAAACTGTAAGCTGCAGGCTCTAACAGCTCTTATACGTTCAGAAACACGAAAAGCAGGCACAAAATAAGCAGTTTTGTGCACTATCTGGAAGACGTTGTCTGAGGAATCACTGTATGCAGGCGCCACCTCCACCAGATACTAAGCCGGATAGTGTACTTTCTATGGTGCATTGATAAAAATCGGTGGGGGTCGACAGGGGCATGAAAGCTTCTTTCATCTCATGGGGAAGTAGAGACCCTGATGAGCTTTCTAGGCTGTGACATCAGGACCCAGAGTGATATTCACAGCTCAAAACTTGAAGCTCTCAAACCTCTCCTTCATCCATACATCTTCACTCTCTCCCTTCTTCTTGCCTCTTTTTCACTCCACCTCTCGTTCTTTTCCTCATTCATCTGCCTGGCCCTTACTTCCCTCTCCCTTCCGTCATTGCATCTCTCTGTTACCTTCTCTCCCACTCTCATCTCTCTCACTCTCACCATCTCAGCTTCCTTTGCATCCATTCCTCCTCTAACTCCTTCTCTGACTTCACCCCTCCATAATGCCATCACCTCCATCTCCTCCCTGTCAGCATCTCTCTCCTCTAATAACCTCTCACTCACTCCCCTTCACCCATCACTATCACCATCTCGACCCGTTTGACGCACATTGATGCTCCCTATTCATAACTAAACTTATATCTTCCAACCTAGCACCTTTCTCACCCCCCCACCCTCTCCCCTCGCCCCCCAGAGGAAGAGAGCATCCATCACTGCAGACCCTCTCCATCCGGAAAATGCCCTTTTCTCTTTATTACCATTGGTGGGGGGGGGGAGGAGTACAAGAAGACCCATTCTCAATGATTCTTCCCCTCTGCCATTAGATTTCCGAACAGTCCATGAACCCACAAACACTTCCTCACTATTCCTCTTTGGCACTTTTTATCATTGTAACTTACAATAATTTTATATCTCTGGCACTGTACTGTTGCCTCAAAAATCAAATTTCTCTACGTGTGAGTGATAATAAACCTGATTTTAATTCCTCTCTCTCCCTCCCTCCCCTTCTCTCTTCACCTCCTTTCTCCCTCTCTCCCCAGTTCCCTCTCCCTACCCTCCCCCCGCATTGACATGCACTTTCCCAAATAACGATACCACAAAATCAGTCTACATCATTTAATTCTGTTTTGATTGGAAAATTAATCACGTACACTGCCAAACCAGTTCTGCGGTCCAGAATGTTCATGAGTTTGTTTGTACAGTTATATAAAACCATGCTGCCTGGCTGGCAAAGGGTTAATCAGCAGACTCCTTGGAGCCTGGGTGGGGTTGTGTTAGGTGCCTGTGAAGCTGCGTTCCCATTGAGATGGGGCCACGCCACCGGCTTGGGGGTCTCATGCAGAACCCAGAGAAGTTAACCGATGTCTGTCTCTGGGGTTTAAATTAGTGTCACTAAGGTAAAGAGTAGGAGATGGCGTTAACTTTCACCTATGGCTTGGGGTCAACTGGATGAGGGTGCGGACTTTATTACATCCCCAATGGAACGATTTACACACTTACACACACACACACACTTATATGTGCATAAACACACACATTTCCTCACTAACACTCACAACCTCTCTTACACACATACTTCCATACACACTCAATGATACACCATTCTCACACTCACACTCGTGCATCCCCTCACACAAACACACATACGTAAATCTCTCTCTCTCCCTTTCTCACTTATACTCCTCTCACACACAAAATGTCTCTCTCACTCACACTCATGCATAAGCTCACCCTCTCTCTGATGAGCACTCACAAGTCCTCTCTGACATTCACAAGCTCTTGTGCACAAATTCTCTCTTCCACATACACACACACTCTCTCTCACTTGCACACACATACACATGACTAACCACAGACATTGACACTCTCTCATTCACACACACTCGCCCTCTCACACACAGACCATAATGGACAAACACACACACACACACACATGCACACAGAACAGCACGTTGGAAATGTTCGAGGAGTTCTGCCGTCTGTGTGAAATGCTGGCATAGTACAGCTGGCACAGGGAGAGGAGGCACCCTGTACCAGAACAGTGGGACCGTGCTGATGAGAGAACGCAGGCAAGGCAGCAATTGTAATCACCACAATCAGACTGTGCCTGTAACCATCACAGTCAGACTGTGCTTGTAGCTAAGCAGACAGCAATACTGTGCCTATAATCAACACAGCAAGAGTGTGCTTGTGTAAAAGACAGTGCTACTACAGTGAGACTGTGCCTGTAACAAAGATAGCAAAACCACATCAGTAACAAAACAGTGACACTGCCTGTAATGACCAGAACAGCAGCAAATGGCAGTGAGCTTATACCAAGCGTGGTGAGCTTCCACTAAGACACACTTAGAACCATGGAGCAAGGCTGGTCACCATACCCAGGAACAGTGAAGGTCTTCCTGTAACCAGGACACCAAGATGGCGCCTGTCACCAGAACGGTATGCCTGTACCCGGAAACAGCGGAACCCTTCCCTTTACAAGGGCAACACAGGAGAGTGAACGCACGCAGTCTCACCAGGCTGGCAGGACCAGACTGTGCCTGACCCGGTACAGCGAAACTGCACCCACAACTGGTGCTGCGAGGATTTCTGCTGTTACTGAGGCAGCTCGCAGTTACCATCAGAAAGAGAGTACAGAGGCCTGAAGCCCCACCCCTCTGTGTTCAGGAACAGCTACTTCCCTTCTTGGTTCGTCAACCAACCGGCACAACCCTCAGTACAGCAACACTGGGACCACTTTGCACTACAATGGACTTTGTTTCATTTGGTTCTAACTGTGATTTTCATGTTTAAATTTAGTATAAATGATCACTAATGTGTTTTTTGTGAATGTGTATCTGATGCTGTGTGCCTGGTTTTCATTCTTACACATGTACTGTGCGCCTGACAATAAACTTGACTTTGTTACTTCCTACTACAATGAAAACCTGACCTTTGCTCTACTTTGCACTGAATTGAGTTATTTATTTAGAGATCCAGAACAAACACTGTCCAGCAATCCGCCTATTTAACCCTAGTTACATTGACCAATTAACCTAGTAACCGGTGCATCTTTGGAACGTGGAGGAAAACTGGGCAACTGAAGGAAACCTATGCCCTCATAGGAAGATCGTACAGATAGCAGCAGAATTGAACTCTGAACTCTGATGCCCAGCGTTGTGATCATGTGGTGCAAACTACTACACTGCAGTGGTGCCCCTCTACCTGTCCCCTCACCTTACATTCGAACGTCTCAAGTTTAGGGGTTTTTTTTAATCAGATGCACATGGACACTATCACAAGGAAGTCCCAACAACGTCATTACTTTCTCAGGAGGTTTGACTTGTCAGCGAATGCTCTAACAAACTTCTACAGCTGTCCTGTTGAATCTGACCTCACTGGTCTGGTACGGCAATCTGAATGCGCAGGAACGTAAGGAGCTGCAGAGAGTTGTGGATCCAAACTCATGCACCACGGACACATCCCTCCCCACCATCATTAGTATCTACAGGAGGTGCTGCCTTAAGAAGGCAACATCCATCATCAAAGATCCCACCATCCAGGCCATGCCATCTTCTCTCAATTACCATCGGGCAGGAGGTTCAGAACCGTGAAGTCCCACAACTCCAGGTTCAGGAACAGTGACTTCCCTTCAACTATTCGGTTCCTGAACCAACCAGCACAACCCCAGTCATTGCCTCAGTATAGCAACACTAGGACCACCTTGCACTACTTTGATCTTTGTTCTTTCTTGTAAAAATTGTGTTTAATTAATGTCTCAATTTTGTTTTTTTTTTGTGAATGCTGCTTATCTGATTCTGTGTGGCTCTGATGTTGCGGCAAGTAATGTTTTCATTGCACCTGTGTTCACGTGGACTTGTGTATCTGACAATAAACTTGACATTGTGATTGTGCCTCTAGCAAGGACAGTAAGACTGTACCTGGGATAATACAGGGATGATGTAATGACAGTGTGGCAAAGACTAGGGCACTGTGAGTCAGTTGGTAGGACAGCAGGACTGTGCCCATCGCTAGGACGGAGAGACCGTGTCTGTCACCAGGACAGCCAGGCATTCTATGCCTGTAAACAATAACGGGGAGACTGTACCTTCAAGCAACACTCTGCCTGTAGTGCGGACAGTCGCTGCAGAAATGGGACATTCAGGAATGATAAGGCCCTTACAGGCGACCACAATTTGGAGGGAAGGCAGGAATTAATCTGGGGGTGGGGTGGAGTTTGTTGGTGAGGGGAGTGGTGTAGGGATAAAGGTACCTCTCCCCCTTGCCTCACCCTGCACATGCAGACAGTCAGATCTCCCCCATCCCACATCCCATACAACCCCGCTTCGAGTGTGGTGCCCACTCCGCCAAAGTCAACACAGTGCAAGACCCTGCTTCTGCATCCCCCCCACCACCACAGACTCTCGTTTTGAGGATAAATGCGATGGGTCTCATCTTGACTGAAAGAGCAAGATGCCAAGCTACAAACTGGGAGCCAGACAGCTAATTCCCCACTCCACCCAATTACTCCATACCCTTCTCGTCCCCAAACGGGGAGGGGGGGCTTAATATTTCTTCAGCCCTCTCCCCAATGTGGGACTGGAGCCTGTATGTTATGCACGGGCAGAGAAATTGAGAAGGGGTTTGGGAGACAGCGGGATTAAGGACGGATCAGGGAACTCCCAGAATTATCAAGCAGTCTCAAACCCTACACTGGACAGCCTCGCAAAAGAAACACCCCTCCTTCGTCTCATATTCCTGCAAAGCACTTTTTGCTCTCTTATTTTCTGTCAAAAAAAAATATCGGGAGCTTGGCAAAGTCGCGACTAATCCAGCAAGACGGGCGACCTCTTTGGTAGGCATATGGGAAACACTTTGTTGATTGCAAGAATTATTTTTTTTGTGTCGACGTTGATTTTGTATAGGATCATGCACATTTAATGTCTTAAGCATTCTCTCTGAAGTGAAACTTGCATAAAAGAGATAAAACTGATGGAGATATTTAGCCCCTCAGGGAGGAGGGGCCGGCCCACACATGCCACGTTCTTGAAGTCCATTTTCAACACCTGAAAGGCAAAAGCAAAATGAGAGAATGTTAACAGCACCCCACTAGTGAATGAGAGTGTTGATATTGCCCCGCTAGTGAATGAGAGTGTTCACATTGCCCCACCAGAGAATTAGAGTTAGCAGCGCCCCACCAGTGAAATAGTGCTAGCCATGTCCTACTAGTGAACAAGAGATAGCAGTGCCCCTCTAGTGAACAATTGAGCATTAGCAGTGCCGATTAGGGAAGTGTTAGCAGTGTCCCACTGGTGAATGAGTGTGAGCAGTGCCCCACTAGTTAATGAGTGTTAGCAGTGCCCCACTAGTGAACAAGAGTTAGCAGTGTCCCACTAGTGAACAACAGAGCATTAGCAGTTCTCCACTAGTGAACAAGAGATAGCAGTGCCCCTCTAGTGAACAATAGAGCATTAGCAGTGCCCATTAGTGAACAAGAGCCAGCAGTGCTCCACTGGTGAATGAGTGTTAGTAGTGCCCTACTAGTGAACAAGAGTTAGCAGTGCCTCACTAGTGAACAAGAGATAGCAGTGTCCCACTAGTGAATGGGAGAGTTAGCAGTGCCCCACTAGTGAACAAGAGCTAGCAGTGCCCCTCTAGTGAACAATTGAGCATTAGCAGTGCCGATTAGGGAAGTGTTAGCAGTGCCCCACTGGTGAATGAGTGTGAGCAGTGTCCCACTAGTGAATAAGAGTTAGCAGTGCCCCATTGGTGAATGAGTGTGAGCAGTGCCCCACTAGTTAATGAGTGTTAGCAGTGCCCCACTAGTGAACAAGAGTTAGCAGTGTCCCACTAGTGAACAAGATTTAGCAGTGTCCCACTAGTGAACAACAGAGCATTAGCAGTTCTCCACTAGTGAACAAGTGTTAGCAGTGTCCCACTAGTGAACAAGTGTTAGCAGTGTCCCACTAGTGAACAAGAGTTAGCAGTGCTCCACTAGTTAATGAGCGTTAGCAGTGCCCCACTAGTGAACAAGAGTTAGCAGTGTCCCACTAGTGAACAAGAGTTAGCAGTGTCCCACTAGTGAACAAGAGTTAGCAGTGCCCCACTAGTTAATGAGTGTTAGCAGTGCCCCACTAGTGAACAAGAGTTAGCAGTGTCCCACTAGTGAACAAGAGTTAGCAGTGCCCCACTAGTGAACAATAGATCATTAGCAGTGCCCCACTTGCAAAAACAAAGTGTGCTTCATATTCCGACGCAGAGTGCACATAGCGTTGGTCCCCCACTATTTGAGAAAAGATATAAACAGATGAGATTCTGCAGATACTGGAAATTTTGAATAACAAGCACAAAATGCTGGAAAAACATAGCAAGTCAGGCAGCATCTATGGAAGGGAATTAAAAAATCGACGTTTCCGGCCAAGACCTTTCATCAGGACCCTTTGTGAGTCTGTAAGATGCTGCCTCAGACTTGCTGAGTTACTCCAAAGTCTTGTGAGTGTTTCTTGAGAAACAGTACACTAAGATTGGATGCGTAGAGGAGAGTGAGGTAAGGACACCTGGTCAAGTGGTGTCCCAGCAGCAACCTCTGGCTCAGGGCTAGCAACAGGAAAAAGCTGACAGTTACCTTCAGGAGGGTGAATATACGTCAGTCTACATTGAGAGCTCGGCAGTGGAGAGAGTAGGCAGCATTATATTCCTGGGCATTAACACTGCAGGTGACCTGTCCTAGGCCCAGCACACAGACACAGTTGCAATAAGACACATAGGCGACTAAGGAGGTTCGACTTGTCACCAACCACTCTAACAAACTTCTACAGACGTTCCCGTTGAACGTATCCTGACTGGTTGCATCCGGTCTGCTACGGCAATACAAATGTGCAGTAAAGTGAGAAACTGCAGAGAGTAGTGGGTTCAGCCCAATACATGACGGCCACATCCCTCCACACCATCGCTAGTATCTATAGGAGGTACTGCCTCAACAAGGCAACGTCCATCATCAAAGATCCCCACCATCCGGGCCATGCCATCTTCCCTCAGCTCCCATCAGGCAGGAAGTCCCACACCATGAGATTCAGGGACAGCTACTTCCTTTCAGCCATTCAGTTCTTGAACCAACCAACACAACCCTAATCACTACTTCGGTAGAGCAACACTGTGATCACTTTGCACTAAACTGGACTACTTTTTTTCTACTCTTTCTCATAAAATTTCAGTATAATGTTTTTCTTTTGGATGTTGTGTCTCTGATGCTCTGTATCTGTGATGCTGTTGCTGTACGTCTGTCATTCCACTTGTGCACACATGGACCTGTGCATCTGACAATGAACTTGACTTTGAGAGATTCACTGGGTTAATTCCCAGGATGGGAGAGGTGTTCCGTATTTGTTATGCTTCAGAAGAGTGAGCGGTGATCTTACTGAAACATCGCAGGCCATGAGGGGGCACGACAGGGTAGAGGTGAAGATCTTTCCCCTCGAGGGAGAGCTCCAATCAAGGAGACAGAGTTACATGAATTAAAACTGACGTGTTAGAACGCCTTCTCGCAGAGGGAGGTGAATATCTGCAATACTCAGGAGAATGGGGCTAAGAGAGGAGGGTGATAATTGCTTCAATTTGCATATGATTGAGGGCAATGCTCATGTCTACACCCTATAACTGAGAGATATTAAAATTGCAAATTGATTCTGGAAATGAGGAGGGGTTTAACCTATGAGGAGAGGTTGAGTCATCTGCGAGTATACTCGCTGGAATTCAGAAGAATGGGAGGGAATCTCATAGAAACATATAAAATTATGAAAGGGATCAGCAGGATAGACACAGTCAGTGAGACTAGAACTAGGGGACTTAGCCTCAAAATTTGGGGGAATAGAATTAAGATGGGAATGAGAAGAAACTGCTTTTCCCACAGAGTAGTGAATCTGTAGAATTCTCTGCCCGGGGAACAGTCGAGGTAAACTCATTGAATATATTTAAGGCACAGTTGTAATTAAGGGCTGTGGGGAAAAGGTAGGTAGGTGGAACTGAGTCCATAGCTAGATCAGCCATGATCCCGGGGAATGATGGTCAAGGCTCAACTGCTGACTCCTGCTCCTGTTTCTTGCATTCTTATGTAAAGGCATAGAGAAACACTGCAGCATTAAATTGCAACATTGAATCACTATTGTCACATGTATCAAAGTGCAGTGAAAAACTCTGGTTTGCATGCCATCCAGATGTATCACTTCATCACATCAGTTCATTGAAGTAATACAAGGGGAAAGAACTAACACTATATGTTACAGGTAGACAATAAAATGCAAGAGCCACACCAAGGTAGACAGTGAGGTTAGGGGCCACACCAAGGTGGACACTGAGGTCAGAGGCCACACCAAAGTAGACAGTGAGGTCAGGAGACGAGCCCACCTTCTCATATTGGGGGCCATTCAGTAGTCAGAATCAGGCTGATTATCACTGCCATAGAGTACGTTGTGAAATTTAATGTTTTGCAGCAATACAGTGCAATTCATAAAAATTACCGCAAGCTTAAACAAGCAGATAATGAGGCCGTGTTAATGGGCTGATGGCCCATTCAGAAATAGGCAATAGTCTTATAACAGCAGGATAGAATCAGAACTAGAAAGATGCATTATGCCTGCAATAATAGACCCGAATCTGATTCTGAACCATGTGAATTATAGAATCTGCTGTCTAATTGTCCCCAGAACCGGAGAGTTGAGCGCTTGGCTTACCACGCACACTACCTTCCAGCTCACTGAGACCCCATTGCAGAGCTCATGGAGGTCCCATTACCTAGTCTCTCTTTTGAATTAACACCATGCTGCTGTATTCATCGGATTAACACTCGTGTTGTGGGGACCTATAGTCCTAAGGAAGGGAGAATAAGGGTTGATAGGGATGTGCTAATAGGGTAACAGGGAATTGCAGACAAAGTCTAAAAGTAGAGACATGGAATTTATCAGTGACAATACCCGGTTTAAGGAACTTCACTAATTATGTAATAGTGTACACCACTGATGTAATAGAACTGTGGTCCTCAACCACCGGGCCGCGGACCGGTACCGGGCTGCAAAGCATGTGCTACCGGGCCGTGAGGAAATGATATGAGTCAGCTGCACCTTTCCTCATTCCCTGTCATGCCCTGTTGAACTTGAACATAGGGTTGCCAACTGTCCCGTATTTGCTGGGACATCCCGTATACTGGGCTAAATTGGTTTGTCCTGTATTTCCCCTGCTAAGGTAGAGCGTTCCTATGAAACCTTTTGTGCCGAAATGGCGTGAAGTGAAGAAGCAATTACCATTAATTTATATGGGAAAATTTTTTGAGCATTCCCAGACCCAAAAAATAACCTAACAATTCATACCAAATAACACATAAAACCGAAAATAAATAACACTAACATATAGTGAAAGCCTGAATGATATGATAAATACACACCCTATATAAAGTAGAAATAATGTATGTACAATATAGTTGGGAAGATGAAGGCAAAACCTATTTGCGGGAAAAAAAATTGGCACGTACGTGCATCACGTCACACACGCGCGCACAGGTGCCCGTGCAAGGCTTCATGGTCATGGTAGTCTTTCCTGGGGTAAAGTGTCCCGGGATTTGACTGCTACTTTTGTTCCTTATTTGGGAGTGAGAAAGTTGGCAACCCTAACTGTAAAAGACATGTTGAGGTGAGTTTCACCCTACTTGAACACCCCCGCACCCCCGGTCGGCTGGTCCGCAAGAATATTGTCAATATTAAACTGGTCCGCGGTGCAAAAAAGGCTGGAGACCCCTGTAATTGAAGATTGGTTTTGCTGTTAGATTTGTCAATAATAATTCTATTCTCTACTCAAGACCTAGTTTGTTACTTAATTAAGTCTTTCTTTAACCATCATTCTACTATCAAAACCTAGCAATCAAGTTTCTGTGTAATCTTGTTATCTGGGGATGTAAAAGCTGTCCCAAATCTGTGCTCCAGGTTATCAGCTTTAGCAGGTATGCGCATTAGTGTTAATAAATCACCCGCTATTTCAAGCACCAACTCTGAGTGGCTTCTCGTTTACTCCGACACTCAATAACCTGGAAGAATCTTTCAGCTCGAGCATCTCTGGATTATCAAGCCTCTATTACAGTCTCCATTTAACACTGATTGGATACAAGCCACCCACCGATCATTGTGTATGAGGGATAGGAACCGGGATTGGAATTTGAATTGGTTTATTATTGTCACTTGTACCAAGGGACAGTGAAAAACTTGCCTTGCACACTGTCCATACAGATCAGATCAGTACACAGTGCATTGAGGTAGAACAAGGTAAAACAATAACAATGCAGAATGAAGTGTAACAGCTACAGAGGAAGTGCAGTGCAGGTAAACAATAAGGTGCAAGGTCATCACAAGGTAAAACATGAGGTCAGGTGTCCATTTTATCTCATCAGCGAACCATTCCATAATCTATAACAGTGAGTTAGAAGCTATCTTTGAGCCTGATGGCATGTGCCTTCAGTTTGTTCCGGTGGGAGGGGGAGAAGAGAGAATGGAGTCTTAGGTTAAACCTTGGAGGGAGGGCTGGTTCCTGTGCTGTGCCGAGCTGTGGTCCACATCTCTCTGTAGTTTCTTGCTGTGGTGCATTGATAAAAATTAGTGAGGGTGAGTGGGGATCTGCAGAGGTGATAGTGAGCTTTCTTGGCCACGCTGTCTATGTAGACAGGGTACTGGTGATTGCAGCATGGATAATAACTTCTTAATGGCCAATATGCTAAAGTCATTATCCAGTAACTGAGGAATTAGCACTATTGAGTACTATATCACTGTAGTTAATTAACAACAGGGCACAAAGGGATTTTAACTCTTTAGGAGTAATCTCAGTGAAGGTGATATTGGATATTAACACCCCCCGGCTGCTGAAGTGGATGGAAATGGTGGCTTGGGATATTACTGTGTTATCAGTTCAGCACTGTCGATGATTTTTTATCTTCAAGCTACTGTAATAGGCAAATGTCCAACATCTGCCTCCCCTCCGTGGACACTGTCTATACTTCTCGATGTCTCAGTAAATCAGCCAGCATGATCAAAAGATCTCACGCACCCCAGCCATTCTCTCTTCTCCCCTCTCCCATCAGGCAGAAAATACGAAATCCTGAAAGCACGTGCCACCAGGCTCAGGGACTGTTATCAGACTCTCGAACAGGCCTCTTGCGATGGACTTCTGACCTCACATTCTCCCTGGTTATGGTCCTGCACTTCATTGTCTGCCTGCATTTGCTCTTTCTCTGTAACTGTTACACTTCATTCTGCATCCTGTATCGTCTCATCTTGTTCTATGCACTGTGTAATGATTAGATCTGGAAGACAACCTTTTCACTATGCTGTATCTCAGTACTTGTGACAATAATATACCAATTCTAATTCCCCGTCTACCTTGTCCTGGCCCTTGCACCTGATTGTCTACCTGCACTGCACTCTCTCTGTAACTGTAACACTCCATTCTGCATCTGTCATTGTTTTACCTTGTTCTGCCCCAATCCACTGTGCAATGATCTGATCTGTGTGCAAGACAAACTTTCACTATACCTTGGTACAATAAAAAACAATACCAATTACCATGCCAAGATTATTGTGGTTCACAATAAAATTACCTCAGCGAGATGTGACTTTTATAGTTAACGCACAGGTAGTCAAACTTTGATTAATTATCACACAATTAGCTTTGTGAGTATTAATTCCCTTATGGATATTACAGTACTGACACCGTCGGTTATTAATGTAATTGAAATAGCAGGGAGACAGAAATAGCTGGAGATATGACGATGAGAGATTTGTCCTTTCCTAGTTGCTATAGAAACGGTAAGGACTGTGGGAGGTGGAAGAAATCTGGGAAATGGAACCCTAGTGTTGTCAAGCATCTTGGTCAGCATGGACAGTTGGGCTGAAGGGCCTGTTACTCTGCTCTGTGACTCTGTATTACCCCCACGTTGGCGCCTCTATGGTACTATTCGTTTATTGTCTTTTTTTATTGTGACTCTTGCTCCATATTTATTGTAATTTTTGGTAGTTTTGAATACCTTGCACAATACTACTGCCACAAAACAACTTTCACAACATACACAGGTCAGTGATCATAAAGCTGGTTCTGATCCCTGACCCTGGTTTATACGCTATTCCTTCACAGGCTGTTGTTAAAATAGCACAACATCCCCCTACTGGCCTTTACTGGGATATCTCCAGCTCCTCCGCCATTGTTGGGTCAGTTCTGCGGAAGGCAAGCGAGGGTTTCGGTGCCGACTGCCTGCTGCCGAGAAGGATCCTGTGAGCGGCCTCTCACTGTGGTAGGTGGGTAGGCCTCTCAGCCTCATGCCGTGTTCCTCTCTTTCGATGAATATCAGAGGATGGCATCGTGTATGGATTGGAGTATTGTATGGGGGGGGGATGATTGATAAGTTTGTGGCCTAAGGTAGAAGGAGTCAATTTTAGAAAACCTAGCACGTTTACTTTTCCTACATTTACACATTTAGTCCAGCGGTCGTGGAGCATACGGATCCCTTCTTTGTAGAAGTCGGCGTCTTGGAACTCCAGAAGTGGTCGACAGCAGGGATGATTGATAAGTTCGTGGCCTAAGGGAGAAGGAGATGAGGAGAAACTTCAAACTTTCTGCATTTTTACTCAAAGTGTTGAACTGCACATGCATGTAATGAGAGCTGTATAACTCATTTCCTTCTACCTTAGGCCACGAACTTATCAATCAACCCTGCTGCGGCCCACCTGGAGGTCCAAGACGCTCTCGTTATATTCACGTGCAGTTCAAATCTTTGAATGATAATGCAGAAAGTTTGAGGTTAATAACTCATCTCCTTCAACCTTAGGCCAGGAACTTATCAATCACCCCAGCTGTGGACCACTTCTTCAAAGAAGGGATTCGTATGTTCTACGACCGCTGGACTAAGTGTGTAAATGTAGGAGGGGACTATGTTGAAAAATAAATGTGTTAGGTTTTCTAAAACTGACTCCTTCTACCTTAGGCCACAAACTTATCAATCGCCCCTCGTATTTATGCACTGTGGACTTTTTTTTAGACTTTAGGTTTTTATAGTCTGTGTTTTTATTGCCCCATTCTTTTTCTGTTTTGTTGTGTGAGCTGGGCTTGATGTTCTGTTCGTTTTTGGGGACGGGAGGAGTTGTTTCTTTCGGGGGGGTGACGATTGGGATGCCGTTCTGCTTTTGTATGGGAAAAGGGGGGGTTGGGTTGGATGTTTCTCTCTGAATGACTTTCATGTCCTTTCGTTCCATGGCTATCTGGATTTCAGAGTTGTGTATGGATGCATGCTTTGATAGTAAATGAACCATTGAACCTTTAAGGAGACAACACATTATGATAGTGCCCCTGTAATTGTCACTTTGGACATACTACCCAAATATTGATTACAACAGTAATAACCCCCGATTGTAGTCACTCTATGAATATAACAGGACCAGGATAGTAAACTTCCTCACAGTACAGATTTTAAAAGGGAATTGAACACTGCTGTGAGGTTTCAAAAGACGACAGAACAGTACAGCAGTGGACAGGGAAATGGCCCATGGCGTTGTGAAGATCTTGATACCAATTTATACTGAATGTGCTGTGAATGATTCCTATCCCTCTATTCTCTTCATAACCATATGCCTATTTAAAGCCTCTTAATCCCCAACAAACCACTGGTTCCCTCTACTACACCTAGAAATCTTATTCCAGGGACCTGGTACTCTGTAGAAATCAAATTTCCCCTCAGCTCACCTTTAAACTTCCTCCCTCTCACTGAAGAGCCTGGCCGCC
Source organism: Mobula birostris (assembly GCF_030028105.1). NCBI lineage: Eukaryota > Metazoa > Chordata > Chondrichthyes > Myliobatiformes > Myliobatidae > Mobula > Mobula birostris. The sequence goes on along the minus strand of NC_092377.1, from coordinate 130,612,566 downwards.
AGTGTTTGGTATTTCTACCCTGTGGGAAGAGCTTCCTACTGTCAATCCTATTCATGCACAAACTTCTATCAGACCTCCACTCGGCCTTCGCCGCATCAGAGAAAACAGCTGAAGTTTGTCTCATCACAAACACGAGAAAGTCTGCAGACGCCAGAAATCTGAGCAGCGCACACAAAATGCTGGAGGAACTCAGCAGGCCAGGCAGCGTCTGCAGAAAAGAGCAAACAGTCGACATTTCAGGCCGAGACCCTTCGTGCCTGGCCTGCTGAGTTCCTCCAGCACTTTAGTGTGTGTTACTTGAAGTTTGTCTAACCCGGCATCATGTAGATCATATGCCCTCTAGTGAAATCGGCATCCCGGTGAACCTGTTCTTGCTCCTCTCCTAAGCCTCCCCCTCCCCACCATTCTTGTAATGGGGCAAACAGAGAGGAACACATTAACCCAAGCTCAGACTCACCGAACTTTTGTCCAGCTGCAGCATGGCCTCATGTTTTATAAAACCTCTTTAAGGTCTCCCTACTCCAGATTAATTTATTTCTCGCACGTACATGGAAACATACAGTGAAATGTGTCATTTGCGTTTACAACCACCATAGCCGAAGGGTTTGCTGGGGCAGCCCACATTCTGGAGCCAATATAACATGCCCACCATGCTCCGCAGAACAAAACAGAGCAACGGCAACAAATCAACCCCTTCCCTCCCTTCCCACCCACACACACGGACTGTCCTCCAACTCCAAGGTCAGGCCTCTGGGCCTGCAGGCTCCGGCCACTGGGTCGTGAATTCGGGACTTCCGATCGACCTTTGGTGTCGACTCCTGGCATAGCCGATGACGGGACCCTGTGGCTCGAACTCTGTACGTGCGCACTGACTGATCTTCGTGCTTCCTGCTTGCGTGGACCTGGGTCAACCCAAAAGCCCTGGGGGTCCACGTCACTGGCCTTCGAGCGCAAAGCGGAGGCCTCAACTCCGGGTGTCCTTCATCACCCTCCACATTGCTGACCTTTAGATACAGAGCACAGAGCTCCACCATATCCCCGTCCCTAAACCCTAATCTGACACCTAACTCCCCCCTTTGTCCCCGGAACCATCCCTACAAACTTAAAAAAGACATCTAATTCTAAGCCAGGATCTTGACAGAGACTGCATCTCATCGCCATCCAGAGGAAACAACCCCAACTTGTCCGACACTTCTTTACAGTACGTGGCTTCTAATCCAGGCAACATCCTGGTAACACACACAAAATGCTGGAGGAACTCAGCAGGCTCAGCAGTACAGTCGACGTTTTGGGCCGAGACCCTTCGGCAGAACTCAGTGGAACCCATTGTGAATCCTGCCAAAGAATCTCGGCCCTAAACGTCGACTGTGCTCTTCTCCATAGATGCTGCCTGACCTGCTGAGTTACTCCAGCATTTTGTGTGTGGTGCTCGGATTTCCAGCATCTGCAGGTTTTCTCCTGCTGGCAGCATCCTGGTAAACCTCTTCTGCACCTTTTCTCCGTCACGGAGCAAGCAGAACTGCACACAAAACGGAGCAGCTTAAGACTACACTGAAGCGTATGAAGCCGCAATGTTAGCTAATGCCGAAAAGAGAGGTTGTGACTGGTTGCTATGGAGGATACAGGGCACAGGATTGCAAGAGGCTGCAGAGGGTTGCAGAATCAGCCAGCTCCATCACGGACACAACCCTCCCCACCCTCGAGGACATCTTCACGAGGTAGTGCCTCACACCCATCACTAAGGATTGTCTCCACTCGGGACATACCCTCCTCACTCTGTTACCACGAGGGAGGACGTAGCAGAGCCACACTCAACATTTCAGGAACAGCTCCGGCCACTCCTCCAGCAGAACGGTGAGTGGCCCGTGAGGCCATGAACACCACCTCTATTTATTTATTGCTTTCTCACAATATCTTACTGAACTCCACGACATACGCCGGTGATAATAGACCTGATTTTGGTTCTTACACTGTACTGCTGCCACAGAACAACAAATTTCATGACATACACTATGTCAGTGATAATAAGCCTGATTCTGAAATGCTGAATGCCTTCAATCAGCTGTTCCCATTACGTGAGTCAGTGCCCAGAGTGTGTTAACCCCCTTAACTGACTATAAAAGAACTCACAGCGTGTGGTATGATTGGCTGCGAGAGACTCAATTTGATATTAATCTATAATTGGATAATCTGGAAATAGCACTGTGGGTTTTATAAACCTATCCTGTTATTCCAGTTATCAGATAGAAAGCCGTAAGTTATTGTAGGTAGAGCTTTGTGGATGGAGCATACATCCCTGCTGAGGTGGAGACGATTGAGAGCTTCTAGTTTTTTGGTATAAACATCACCTGTCCTGGTCCAACCACGTAGACGCTCATCAGCACCTCCATTTCCTGATCAGCGTTACCAATGTTCACAGACGCACCACTGAAAGCCTCCTATCCAGATGCCTCACAGCTTCAGACTGCGTCGTGGACACGGCTCAGCGCATTGCAGCTCGAGGCCGGATCGAAGCGGCAGGAGAAACAGGCCGGTTAAGCGCCGGGTCAGATTGGTCAGTTCTGGTTGCTGGGGCCGAGGACTCGGGCCAGTGTCCAAGCTGGCCGCCCTGGCAGGTTTATCCGTCTCTGCGCTGGATTGACCCTGCAGCTCTCAGGGTCATCGGCCAGCTACAGCGGCATCTGTCTTCGTGGCGGGGGGGGGGCGGGGGGTGTGGTTTGAGATCAGAGTTTTCCTTCTCCAAGATGAGCTGCCAACCACAGCTAATGAGTCCCATCAGCCTTAAGCAATTGGGTTGAAGGTGCCAGTGACCCGTCTTTGCCCTTTCCCCTGTCAATTGAAAAGATTTTGCTGGACAGTAGCTAAGCCACACATGAAGGCCAAGAGCTGGACTTGGTTGTCAGAGTCTATTTGAGATGCATGCCATTGGGAGATTTATAGGCAGTAGGAGCTTATTCCCTCAGCCAAACCCCACCCAGCCATGCATCCAATACCAATACCTTCAAGGTATCCTCTGCCTCTGAGTCAAATTCCAGATCCTTATTATGCTCTGCATTAAAAATACACGACATCCTTTCATCAGACTTGTATCCTATGACATCACAGTAACTTAACTACAGGCATATCGCTTTCTGAACCTCGGCTTGCAAAATTCTACAGATGTACAGTGTGGAGCACATTCTGACTGGTCACTGCTGGCGTGGAGACTCCAGTGAACAGGGTCACAAGAGGCCGCAGCGGGTTGTAAACTCAGCCAGTTCTATCACGGGCACAGCCCTCCTCACCGTCGAGGATATCTACACCAGTCAGTGCCTTAAGAAGGTGGCATCCATCACTAAAGATCCTCATCATCCAGGACATGCCTTCTTCTCAATACTACCATTGGGGAGGAGGCACAGGAGCCTGAGGATCCATAGTCAATGATTCAGGAACAGCTTCTTCCCTTCCGCCATCAGATTTCTGAACAGTCCTCAAATCCATGAACACTGCCTCACCATTCCTTTTTTGTACTACTATATTGAAATCTTTGTAACTTACGGTAATGCTTCCGCCTTGCTGTCACAAAACAAGTTTCACTTCATCTAAGTCGGTGATAATAAACCTGGTTCTTCTTCTGAAGTTGGGCTAAAAGGTCTGTTTCTGTGCTTTTCAACTGCACAAGTCTGTAACACCCATGAGTGATGGATCGCCTATCCCTCCTTTTCAATGGTTCTCCCTGTGTCCCTGTGATTCTGTGAGTCTGTGTCCCTGTGTCTCTGTGTCCTTGTATCCCTGTGACTCTGTGAGTCTGTGTCCCTGTGTCTCTGTGTCCCTGTGTCCTTGTGTCCCTGTGACTCTGTTCCTGTGTCCCTGTGACTCTGTGAGTCTGTGTCCCTGTGTCTCTGTGTCCCTGTGTCCTTGTGTCCCTGTGACTCTGTGACTCTGTTCCTGTGTCCCTGTGACTCTGTTTCCCTGCGTCCCTGTGTCCCTCTGTCCCTGTGACTCTGTGACTCTGTTCCTGTGTCCCTGTGACTCTGTGACTCTGTTTCCCTGTGTCCCTGTGTCTCTGTGTCCTTGTGTCCGTGTCTCTGTGTCCTTGTGTCCATGTCCCTGTGTCCTTGTGACTCTGTGTCCCTGTATACCTGTGTCTGTGTCCGTGTCTGTGTCTCTGTATCCCTGTGTCTCTGTGCTTCCTGTGTCCCTGTGTCCTGTATTCCCTGTGTCTCTGTGTCTGTGTCCCCGTGTCTCTGTGTCCCTGTGTCTGTGTCCGTGTCCCTGTGTCTCTGTGTCCCTGTGTCCTGTATTCCCTGTGTCCCTGTATCCCCATGTCTCTGTGTCCCTGTGTCTGTGTCCGTGTCTCTGTATTCTTGCCTCTGTGTTCCCTGTGCCCTGTATTCACTGTGTCCCTGTGTCTGTGTCCGTGTCTCTGTATCCCTGTGTCTCTGTGTTCCCTGTGCCCGTGTCTCTGTGACCCTGTGCCCTGTATTCACTGTGTCCCTGTGTCTGTGTCCGTGTCTCTGTAGCCCTGTGTCTCTGTGTTCCCTGTGTCCCTGTGTTTCTGTGACCATGTCCTGTATTCATTGTGTCCCTGTGTCTGTGTCCGTGTCTCTGTGTCCCTGTGTCTCTGTGTTCCCTGTGTCCCTGTGTCCGTGTCTCTGTGTCCCTGTGTCTTTGTGTCCCTGTGACCCTGTGTCTTTGTGTCTCTGTGTCCCTATGTCCCTATGTCCCTGTTTCTCTGTCTGTTTGTGTCTCTATGTCTCTGTGTCCCTGTGTCTATCTGTCCCTGTACCTCTCTGTCCCTGTGTCCCTGTGTCTCTGTGTCCGTGTCTCTGTGTCTCTGTGTCCCTGCGTCTCTGTGTCTCTGTCTGTTGCATTTTCTTCTGTCAGAGACAGTGTGCCAGTGTATAGCTTTTCAAGAAGGCGACATCCATCACCAAGGGCACTGGCCATACGGGACATGCCCTTTTCTAATTACTGCATCAGGGAGAAGGTACAGGAGCCTGAAGACCCACACAGGAACAGCTTCTTCCCCTCCGCTATCAGATTTCTGTACAGTCCATGAACACTACCTCACTATTCCTTTCTTTTTTCACTATTTGTTTTTGAAATTTATAGCAATTTTATGTCTTCGCATGGCAAATCAACAAATTTCACCTCATGTAAATCAGGGATAATAGCCCTGAATCTGAATCTGATTCTGTTATGCGAGTGTGTGGAGAGCACAGGACCCGATGCGGCAGACTGTGACAGAGGCCCGAGCTTCCCCTCCACTTCAAATCACAGCAGTGGTCTAGAGGTTAGACCTGTCGCCTCTCGCCTCCAGAGACCCAGGTTCAATCCCGACCTCCGACACAGCCCGTGTGGGTGCTTGACCTTCTCTCTTTGAGCGTGAGAGCTTCTTTTGACATCCCAAGCGTGGGATCATTGTCTTGTACCGTGCCCCCTTACGATATCCAACACCAAAGAGGGACGGATAGGCATGGCTGAGCGAGAATGTTGGAGAGCCACAGGAGGACAAGGGGAGAGAGAATGAAACGGTCTCATGTGCCTCTCAGGCAATGAATTCAAGAGCGAAGTTATAAAACTTTGATCCAGCTGCTTCTGGAGCTTTTCATTCAGTGTTGATCACTGTAAGGATGTGGAGGCTTTGGAGAAGGTTCGGAGGAGGTTCAACAGGGTGCTGCCCGAGTCAGAGGACATGTTAGACATTGGACAAACTTGTGTTTTCTCTGGAGCGGCGGAGAATGAGGGAGATCTGATAGAAAAGTCTGTAAGATTATGAGGGGCATAGAGAGAGTAAAGAATGGTATGATTTTCCCCGGTCTAACACTAGAGGACATCCATTTAAGGTGAGAGGGGATGTCCAAAGGAGATTTGTTGGCCAAGGGTTTTTACAGAGAGCAGTAGGTGCCAGGAATGTGCTGCCAAGGGTGGTGGTGGAGGCAGAAGCAATAGAGGCATTGAAGAGGCTCTTAGTCAGACACATTTATGTGCAGAGAATGAAGGGATGAGGGGATGAGGAGACATCAATGAGCCACCATTAACTTAACTAGATCCGCACAACATTGCAGGCCGCAGAGAGTCTGTTCCTACGACATCCCACACCTACATCCAGAGATGGGTTTACATAGAGATCGGAACGTTTAAAACCACAAGCCGACAAAGTTAACTCCTTGCAGGAGGGAACAGAAAGCAGATTGGAGAAGTGCTCTGCAAACTCCCAGCCCTCGGCGTGCCCTGGAGAATCAGGATCGGAGGAGGAGGAGGAGGAGGAGGAGGAGAAAGTTGAGCTTACATACCCATTTCTTATGATACTGCAGAGGGATGGACAACGTGCCGTTTGTTATTCCGCCACCTGAACCCCCGTACAGTCTTCCTTACTTCCCGACGTGATTGCCAAGTAATCTGACCTGCACAGACAAAAGACATCATTGGGCACTTTTTTATTACAAAAATGTGTTCATTGTAATATCTACATTGCAACAATAAAAACACTAGAGACAATAACAGTGACTAACACAATCACTGAATTAAAATGTTCCCATTCCCATCTAGGATGCCATCTATCCCCTGCGGTGCTCAACAGCCCCAGAACACCTCCATGGTACCTGTGGACACTGTGTGATCTGTCTCCAGGGTTACCCGGGCACGGACATACCCCCCGAACTTTGCCACGCAGTTAGCTCGGGTGGCACCCTCCACAGCCCGACTTTGATCACCATGTATGTTTACGTCATAGAACAGTACATTGCCCACGATGTCTATACTACCTATTTCACCCGCCCAATCCATCCCCGTTACCTGTATTGAGTCCACAGGCTTCTCAATCTAGGCAATTACAACTAGATAAATTCATGCCACGAGTGGAAAGCAATTTTGAGGCTAGTGGCGTTGTGTGATGACAACAAGCCTTCCCTCAGTGTCAACAAGACAGAAAGAGCTGGTCACTGACTGCAGAAAGCGGGGCTCAAAAGGCCCAGGTATGTGGAGAGGATGACTCCTGTAGTGCTGGGGTCTAGGACCAGAGGGCACAGCCTCAGAAAATAAGTACGTCCCTTTAGAACAGAGATGAGGAGGAATTTCTTCATCCAGAGCGGGGTGAATCTGAGGAATTCATTGCCACAGGTAGCTGTGGAGGCCAAGTCATTGGGTATATTTAAAGCAGATGTTGACAGGTTCTTGATTTATACGGGTGTCAAAAGTTATGGGGAGGAGGCAGGAGAATCGAGCTGAGAGGGATAGTAAATCAGACATAATGGAATGGAGAAGCAGGCTCGATGGGCCAAATAGCCTCATTCTGCTTATATGTCTCAAGGTCTTTTGGTCCTATGGGGCAGAGTACATGCTTCTGTCTGTATCAACAGTGCTGTGGTGGAGAGGGTTGAGAGCTTCACGTTCCCAGGTGTAAATATCACTGACAGCCTGTCCTTGTCCAAGCAGAGCAGACACAAGTGCCAAGAAAACTCACCAATGCCTCTACGCAGAAGGCTAGGGAAATTTGGTATATCCCTGATGTCTTCTTACCAACTTTTATGGACGGATCACAACTTAGTACGGCAACTGCTCTGTCTGTGACCGCAAGAAACTTCAGAGAGTTGTGGACACAGCTCAGAAACCAACCACCCCTCTCTGGATTCTGTCCACACTTCTCACTGCAAACATAATCAAAGGCTTCTCCCACCCCGGACTTTCTCTCTTCTCCCCCTCCCTTCGGCACAAGATACAAAAGCCTAAGGGGACATGCCACCAGGCTCTAGGACACCTTCTACCTGACGGTTGTAAGACCATTGAACAGGCCTCTCATACGGACCCTTGACCTCGCAATCTACCGCGTCGCAGTACACTATTGTCTGCCTGCACGGCACTTTCTCTGTAAATGTAACACTCAGTTCTGCAGTCTGTCTTCCTTTTGCACTCATGTATGGAATGGTCCCGATTAAGAGCATCAGTCTGAACTGTCGACTCTTCATTCCCCTCCAGAGATGCTGCCTGACCTGCTGAGCTCCTCCAACACTCTGTGTGTGTTTTACTACGGACTGATCTATCCAGATCGCACATGGACAATGTCTTTTAACTATATCCTGGTACTTTTAACATTAATAAACCAATAATAATAAATCTATTGCTTCTCATCTTAGACATTCCCACCAAATGGAAAAGGATTCTTATCATCTATCCTCTCCCAAAATGAAAATTACAGATTAGGAATCAATAGTCTCTAAAAGTTGGAGGACTGATGAATGCCAGTGAACATAGGGAGCTGACATTGCAGTCACTGATTTTAGGTCCTGATTGTTGTTTATATTGTTTTTTCCAGGTTCTTTTAACTTTATTTGGTGTCTGAAAAGAGGATGCTGTCCAAATTGCATGCCTTCTTGGACAAGGTCTCCCATCCACTACATAATGTACTGGCTGGGCACAGGAGTACATTCAGCCAGAGACTCATTCCACTGAGATGCAACACAGAGCGTCATAGGAAGTCATTCCTGACTGTGGCCATCAAACTTTACAACTCCTCCCTTGGAGGGTCAGACACCCTGAGCCAATAGGCTGGTCCTGGACTTATTTCATAATTTACTGGCATAATTTACATATTACTATTTAACTATTTATGGTTTTATTACTATTTATTATTTATGGTGCAACTGTAACGAAAACCAATTTCCCCCGGGATCAATAAAGTATGACTACGACTATGACTATGACTATTTATGCTTGCTTATATGTTTGTATAATCACCTGTTTGTAGACTTCTGGTAACTTTGGAGTGTACTTGGCTCTCTACAATGTTGTCATGTATCTGAAGTGTGACTCAGACAGTCCCTGCTTACAGGTTTCCTTTTTTTTTATATAGGCATCCATTAGTCTCGTGAGACCATAGATTTTGCACCTTGGAAGGTTTCCAGGGCGCAGGCCTGGGCAGGGTTGTATGGAAGACTGGCAGTTGCCCATGCTGCAAGTCTCCCCTCTCCATGCCACCGATGTTGTCCAAGGGAAGGACATTAGGACCCATACAGCAGAGCAATGTGTGGTTAAGTGCCTTGCTCAAGGACACAACATACTGCCTCAGCCAAGGCTCAAACTTGCCACCTTCAGATCACTAGACGAACGCCTTAACCACGAGCCACACAGGTTTCCTTATCTAACTGGAGAAGGCTGGTTTGCATTATAAAGATGGATCAGGTGGCACCAGCAAGGAGGGGGATGATAGGCAGATGGAGAGAGAAGGGGTTGGAGTGGTGGTGGGGGAGAAGGGAAGAGAAAAGTGTGTATGTCAGACTTTTCCACAAAGTTATGGGACCTGGTTCATAAGTAGGGGTGTCCATAATTCAGCTGTTTGTAACTCTGGTCTGGTCTGTAGATGATAAGAACATTGAACAGAAATGTTAACCCATAAGATTGTGACAAACAAATCCTGCACATGGTCCATATCTCTTCATACAACGTCAAAAAGTTTCATAAATACCAGCTCTATCTATTGCCCCAGTCACTGCACTGCTCTGTAAACATTTTATGGTAAAGCTGTTTACATTGGAAGTACATGCTGGTAATTCTGTATATATGCACATACCTGTACTTAGTTCTATACAATCCTTTATTGCTGTGGTTGTATGTTGCATCAGCACTCCACAGTATAATCTTAAAACATGTCAATGTGCACAACAAATAAAGCTGATGATAAAAATGAGGAATTCTGAAGGTGCTGGCAATCCAAAGCAATACATATACAAACCGCTGGAGGAACACAGCAGGTCAGGCATAATCTATGGAAACAAATAAACAGTCGACGTTTCAGGCCGAGGCCCTTCCTCGGGACAGGAAAGGGAGGGGGAAGATGCCGGAATAAAAAAGGTGGGGGTAGCTAGAAGGTGACAGGTGAAGCCAGGTGGGTAGGAAAGGTAAAGGGTTGAAGAGGAAGGAATCTGACAGGAGAGGAGAGTGGACCATAGGAGAAAGGGAAGGAGGAGAGAACCCTGGAGGAGGTGAGATGAGGTAAGAGGCCAGAGTGGGAACAGAAGGAGGGAGCGGGAGGGAAAAATCCTTTTACTGGAGGGAGAAATTGATGTTCATGCCATCAGGTTGGAGTCAACCCAAACGGAACATAAGGTGCTGCTCCTTCACCCTAGGGTGGCCTCATTGTGGCACAAGAGGAGACCATGGACTGACATGTTAAATTGGGAATGGGAATTGATATTAGAATGTTTGGCCATTTTTGGTGCTCCGTGAAGCTGTCCCCCAATTTACAACGGGTCTCGCCAACGTAGAGGAGGCCACATTGGGAGCACTGGACTCAATAGACAACCCCAGCAGGTTCGCAGGTGAAGTGTTGCCTCACCTGGAAGGACTGCTTGGGGCCCCGAATGGAGCTGAGGGAGGAAGTGTCGCACCTCAGCTGCTTGCAGGGATTAGTGACGGGAGGGAGGTTAGTGGGGAGGCAACCACGGAGGGAGCAACCCCAGCAGAAAGTGGAGGGGTGGGGAAGGTAAAGATATGTTTGGAGATGGGACCCCTTTGGAGACTGTAGAGAATTATGTATTGGATGTGGAGGTTCATGGGGTGGTAGGTGAGGACAGGAGGAGCTCTATCAGTGGGAAGATGGGGTGAGGATGTCCAGGAAATGAAGGAGATGTGGGTGAAGGGTAAAGGAGGAGAAACGCCATTCTTTGAAGGAGGAGGACATCTCTGATGTTTTGGAAAGAAAAGCTACATGCTGGGCACAGATGCAGTGGAGACAAGGGAACCGAGAAAAGGGAATAGCATTTTTACAGGAGACAGGGTGGGAAGAGGGATATTCAAGATAATCATAGGAATCGGTAGGACTATAAAAGATCAACAGTTTTCCTCCAGAGAGGGAGACAGAGAGATTGAGAAAGGGGAGGGAGGTGTCACAAATGGATCAAGTGAGCTTATGCGCCGGGTGGAAGTTGGAGGCAAAGTTGGTGAAATTGTTGAGCTCAGCACGAGTACATGAAGCAGCACCAATGTAACAGAAAGAAAGAGTTATAGACAATTACCAGGGAAAGCCTGGAACATGGAGGATTCGCAGAGCCAACAAAAGGCAGGCACATCTGGGGCCCATGCAGGTACCCATGGCTCCTTCTCCCTTGACAACACATTACGAGCACTGGCTGCTCTTTGTATAAAAACATAAACACGAGGAATTCTGCAGATGCTGGAAATTCAAGCAACACACATCAAAGTTGCTGGTGAATGCAGCAGGCCGGGCAGCATCTCTAGGAAGAGGTACAGTTGACGTTTTGGGCCGAGACCCTTCGTTAGTCCTCTTCCTAGAGATGCTGCCCGGCCTGCTGCGTTCACCAGCAACTTTGATGTGTGTTTCTTTGTATAAAAAAATGGCTTGCCCTGCTTACCTCATTTGAACTTTCCTCCTCTCACCTTAAATGCATGTTTCTATTATTAGGTATTTGGATCCAGGGAAAAGAGGTTCTTTCTGTCTACACCATCTCCACTTGTCCTAATTTCGTAAACTTCTATCACGACTCCCCTCAGCTTCTGCCGCTCCAGAGGAAACAATCCAAGTTTGTCTAAACTCTCCTTATATTTATACACTCTAATCCAGGCAGCATCCTGGTGAAGCTCTTCTGCACCCCTCTCCACAGCTCCACATCCTTCCTGTGATGGACCAGAACTGAATGTAATACCCCAGATGTGACCTAAGTAAAGTTTTATAAAGCTGTAAAACCTCCTGACTTTGAACTCAGTGCCTTGACTAATAAAGCCGACATGGCGTATGACTTGCTTACTGCCCCGTCAACCTGTGCAGTCACTTTCAGGGAGCCATGGACACACACACTAAGATTCCTCTCTACATCAACGTTGTTGGGTATCCTGTTTGTTTTATAAAAATTCAAAACAGCTCTGCTCATTTTATAAAGATTAGCCTTTTTAAAACAAATTATTAACTATTGAATTTGAATTGAATTGACTTTATTTCTTACATCCTTCACATACATGAGGAGTAAAAATCTTTATGTTACGTCTCCGTCTGAATGTGCAATGCGCAAATTATAGTCATTTGTAATAAATAGTACGTACAGTAAGATATACAACAGGACAGTCAATGTAGCTTAGAAATACAATTGTGCCAACGTGAGCGAATCAGTCTGATGGCCTGGTGGAGGAAGCTGTCCCGGAGCCTGTTGGTCCTGGCTTTTATGCTGCGGCACCATTTCCCAGATGGTAGCAGCTGGAACAGTTTGTGGTTGGATTGCGATTGTGGTAAGAAAAATTCCAAAGAAGCTGTGGTGGGATTCGAACCCAGCTCACTGGGTTATTTAGCGCTGGTCCTATTTAGGTTAGTCATCTGATAATTTAACCAGTGCACCAAACCACAGCCAGTCCAAGCAGTGACCAAACGAAGCTAAATCACCCGACTTCCACAGTCAGAACATGTGGTTCAAGATTCAGAGAAAGGCACTTCCGCAACAGTGGGCCAAGATTTTCCGCAGAATACTCACGCATTTTCCTGGATAGCTTCTTCACCTGCTGCAGCTATTTTCTTATAACAATACAGCATCTCCGCCAACAGCCACAACGTCAGCACCACATTCAGGAAGTACATCATGATCTCCCCAATGATGGATGCCAGCAAACGGTTAGCTGCAGAGAAATAAATGCACACATGAAAGAAAATACTTATTAGGTTGCATCTTAAGGATCTCCTACAGATTCCTCAGAGTCCTGGCATAAACCATATAAAACGTCACATTATGTGCATTTATGGTCCTAACAATACAGGAAGGGTGTGGAGACTTTAGAGAGGGTGCAGAAGAGATTCGTCAAGATGCAGCCTGGTTTAGAGGGTATCAGTTATAATGAGAAGTTGGACAAACTTGCGTTGTTTTCTCTGGAGCTGGGGGGAGACCTGATAGAGGTTTTTGAAATTTGAAGAGGCATAGATGGGATAGACGTAACCTCAACCACTGGGCCGCAAAGCATGTGCTAGGAAACGATATGATTTGGCGATATGGAACGATATGGGTCAGCTGCACCTTTCCTCATTCCCTGTCATATTGAACTTGAACACCTCCCCCCACCCAGCCAGTCTGCAAGAATGTTGTCAATATTAAACCGGTCCGCAGTGCCAAAAAGGTTGGGGACCCCTGGGGCAGACAGTCAGAATTGGGGTAGAAATATCAAAAACCAGAGGACATGATTTTAAGGTTTGGGGGGACGGGAAGCTTGAGACGATGTGAGACGCAAGTTTGTTGTTTTTTAGGCAGAGAGTGCTACGTAGCTGGAATGGGTCACCGGGGAAGTGGAGGTAGCAGGCAGTTTGGTGAAGAGAGGGGAAAGTGTGGAAACAGGCAGTTTGGTGACGGCTTTTAGATAGCTATGTGAATGTGAAAGGAGTGGGAGGATGTTGACAATACACAGCAGGAGGACATTTAGTATAAATGAAGGTCAACACAACATTGTGGGCCAAAGGGCTTGTCCAGTGCTGTACAGCTGTACTCTGTGTGGTCTACGTCAGGCAGAGCTGGGAATTTCTCCCATTTGATCTCCTCAAACTGGACACACAAAATACACTCTAGCAGTATGCATAGCAGTCACTGTCGACATAGAAGAGATGGGCAAAAGTGTGGTTCATTCGATTACTTATTTTCCTGTATAAGGTTAACTAAAACAATTAGATTAAGCCAGGAATGGCAGGGAAGGTGATGTGTTCCAACTGCAATACGTGGGATCCAATGCAAACATGTTTGGTTGGAAAGTCAGAGGAAGCCTCACTGTCTTGAGGTGCTCCCATTCATTACTGACGAGGCTCAGCTTAAATTGTAACACTTACTGTAAGGGATGCTGGACAGGTACATGGATGGGGTGGGGGGGGAAGGTTAGAGGAATAAAGAAACGGTAGATGGAACTTGGAAGAAAATCAGTCCTGCACAGACTAGATGGGCCAAAGAGCTTCATTCTGTGCCACATGACTCCATGAGTTTAAAGAATAGACTGAGCCAAGCGACCTCCCTGACATGGCAAATACCCCGGCACCCGCCACGTCCCACACCTTTCGCAACAACTGTCAGTTCAATGGTTTTGTTCGTCTGGGTGAAGAAGGTGAACTCTCCCTTTCGGAAGATGAACGTTCGGTTGAAGTAGCATTTGTAGGTGCCGGCGTCCTCGAAGGTGACATTGTGCAGCAATATCGTCGCTTCCTGGATGTCCGAGGTGTCCTTACTTCCCCCCCACTTGATCCGGTTCTCAAAGTAGCCATAGGAGATGCCCTTGTCGGGGTAACTGTACTCATATATCTGCAGGGGGAAGGGAGAGGGAGGAGAGGGGTGGTGGAGAAGGTGGGGAGAGGGGTGAGAGGAGGGAGAGGGGAGGGGGGTGGTGGAGAAGGAAGGGGAGAGGGATGAGGAGGAGGGGGTAGAGGGGGGAGGGGAGAGGGGGAGAGTGGAAGAGAGGGGAGAGTGGAGGAGAGGGGAGGTGGGGAGAGGAGAGGAGAAGAGAGGAGGGAGGAGGCGAGGAGGGGAGGGAAAAGGAAAGGAGGGGAGGGAAGGCGAGGAGGGAGAAAGAGGGAGAGGGAGAGAGAGAGAGAGAGAGGGAGAGGGAGAGGGCAGAGGGGGGAAGGGGGAAGGAGGAGAGAGGGGGAAGGAGGAGAGGGGGGAAGGGGAGGGGGGAAGGGAGAGGGGGAAGGGGAGAGAGGGGGAAGGGGAGAGAGGAAGGGGAGAGAGGGGGGGAGAGGGAAGGGGAGTGGGGGGAAAGTGGAGAGAGGGGGAAGGGGGAGAGAGGGGGGAAGGGGGGAGAGGGGGAAAGGGGAGAGAGGGGGAAGGGGAGAGAGGGGGAAGGGGAGAGAGAGGGAAGGGGGAGAGAGAGGGAGGGGGAGAGAGGGGAAGGGGTGAGAGGGGGGAAGGGAAAGAGGGAAGGGGAGAGATGGAAGGGGAGAGAGGGGAAGGGGTGAGAGGGGGGAAGGGGTGAGAGGGGGAAGGGGAGAGAGGGGAGGGGAGAGAGGGGGAAGGGGGTGAGAGGGGAAGGGGAAAGAGGGAAGGGGAGAGAGGGAAGGGGAGAGAGGGAGAAGGGGAGAGAGGGGGAAGGGGGTGAGAGGGGGGAAGGGGAAAGAGGGAAGGGGAGAGATAGAAGGAAGAGTGAAGGAAGAGAGAGAGAGGGGGTTGGGGAGGGAGATAAAAGATATAAAGAGATAGAGAGCATGAGAGAGGGAGAGAGAAAGGAAGAAAAGAGAAAGAGAGACAGACAGAGGCAGTGTGTTTGTGTGAGAGAGAGAGATAGAGAGACAGACAGACAGACGGAGACAGAGAGAGATTCATTCTCACTTAATGGCACTCCCTCTTCACCTTCCCTCCTACAGCCTTACATTCCCTATTCATTGTCCCTTCCACAGCGTTCTCTTCCCAATGCCCCTCCCACAACATGGCATTCCCCTCCTCACCATCCCTCCCACTGCATTCAGTACTGCCTGCTTCAAACTGCTCTGGGAACCTATCCAATCTCACCTTACTCCTTTGTCCTGTATATCATTATCCCTTTAGTTGGCAAATCGAGTCTGCTCGGCATTTCATCATTTTCCTCTCAGCTCCAATCTCCTTCCTCCCATCCATATCCTTTCATGCCCTGACCGATCAAGAATCTATCAACCTCAGTCTTAAATAAAGACTTGGCCTCCAGAAGAATTCCACAGATTCACCACTCTCTGGCTAAAAAAGTCCTCTTCATCTCCATTTGAAAAGGATACCCCTGTATTTGCAGGCTGTGACCTCTGGTCTTAGACACTCCCATCATAGGAAACAATCTCTCCACATCTACTCTATCAAGCCCTTTCACCATTCGCAGACATCCCACCTCTTCCGGAAGGTCCAGGAGTCTCCTGCAAATTAATAGTGGCTCCCTGATGCCCGCAAATTATATACAATGTCCCGGAAATTGATTTTTTTTTAGAGTGAGTGTGAGAGAGCATGTGAAAGAGCGAGCACAAGAGCGAGAAAGCGAGCGCGAGTGAGAGCGACCACGAACGAGACAGCGCAAGAGCGAGAGCGAGAAAGCAAGCGCGAGAGAGCGAGCGCAAGAGTGAGAAAGCGAGTGCGAGTGAGAGTGAGAGAGTGAGAGAGAGAGAACTAGAGAGAGCACGCGATAGAGTGAGAGTGTGAGAGAGTTCCAAAAAAAGAAAATATAAAACGTACGTCACCCCAGACTACACTAAAGTGTACCCCTGCCTAATAGGGGTCAAAAATAATGACAGTGTTGCTCGCTGCACTGTTTGCAACAGTGACTTTTCTATTGCCCATGGTGGGTTAAAATGTAAAAGACATGTTGAGATGAGTTTAACAGGTGTCATTTGTTCATTAGCATAGCTAACGTTATTTAAACTAGCTGGCTGGCTGCTAAGGAGCTACTCTATTGTAAACATCCCACCTCTCCCGGAAGTCTCCAGCAAATTGATGGTGCTACCTCCCTGAAATGAGTTTTTGCAGGGTGGGATGTCTGCATTCGACAGGTTTCAACTAGGTCACTCCTAATTTTTCTAAATTCCAGTGAATACAGGCCCAGAGCCATCACAAGCTCTTCATTTGACAAGCCGTTTAATCCTGGAATCATTTTTGTGAACCTCCTTTGAATCCTCTCCAATTTCAGCACATCCTTTCTCATATAATGGGCCCAAAACTGCTGACAGTACTCCAAGTGAGGCCTCACCAGTGCTTCTTAAATTCTCAATATTACATCTTTGCTTTTATATTCTAGTCCTCTTGAAATGAATGCTAACATTGCATTTGCTTTCCTCACCACAGACTCAACCGGCAAATTAACCTTTTGGGAATCCTGCACAAGGACTCCCAAGTCCCTTTGCACTTCAGATTTTTGTATTTTCTCTCCATTTAGAAAATAGTCAATCCTTTCATTTCTTCTACCAAAGTGCATGACCATACACTTCCCAACGTTGTATTGCATCCGCCTCTTCTTTGCCCATTCTCCTCATCTATCTAAGTCCTTCTATAGCCTCCCCATTTCCTCTAAACTGCTTGCCCCTCCCCATCTTCATATTGTCTGCGAACTTTGCAACAAAGCCATCAATTACATCATTCAAATTATATTACATAAAAAGAATCTATCCCAACTCAGACTCCTGTGAAACACCACTAGTCACCAGCATCCAACCAGAAAAGGCTCCCTTTAATCCCACTCTTTCCCTCCTGCCAATCAGACACTGCTTTATCCACTCTGGAATCTTTTCTGTAATACCATAGGCTCATAGCTTGTTAAGCAGCCTCATGTGTGGCACCTTGTCAAAGGCCTTCCGAAAATCCAAATACACAACATCAACTGGTTCTCCTTCATCTATCCTGTTTTTTATTTCTTCAAAGAATACCAACAGATTTGTCAGGCGAGATTTTCCCTTGAGGAAACCATATTGACTAGGGCCTATTTTATCACGTGCCTCCAAGTACCCTGAGACCTCATCCTTAATAGTCGACTCTGACATATTCCCAACCACTGAGGTCAGACTAACTGGATGATAATTTCCTTTCTTCTGCCTCTCTCCCTTCTTGAAGGTTGGGGTGACATTTGGAATTTTCCAGTCTTTCAGAACCATTCCAGAATCTAGTGATTCTTGAAAGGTCATTACTAATGCCTCCACAATCTCTTCAGCCACCTCTTTCAGAACCCTGGGGTGACTTATCTACCTTCAGACCTTTCAGTTCCCCAAGAACCTTCTCCCTGGTAATGGTAACTTCACACACTTCATGACTCCTGACACCTGGAACTTCCTCCATACTGCTAGTCTCTTCCACAGTGAAGACTAATGCAAAATACTTACTCAGTTCACCCACCATTTCTTTGTCCCCCTTTACTGTCTCTCCAGCATCATTTTCCAGCGGTCCAGTATCCACTTTTGCCCCTCTTTTACACTTCATGTCTCTGAAAAAACTTTTGGTATCCTCTTTCATATTATCAGAATCAGAATCCGATTTATTATCACTGGCATGTGTCGTGAAATTTGTTAACAGCAGCAGCAGTTCAATTGAATACATTATGTAGAGGAAGAAGGGAAAAAATAAAATAATAAATAAATAAATTACAGTATACATATATTGGATAGATTAAAACTCATGCAAAAACAGAAATATAGTTAAAAAAAAATGAGGTAGTGTTCTTGGGTTCAATGTCCATTTAGGAATCAGATGGCAGAGGGGAAGAAGTTGTTCCTGGATCACTGAGTGTGTACCTTCAGGCTTCTGTATCTCCTACCTGATGGTATTGGCTAGCCTAATTTTATGTGGCAGCTTTATAAACTCTGGTCTGGCCGCATCTGGAGTATTGCTGGTCATTTCTGGTCACCCCATTACTGAAAGGATGTGGAGGCTTTGGAGAGGGTGTGGAAGAGGTTTCTGCCGGGTGCTGCCTGGGTCAGAGGACATGAACTATAAGGAGATGTTGGACAAACTGGGCAACAGAGGCCGAGAAGAGACCTGATAAAGGTTTATAACATGATGAAATTAAATCGAGAAGAAGGCCGGTATCTCTTTCCCAGGGTGGAAATTTCTAATATTATGGACCACGAATTTTAAAGTGAGGGAGGTAAGTTTGAAGGAGATTGGGAGGGTGGGGGTGCAAGTTTTTTTTGTTGCACAGAGTGCTGGGAGCCTGGAATGTGTTGCCAGAATTGGTGCTGAGGCCTGATACAATAGTGCTGTCTGATGCTCTTAGATTGGCACATGAATGTGAAGGGAATGATGGGATATGGACTTTATGTAGGCAGAAGAGATTAGCTCAGTTAAGTATTTAAATACTAGCTTAATTCGACTGGCACAACATTGTAGGCTGAAGGGCTTGTTCCTGAACCATGTTCTGTGTTCTGTTTCCTAATCTGCTGCTGCCCCAACGCTTGCCCAACCTCTTTGTCAAGCCCGTCCTCAACTTTCCCCTCACTCAATTTCCCACCCAGGAAAATCCAAAAAGCAGGCCAAGGACATCGATGGGAATTCTGCTCCATCGCACCGGAGCCCTTCCCTACCTTATAGAAAGTTTCATTCTTCTTGGGTCTGAAGTACCACTCAGCAGTCGTCGAGGCCTCCGTCTCGCCCCGCTTCTTGCAGGAGATGCACTTCAGCATCATGCTTGTGTCCTTGACCGCCTCAGTGTCCGATTCAACCTCTACACAGCCTGGGTTCGAACAGTCAGCTGTCGGACAGAAAGTACGTAGAACATAGAGCAGTACAGCACAGGAACAGGCCCTTCAACCCAAACACAACCACCCAACTACACTACTCCCTTCTGCCTACACAAACTCCATATACCCGCCCCCCCCCCATTCTTTCCATATTCATATGCCTCTTCAACACCTCTGTCATATCTGCAACCACCACCACCCTCGGCAGCACATTCCAGGCACCCACCACTCTGTGTCAAAAAACATTTGCCCCTCACTCACCCTAAATGCATGTCTTATTAGATATGCATATTATCATATTATGTTGTGTTGGTGCGTGGCCAAGTGGTTAAGGTGTTTGTCTAGTGATCTGCAGGTCGCTAGTTCGAGCCTTGGCTGAGGCAGCGTGTGTGTCCTTGAGCAAGGCACTTAACCACACATTGCTCTGTGACGACACTGGTGCCAAGCTGTATGGCTCCTAATGCCCTTCCCTTGGACAACATTGGTGGCATGGAGAGGGGAGACTTGCAGCATGGGCAACTGCTGGTCTTCCATACAACCTTGCCCAGGCCTGTGCCCTGGAAACCTTCCAAGGTGCAAATCCATGGTCTCATGAGACTAACGGATGCCTATATATCATATTATTATCATATAATTATTATATTATCATATTATTTCAACCCTAATTTATTTACGCCTCTCAAGTTTGCTGACGACACCACTGTTGTAGGCTGTATCAAAGGTGGTGGTGAATCAGCATACAGGAGGGAGATTGAAAACTTGGCTGAGTGGTGTAGTAACAACAACCTCTCACTCAATGTCAATAAGACCAAGGAACTGATTGTAGACTTCAGCAGAAGGAAACCAGAGGTCCATGAGCCAGTAATCATCAGAGGATCAGAGGTGGAGAAGGTCAGTAACTTTCAATTCCTGCGTGTCACTCTCTCAGAGGACCCATCATATAAACATCATTGGAAACAAAGTTTGACGGCAGCTCCACTTAGTCAGGAGCCTGTGGAGGTTCAGCATATCACCTAAAACCTTGGCAAACGGCTATAGATGTGTGGTGGAAAGTGTGTTCAATGGCTGCATTAAGGCCTGGTATGGGAACACCAATACTTTTGAGTGGAAGAAAGGTAGTGGATTCAGCCCAGTAGATCACAGGTTAAACCCTCCCAACCACTGAGCAAATCTACGTGAAATGTTGTCCTAGAAAAACAGCATCCATCATCAAAGATCCTCACCACCCAGGCCATACTCCTTTCTCACTGCTGCCATCAGGTAGAAGGTACTGATGCCTCAGGACTCGCACCACGAGGTCCAAGAACAGTTAAAACCATCAGGCTCTTAAACAAAAGAGGATAACTACATTCATTCTACTTCTGGTGTTCGCACATCTGATGGTCTCACTTTAAGGACCCTATACCTGGTTATTTCATGCTCATTATTTGTTGCTATTTATTTATATTTGCATTTGCTGTTTGTTGTCCATTGATCCTGTTTACAGTTACTGTTCTATAGATTTGCTAAGTATGCCCGCAGGAAAAAGAACCTCAGGGTTGTATGTGGTGACAGGTATGTACTCTGATAATAAGTTTTACTTTGAACTTTGAACTTTTGAAACCTCATAAGCTTCCATCAGGTCGACCCTCAGTCTCTACCACTCCAGAGAAAACACTCCAAAGTTTGTCCAAGTTCTCCTTATAAGCTCTATCCAGGCAACATCCTGGTGAATCTCTTCTGTGTCCTCTCCATGGCCTCCACATCCTTCCTGTAATGGGGCAACCAGAACTGGATCCAATACTCCAGACGAGGCCTAACCAGAGTTTTATAAATCACTTTCCATTCACAGAAGTGGCTAGATTGGAACAGTCAGAGGTGGGGCAGAGAACATAGAACAGTACAGCATAGGAACAGGCCAAATGGCCTGCAATGTTGTGTCAAGCTAATTATACTAGTAACTTAAACCTACTAGAGGAGATGGTGCCTGTGAACCATGCGACCAAAGGCAAAATCCTTCAGACTACTTCACAAAACTACTTCTTTCATTTCCTTTACTTTGTCTTCTTCTTTCAAATATGGTTTTGCTACTATTGTAGACTGTGATCCACATTTTGATGGTGCTTCGGGCCAATTGATCGATCTGGAGCTTTGCTGTCGCCAAAGGAGTTTGGCGAGGTTTCAAATGAAGTGTGCAGCCTGGAGACGGAGTGCGAACCCATGAATAACTCAAATTTCTCACCAGTGTCGCCAATCAATGCGTCGAGGCAGGGGACGCAATGAGGACAAGAGCAGAAGGCCAGCGGGCGTTCAGTGCCGTCTCCCTGAGTTTGATTGATCTCTTTCTCTCGCTGCTCCCAGAGGAAGGGTCTCTCTCTCTCTTTCTCCCCGTCTTGCTTGAAGCTGCCAGAGGGTGATGCCGGAATCTTGGGTTTAGGGCAAGGTTTAATCGGCACAGTTTGTGACTGGACTCCGTAGTTCATGTTATGATGTGTTTCTAGTATCTGGTAGCTCCTTTCTTTGTCGCTATTTTGTGTGATTTTGATGGATCTCTAGTCTGCATAGAACACAGCGATACCTAGAACTGAACTGAGCTGAAGCAAACCGTCCTGGAATGTTTCAATGACTCTGCAGTTTGATGTTTTATATTCTGTTGTTTTTTGCCGTTTACATGATCTGTTCTTTTTTTTTACATGTTGGGGGTTTGATATTTTCCTTTGAATGATTTCCATGTTTTCCTTTGTTTCATGCCTGTCTGGAGAAGACAAATCTCAGGGTTGTATACTGCACACATACTTTGATAATAAATGTACTTTGTGTATCTTTAAGTGCCTAACTAAACTAATCTTTTCAGTTTACACAAGGTCCATTCCCCACCTAATCAATGCATTACATGAATGGCAATCAGTAATGTGCTTACTGTTGTCTATCTCTTCTCAGCCCACGATGTCTGTGCTGACCCAAGTCCGAATTAAACTAAATCTCTTCAGCCTACATTTGGTATACTGTAGATCCTTCCATTTCTTGCACATTTAACACTGTTGTGGCTGCCTGCACCTCCACCCCTGCAGCATATTCCAGGGACCCACCACTCTCCATAAAAAAAAACTTACTCTGCACATCTCCTTTAAGCGTTCTGCCTCTCAGCTTAAATGCATGCCCTCTAGACACTTCGACCCTGAAGAGAAAGAAACCAGCTATCTACTCTATTTTAACCTTTAAACCATGGAGCTGAGGGTCAAATCCAGAGGGCAAGTGTCAAACCGTGGAGGCAAGCTCTTCAAACCATGCAGTCAGGGGTCATGCCCTTGGGATCAAGGGCTAATTCCTCGGGAAAAGGCAAGCCCTGAGGAAAAATGACTTGACTCTTGGGTGAAAAGGTCAGACCCTGAGGGAGAAGGAGCCTTAAGCCATGGGACAAAGGTCAAATCATGGGGACAAGGGCTTCAAATGGTGGGAGCAAGGGTCAGCCTGGGTGTCAAGGAGTCTCAAATCATGGAGCAAATGGCAAAAAATGGGGTCAAAAGTCAAACCTTGGGGGTCAAGGGTCATATCCTGCATGAAGGGCAAATCTTGTGGGTCAACAGCCTCAAACCATGATGTCAAGGGTTAAAAATTGGGGGCAAGAATGAAACTTTGGAGGCAAGGAGCAAAATGGGGACAAAAGTCAAACCCATGAGTGAAGGAAAAGTAATTGTCCCTGAGGGAAAAGGTTAAACCATGAGGGAAACAGAACTTTAAATAATGGTGTCAATGGTCAAATCTATGGGAGCAAGGGCCTAAAACCATGGAGCCAAAGGTCAAATAGGGTTGAAGACCTCTAAACCCTGAGATCGAGGATCAAATCTCAGGGTCAAGGGCCTGGGAGGAGGGAAGAAGCCTAAAACCATAGGCTCAAGGGTCTGAACTTGGACAAGGATTAGACCCCGGGATCAAAGGTTCAAACCATGGGGAGAATGAAATCCCTCAAACTTAGGGCAAGGGTCAAATCCTGGAAGCAAATGGTCAAAACCTAGGAGCAAACATCAAACCCTGGGAGAAAGTGGCTTTGATCTCCACATCGTGAAAGCCTGAAGCCAGAAGCCAAGAGGAGCTTTGCTCCTGATTCTCTGATTTCCTCCACCAATATTCGAATAGATGTAATATCAGGAAACCTTCCATTCCATGACACATTCTATGAGGAATTCCACCAGAAATCCTTCCACCTCTGCTCAGAATTAACTCAGTGCCTCTATGAATTCCAGAGATTTCCAAACCCTGTGGGTGAAGAGGTCTGTCCTTCATTTCCATCCTGAATGCCAACCCCTCGTTCTGAGACCAGAATCCCTGATTCTAGACTCCTCAGCCAAGGTGGTATGCTCCCCCCCACCCATAAGAATACAACAAGCTTCAATAAGAACCTCCTTTAAACTCCTGAGAACACTGACCGACCCCATCAACTCAGTCTTTTGTCTTGTGTCATGTCCACCATCCATGGAATATTTCTCCTCTTGTTAATGTCACCATGGAGGAGGTACAGGAACCTACTTTCAATGATTTGGGAACAGCTTCTTCCCTTCTGCTATCAGATCTCTGAAGAGTCCATGAACCTCCTCCATCCCCCAAACCCTGATAGGACTGTGGGAGCATCTTCCCCAAATGGGCCACAGCTGCTCAAGGGGGGGGGGGCTGGACCCCACCTTCTTGAAGTGGGGGAGGAGGGCACGACCAGGGACAGATGATAAATTCTGGCTATTTTATCCATAAACCCATACTGAAAAATGAAGTATTGTAAAACAAAGTGTCCAAGGTTGAGAAAGTTAGACCTCAACACACTGGAGTTAAGAAGAATGAGGATCATAGACTTGTACAGCATAAGAACAGACCCCTTGGCCCACAGTGTTCATACTAACCCTTGTACCTATCCATACTAATCCGTATGGCCTACATTTATTCCTGCTTATTCAAGTACCTGTCAAGGTGCCTCTTTAATCTCATCACAAACTCTAGCAAATTTTGGGACATCTTCAAGAAGCAGTGCCTGCAGAAGGTGGCATTCTTCACTGAGGGCCTCCACCACCCAGGACAGGCACTCTTCCCTTCTAGGTACAGGAGCCAGAAGATCCACTCTCAATGATTCAGGGGCAGCTTCTTCCCCTCCGCCATCAGGTTTCTGAATGGTCCATGACCTGAACACTACCTCACTATTCTTTTTTTTTGAAATATTTATTTATTTTGTAATTTAATGTGATTCTATAAGAACATAATATATAGGAGCAGAATTAGACCATTTGGTCCATTGGCTCTGCTCCACCATGTCATAGCTGATCCGTTCCCTTCTCATCCCTAATCTCACGTCATCACCCCGTAACCTCTCAAGCCCTGATTAATCAACGAACTATCAACTTCTGCCTTAAATACACCCAATGACCTGGCCGCCTGTGGCAAGGAATTCCACAGATTCACCACCCGCCCCTGTCCTTCAGAACTCCATTGAATGCATGCTCAGAGACATCAAACACTCCTTGCATATTAACCCTTGCATCCTTGGGATCATTCTTGTCCACCTTCTCTGGACCTTTGCCAGGGCCAGCACATCTTACAAAATTAGTCAGCTCCATCGCGGATACCGGCCTCCGTAGTATCCAAGACATCTTCGTGGAGCGGTGCCTCAAAAGGGTGACGTCCATCATTAGGGATCCCCACTACCCAGGACATGCCCTCTTCTCGCTGTTACCATCAGGAGGGAGGTACAGAAGCCTGAAAGCACACACTCCTCAAC
Organism: Mobula birostris; assembly: GCF_030028105.1. NCBI lineage: Eukaryota > Metazoa > Chordata > Chondrichthyes > Myliobatiformes > Myliobatidae > Mobula > Mobula birostris. The sequence continues at coordinate 130,587,700 of NC_092377.1, read as the reverse complement.
AACTCAAGAACAGCTTCATCCCCTCTGCCATCTGATTCCTAAATGGACATTGAACCTATGAACACTACCTCACTGCGTTTTTTTTCTGTTTTTGCACGATTTATTTAACTATTTGATACACGTATATATATATATACTTACTGCAATTCACAGGTATTTCCCCTATATTATGTATTGCATTGTACTGCTGCTTCAAAGTTAACAAATTGCATGATATATACCAGTGTTATTAAACCTGATTTTGACTTTTTCCATAGACGTGAGACCCAAAATTGCTCACAAAGCTCCATACGTGACCTGACCAGTGGCTCATAAAACCTTGCCACGGATTCACTGGGCTGTAGGACCTATTCCTCAACCAACAACACCATGAGATGAAGTTGGTACAGTTACTCTGATTAATTGTCTATTTGTTTTCCTGTGACATTCTACACCCTTTTAGACCCCATAAAAGTCCGATGAAGTTAAAAACTACCAGGAAGGTCACAAGCATGTAACACTAGGCTCATGGTCAGATTTTACCCTGCTGTTATCGGTTTTAGTATCCTCACATGTACCGAGCTACAGAGAACAGCTTGCCTTGCATGCTGTTCGTGCAATGTGCATCACTGTCCGGTACGGAGGGGCCGCTGCACAACTTTGGCAAAAGCTGCAGGAGACTCAGCCAGTTCCATCGCGAGCACTGGCCTCCCCAGCGTTGAGTTACGTCAGCATTATAGGCATTATGGGCCGGTGGATTTTTAATTATGTTGGCTGCTTTACTGAAGCACTGAGAAGTGGAAGCAGAAGACAGTTGATTACCTCATTATGATCTTGCGCCTTCTTGCCTACCTGCACTGCACTTTCTCTGTAGCTGTTACACTTTACTCTGCATTCTGTTACAGTTTTACCTTGTTCTAGGGAGATGTCTATCCCAGCATGTGAAGACAGACTCCGGCGGATTGAGCGGACGAGACCAATGGAAGGTCCAATGGTCAAGAAGGCGGTCTCTGCAAGCGTCGTGGAACATGTAGAGCAGGACAAGACACAGAAGATGTCCTGGTCATCCACTGCGCCTAGTCCCATCTCCAGCCGTCTCGACTCTTGTCTTGCCACTGGATCCAGATGGGAATTGGGAAGAGAGAGTGAGGCTGACGCTGTGCAACTCTCCCTCACTTAAATCCAAATCAAGCGCTAGTCTCGACACCATCATAGCCGGCTGGTGGCGCAGTGACATCAGCGCCGGACTCCAGGAGCGAAGGTTCCCAAGTTCGAATCCAGTCGGGCCGCACCCGGGCACGCTTTCCATCCGTGCTCGGTTGAGTGTCGAGCTAGCAACTCGACCTCGTAAAAAGTACTAATGGTGTCGAGGTCTTCATCGATGACGATGGACGACCCTACCTTGTTCTACCTCAATGCACTGTATTCTGTATGAACAGTTTGCAAGACAAACTTTTCACTGTACCTTGGTATATTTGACAATGATAAATTCCAATTCCAAACAGTTTTTATTTTGGGATCCTCTCTTCCAGAGAAACTCTGGATGAAATAACAGACACAATTAAGAGTGTTATGGAACAGAGGACCTAGGATTACAAGTGCATAGTTACAGGTAGACTGGATGGTGAAGAAGACATTTGGATCACTGGCCTTCGTCAGTCAAGGCACTGAGTACAGGACATGGAAAGTTATATTGCAGTTGTACAAGACATTGGTGAAACTGCACTTAGAGCATTGTGCATGATTATGGTCGCCTTGTTATAGGAAAGATGTTATTAAACAGGAAAGCATGCTGAAAAGATTTAAGAGGATGTTGCCTGGACTTGGGTGAGAAGGAGAGGTTGATAGACAAGGATTTACTGTCTGGAACATAGGAGAATGAGATGTGCTCTGATAGAGATATACAAAGTCAAGAATGGTGTAGACAGGATGAAAATACATCGTCTTTTTCCAAGGGAGGAAGTGCTAAAAACAAAAGATCAGAGGCGGGAGCTTTAAAAGGGGAATCAGGGCAGCTTCCTCACACAGAGTAGTTGGAATGAGCTGCCAGAGAAAGTGGTTGAAATGAACACATTAGCAGAATTTAAAAGCCATCTAGATAAATGCCTGGATAGGTGAGGGATAGAGGGTTATATGCCAAATGTGGGCAGATGCAACCAGCTTGCTGGGCAGCATGGTCAGAGTATAGCTAAGAAGTGTACTGATACCTATAAGTTGGGAGCAGGAGAAGGCCATTCGATACCTCAGGCCGACTGCCCATTCAATAACGACATGGCCACTCTGACTGTGGTGGAATTGAGCAAGTCTAAGCCAACCTGACTGTCTTCCCAGTCTTATCTACCTGCAACTGGACAAGAGCCTCCTATACCTCTCCCATCCATGGACCTACCCAAACTTCTCTTAACTATTACAATCGAACCTGTATCCACCACTTCTGCTGGTAGCTCATTCCAGATTCGCCCAAATAAAACCCTGCTCCTTTTAAAGAGCATTTCTAAGTCTCACTGACCTCAGAATCATGGAGAAGTACAGCACAGAATCAGGCCCTTCAGCCTATCTTAAACATTGAAATTGAGCTTGCATGAATGACGTGTGCTGGCAGCTCATTCCACACTCCCACGACCGTCGTGAAGACGTTTCCCCTCATGTTCCCCACTTAAACTTTTCACCTTTCACCCTTAACCTGACTTTTGTTAGTAGTCCCACCCAATCTCTGTGGAGAAACCCTACTTGCATTTCCCTATCTATAACCTCCCCCCACCATAACTTTGTATACCTCTGTCAAATCTCCTCTCAATATTCTATGTTCTAAAGAATCCAGTCCTAACCTATTCAATCTTTCCTCCAGACCCGGCAACATCCTTGTAAATGTCATTCCGCTATTTAAGAAGGGGGCATGGAAGCAAAAAGGAGATTATAGACCTGTTAGCTTGACATTGGTGGTTGGGAAGTTGTTGGAGTCGATTGTCAAGGATGAGGTTACTGAGTACCTGGAGGCATATGACAAGATAGGCAGAACTCAGCATGGACTCTTGAAATGAAAATCCTGCCTGACAAACCTATTACAATTTTTTGAGGAAATTACAAGTAGGCTAGACAAGGGAGATGCAGTGGATGTTGTATATTTGGATTTTCAGAAGGCCTTTGACAAGGATCCACACATGAGGCTACTTAACAAGATAAGAGCCCATGGAATTACGGGAAAGTTACATATGTGGATAGAGCGTTGGCTGATTGGCAGGAGACAGAGAATGGGAATAAAGGGATCCTATTCTGGTTGGCTGCCGGTTACCAGTGATGTTCCACAGGGGTCCGTGTTGGGGCCACTTCTTTTTACATTGTACATCAACGATTTGGATTATGGAATACATAGCTTTGTGGCTAAGTTTGCTGACGATACAAAGATAGGTGGAGAGGCCAGTAGTGCTGAGGAAATGGAGAGTCTGCATAGAGACTTGGATAGATTGGAAGAATGGGCAGAGAAGTGGCAAATGAAATACAATGTTGGAAAGTGTATGGTTATGCACTTTGGTCAGAAGAAATAAATGGGCAGACTATTATTTAAATGGGGAAAGAATTCGAAGTTCTGAGATGCAACGGGACTTGGGAGTCCTCATACAGGATACCCTTAAGGTTAACTTCCAGGTTGAGTCAGTGGTGAAGAAGGCGAATGCAATATTGGCATTCATTTCTAGAGGAATAGAGTATAGGAGCAGGGGTGTGATGTTGAGGCTCTATAAGGCGCTGGTGAGACCTCACTTGGAGTACTGTGGGCAGTTTTGGTCTCCTTATTTAAGAAAGGATGTGCTGACGTTGGAGAAGGTACAGAGAAAATTCACTAGAATGATTCCAGGAATGAGGGGGTTAACATATGAGGAATGTTTGTCCGCTCTTGGACTGTATTCCTTGGAATTTAGAAGAATGAGGGGAGACCTCATAGAAACATTTCGAATGTTGAAAGGCATGGACAGAGTGGATGTGGCAAAGGTGCTTCCTATGATGGGTGAGCCTAGTACGAGAGGGCACGACTTTAAGGATTGAAGGCCGCCCATTCAGAACAGAAATGCGAAGAAATTTTTTTAGCCAGAGGGTGGTGAATCTATGGAATTTGTTGCCAAGGGCGGCAGTGGAGGCCAAGTCATTGGGTGTATTTAAGGCAGAGATTGATAGGTATCTGAGTAGCCAGGGCATCAAAGGTTATGGTGAGAAAGTGGGGGAGTGAGACTAAATGGGAGAATGGATCAGCTCATGATAAAATGGTGGAGGAGACTTGATGGGCCGAATGGCCAACTTCTGCTCCTTTGTCTTACGATCTTATGGTCTTATGGTCTTAAATTTTCTCTGTACTCTTTCAACTTTGTTTACATCTCTCCTGTAGGTAGGCGACCAAAACTGCAAACAATACTCAAAATTAGGTCTCAGCAATTTCTTATACACTTCAACATAACATCCCAGCTTCTGTACTCATTACATTGATTAAAAGTTTTCTTTACAACCCTATCGAAAGAGGAGAAACTTTTACCTGAGCTTCATTTTAAAGAGGCTGCTCTTTACTTTTTAAAGCATCCTCCCACTTTGGCCTGCTGACAGGCCTGAAGACCTTCTCTAGCCCAGCCTGTCTGATCTTTACTTATTGGGCAACTGTCTATTCTGGGGATCAACCTAGTTTTGAACAGTTAAGGATCAAGGTTAACTTTGTATACAGTTTATTCACCATATACATTTACACGGATTAGGACATTGCTGTGGTGTGTTGTTCAGGGTGTAACTTGCAACAAAAGACAACACTCAACAATTCACAAACAAGAGAAATTTTGCAGACGCTGAAAATCGAGCAACACACACAAAACACTGCAGGAACTCAGCAGGTCAGAGCCAACCATTTTAATGCCACTTTCAATTCCCATTCCGATATGTCCATCCATGGCCTCCTCCACTGTCGGGATAAGGCCACACTTCAGGAACATTTGGGATGACATGAAGTTTTTATTAGACTTTATAGCTCTTTCTGGAAGGGAGCTTTTGAAAGCAGGGTGGATAGTGTTCTCAATGATATTTTCCTGCCCGCTTCTTTGTCCTGAGCATATACTGTACAAGTCCTGTGGTGATGGGAGACTGCAGGTAATGACCTTTTCTACTGTCCTGACAGTTTTGGAGATTGGGAGAGGATGCTGCTCCAAACCACATGTTAGACTGCTTTGTTACTAGCGTTGGGTCTGCATGACCTGGACCGTAAGGAGCACAGCCTTCATGGGATGCCGGAACGTGGGCATCAACAGGTCATTGGATATTGGACTGGACTGCAACTTATATTCTACCTCAGCACTTACTGCTGCCACTCTCTCCCCAGGAGATCCCTGACCACCTGAACGTTGGAGTTTTACAGCAGGGTAAAAGGCCCTTCATCCCAACTGGTCCATGCTTGTTACGTTTTGTAGTTCCAAAAAATGAATGAAAAGAAAATCGTGCGAGGCATGGATAGGGGTCTATTTACTTTCTCTTTACTGAGGCCCACAATTGACATGGTGGCATAATAACATATGCCATTCACATACTTCTTACATGTAACCCATAATGAATTACGTAAACAAATAAAGAATGCTTACTCAAACAATATTACTCAAATATTAAATGCACAACACTCCTCCCTGTTCCCTACTCAATATAAAATGCATCTCAGGGCAAGGATGTAGCATATTGCTCTCTGGTTACCATATTTTATATACATTCACAGAATACTGTACAACACAGCTACTATATAAACATCTACAACATAGTAAACTTTAAATTGTTTCATTCAGGCCTACACTGAATCAGAATCAGAATCTGTGGGGCATTTCTTACTCTTGTGGGATAACTCCTTTCCTGACAAGGCGGTGGGGTGTGGGGGGGTCACTCTGCTTGGCAAGCGAGACCTCTGGTGTGAAACAACCTCAGGTTCTGTGGTCTCCTCCATGGTGATTGTAGGAGTTGATTCTGAGCCTGCAGGAGGTGGTTCTGACAGCTCTGGACACCCTTCTTCTCGAACAGTTGGCTCTGCTCTCCTCAACTGATCAATGTGTCATCTCCAGATGACATCAGACGCAATATCTCCACTGTGCAGGAGAGTGGTCCAGTTCTGTCCTTAATCTTTCCAAATACACTCACTTGATCACCTCTGTAGTCCATGGCCAGGACTGTTTGTCCTTGTCTGAGGATCCTCAGCTATTTGTCCTGCATTGTCCTTCTGAGATTGGGTTTGAGGACATCTAAGTGTGAACCCAAGACCTGCACATCTGGTGAGTTATTGGTTGTGAAGGAAACTGGCAAGTTTCTGATTCTGTGTTCGTGTAGTGTGTTCTGCTGTTGTTACTCGCAGTGGACTCTTAGTCTCAGGACAAACCTTTTGCCATGCCATTTGTAGCTGGCTGGTACGGGGCAGATACAATATGTCTCATTTCATTCATTTTCAGGAATGACTGAAAGTATTCCGCAACAAACTGTGGTCTATTGTCACCGATCAAGTATCCTGGACCATCAGTCCTAGAGAAAAGGCTTCTCAATATATCAACAATGAGCAAGGCTGTAGTGGAGGCAATTGGAAACACTTCTGGTCACTTTGTAGCTGCATGCACTACTGCCAAGAAATTTGTGCCCATGAATGGTCCAGCAAAATCCACATGAATCCACTGCCAGGGCAATAAAATCCATTCCCAGGGATGGAGAGGAACTTCTCCTGATATCTTCTGGATGTATTGGCATCCCAAACAAGCTGTTCAATCTGCTGATCAATGCTTCCAGGCAATGATTTCATTTTCACCACGCCTAGATGGCCGGCATGTAGCTCCTCCAACACTTTAGCTCTCAGCTGGGATGGTACAACTCTCAATCCCCACATAAGGCAACACCTGTCACGGGCAAGTTCATTCCAGTGCTGGTGAAAGTAGGAACTGGGGTTTTTGCTGCACTTTCCGGCCATTTTGGGTTGCCATGTCGACCTGAGATAATGTGGGGTCTTTCCTGGTTTCCCTTTGCATCATCTCTGCTGTAATAGGGAGACTTTCAATTTTCATTAGGGAGAATCTGTCAAGCGGTGAGTCACCTTCTGTAAAATTTTCAGATTATCTTCAAGATATCTTCAAATTAGACATTTCATTAGCCCTTTAATACCACATTTTCCTGAACAATCTGATAAAAATGTTGTAGACTTGTTTCTTCAAATGAACCCCTTGGGTAAAGGTTTAATTTCTACTATTCGGGTCAAATGTATGAATCTCAGACGAGCCCCTTGTGATAAAATTAAAACTGCTTGGGAGCATGACTTTGTTTTCTCTTTGTCCGACAAGGTTTGGGATCCAATTCTTAAGTTAGTCAATTCAACTTCTTTATGTGCTCGTCATTGTCTTTTGCAGTTTAAAGTTGTCCACAGGGCTCATATGTCCATAACTAAATTGGCAAAGTTTTACCCTGATATTAGTCCCTGGTGTGACAAGTGCGAAGGAGGTGAGGCTTCCCTTATTCATATGTATTGGGCCTGTCCTACTTTGGAAAAATTTTGGAAAGATATTTTTTTAACTTTATCTTCTATATTAAATTGTCATTTGGAACCTGATCCACTGATCACACTTTTCGCTACTTCTCGAGACTCTGACAAGTATTTGACCCCGGCTAAATGACGGATGTTGTCTTTTGCCTCTCTTTTAGCTAGACGTGCAGTACTCTTTAAGTGGACAGATGTAGTTCCCCCTACCCATGTTCAATGGCTTAGGGATATTATGTCTTGTTTGGATCTTGAAAAGATTTACTATTCACTTTTTAATTCGGACATAAAGTTCCATAAGGTGTGGGAACCTTTTCTTGAATATTTTCATAATTCTCATCTAGATTGACAGGTGTATTTTTTTTCTTCCCTTGATAGTCAGACCCTGCATTTCCAACTTTCTTTGATCAGGTAGCAGGCTGCTTTTTTTTAATTATTATTCATTTCTTTTTTTTACTACAATATATAGCTCTGGGGTGATAAAAGTTTATCTCAAATGTCCCTTCAAACATTTATACTTATAATATAATGGTTGGCTTGGAGTTGGATAGTGGGTGGGTTGGGTGCTTTCCTTTCTATTTTTCCATTTTTAATGTGGGTGACTTGTTCATTTGTCAAGATATGTATTATTGCTATTTTTGTCTGTATTGCAATGATCCTTCTATTTATACTATTGGTTTCTATGCTGTAGTGTTTGTAGAAAATCATAAATAAAATATTTAAAATAAAAATAAAATTTTCAGGTATTTCATTTTTCCAAGGGCAAACAGAGCAATCCATCAGCATTTTCATGATTAGTTGTCCTCTTGAATTGGATTTTGCCCTCCAAGAAACAGAGCCCACCTCTGTATTTGTGCTGTTGTTGTTACTGGGCCACCCTTCTGTGGATTGAAAATGGACACTAGTGGTTGATGATCAGTAATGAGGGTAAACTCTCTCCCATACAAGTATTAGTTGAAAAGTTCTACACCCCAAGCCGGACTCTAAGGTCTCACTGTCAACCTGTGCATAGTTTTTTTCTCTCTGCAGCGATCAGGGAACATGATACAAAGGCTATGGGGCATTCACTTCCATCAATCAAAATGTGTGACATAACTGCACCTATCCCATAAGGCGGGACATCACAGGCAAGCTTCACTGGACAGTGTAGACCATAATATGTGAGTACAGTGTCACCATTTCTTGCATCTTTTCAAAAGCCATCTCCCAGTGCTTTGTCCATTGACACCATTTCTTCCCGATCTGTTGTAATGAGTTCAAGAGGCGAAGCACAGTAGCCAAGTTTGGCAGGAACCCGTTATAGTTGTTGACAAATCCTAAAAAGGGCCGCAACTGCGACATGCCCGTTAACCTTGGGGCATCCACCACTGCTTGAATATTCACAGTACACGTGTTAATGTTGTGTGTGTTCATGATGAGACCACAGTAAGGGATGCTCAGTTTAAATAATTCACACTTGTCTCATTATGCTCTGAGCCCACAATACTGTCTCGATATTTTGGAAATGTTCCTTGTCACCCTCACTGGTAACTGTCACAACCACAGACTCGACAGTGCAGCAGATTCAGCAATTGTGCTCTTGAATATGCACGTGTCAGCTAATTATTATTTCATTATGGCGACATTTAACTCCCTTCTTTTCATTGTAGCACTTGCTGAGACTTGGCAAAACACAGTAACATTACGCTGCCTGCTTGCATTCGGCCTTGCCTGAGAAAGCGGACTGTCGAGTCAACTGACTCTGAAGAGTAGTGGTATTTCGTTTTATATTTAGATGTTCCTTTCAGCTGCGGTGTTGGCATCTAGTTTTCCATTTGAGAGTTTTCGTTAACGGCCTTGTTTGACCTAGCGTTTATTGCTTTCCTTTCCCTTAGAACCTTGTTTGCATTAAAGTCTGTGAACTGTCGACCTGCTTCAGTGTCTCTCACTCTCCACACTTAGGCTGTATCCGAACGAACTGACAGCAGGTTGACGCTGAAAGCTTGAGTCAAAAGTGAGGAAGGCAAATGCAATATTAGCATTCATTTTGAGAGGAATAATGGCAAGGATGTGATGCTGTGGCTTCATGTGGCAATGGTCAGAGCACACTTGGAGTATTGTGAGCAGTTTTGTGCCCCTTATCTAAGAAAAGATCTGTTGGCATTGGAGAGGGTCCAGAGAAGGGGCAGAAAAATTATCCTGAGAGTGCAAGGGTTAATGTAAGAAGAGCATTTGATGGATTTATAGTCATAGTCATAGTCATAGTCATACTCATACTTTATTGATCCCAGGGGAAATTGGTTTTCATTACAGTTGCACCATAAATAATAAATAGTAATAAAACCATAAATAGTTAAATAGTAATATGTAAATTATGCCAGGAAATAAGTCCAGGACCAGCCTATTGGCTCAGGGTGTCTGACCCTCCAAGGGAGGAGTTGTAAAGTTTGCTGGCCACAGGCAGGAATGACTTCCTATGATGCTCTGTGTTGCATCTCAGTGGAATGAGTCTCTGGCTGAATGTAGTACTGGCTGGGCACAGGAGATTATGTAGTGGATGGGAGACATTGTCCAAGATGGCATGCAACTTGGACAGCATCCTCTTTCCAGACACCACCGTGAGAGAGTCCAGTTCCATCCCCACAACATCACTGGCCTTACGAATGAGTTTGTCGATTCTGTTGGTGTCTGCTACCCTCAGCCTGCTGCCCCAGCACACAACAGCAAACATGATAGCACTGGCCGCCACAGACTCATAGAACATCCTCAGCATCGTCCGGCAGATGTTAAAGGACCTCAGTCTCCTCAGGAAATAGAGACGGCTCTGACCCTTCTTGTAGACAGCCCCAGTGTTCTTTGACTAGTCCAGTTTATTGTCAATTCGTATCCCCAGGTATTTGTAATCCTCCATCATGCCCACACTGACCCCCTGGATGGAAACAGGGGTCACCGGTACCTTAGCTCTCCTCAGGTCTACCACTATCTCCTTAGACTTTTTCACATTAAGCTACAGATAATTCTGCTCACACCATGTGACGAAGTTTCCTACCGTAGCCCTGTACTCAGCCTCATCTCCCTTGCTGATGCATCCAACTATGGCAGAGTCATCCGATAACTTCTGAAGATGACAAGGCTCTGTGCAGTAGTTGAAGTCCAAGGTGTAAATGGTGAAGAGAAAGGGAGACAAGACAGTCCCCTGTGGAGCCCCAGTGCTGCTGATCACTCTGTTGGACACACAGTGTTGCAAGCACACGTACTGTGGTCTGCCAGTCAGGTAATCAAGAATCCATGATACCAGGGAAGCATCCACCTGTATCGCTGTCAGCTTCTCCCCCAGCAGAGCAGGGCGGATGGTGTTGAACGCACTGGAGAAGTCAAAAAACATGACCCTCACAGTGCTCGCTGCCTTGTCCAGGTGGGCGTAGACACGGTTCAGCAGGAAGACGATGGCATCCTTAACTCCTAGTTGGGGCTGGTAGGCGAACTGGAGGGGATCTAAGAGTGGCCTAACCATAGGCCAGAGCAGCTCCAGAACAAGTCTCTCCAGGGTCTTCATCATGTGGGAGGTCAATGCCACCGGTCTGTAGTCATTGAGGCTGCTGGGGCGTGGCGTCTTCGGCACAGGGACGAGGCAGGACGTCTTCCACAGCACAGGAACCCTCCGGAGCCCAGGCTCAGGTTGAAGACATGGCGAAGTAGTCCACATAGCTGAGGGGCCTGTACTTGCTGGAGTTCAGAAGAATGACGGAGGATCTCATTGAAATGTGCTTAGTATTGAAAGGCCTAGACAGGGTGGGCATTGAGAGGACATTTGCAGTAGTGGGGGAGACGGCACGTACTCAAAAGGGAAGCATATCCATTTAGAACAGAGATGAGATGGAATTCCTTTACCCCAGTGGATGGAGAATCTGTGAAATTCATTGCCACTAATGCCTGTGGGAGCCAAGTCATTGAGTATATTTAAAGCCAAGGTTATAACATTGAACACAGAACATTACAGCTCAGTACAGGCCCTATGGTCCACAACTGCGTGCCAATCTTTTAACTTACTCTAAGATCAATCCAATCCTTTCCTCCCACACTTAGCCCTTCATTTTTCTATTATCCATGCACCTGTGTAAGAGTCCTTGATGTGTCTGCTACTACCACCACCCCTGACAGTGCATTCCATGCACCCGCCACTCTCTGTGTGTAACACTTAACTCTGACATACCCCCGTACTTTCCTCCAACCACCTTAAAGTTATGCCCCTCCTGTTAGCTATTTCCACCCTAGAAAAAAAGTCTCTGGCTGTCCACTTGAACTATGTTTCTTATCGTGTTGTACACCTCTATCTTCATATAATGAGGGGGCCAGACCTGAACACAATACTCCAAATATGGTTTAACCAGGATGTTATGGAACTGCAACATTACTTTGTGGATCTTAAACTCAATCCTCTGAAGAAGGAAGGCCAGCTTCCTTCTTAACCAGTTTATCAACTTGTGCAGCGACTTTGATGGGTCAAAGGCCGTGAACCCCAAGATCCCTCTGTTTCTCCACAATTGTGCTGATAAGTAGTTAATTAGTAAGGGAATCAAACGTCATGGGGAGAAGACAGGAGAATGAGGCTGAGAGAGAAATTAAATCAGTCATGATCGAATGACTCAATGAGCTGAATGGCCTAATTCTGTTCCTATGTCTTATGATCTAAAACAACGAATGTCATGTCATTAAAGAGTTAAAGATTTTGATCACCTCTTGTAGAAGAAGAGTTGGTGGGATCTGCCCCACTCGCTGGAGGCGCCCACTGTAGGAAGTCCAGGATGCCCTGAAAGAGGCAGCCTGTCCTGAGATTCCCAGGCAGACAGAGGGAAAGGTTTGAACCCTCTCCGAGGAAGCATGGCTCCTCCGGATCACTGAATTTCCTGAAGTTCTGGACCGCGGCTGCACAGAGTGGTACAGAGCTCCCAGGACGGGAATGGGGAACTCAAGGCAAAGCAGCAGGCCCACATAGGCAGTGGAATGAGCACCACCTCCACCCCCTTCACAAACCACCGACTCACCCACTTGACCATTCTCCTGCCTCGACTGGGGAACACAGAACAATGCAGGATGGAAACGGACCTTTCGGCCACGGTCACTGTTCCAAACATGAAAACCTAACATTTTCTGCACATTTCTGCACTCTTTGCACATTCATGTGTCTAAGAGCCTCTTAAACCCCTCTATTGCATCTGCCTCCACTACTACTCCGGCAGCACATTCCACTCTCCGTGTAAAAAAGACTTGCCCGACACATTTCCATTAAACTATATCCCTCTCCACCTTAATGCGTGCTCTTCAGTGTTAAAAACTTTGACCTTGAGAAAGGTGAGTTCTGATCATTTGGGCTATGCAAGCATTTAGTTGGGATGCACGCTGTCCCTGTTATGGGCACACGCGCGAGGTGAGGAAGGGCAGCCTTTGTGTACTGAACGTAAATGGAAAAGGTAAAGTTGTCAAAACAAAGGAAAATCTTGTCTTTGTCGTTTAAGCTTTAACAGTGGTAGCAAAGAATGATTTTCAATTATAGGATCCTGCCAGAATTCAACAAGAGCAATCATAATGAAAGCTGGAAAAATGAAATTGGAATATTGACTCCGGTTACGGAGCTCGAGAAAAAGCAGCAGGCTCAGGGATGGGAATTTTGGGGGAAGAATTGAGCAAAGATGACAATATGAAAGCGCTGATAAATGCACATGACTCGGTTTATCTGAGGGAAGAAAAGGGCAGATTTATGAAGTATATTCAGACTTTGACAAATTTACAGAGACAGTTCTAGATATATGGCTCATTATACTATTGATTTTGAACAAAAGTACAGTCGCATGCGAAAATACAAAATGGAACTTCCTGATGCAGTATTAGCTTTTAAGTTGTTGGATACTGCATTGTCTAGACATAAAGGGCAGCTAGCATTAACTGCATGCACAGAACTTACATTTGCATATATGAAATTGGCACATGAGGATTTTTGGAGAAAAGGCCGCCAAGACAACAGTTGGAATTAGTTTGAGTCAGGAAACGGTACACTTCACTGAGCAGAAATAAGAGTACAGCAAGTGTACCATTACCTGGCACAAATCCACTGAACAAGTACAGCAGAGGATTGAAATGTGCAGTTTGTCAATGTATTCACCACTGGGCAAGAAACTGTCGACACAGAACCGAACAAGTTAGGCTAACTGAAGAATGTAGCAAATCTGAAGACGTAGAAGAGCACCATATCACACTGCTTGCAAAGGAATCACTTACTAATGCAGGAACATCTGATGCAGAGATTTTTATGATTGAATCTCTAGGATCTGCTATTGATACAGCATGCAAGTGCAGTGTGTGTGGAGAAAATGGCTTGAAAGCTATGTAAGAAACTTAACTAGAATGAAGTGCGTAAACTGGTGAACACTGATAGGCCCAGTTACAAAGCATTCATACCTGGAGACAGACAGATTGTACATTCCACCAAAAGAGTGAAAATTCCTACAAATATAGGGCAGACAAAACTTCACATTGGTACCAGTGAACATTCCAACACTCTTGAGTAAAACATCCCTAAGGAAAGTGGGCAGTACTGAATATGGAGAATGACCAAGCAACAATGTATGTTTCAACAGTCAATGTCTCCTGAGATCACCAACTCTGGACACTATCTAGACAAAGATATTACTGTCACAGAGATCATGACCCCAGATGAGAAACGCAAAGCGTGCTCAAGCTTCGCAAGCAGTTTGGACACACTTTGATTGATAGATGTCAGAAATTGCTCAGGAGTTCAGGAAACAAAGATGCAGATTATTTTTGCCATTCTAGAGCAAGTAATTGACAGCTGTGAGACATGTCAAAAGTCTGGAAAGCCCAAGCCCGAGCCCGCAGTTGGTCAGTCACCAGCATCTGAAGGAGGGTGGTATCTCCATATTATTGACGAGTTCACATGTTTCAGTGCTGGTAGCATTGTAAGTACAAAGAAACCCTCAGAGATAGTGAAAAACTTCATCCATTCCTGGATAAGTGTGCATGGCCCACCTCAGAAAGTATTCAGTGATTATGGTGGCAGGTTTAATAACGATGAACTCAGAGAGATACATGTAGCAGAGAACTTTAACATTAAAACAAAGAGAGCAGCGGCATATATGTTGCAGTAATGGACTTCTGGAGTGACACAATGAAATGCTCAATGAAATAATGCTGATTGGACAGGCTGTGATTGGAATGCAGCCCTGGACTGGGCCCTTATGGCAACGAATACCATGCACAATATATGTGGCTATGGCTCATGTCAGCTTGTGTTCGGCCACAATCCAAAGCCTCCCTTTGTACTGGCTAACAGGCTACCTGCTTGAGAGGGCACTACAAAGAGTGAATGGTTGGGAAACATTGCAGCACAGCGTGCATCAAGGACAGCTTTCGCTGAAGCTGAGTGTTCAGAGAGAATTCGACCAGCACCAAGGGCACAGCTCCGTCCGACAGATGTAAACCATGGGGCAGGATGAAGTGTATTACAAAGAAGCAGTCCGTACAGAATGGAAACATCCTGGAGTTGTCACTGGTCAGGGTGGAGTTGTGGTATTTGAGAGACATGGAAGTACAGAAAGAGAGAGAGCATCACAAACTAAAGACCATCAGAACTCCGTGGAGAATGATACGATAAATGAAATGCACTTACCTGATCCAGTGTCACATAGCACAGACAGTAACAAGGAGAGTACAGCTGAGGACCCAGCAGAGTTGCTCACAGTGGCAGAAACTGTGCTGAAGAGAGTGCAGCTTGCTTGAACAGAAGTCATCACAAGAGCAAAGACAACATGGAAGTTTCAGTCTTAAAACAGACCAAACTGTGAGATTTGTAGACCTAGACTCTGGTATCTGATACAAAGCTGAAGTCTTAGGGCGAGCAGGCAAAGCCACTGGGAGAAACAAAATTGGATATAACTTGAATTACCTAGAGAACCCGCCACGGTCACTGGCACTGCAGGGTCAGTTGATCTGTCACATGTAGACAGACTTCATATTGAACCAAGTATAGATCGGGCTGGACCATCTGAGAGTATCAGATAGATATCCAGTAACTAAGGAGGGGTCATTTGAATCTGCAAATCAGGATGAAATCAATAGCTGGAAAAGTAACAAAACCATAAGCCATAGGAGCAGAATCAGGCCATTTGGCCCATCGAGTCTGCTCTGCCATTTCAGCATGGCTGATCCAGTATTTCTCTCAGCCCCAATCTCCTGTCTTCTCCCCGAATCTCTTCATGTCCTGACCAGTCAAGAACTTATCAGCCTCTGCCTTAAATATAAATGAAGACTTGGACTGCACCGCTGCCTGTGACAAAAGAATTCCACACATTAAAGAAATTCTTCCTCACCTCTGTTCTAAAAGGATGCCCCTCTATCATGAGGTTGTGTCCTCTGGTCTTAGACTCTCCCACCAGACTGTCTAAGTCCTTCTGTAACATCTCTACTTTCTCAAAGTAGTTTCTCAAAACTACCTGCCCCTCCACTTATCTTCATATCGTCTGCAAACTTTGCAACAAAGCCATCAATTCCATCATCCAAATCATTCATGTAGAATGTAAAACAAATCAGTCCCAACACAGACCCCTGTGGAACACCACTAGTCACCGGCAGCCAGCCAGAAAAGGCTCCCTTTATTCCCACTCGCTGCCTCCTGCAAATCAGCCATCACTTTATTCATGCTAGAATCTTTCCTGTAATACCATGGGCTCATAGCTTGTTCAGCAGCCACATGTGTGACACCTTGTCAAAGGCATTCTGAAGATCCAAGTACACAACATCAAATGATTCTCCTTTGTTATTTCTTCAAATAATTCCAACTGATTTGTCAGGCAATATTTTCCCTTGAGGAAACCATGCTGACTACGGCCTATTTTAACGTGTGCCTCGAAGTAACCTGAGACCTCATCCTTAGTAATAGATTCCAACATCTTCCCAACCACTGAGAGTGGACTAGCTGGCCTATAGTTTCCTTTCTTCTGCCTCTCTCTCCTTGCTTGAAGAGTGGAGTGACATTTGCAATTTTCCAGAATTATGGATCCATCCATAAACTAGTGATTCTTGAAAGATCGTTACTAATGCCTCCATGATCTTTTCAGCCACCTCTTTCAGAACCCTGGGGTGTAGACCCTCTGGTCCAGGTGACTTATCTACCATCAGACCTTTCAGTTTTCCAAGAACTTTCTCTCTAGTTATGGTAACACACTTCATGCCCCATTGGCACCTGGAACTTCCACCATACTACTAGTGCCCACCACAGTGAAAATTGATGCGAGGTACTTATTCCAATCATCTGCTATTTCATTGTCCCCCATTACTACCACTCCAGCATCATTTTCCAGTGTAGTGCTTCTCATGGAGTGTTGAGGAAGTCAGAGACATTGGCTAAAAGACAGTTTGCAAGATAGGTGTGCACCTGAAAGAAATCCCAACAGGAATTACACCAAAAGCAGGACTGTTGGCTAGAGGTTTTGAGGAACAATACATAAAATAACCCCCAAAAAACTCACTAATATGTGCATCAGAGTCTCTCCAACAACCTCTTTCAGTGATATGTCAAAAGCATTGGCAACCCCATTGCATGGACATAAAATCTGCATTCTTACGGGGAATGGAGCTGTCACGTATCATTTACATTCACTCCCTGCCTGAAGCCAGAGGCGAAGGAATACTGTGGAAACTCATAAAGTGTGTGTATGGTCCAGCAGATGCATCATTCTACTGGAATAGAAATGTCAAGGAAGAAATACTGGAAACTGGTGGAAAGATGTCACAAGTGGATCGAGCTATTTTTTACTGGCAAGATTCAGGATCCAGGACCTACTTGCTTGTCAGGTAGATGACTTCATATGGGGAGGCTCACAAAACTTTGCCACAACAATCATCCCTCAGTTAAAGTCAGCTTTTCAGTTTGGACGGGAGGAACTTGACAGATTGATGGAACAGTACAACTGCACTAATGAGTCTTCAGACAATCAGCATGGAATCCTCACATGCCACACAACAGGATGCACCCCTCAGTGAAGCTGAAGCTGAGCAATCCAGGTCAAAGATAGGTCAGATTCTGTGCAAAGACAGAGCAGACATGATATCACGCCTAATGCCTGCAACTAGGCGTCCTGCACAAAAACTGCCACAGTACAAACTTGACATGAGGCAAAAAAGATAGTGTGCAGAATTCAATCTGAAAAAGTAGTCTGGAAGTTTCAACAGCTTGGAAAAGGTGGCTCACTCACTGAGGCTTGTTGTCTTCAGTGAAGCCTCACTGGGAAATCTTCCAGATGAAAGTACTCAGGGAGGACATTTTATTGTACTGATGGGAGAAGAGGAAAGATTTTCACGTCTCTGTTAGCAAGCAAAAAGTTCCAAACTCTGTTGGCAAGCAAAAAGGAGCCAAAGAGTTGTGCGTAGTACGGAGGCAGGAGAAACCCTCACACTGTCAGGCAGTATTGATAATGTTGTTATCTGGCCACACTCTATTCTCAGCTTGTCCAAGATGACCCAAAGAAAAACAGTCTACAGATACTTGTGTCACTGACAACTGCTCCTCGGTTGATGCCATCAAATGTACCAAGTCAGTTACAAAGAAGAGTCTTCATTTGGGGATAAGTAGCACCAAGGAACTTGTCCAAGCACAGACAATTCATCACGTCCTATTGCCAACCACAAAGGAGCAACTAACTGACTGTCTCACGAAGAAGGAAGCTCCAGCTCTTGTGCTGCTAAAGGCACTCAGTGGAGACATTTGTTACCTTGCGAACTGCATCAACATCAAGGGTTCAAGCTAATTCCCATGTCCTAATGGACATTTGAACTGATTTTTAAAAATTATTTAAATAAAAAGGATGGGAGATTGTTGAGTTCTGTTAATTTGGGCTATGGAAGCATTTAGTGAAGCACAAGGGAGGAAAAGGAAGTACGGGTAAGAAAAGGGCAGCCCTTGTGTACTGAACATGCACAGAGAAAGTAAGGTTGTTAAATTGTAAGAAAATCTTGTCCTTGTTGTTTAGGCATTAACAGAGAACAGGCCTTTTGGCCCACAATATCTTTGCTGAGCACAATGCTGAGCTAAACTAAATCTCTTCTGCCTACACAATGTCCATCGCCCTCTGTTCCCTGCATGTTCAGCCCCGTCTACTCTATCTATGCCTCTCATAATATTAAAACACTTCTATCAGGTCCCGTCAGCCTCTACTGCTCCAGAGAAAAATACACTCTCCTAAGCCACCACAGCCTTGTAATGGGGTGACCAGAACTGCCCACAATACTCCTAGTGGGGCCCATACATCAGGGATACATGCCTCCCCGCCATTGGTCGTATCCACTGGAGATGCTGCCTCAAGAAAAGAGCATTCATCATCAGAGATCCACGCCATCTTCTCACAGCTCCTATCGAGCAGGAGGTACAGAATCCAGAAGTCCCACTCCTCCAGGTTCAGGAACAGCTACTTCCCTTCAACCACTCGGTTCTTGAACCAACCGGCACAACCGGAATTCCTGCCTCAGTTTAACAACACTAGAACCACTTTGCACAACAATGGGCTTTATCTTTGTTCTCAAACACAAGAAAATCTGCAGATGCTGGAAATCTTTTCAAAGGTAAAAAAGAGATCGGCAAACATTAGCCTCATCAGTGGCATGGATAATAGAGAGGTTACAGCACAGATAGAGGACAAACCCACGTGCTTCAGATGCCTGTAATCTTGAGCAACAGCCACAAAATGGAGGAAGTCAGCAGGTCAAGCAGCATCTAAGGAGGGGAATGTTTCAGGCCAATACCCTTCATCAGGTGAGTTCCTTCACGTATTCTCTGTGTTTTGTTTACGACTTGATCACTTCATCTGGGGATGAGGAGGCGTGCAGGAGTGAGATAGATCAGCTGGCTGAGTGGTATTGTAACAACAACCTCGCACTCAATGTCAGCAAGACTAAGGAATTGACTGGGGACTTCAGGAAGGAAAGCACACACCAACACTCAGCGAGGGAAAAAGGCAGAGAGTTTCAAGTTCCTAGAAGTCAAGACCGCCGAGGATCTGTCCTGACCCCAACATTTCAATGCTATCATGAAGAGGGCATACCAGGGGCTCAACTTCATTAGGAGCTGAAAAGATTTGGTACGTCACTAAAGACTTGAGCAAATCTCTACGGATGTACCATGCAGACATGGTTGACTGGTTGTATCACAACCTGGGATGGGAGGCTCCACTGCAAAGAATCACAAGAGACTGCAGAGAGTTATAAATTCAGCCATTTTCATCACAAGCACAACTCCCCACCTTGAGGACCTGTTCAGAAGGGGGTGCCTCGAAACGCAGCGTGCTTCTCTGAGAACCGTCAGCATCGGGGTGACCTCTTTCCATTACTACCATCAGGGACGAGCTTCAGGAGCTCTGAAGGTCCATAACTTCTTCCCCTCTGCTATCAGATTATTGAATGGTTCATGAACTCATGAACACTATCTCACTATTCCTCCATTACACAATTTATTTATTTTATTTTGAATCAGAACCAGGTTTCATGGAGGGATGAGAAGTGGAGAGAGTGAGCAGTTTCAAGTTCCTGAGTGTCAAGATCTCTGAGGATCTAACCTGGTCCCAACATACCAATGTAGTCATAAAGAAGGCAAGACAGCGGCTGTACTTCATTGGGACTTTGAAGAGATTTGGTATGTCAACAAATACACTCAAAAACTTCTAAAGATGTACTGTGGAGAGCATTCTGACAGGCTGCATCACTGTCTGGTATGGGGGGGGGGGGGCTACTGCACAGGACTGAAAGAAGCTGCAGAGGCTTGTAAATTTAGTTGGCTCCATCTTGAGTACTAGCCTACAAAGTACCCAGGACATCTTTAAGGAGCGGTGTCTCAGAAAGGCAGCATCCATTATTAAGGACCTCCAGCACCCAGGGCATGCCTTTTCTCACTGTTACCATCAGGTAGGAGGTACAGAAGCCTGAAGGCACACACTCAGCGATTCAGGAACAGCTTCTTCCCCTCTGCCATCTGATTCCTAAATGTACATCGAACCCTTGGACACTACCTCACTTTTTTTTTAATATATATATTATTGCTGTTTTTTTGCACGATTTTTAATCTATTCAATATACATACACTGTAATTGATTTACTCATTTATTTATTATTATTATATTTTGGGTTTTTTTCTTCTATATTATGTATTGCATTGAACTGCTGCTAAGTTAACAAATTTCATATCACATGCTGGTGATAAAAAACCTGATTCTGATTCTGAAGTTTAGTATCACTGACATTTGGAGTGGTGGATGACACCTATATGAGGCTTCATTCCCAGACAGCCTACCTCTCCCGGAAGTTCCAGGAGTCTTCTGCATATTAATAGAGGCTCCCTGATGCCTGCGAATTATATACAATATCCCGGAAATCAATTTTTTTGAGAGTGAGCGAGCGAGAGAGCGTGAGAGCGACCACGAGAGAGCGAGAGAGCGACCACGGGAGAGGGAGAGAGAGAGCGCGCCAGAGAACAACCATGAGAGTGACCACGAGAGAGAGAGCGAGAGAGTTCCATAAAAAGAAAATATAAAACGTACGTCACCCCAGATTACCCTAAAGTGTACCCCTGCCTAATAGGGGTCAAAAATAATGACAGTGTTGCTCACTGCACTGTTTGCAACAGTGACTTTTCTATTGCCCATGGTGGGTAAGGTCTGTAAAAGACATGTTGAGGTGAGTTTAACAGGTGTCATTCCTTCATTAGCATAGCTAACGTTATTTAAACTAGCTGGCTAGCTGCTGAGGAGCTACTCTATTGCAGACATCCCACCTCTCCTGGAAGTTCCAGGAGTCTCCCGCAAATTGATGGTGCTACCTCCCTGAAATGAGTTTTTGCAGGGCGGGATGTCTGCATTCCCCTCTTGGTGGTTTGTGCTCACGATGGAGCAGGCCGAGTGTACAACTCTTTACAATCCTGTTCATCAGCCTCTCCATGCCTGACAGTGATGCAAGCAGTGTGAATGCTCTCCTCGCTACATCTGCAGATATTTCCTGGAGTCTTTGGTGGCATACCGTAACTCCTGAAACTCTGAATGAAGTGTAGTAGCCCGTGTACTGGGCCCAGGCTAAGTCTTCAGAGATGCCCAGGAACTTGAAGTGGCTCCCCCTTTCCACTGCCATACCCTCAGTGAGGGCTGGTATGTGTTCTCACAAACAATATTTACTGTAACTTAAAAGTAGTTGTGAGGTACTGCCGTCACAAAGCAACAATTTAACATGTCTCAGTGGGAACAAGCCAGGTTCCCATTCTGGGTGGGCAAAACCCTCACAACACTGAAGTGTGTGGACGAGCAATTGAATGGCCAAGGCACAA
Organism: Mobula birostris; assembly: GCF_030028105.1. NCBI lineage: Eukaryota > Metazoa > Chordata > Chondrichthyes > Myliobatiformes > Myliobatidae > Mobula > Mobula birostris. The sequence continues at coordinate 130,565,849 of NC_092377.1, read as the reverse complement.
AGTACCGAGGGATTGGTGGAAATTGGTGGATTAATGTAGACGGTGGTTGTCGGTCGGCACAGACATGGTAGGAGTTCGATTCCAATATCGTCTCTAAGGAGCTTGTACATTCCTCCCCATGAGTGTGTGGGTTTCCTTTGGGTGCTCTAGTTTCCTCCAACAGTGCAAAGACATACTGGTTAGCAGGTTAATTGCTCATTGGTCATTGTCCTGTGATTGGCCGACGGTTAAATACGTGCGTTGTTGAGTAGGGCAGCTCATTCGACCAGAACGGCCTGTTCTAAATAGATAAAAATTACTCTGACAAAAAGATCAAGGCAGGTGGGGCTGAGGAGAAAGGATTACCATGCACCTAATGTGATCAGGAAAACGTAGAGCTGAGACACATTTTCTAAAGCATTTCAGGATTTCTAGGTTGTCATGTCCTATTTACAGCTGTTATTGGTACACCAGAGAGAGCCTACACCGTGTAGAGAAGAAGCCTACACCGTACAGGCGAGAGCGACTACATCATGAACAGAGAGAGAGCCTACACCGTGCACACAGACAGCGCCTACACAGTACACACAGAGACACCCAACGCCATGCACACAGAGAGAGATTCTACACCGTGCACACACAGAGCACCTGCACCGTGCACTAGACAGCCTACACTGTGCACAGAGAGAATCTACACCGTACACACAGACAGCACCTGCACAGTACACACAGAGAGAGCCGACAACTGCACACAGAGACACCCTACACCGTACACACAGAGAGGGCCTACGCTGTGGACCAGAGAGAGCCTACACCGTGCACACAGAGAGATTCTACACCATGGACCAGAGAGAGCCTACACCGTACACAGAGAGAGAGACTACACTGTGCACACAGAGAGAGACTACACTGTGCACACAGAGAGATTCTACACCATGGACCAGAGAGAGCCTACACCGTACACACAAAGAGAGACTACACCGTGCACACAGAGAGAGATTACACCGTGCACACAGAGGGAGACTACACTGTGCACACTGAGAGAGCCTATACCGTGCACACAGAGAGAGCCTACACCAAACACACAGAGAGAGACTACACCATGCACACACACAGAGAGCCTACACCGTGCACACAGAGACACCCTACACCGTACACACAGAGAGAGCCTACACAGTGCACACAGAGACACCCTACACCGTACACACAGAGAGGGCCTACACTGTGCACACAGACAGAGCCTACACTGTGCACACAGACAGAGCCAATACCGGACAGAGAGAGAGAGAGCCTACACCGTGTACACACAGGGAGAACCTATACCATGTACACAGACAGAGCCTACACCGTGCACACAGAGCCTGCACCATGAACACAGAGAGAGCCTGCACCAGACACACACAGAGAGCCTACACCGTACACACAGAGAGAGCCTACACCGTACACAGAGAGAGAGAGCCTACACCGTGCACACAGAGAGAGCCTACACCGTGTACACAGAGAAAGCCTTCACCCTGCACACACAGAGAGAGCCAACACCTTGCCGAGAGTCTACACCATGCACACAGAGAGATTCTACAACGTGCACACACGGAGAGAGCCCACACCGTGCACACACAGAGAGCCTACACTGTGCACACAGTAAGAGCCTACATGGTGCACGCAGAGAGAAAACCAACATCGTACACACACAGAGAGCCTACACTGTGCACACACAGAGAGACTACACCGTGCACGCATTAAGAGCCTACACCGTGCACGCAGTAAGAGCCTACAGCATGCACGCAGACAGAGCCTACACTGTGCACAGAGAGAGAGCCCACAATGTGCACAGAGAGAGACACTACATTGTGCATAGTGAGAGGCTACACTTGGACCAGGAAGATCTACCCCATGCACCAGAGAGTGCCTAAACTGTGCACACAGGGACAGCCTACACCGTGCATCAGAGTGAGCCTGCACTGTGCACACAGGGAGAGCCTACACCATGCACACAGAGAGAGTCTACACCGTACACACAGAGAGAGCCTACAGCATGCACACAGAGAGAGCCTACACTGTGCACAGAGTGAAAGCCTACACCGTGTACACAGAGAGATCCTACACTGTGCAAACAGAGAGACCCTACACCATGCACACAGACAGAGCCCACACTGTGCACACAGACGGAGCCTACACCGGACACAGAGAGAGAGAGCCTACACTGTACACACAGAGAGAACCTACACCGTGCAAACAGAGAGAGAGCCTACACCGTGCACACACAGAGAGAACCTATACCATGTACACAGAAAGAGCCTACACCGGACACAGAGAGAGAGCCTACACCGTGCACACAGAGAGAGCCTACACCGTGCACACAGAGAGAGGCTACACCGTACACACAGAGAGAACCAACCCCGGAAACACAGAGAGAACCGACACCGTGAACACAGAGAGAGAGCCTACACCCTGCACAGAGAGAGAGCCTACACCGTGAACACAGAGAGAGAGCCTACACCATGCACACAGACAGAGCCTACATCGGACAGAGAGAGAGAGATCCTACACCGTGCACACACGGAGAGAACCTATACCATGTAAACAGACAGAGCCTACACCGTGCAGACAGAGAGAGCCTGCACCAGACACACACAGAGAGCCTACACCGTACACACAGAGAGAGCCTACACCGTGCACAGAGAGAGAGAGCCTACACCGTGCACACACAGAGAGAGCCTTCATCCTGCACACACAGAGATAACCTATACCATGTACACAGACAGAGCCTACACCATGCACACAGAGGGAGCCTACACCATAAACACAGAGAGAGCCTGCACCAGACACACACAGAGAGTCGACACCGTACACACAGAGAGAGCCTACACCGAACGCAGAGAGAGAACCAACCCCGGAAACACAGAGAGAACCGACACCGTGAACACAGAGAGAGAGCCTACACCCTGCACAGAGAGAGAGCCTACACCGTGAACACAGAGAGAGAGCCTACACCATGCACACAGACAGAGCCTACATCGGACAGAGAGAGAGAGATCCTACACCGTGCACACACGGAGAGAACCTATACCATGTAAACAGACAGAGCCTACACCGTGCAGACAGAGAGAGCCTGCACCAGACACACACAGAGAGCCTACACCGTACACACAGAGAGAGCCTACACCGTGCACAGAGAGAGAGAGCCTACACCGTGCACACACAGAGAGAGCCTTCATCCTGCACACACAGAGATAACCTATACCATGTACACAGACAGAGCCTACACCATGCACACAGAGGGAGCCTACACCATAAACACAGAGAGAGCCTGCACCAGACACACACAGAGAGTCGACACCGTACACACAGAGAGAGCCTACACCGAACGCAGAGAGAGCCTACACTGTGCACACAGAGGGAGCATACACCGTGCTACAGACAGAGTCTACACCGTGCACACAGAGAGAATCTACACCATGCACACAGAGAACCTACACCGTGCACACAGAGAGAGAGCCTACACCGTGCACACAGAGAGAGCCTACACCGTGCATGCACACAGAGATAGCCTACACCGTGCACACAGAGTGCCTACATCGAGTACACAGAGAGAGCCTACACAGTGCACGCAGAGAGACACTGCACCGTGCACACACAGAGAGACCCTACACCGTGCACAGAGAGAGCCAACATCATACACACACACACAGAGAGCCTACAGCGTGCACGCAGACGGAGCCTACACCGTGCACACAGAGAGAGCCCTCAATGTGCACAGAGAGAGACACTACATTGTGCACACAGAGAGGCTACACTTGGACCAGGAAGAGCTACCCCATGCAGCAGAGAGAGCCTACACTGTGCACACAGAGAGAGTCCACAATGTGCACAAAGAGAGACCCTACAGTGTGCACAGAGAGAGGCTGCACTTGGACCAGGAAGAGCTACCCCATGCACCAGAGAGTGCCTACACTGTGCACACAGAGACAGCCTACACCGTGCATCAGAGTGAGCCTGCACTGTGCACACAGGGAGAGTCTACACCGTGCACACAGAGAGAGCCTACACTGTGCACACAGAGGGAGCATACACCGTGCTACAGAGAGAGTCTACAACGTGCACACAGAGAGAGTCTACACCGTACACACAGAGAAACCCTACACTGTGCACACAGAGGGAGCATACACCATGCTACAGAGAGAGTCTACAACGTGCACACAGAGAGAGTCTACACCGTACACACAGAGAGAGTCTACACCGTGCACACAGAGAAACCCTACACTGTGCACACAGAGGGAGCATACACCGTGCTACAGAGAGAGTCTACACCGTGCACATAGAGAGAATCTACACCATGCACACAGAGAACCTACACCGTGCACACAGAGAGAGCCTACACTGTGCACACAGAGAGAGCCTACACCGTGCACAGAGAGAAAGCCTACACCGTGTACACAGAGAGAGCCTACACTGTGCAAACAGAGAGAGCCTAAACCGTGCACACAGACTGAGCCCACACTGTACACACAGACAGAGCCTACACCGTGCACACAGAGAGCGCCTACACCATAAACACAGAGAGAGCCTGCACCAGACACACACAGAGAGTCGACACCGTACACACAGGGAGAGCCTACACTGTGCACACAGAGGGAGCATACACCGTGCTACAGACAGAGTCTACACCGTGCACACAGAGAGAATCTACACCATGCACACAGAGAACCTACACCGTGCACACAGAGAGAGAGCCTACACCATGCACACAGAGTGCCTACATCGAGTACACAGAGAGAGCCTACACAGTGCACGCAGAGAGACACTGCACCGTGCACACACAGAGAGACCCTACACCGTGCACAGAGAGAGCCAACATCATACACACACAGACACAGAGTCTACAGCGTGCACGCAGACGGAGCCTACACCGTGCACACAGAGAGAGCCCACAATGTGCACAGAGAGAGACACTACATTGTGCACAGTGAGAGGCTACACTTGGACCAGGAAGAGCTACCCCATGCAGCAGAGAGAGCCTACACTGTGCACACAGAGAGAGCCTACAACGTGCACACAGAGAGAGTCTACACCGTACACACAGAGAGAGTCTACACCGTGCACACAGAGAAACCCTACACTGTGCACACAGAGGGAGCATACACCGTGCTACAGAGGGAGTCTACAACGTGCACACAGAGAGAGTCTACACCGTACACACAGAGAGTCTACACCGTGCACACAGAGAAACCCTACACTGTGCACAGAGAGAGAGAGCCTACACCGCGCACGCAGAGAGAGAACCAACATCGTACACACACAGAGAGCCTAAATCGTGCACACAGTGAGAACCTACACCGTGCACACAGAGTGCCTACATCGAGCACACAGAGAGAGCCTACACAGTGCATGCAGAGAGACCCTGCACCGTGCACACACAGAGAGACCCTACACCGTGCACAGAGAGAGCCAACATCGTACACACACAGACAGCCTACAGCATGCACGCAGACAGAGCCTACACCGTGCACACAGAGAGAGCCCACAATGTGCCCAGAGAGAGAGACACTACATTGTGCACAGTGAGAGGCTACACTTGGACCAGGAAGAGCTACCCCATGCAGCAGAGAGTGCCTACACTGTGCACACAGAGAGAGCTCACAATGTGCACAAAGAGAGACCCTACAGTGTGCACAGAGAGAGGCTACACTTGTCCAGGAAGAGCTACCCCATGCACCAGAGAGTGCCTACACTGTGCACACAGAGACAGCCTACACCGTGCATCAGAGTGAGCCTGCACTGTGCACACAGATAGAGCCTACAACGTGCACACAGAGAGAGTCTACACCGTGCACACAGAGAGTCTACACCGTGCACACAGAGAGAGCCTACACTGTGCACAGAGAGAAAGCCTACACCGTGTACACAGAGAGAGCCTACACTGTGCAAACAGAGAGAGCCTAAAACGTGCACACAGACAGAGCCCACACTGTGCACACTGACGGAGCCTACACCGGACACAGAGAGAGAGAGCCTACACTGTACACACAGAGAGAGCCTACACTGTGCACACACAGAGATAACCTATACTATGTACACAGACAGAGCCTACACCATGCACACAGAGAGAGCCGACACCATGAACACAGAGAGAGCCTGCACCAGACACACACAGATAGTCGACACCGTACACACAGAGAGAGCCTACACCGTGCACACAGAGAGAGTCTTCACTCTGCACACACAGAGAGAGCCTACACCGTGCCAAGAGTCTACACCATGCACACAGAGAGATTCTACAGCGTAGATACACAGAGCGAGCCTACAACGTGCACACAGAGAGAGCCTACACTGTGCACACAGAGAGAGCCTACACTGTGCACACAGAGGGAGCATACACCGTGCTACAGAGAGAGTCTACACCGTGCACACAGAGAGAATCTACACCGTGCACACAGAGATCCTACACTGAGCACACAGAGAGAGCCTACTCCGTGCACACACAGAGAGAGCCTACACCGTGCACACAGAGAACCTACACCGTGCACACAGAGAGACCCTACACCGTGCTACAGAGAGAGTCTACACCGTGCACACAGAGAGAGTCTACACCGTGCACACAGAGATCCTACACTGAGCACACAGAGAGAGCCTACTCCGTGCACACACAGAGAGAGCCTACACCGTGCACACAGAGAGAGCCTACACAGTGCACACAGAGAGACCCTACACCGTGCAGACACAGAGAGACCGTACACCGTGCACAGAGAGAGCCAACATCGTACACACACAGAGAGCCTACAGCGTTCACACAGAGAGAGCCTACACCGTGCACACACAGAGAGCCCACAATGTGCACAAAGAGAGACCCTACAGTGTGCACAGAGAGAGGCTACACTTGTACCAGGAAGAGCTACCCCATGCACCAGAGTGTGCCTACACTGTGCACACAGAGAGAGTCTACATCGTACACACAGGGAGAGCCTACATCATGAACACAGAGAGAGCCTACACTGTGCACGCAGAGAGAGCCTATACTGTGCACAGAGAGAGAGCCTACACTGTACACACAGAGAGAGCCTACACCGTGCAAACAGAGAGAGAGCCTACACCGTGCACACACAGAGAGAGCCTGCATCATGCACACACAGAGAGAGCCTACACTGTGCACACAGAGAGAGAGTCAACATCATACACACACAGAGCCTACAGCGTGCACGCAAAAAGAGTTACACTGTGCACACACAGACAGCGCCTACACCGTGCACAGAGAGAGGCTACACTTGGACCAGGAAGAGCTACCCCATGCACCAGAGAGTGCCTACACTGTGCACACAGAGACAGCCTACACCGTGCATCAGAGTGAGCCTGCACTGTGCACACAGGGAGAGCCTACACCGTGCACACAGAGAGAGCCTACAACGTGTACACAGAGAGAGTCTACACCGTGCACACAGAGAGAGCCTACAGCATCAACACAGAGAGAGCCTACACCGTGCACACAGAGAGAGCCTACACTGTACACAGAGAGAAAGCCTACTCCGTGTACACAGAGAGAGCCTACACTGTGCACACAGAGAGAGTCTTCACCCTGCACACACAGAGAGAGCCTACACCGTGCTGAGAGTCTACACCATGCACACAGAGAGATTCTACAGCGTACATATACAGAGACAGCCTACACCATGCACGCAGAGAGAGCCTACACTGCACACAGAGGGAGCATACACCGTGCTACAGAGAGAGTCTACACCGTGCACACAGAGAGAATCTACACCGTGCACACAGAGATCCTACACTGAGCACACAGAGAGAGCCTACACCGTGCACACAGAGAGAATCTACACCATGCACACAGAGAACCTACACCGTGCACACAGACAGAGCCTACACTGTGTACACACAGAGAGAGCCTGCACCGTGCACACAGAGAGAGCCTGCACCGTGCACACATAGAGAGAGCCTACACCGTGCACAGAGAGAGAGACCCTACACCTTGCACAGAGAGAGCCAACATCGTACACACACAGAGAGCCCACAGCATGCACGCAGTAAGAGCCTACACCGTGCACACAGAGAGAGCCCACAATGTGCACAGAGAGAGACCCTACATTGTGCATAGTGAGAGGCTACACTTGGACCAGGAAGAGCTACCCCATGCAGCAGAGAGAGCATACACTGTGCACACAGAGAGAGCCCACAATGTGCACAAAGAGAGAGCCTACACCGTGCACAGACAGAGAGAGTCCCTACACCGTGCACACAGAGAGAGAGCCTACACCGTGCACAGAGTCCCTACACCGTGCACACAGAGAGAGAGCCTACACCGTGCACACACAGACAGCCTACACCGTGCACACACAGAGAGAGCCTACAGCGTGCACACACAGAGAGAACTTATACCATGTACACAGACAGAGCATACACCATGCACACAGAGAGAGCCTACGCCGTACACAGAGAGAGAGAGCCTACACGTGCACACAGAGCGAGCCTTCACCTGGCACACACAGAGAGAGCCTACACTATGCACACACAGAGAGAGCCTACACCGTGCAGAGAGTCTACACCATGCACACAGAGAGATTCTACAACATGCACACACAGAGAGAGCTTACACCGTGCACACGGAGAGAGCCTACAGCATGAACACAGAGAGAGCCTACACCGTGCACACAGAGAGACCCTACACCGTGCACACACAGAGAGAGCCTACACCGTGTACACACAGAGAGAGCCTACACCGTGCACACAGAGAGACCCTATACCGTGCACACACAGAGAGAGCCTAAACCGTGCACACGGAGTGCCTACACCGTGCACACAGAGAGACCCTACACTGTTCACACAGAGAGAGCCTACATCGTGCACACAGAGAGACCCTACACCGTGCACACAGAGAGAGCCCACATCGTGTACACACAGAGAGAGCCTACACCATGCACGCAGAGAGAGAACCAACATCGTACACACACAGAGAGCCTACATCGTGCACACACAGAGAGAGCCTACACCGTGCACACACAGAGAGAGCCTACACCGTGCACACACAGAGAGACCACTACACCATGCACAGAGAGAGCGAGCCAACATCGCACACACGCAGAGAGCCTATACCGTGCACACAGAGAGACCCTACACAGTGCACACAGAGAGAGTCTACATCGTACACACAGAGAGAGCCTGCATCATGAACACAGAGAGAGCCTACACCGTGCACGCAGAGAGAGCCTACACTGTGCACAGAGAGAGAGCCTACAGTGTACACACAGAGAGAGCCTACACCATGCAGGCAGAGAGAGCCTACACTGTGCACAGAGAGAGAGCCTACAGTGTACACACAGAGAGAGCCTACACCGTGCAAACAGCGAGAGAGCCTACACCGTGCACACACAGAGAGAGCCTACATCATGTACACACAGAGAGAGCCTACACGGTGCACACACAGAGAGAGCCAACATCTTACACACACACAGAGAGCCTACAGCGTCCACGCAGTAAGAGCCTACACTGTGCACACACAGACAGCGCCTACACCGTGCACACAGAGAGAGCCTACAATGTGCACACAGAGAGCGTCTACACCGTGCACACAGAGAGAGCCTACACTGTGCACAGAGAGAAAGCCTACACCGTGTACACAGAGAGAGCCTACACTGTGCACACAGACGTAGCCTACACCGGACAGAGAGAGAGAGACAGAGCCTACACTGTACACACAGAGAGAGCCTACACCGTGCACACACAGAGATAACCTATACCATGTACACAGACAGAGCCTACACCATGCACACAGAGAGAGCCGACACCATGAACACAGAGAGAGCCTGCGCCAGAAACACACAGAGAGTCGACACCATACACACAGAGAGAGCCAACACCGTACGCAGAGAGAGAGAGCCTACACCGTGCATACAGAGAGAGCCTACACCGTGCACACAGAGAGAATCTTCACCCTGCACACACAGAGAGAGCCTACACCATGCTGAGAGTCTACACCATGCACACAGAGAGATTCTACAGTGTACATACACAGAGAGAGCCTACACCGTGCACACAGAGAGAGCCTACACTGTGCACACAGAGAGAATCTACACCATGCACACAGAGAACCTACACCGTGCACACAGAGAGAGCCTACACCATGGACACACAGAGAGAGTCTACACCGTGCACGCAGAGAGAGAACCAACATCGTACACACACACAGAGCCTAAATCGTGCACACAGAGAGAGCCTACACCGTGCACAGAGAGAGCCAACATCGTACACACACAGAGAGCCTACACCGTGCACACAGAGAGAGTCTTCACCCTGCACACACAGAGACAGCCTACACCGTGCCGAGAGTCTACACCATGCACACAGAGAGCTTCTACAGCGTACATACACAGAGAGAGCCTAAATCGTGCACACAGAGAGAGCCTACACCGAGCACACACAGAGAGAGCCTACACCATGCACGCAGAGAGAGAACCAACATCGTACACACACACAGAGCCTAAATCGTGCACACAGAGAGAGCCTACACCGTGCATGCAGAGAGAGAACCAACATCGTACACACACACAGAGCCTAAATCGTGCACACAGAGAGAGCCTACACCGCGCACACACAGAGAGTGGCTACACCGTGCACACAGAGTGCCTACATCGAGCACACAGAGAGAGCCTACACTGTGCACAGAGAGAGAGAGCCTAAATCGTGCACACAGAGAGAGCCTACACCGTGCACATACAGAGAGAGCCAACACAATGCACGCAGAGAGAGAACCAACATCGTACACACACACAGAGCCTAAATCGTGCACACAGAGAGAGCCGACACCGTGCACACACAGAGAGAGCCTACACCGTGCACACGGAGAGACCCTACACCGTGCACACACAGAGAGACCACTACACAATGCACAGAGAGAGCGAGCCAACATCGCACACACGCAGAGAGCCTATACCGTGCACACAGAGAGACCCTACACGTGCACACAGAGAGAGTCTACATCGTACACACAGAGAGAGCCTGCATCATGAACACAGAGAGAGCCTACACCGTGCAGGCAGAGAGAGCCTACACTGTGCACAGAGAGAGCCTACACCGTGCAGGCAGAGAGAGCCTACACGGTGCACAGAGAGAGAGCCTACACCGTGCACACACAGAGAGAGCCTACATCGTGTACACACAGAGAGAGCCTACACCGTGTACACACAGAGAGAGCCTACACGGTGCACACACAGAGAGAGCCAACATCTTACACACACAGAGAGCCTACAGCATCCACGCAGTAAGTGCCTACACTGTGCACACACAGACAGCGCCTACACCGTGCACACAGAGAGAGCCTACACTGTGCAAACAGAGAGTGCCTACACTGTGCAAACAGACAGAGCCCACACTGTGCACACAGATGTAGCCTACACCGGACAGAGAGAGAGAGAGAGAGCCTACACTGTACACACAGAGAGAGCCTACACCGTGCACACACAGAGATAACCTGTACCATGTACACAGACAGAGCCTACACCATGCACACATAGAGAGCCTACACCATGAACACAGAGAGAGCCTGCACCAGACACACACAGATAGTCGACACCATACACACAGAGAGAGCCAACACCGTACGCAGAGAGAGAGAGCCTACACCGTGCACACAGAGAGAGCCTACACTGTGCACACAGAGAGAGAACCAACATCGTACACACACAGAGAGTGGCTACACCGTGCACACAGTGCCTACATCGAGCACACAGAGAGAGAGCCTAAATCGTGTACACAGAGAGAGCCTACACTGTGCACACACAGAGAGAGCCAACACCATGCACGCAGAGAGAGAATCAACATCGTACACACACACAGAGCCTAAATCGTGCACACAGAGAGAGCCTAAACCGTGCACACACAGAGAGAGCCTACACCGTGCACGCAGAGAGAGAACCGACATCGTACACACACACAGAGCCTAAATCGTGCACACAGAGAGAGCCTAAACCGTGCACACACAGAGAGAGCCTACACCGTGCACGCAGAGAGAGAACCGACATCGTACACACACACAGAGCCTAAATCGTGCACACAGAGAGAGCCTACACCGTGCACACACAGAGAGTGGCTACACCGTGCACACAGAGTGCCTACATCGAGCACACAGAGAGAGCCTACACAGTGCACACAGAGAGAGCCTACACAGTGCACGCAGAGAGACCCTGCACCGTGCACACACAGAGAGACCCTACACCATGCACAGAGAGAGCCAACATCGTACACACACAGAGAGCCTACAGCGTGCACGCAGACAGAGCCTACAGCGTGCACGCAGACAGAGCCTACACCGTGCACACAGCGAGAGCCCACAATGTGCACAAAGAGAGACCCTACAGTGTGCACAGAGAGAGGCTACACTTGGACCAGGAGGAGCTACCCCATGCACCAGAGAGTGCCTACACTGTGCACACAGAGAGAGCTCACAATGTGCACAAAGAGAGACCCTAGAGTGTGCACAGAGAGAGGCTACACTTGTCCAGGAAGAGCTACTCCATGCACTAGAGAGTGCCTACACTGTGCACACAGCGAGAGTCTACATCGTACACACAGAGAGAGCCTACATCATGAACACAGAGAGAGCCTACACCGTGCACGCAGAGAGAGCCAACACTGTGCACAGAGAGAGAGCCTACAGTGTACACACAGAGAGAGTCTACACCGTGCAAACAGAGAGAGAGCCTACACCGTGCACACACAGAGAGAGCCTACACCGTGCACACAGAGAGAGAGCCAACATCATACACACACAGAGAGCCTACAGTGTGCACGCAGTAAGAGCCGACACTGTGCACACACAGACAGCGCCTACACCGTGCACAGAGAGAGGCTACACTTGGACCAGGAAGAGCTACCCCATGCACCAGAGAGAGCCTACACTGTGCACACAGAGAGAGCTCACAATGTGCACAAAGAGAGACCCTACAGTGTGCACAGAGAGAGGCTACACTTGTCCAGGAAGAGCTACCCCATGCACCAGAGAGTGCCTACACTGTGCACACAGAGACAGCCTACACCGTGCATCAGAGTGAGCCTGCACTGTGCACACAGGGAGAGCCTACACCGTGCACGCAGAGAGAGCCTACAACGTGTACACAGAGAGAGTCTACACCGTACACACAGAGAGAGCCTACACTCTGCACACAGAGAAAGCCTACACCATGCCGAGAGTCTACACCATGCACACAAAGAGATTCTACAGTGTACATACACAGAGAGAGCCTACACCGTGCACACAGAGAGAGCCTACACCATGGACACACAGAGAGAGTCTACATCGTGCACACAGAGAGAGAACCAACATCGTACACACACACAGAGCCTAAATCGTGCACACAGAGAGAGCCTACACCGTGCACACACAGAGAGTGGCTACACCGTGCACACAGTGCCTACATCGAGCACACAGAGAGAGCCTACACTGTGCACACACAGAGAGAGCCAACACCATGCACGCAGAGAGAGAATCAACATCGTACACACACACAGAGCCTAAATCGTGCACACAGAGAGAGCCTACACCGTGCACACACAGAGAGAGCCTACACCGTGCACGCAGAGAGAGAACCGACATCGTACACACACACAGAGCCTAAATCGTGCACACAGAGAGAGCCTACACTGTGCACACACAGAGAGAGGCTACACCGTGCACACAGAGTGCCTACATCGAGCACACAGAGAGAGTCTACACAGTGCACACAGAGAGAGCCTACACAGTGCACGCAGAGAGACCCTGCACCGTGCACACACAGAGAGACCCTACACCATGCACAGAGAGAGCCAACATCGTACACACACAGAGAGCCTACAGCGTGCACGCAGACAGAGCCTACACCGTGCACACAGCGAGAGCCCACAATGTGCACAGAGAGAGACACTACATTGTGCACAGTGAGAGGCTACACTTGGACCACAAAGAGCTACCCCATGCAGCAGAGAGCGTCTACACTGTGCACACAGAGAGAGCCCACAATGTGCACAAAGAGAGACCCTACAGTGTGCACAGAGAGAGGCTACACTTGGACCAGGAAGAGCTACCCCATGCACCAGAGAGTGCCTACACTGTGCACACAGAGAGAGCTCACAATGTGCACAAAGAGAGACCCTAGAGTGTGCACAGAGAGAGGCTACACTTGTCCAGGAAGAGCTACTCCATGCACTAGAGAGTGCCTACACTGTGCACACAGCGAGAGTCTACATCGTACACACAGAGAGAGCCTACATCATGAACACAGAGAGAGCCTACACCGTGCACGCAGAGAGAGCCAACTGTGCACAGAGAGAGAGCCTACAGTGTACACACAGAGAGAGTCTACACCGTGCAAACAGAGAGAGAGCCTACACCGTGCACACACAGAGAGCCTACAGTGTGCACGCAATAAGAGCCGACACTGTGCACACACAGACAGCGCCTACACCGTGCACAGAGAGAGGCTACACTTGGACCAGGAAGAGCTACCCCATGCACCAGAGAGAGCCTACACTGTGCACACAGAGAGAGCTCACAATGTGCACAAAGAGAGACCCTACAGTGTGCACAGAGAGAGGCTACACTTGTCCAGGAAGAGCTACCCCATGCACCAGAGAGTGCCTACACTGTGCACACAGCGAGAGTCTACATCGTACACACAGAGAGAGCCTACATCATGAACACAGAGAGAGCCTACACCGTGCACGCAGAGAGAGCCAACACTGTGCACAGAGAGAGAGCCTACAGTGTACACACAGAGAGAGTCTACACCGTGCAAACAGAGAGAGAGCCTACACCGTGCACACACAGAGAGAGCCTACACCGTGCACACAGAGAGAGAGCCAACATCATACACACACAGAGAGCCTACTGTGTGCACGCAGTAAGAGCCGACACTGTGCACACACAGACAGCGCCTACACCGTGCACACAGAGAGAGCCTACACCGTGCACACACAGAGAGAGCCTACACAAGTGCACACAGAGAGAGAGCCAACATCATACACACACAGAGAGCCTACAGTGTGCACGCAGTAAGAGCCGACACTGTGCACACACAGACAGCGCCTACACCGTGCACAGTGAGAGGCTACACTTGGACCAGGAAGAGCTACCCCATGCACCAGAGAGAGCCTACACTGTGCACACAGAGAGAGCTCACAATGTGCACAAAGAGAGACCCTACAGTGTGCACAGAGAGAGGCTACACTTGTGTACGGGGTCTTTCTTTTGTTACATTTAAAATGGCGATTTTTGTTATGTTAATCTGTGGAATGCGGCTTTGTTGTGTTTTAACGCTGCAGAGAGTTTGCGCTAGCAGTTTATTGTGGTTTAGAGGGTGATAAGAGGGTGCTATTAGCCAATGGGTGGTTATGTATCGTTTTGTTTTCGGATGCCATGCTGTATGATATGACTGTGGACTGAGTTTTGGGGGGGAGTCGGGAGGAGAGACGAGGAGGACGGCGGACGTGCGGAGAGGCTCCGGTCGATCACTTCGGGTGGTCCCGAGCCGTGGGTCGACGGAATTCGGGTGGTCGTCTGACGTCGAACTTGAGCTCCAACGGTAGCGCGCGAAGAACTTGGACTTTGAATAAGTGTTGGCGCCTTTTTTTTTCATTACTTTCCTCTCTGTATCACATGTATATTAATGCCCTAGAATTAGTAATATCTATAAAGTGTATGTGTTAAAATTTACTGGGTGTGCTGGCTGATGATTGATGTTTGTGATTGATTCGGGCGACGATTGACCCTGAGGGGACTGCTGAAGCAGGTGCTGGGCGGGATTTCCCCTAGACATACACGAGCCAAAATAACGGAACGTTACAAGTGGGGGCTCGTCCGGGATTTGGATTTTTTTTTCGGGAAAGTTGTACTTGTGGTTGCGGTAAGTGGTGTGAAGATGGAGCGAGATAAGATTGTAAGTTGGTGTGAAATGGAGGAGGTACCGGTGAATCATGCGTGTGTGGTAAGCGGGGTCGATTATCGCATTCCGGCAGAGGTACTGGTGCGAGGGTTGAGTTTGATTAAAGGTATCGGGCAGGTAGAACTTGTAGCTAGAAGGGGTGGGAAAGAACTGGAGGCTTGCTGGATGTTGGTGCGGGCGAGTGCCGACGTCATGGCTTTAGAATTACCAGCGACAGTCCATGTCCAGGGGGAGGCGGGGCCGTGGGGTCTCCATACCCTCCCCGAGGACGCAAGTGAGGAGGTGCCGGAGGAGCTAGTTGAGGCCCCCGGCCGGGTGCCCGTAGCAAGAGGTAGAGGTGCGGAGTGGGAAGGTTTGGCCAGGCCTCGCCCCCATGGGCTTGAGGAGACTGCCGAGTTAACGGCTGCCATTATCTCCCTGGCGAGAAGGGTTGAGGTGCACCGCCCGAAGCTGAGAATTTTCTCGGGAGCCAAGCCCACCCCGGAAGGGGAGGATGACTATGAGACCTGGGTTGAAGATACATCCCAATTGTTAGAGGTGTGGCCAGTTTCGGATGAGGAAAAGAGACAGCGATTGGTGGAAAGCTTAAGGGGCGGGGCAGCCCGGGTGGTCCGCGATCTGAGAGCGGCACGCCCCTTGGCTTCCCTATCGGAGTGTTTAGACGCTTTGGAGGAAGTGTTTGGACTGTCAGGGGATCCCTGGCGGCATTTAGCAGAGTTTCAACGGATGGGGCAGAGAAGAGGGGAAAAGCTCTCCGACTATGCTTTCAGGCTGGAAGGAAAGCTTACGGGGTTGCTGCGACGAGGTATAGTGAGGGAGGACGATGTGGCGGAGTTAAGGATGAGCCAGATATGTAGCGGTTCCCGGGAGGATGACAGGGTGGCTTGGAGTGTACGGCAGTCATTTAAGCAGAGCTCCCCTCCATCATTCGGACGGCTGATCCGAGAGGTACGGGCCGAGGAGTGTGCTTTGGGCCGACCAGGGGGCTCGGACCCTCAGGGACGGTTTTCAGCGGTTCAGGAGGTGGTAGCCGGGATGAGACCAGAGAAATCCAAGGGGTCCTCGGGGGCCCGTATCGGGAGGAGAGAGGCGGCGAGTAGTGGGTGCTATAACTGTGGGAGAGAGGGGCATTTCCGCCGGGAATGTGAGTGGCCGGGGGCGTGCTACCACTGTGGGGAAGCTGGCCACTTACGGAAGGATTGTGAGAGACGAAATGCGCCGAGGGGGGAGGGCCCCCAGGCCACCAAGAAGGGAGAGGTGTCGGGAAACTTAAGAGAGGCTCAGTGAGGGAACGGACTGGAGTCTCGGGAGGAACACGTTCCCAGAAAACCCCTATGGAACCCCGGAACAAACAAGCCCAAATTCCTGATGGGCTGGTGGGACCCCGTTCCAGCGTGTCCCTACGGATAGAGGGGATCTTTGCGAAAGCAATCCTTGACACCGGGTCGCAGGTTACCTTACTGTACCGGTCGTTCTACAACCAATATCTGAAGCATTTGGCAGTAACTCCGTTTAACGCATTGGAGATTTGGGGCATAAGTGATGGTGATTACCCGTACGATGGATACTTGTCAGTGAGAGTGGAATTTTCAGAGGGAGATGTGGGAGTATCGGAAGCCTTTGAGACGCTGGTGTTGGTTTGTCCGGATCCGGTGGAGACCGGTGGTGCTGCCCTGTTGGTGGGGACTAACTCCCCTCTGGTGCGACGGCTCTTGGGAGCCTGTAAGAAGAAGGGGGGGGAGAACTTTTTGGAGACCCTCTCGGTACACCCCGTGTTCCGAGGAGTGTACGAAGGAGTGAGTGACCCCCAGGGGCTGGACCCGGAGTGCAAACGAGGGATGGTGTGGTGCACTCAGGCGAGGCCTAAGGTGATACAGCCAGGGGAGGCGGCATTAGTGATGGGAACCCCCAGATTCCCCGGATTGCCGCCGGGAGAGGCCCTGCTAGTAGACGGCCCCGACGACCTGGAAAGGGAGTTCTGGTTCCCGGCTGGGGCGCTGGTGAGACCTGAATTGCAGAGGCCCTCAGCTGTACAGGCACGGCGGATGGGGGTGATGATACGGAACATAACGGAGAGGGAGATCACCTTTAAGCGCGGGATGCCCCTCGCGCACTTGTTCCCGGTGACGGTGATGTCCAGCGCCCCTGTGAAGCCCACTGGAAGAGAACTATTGGGAGACGGGGGGCGGCTGACCGAGGAGGCCTTTAATTTTGAAAACTCCCCTGTACCGCCGGCGTATAAGAGCAGGCTGGTGGAGAAGATGCTGAAGTTAGGGGATGTCTTTTCTCAGGGCGAGTTTGATGTAGGGTTTTCCAAGAGCACTCGGCACACCATTCGGGTAACAAATGACACCCCGTTTAGGGAGAGGTCGCGGCGGTTGGCCCCAGCAGATGTGGAGGATGTGCGGCAGCACTTGCGGCAGTTGAAAGATGCCGGGATTATTGCGGAGGCCCGAAGCCCATATGCGTCCCCCATAGTGGTGGCAAGGAAGAAAAATGGGAAGGTACGCATGTGCGTGGACTATAGGACCCTGAACCGCCGCACTGTTCCCGACCAATATACGGTCCCGAGGGTGGAAGATGCATTGGCCTGTCTAAGTGGTGCACAGTGGTTCAGTGTATTGGATTTGCGGAGTGGGTATTACCAGATTCCGATGAGCGAGACTGATAAGGAGAAGACAGCCTTTATCTGTCCCCTGGGGTTTTTCCAGTTCGAACGAATGCCCCAAGGTATCTCGGGGGCCCCAGCCACCTTTCAGCGGCTCATGGAGCGGACAGTGGGGGACATGAACCTGCTGGAGGTATTGGTGTACCTGGACGACCTGATAGTGTTCGGATCTACGTTGGAGGAACATGAGGAGCGGCTGCTGAAGGTGCTGAGTCGGCTGAAAGAGGAAGGGTTAAAACTTTCCCTGGATAAATGCCAGTTCTGTAAGACGTCAGTCAGTTATGTTGGGCACATAATCTCGCGAAATGGAGTGGCCACCGATCCGGATAAGATAGCCGCAGTCACCACCTGGCCGAGACCTCAGAAGGTGAGCGCCTTACGCTCGTTTTTGGGGTTTTGCGGATATTACCGGCGATTCGTGAAAGGATATGCGAAAATGAGTCATCCATTGAACCAGCTGTTGTGTGGCTATCCACCTATGGGGGGGAGGAGGAGGAAGGGAGACCGAGGGTCGGAGGTAGGAGGATACTTGAACCCGGGGGAGCCTTTTGGAGTGAGGTGGGATGCTCAATGTGAGGAGGCGTTCCAATCTCTAAAAAGGGCGCTGACACAGGCCCCAGTGTTGGCTTTTGCTGATCCCCGGAAGCCGTATGTTCTACACACTGATGCCAGTCACGAGGGTCTTGGGGCTGTTCTGTACCAGGAACAGGGAAACGGATTGAGGCCAGTGGCGTTTGTCAGTCGGAGCTTGTCGCCATCTGAGAGAAACTATCCCACTCACAAGCTGGAGTTCTTGGCATTGAAATGGGCGGTGGTAGACAAGTTGAGTGACTACCTATACGGGGCCCAGTTTGAAGTGAGAACTGATAACAACCCCCTCACTTATATCCTGACTTCGGCGAAGCTGGACGCTACTGGGCACCGGTGGGTAGCAGCCTTGTCTGCCTATGAGTTCAGCCTGAAGTACCGCCCGGGGAGTCGGAACATCGATGCAGATGCCCTGTCTCGTCGGGCGCACGACGAGTCGGGCACGGCCAAGGAGTGGAAGAGTGTCCCTGCCCAGGGAGTAAAGGCCATGTGTCAAGTTGGGAGCGACGGGGAAGTAGGAGCACAGATGGGAACGGATCGGGCAGTAGATCAACTGGGGGCTGACGGTGACGCGCTGCCCACTGGTTACTGTAATGTGACTGCTCTGAGGAACCGGCAGCTGCCGGAGTTGAGTCACCAGGAAGTACAGGCGGCTCAGCGTGATGACCCAAGCCTTGGCACTATCTGGTACGCGGTTAGCCAGGGTGATATGGGGCAGGTGGAGAAGGCGAAACATGCCTCCGTTCCTCTACTACTGAAGGAGTGGCCCCGGTTGAAGCTGAAGAACCACGTCCTGTACCGAGTCACTTCGCCTCCGGACCACCCCCGGCGCTGGCAGCTGGTCATGCCCGAGAAGTATCGAAAGGCTGTGCTTCAGGCTCTACATGATGATTCCGGGCACTTAGGGGTAGAGAAGACCTATGGATTAGTCAAGGACCGGTTTTACTGGCCCCGGATGAGGGGGGAGGTGGAAGAATACTGTAAGACCTGTAGCCGTTGCGTCAGGAGGAAGACCTTGCCTGCGCAGGCGGCTCCGTTATCCCACTTGCAGAGTGCAGGACCCATGGACCTGGTGTGTATGGATTTCCTGTCTATTGAGCCGGACACCAGCAATACCGCGAATGTTTTGGTCCTCACGGATCACTACACTAGATATGCGCAGGCTTTTCCTACTAAGGATCAGAAAGCGACTACAGTGGCGAAGGTGTTATGGGAGAAGTACTTTGTTCATTATGGCCTTCCCCGGCGGATCCACAGTGATCAGGGACGGGACTTCGAGAGCAGGCTTATCCATGAATTGCTGGATATGCTTGGGGTTGAAAAGTCCAGAACCACCCCCTATCACCCTCAGGGTGATCCTCAGCCCGAGAGGTTTAACCGGACCCTGCTGGACATGCTCGGCACCTTGGAGATTGGACGGAAGAGTAAGTGGAGTCAGCACATCGCCCATTTGGTTCATTGTTACAATTGTACTCGCAATGATGCTACGGGGTACTCGCCCTACTATCTGATGTTCGGACGGGAAGCGAGGTTGCCCATTGATCTGTGTTTTGGGACTGAAGCGGGGGAAATACCTTCGAAGCCATGTCTGAAGTACGTGTCCGATATGAGGAGAGAGTTGAAAAGGGCGTACGAGTTGGCTGAGGCGGCAGCCACCAAGCAGAACCAGCGGAATAAAAGGAGGTATGATCAGAAGGTAAAGTTCGTCCAGCTATTGCCGGGAGACCGAGTCCTCATCCGGAATTTAGGACTACAGGGTAAGCACAAGTTGGCGGACCGTTGGGCAGCCACCCCATATGTGGTGGAGAGTCAGATGCCGAATCTCCCGGTTTACCGGGTGAGACCTGAGGGCGGGCAGGGGCCTGTCAAGGTACTCCATCGGAACCACCTGTTGCCTCTGGGTCGAGAGGTGAAGATGGACCTAGAGTCCGAATGGGAGTTTACTCCTAGTACGAGGACTCTGCGAGGGCGCAGGGCGCGGGAAGAGGCCGCTGCGAAGAAAACGGGGCCGGTCCCCACCTCGAGAAGGGATACGTCATCGGAAGATGATGATTCGGACGTGTGGTACCTGCTTCCGTTCGCTGATTCCCCGGTGCCAGGAGAAGAGACTCTTGGCCCTTCCATCACTGAGTCAGGGGGACCGAGGGAGGGTGTTGCAGAGCCGCCTGTATTACAGCCGGCATTGGGGGAGGAGAGGGTGGAGGCAGAACCTGAGCCAGAGGGCTCACCGGGGCAGAGGGATCCCGGTGAAGGGGAAGGTCCGACAGATCGGCTCGAGGGGTCACCTGGGGTGTCTGAACAGGGAGAGTCCACAGAGGAAGTCCTGAGGCCTCAGAGGAGTAGGCATCCCCCGGAAAGACTCACTTATATAGCGCCGGGAGAGCAGGGTGTAATCTCTACTGCCCTGCAAAGTTATGTCACTGCTTTATGCACCTGGGTTGGGTTTTGTGTTTTACAAGGAGTACTAGTGAATTCTGTTAACGTCATGAGGGCATGACTTTTTTTTAGGTGGGGGGAGAGTGTACGGGGTCTTTCTTTTGTTACATTTAAAATGGCGATTTTTGTTATGTTAATCTGTGGAATGCGGCTTTGTTGTGTTTTAACGCTGCAGAGAGTTTGCGCTAGCAGTTTATTGTGGTTTAGAGGGTGATAAGAGGGTGCTATTAGCCAATGGGTGGTTATGTATCGTTTTGTTTTCGGATGCCATGCTGTATGATATGACTGTGGACTGAGTTTTGGGGGGGAGTCGGGAGGAGAGACGAGGAGGACGGCGGACGTGCGGAGAGGCTCCGGTCGATCACTTCGGGTGGTCCCGAGCCGTGGGTCGACGGAATTCGGGTGGTCGTCTGACGTCGAACTTGAGCTCCAACGGTAGCGCGCGAAGAACTTGGACTTTGAATAAGTGTTGGCGCCTTTTTTTTTCATTACTTTCCTCTCTGTATCACATGTATATTAATGCCCTAGAATTAGTAATATCTATAAAGTGTATGTGTTAAAATTTACTGGGTGTGCTGGCTGATGATTGATGTTTGTGATTGATTCGGGCGACGATTGACCCTGAGGGGACTGCTGAAGCAGGTGCTGGGCGGGATTTCCCCTAGACATACACGAGCCAAAATAACGGAACGTTACACTTGTCTAGGATGAGCTACCCCATGCACCAGAGAGTGCCTACACTGTGCACACAGAGACAGCCTACACCGTGCATCAGAGTGAGCCTGCACTGTGCACACAGGGAGAGCCTACACCGTGCACGCAGAGAGAGCCTACAACGTGTACACAGAGAGAGTCTACACCGTACACACAGAGAGAGCCTACACTGTGCACACAGAGAAAGCCTACACCATGCCGAGAGTCTACACCATGCACACAAAGAGATTCTACAGTGTACATACACAGAGAGAGCCTACACCATGCACACAGAGAGAGCCTACACTGTGCACACAGAGGGAGCATACACCGTGCTACAGAGAGAATCTACACCATGCACAGAGAACCTACACCATGCACACAGAGAGAGCCTACACCGTGCACACAGAGAGAGACCCTACACCGTGCACAGAGAGACCCAACATCGTACACACACAGAGAGCCTACAGCGTGCACACAGACAGAGCCTACACCGTGCACACAGAGAGAGCCCACAATGTGCACACAGAGAGAGCCCACAATGTGCACAAAGAGAGACCCTACATTGTGCACAGTGAGGGGCTACACTTGGACCAGGAAGAGCTACCCCATGCACCAGAGAGTGCCTACACTGTGCACACAGAGAGAGTCTACATCGTACACACAGAGAGAGCCTACATCATGAACACAGAGAGAGCCTACACCGTGCACGCAGAGAGCCAACACTGTGCACAGAGAGAGAGCCTACAGTGTACACACAGAGAGAGCCTACCCCATGCAAACAGAGAGAGAGCCTACACCGTCCACACACAGAGAGAGCCTACATCATACACACACAGAGAGCCTACAGTGTGCACGCAGTAAGAGCCGACACTGTGCACACACAGACAGCGCCTACACCGTGCACAGAGAGGGGCTACACTTGGACCAGGAAGAGCTACCCCATGCAGCAGAGAGTACCTACACTGTGCACACAGAGACAGCCTACACCGTGCAGCAGAGTGAGCCTGCACTGTGCACACAGAGAGAGCCTACACCGTGCACACAGAGAGAGCCTACAACGTGTACACAGAGAGAGTCTACACCGTACACACAGAGAGAGTCTACACCGTGCACACAGAGAGAGCCTACACTGTGCAAACAGAGAGAGCCTAAACCGTGCACACAGACAGAGCCCACACTGTGCACACAGACGGAGCCTACACCGGACACAGAGAGAGAGAGAGCCTACACTGTACACACAGAGAGAGCCCACACCGTGCACACACAGAGATAACCTATACCATGTACACAGACAGAGCCTACACCATGCACACAGAGGGAGCCTGCACCATAAACACAGAGAGAGCCTGAACCAGACACACACAGAGAGCCGAAACCATACACACAGGGAGAGCCTACACCGTGCCCACAGAGAGAGTCTTCACCCTGCACACACAGAGAGAGCCTACACCGTGCCGAGAGTCTACACCATGCACACAAAGAGATTCTACAGCGTACATACACAGAGAGAGCCTACACCGTGCACACAGAGAGAGCCTACACTGTGCACACAGAGGGAGCCTACACTGTGCACACAGAGGGAGCATACACCGTGCTACAGAGAGAGTCTACACTGTGCACACAGAGAGAATCTACACCATGCACACAGAGAGAGCCTACACCGTGCACACAGAGAGAGCCTACATCGAGCACACAGAGAGAGCCTACACAGTGCATGCAGAGAGACCCTGCACCGTGCACACACAGAGAGACCCTGCACCGTGCACACACAGAGAGACCCTACACCGTGCACAGAGAGAGCCAACATCATACACACACAGAGAGCCTACAGCGTGCACGCAGACGCAGCCTACACCGTGCACGCAGAGAGATCCCACAATGTGCAGAGAGACACTACAGTGTGCACAGAGAGAGGCTACACTTGGACCAGGAAGAGCTACCCCATGCACCAGAGAGTGCCTACACTGTGCACACAGAGAGAGTCTACACCGTGCACACACAGAGAGAGCCTACACTGTGCACGCAGAGAGAGAACCAACATCGTACACACACACAGAGCCTAAATCGTGCACACAGAGAGAGCCTACACCGTGTACACAGAGAGAGAGCCTACACCGTGCACGCAGAGAGAGAACCAACATCGTACACACACAGAGAGCCTAAATCGTGCACACAGAGAGAGCCTACACCGTGCACACACAGAGAGTGGCTACACCGTGCACACTTAGAGAGTGGCTACACCGTGCACACTTAGAGAGCCTACACCGTGCACACAGAGTGCCTACACCGTGCACACAGAGAGCCTACATCGAGCACACAGAGAGAGCCTACACAGTGCATGCAGAGAGACCCTGCACCATGTGCACGCAGAGAGACCCTACACCGTGCACAGAGAGAGCCAACATCGTACATACACAGAGAGCCTACAGCGTGCACACAGACAGAGCCTACACCGTGCACACAGTGAGAGCCCACAATGTGCACAGAGAGAGACCCTACATTGTGCACAGTGAGAGGCTACACTTGGACCAGGAAGAGCTACCCCATGCACCAGAGAGTGCCTACACTGTGCACACAGAGAGAGCTCACAATGTGCACAAAGAGAGACCTTACAGTGTGCACAGAGAGAGGCTACACTTGTCTAGGAAGAGCTACCCCATGCACCAGAGAGTGCCTACACTGTGCACAGAGAGAGAGCCTACAGTGTACACACAGAGAGAGCCTACACCGTGCAAACAGAGAGAGACCCTACACTGTGCACACACAGAGAGAGCCTACATCGTGCACACACAGAGAGCCTACAGCGTGCACACAGTAAGAGCCTACACCGAGCACACACAGACAGCGCCTACACCGTGCACAGAGAGAGGCTACACTTGGACCAGGAAGAGCTACCCCATGCACCAGAGAGTGCCTACACTGTGCACACAGAGACAGCCTACACCGTGCATCAGAGTAAGCCTGCACTGTGCACACAGGGAGAGCCTACACCGTGCACACAGAGAGAGCCTACAACGTGTACACAGAGAGAGTCTACACCGTACACACAGACGGAGCCTACACCGGACACAGAGAGAGAGAGAGAGCCTACACTGTACACACAGAGAGAGCCTACACCGTGCACACACAGAGATAACCTATACCATGTACACAGACAGAGCCTACACCATGCACACAGAGAGAGCCTACACCATAAACACAGAGCCTACACCATAAACACAGAGAGAGACTGCACCAGACACACACAGAGAGTCGACACCGTACACACAGACAGAGCCTACACCGTACGCAGAGAGAGAGAGCCTACACCGTGCACACAGAAAGAGCCTACACCGTGCACACAGAGAGAGTCTTCACCCTGCACACTCAGAGAGAGCCTACACCGTGCCGAGAGTCTACACCATGCACACAGAGAGATTCTACAGC
Source organism: Mobula birostris (assembly GCF_030028105.1). Classification (NCBI taxonomy): domain Eukaryota; kingdom Metazoa; phylum Chordata; class Chondrichthyes; order Myliobatiformes; family Myliobatidae; genus Mobula; species Mobula birostris. Next base: position 130,540,142 of record NC_092377.1, on the reverse strand, counting down.
GTAGATACACAGAGCGAGCCTACAACGTGCACACAGAGAAAGCCTACACTGTGCACGCAGAGGGAGCATACACCATGCTACAGAGAGAGTCTACACCTTGCACACAGAGAGAATCTACACCATGCACACAGAGAACTTACACCGTGCACACAGAGAGAGCTTACACCGTGCACACAGAGAGAGCCTACATCGTGCATGCACACAGAGATCCTACACCGTGCACAAAGAGAGAGCCTACGCCGTGCACACACAGAGAGAGCCTACACCGTGCACGCAGAGAAAGAACCAACATCGTACACACACACACAGAGGCTAAATCGTGCACACAGAGAGAGCCTACACTGTGTACACAGAGAGAGAGCCTACACCGTGCACGCAGAGAGAGAACCAACATCGTACACACACACAGAGAGCCTAAATCGTGCACACAGAGAGACCCTACACCGTGCACACACAGAGAGTGACTACACCGTGCACAGAGAGAGCCAACATCGTACACACACAGAGAGCCTACAGCGTGCACGCAGACAGAGCCTACACCGTGCACACAGAGAGAGCCCACAATGTGCACAGAGAGAGACCCTACATTGTGCACAGTGAGAGGCTACACTTGGACCAGGAAGAGCTACCCCATGCAGCAGAGAGTGCCTACACTGTGTACACAGAGAGAGCCCACAATGTGCACAAAGAGAGACCCTACAGTGTGCACAGAGAGAGGCTACACTTGTCCAGGAAGAGCTACCCCATGCACCAGAGAGTGCCTACACTGTGCACACAGAGAGAGTCTACATCGTACACACAGAGAGAGCCTACATCATGAACACAGAGAGAGCCTACACCATGCACACAGAGAGAGCCTACATCATGAACACAGAGAGAGCCTACACTGTGCACAGAGAGAGAGCCTACAGTGCACACACAGAGAGAGCCTACATCGTGCACAGAGAGGGAGAGCCTACACCGTGCACACAGAGAGAGAGCCAACATCATACACACACAGAGAGCCTACAGTGTGCACGCAGTAAGAGCCGACACTGTGCACACACAGACAGCGCCTACACCGTGCACAGAGAGGGGCTACACTTGGACCAGGAAGAGCTACCCCATGCAGCAGAGAGTACCTACACTGTGCACACAGAGACAGCCTACACCGTGCAGCAGAGTGAGCCTGCACTGTGCACACAGAGAGAGCCTACACCGTGCACACAGAGAGAGCCTACAACGTGTACACAGAGAGAGTCTACACCGTACACACAGAGAGAGTCTACACCGTGCACACAGAGAGAGCCTACACTGTGCAAACAGAGAGAGCCTAAACCGTGCACACAGACAGAGCCCACACTGTGCACACAGACGGAGCCTACACCGGACACAGAGAGAGAGAGAGCCTACACTGTACACACAGAGAGAGCCCACACCGTGCACACACAGAGATAACCTATACCATGTACACAGACAGAGCCTACACCATGCACACAGAGGGAGCCTGCACCATAAACACAGAGAGAGCCTGAACCAGACACACACAGAGAGCCGAAACCATACACACAGGGAGAGCCTACACCGTGCCCACAGAGAGAGTCTTCACCCTGCACACACAGAGAGAGCCTACACCGTGCCGAGAGTCTACACCATGCACACAAAGAGATTCTACAGCGTACATACACAGAGAGAGCCTACACCGTGCACACAGAGAGAGCCTACACTGTGCACACAGAGGGAGCCTACACTGTGCACACAGAGGGAGCATACACCGTGCTACAGAGAGAGTCTACACTGTGCACACAGAGAGAATCTACACCATGCACACAGAGAGAGCCTACACCGTGCACACAGAGAGAGCCTACATCGAGCACACAGAGAGAGCCTACACAGTGCATGCAGAGAGACCCTGCACCGTGCACACACAGAGAGACCCTGCACCGTGCACACACAGAGAGACCCTACACCGTGCACAGAGAGAGCCAACATCATACACACACAGAGAGCCTACAGCGTGCACGCAGACGCAGCCTACACCGTGCACGCAGAGAGATCCCACAATGTGCAGAGAGACACTACAGTGTGCACAGAGAGAGGCTACACTTGGACCAGGAAGAGCTACCCCATGCACCAGAGAGTGCCTACACTGTGCACACAGAGAGAGTCTACACCGTGCACACACAGAGAGAGCCTACACTGTGCACGCAGAGAGAGAACCAACATCGTACACACACACAGAGCCTAAATCGTGCACACAGAGAGAGCCTACACCGTGTACACAGAGAGAGAGCCTACACCGTGCACGCAGAGAGAGAACCAACATCGTACACACACAGAGAGCCTAAATCGTGCACACAGAGAGAGCCTACACCGTGCACACACAGAGAGTGGCTACACCGTGCACACTTAGAGAGTGGCTACACCGTGCACACTTAGAGAGCCTACACCGTGCACACAGAGTGCCTACACCGTGCACACAGAGAGCCTACATCGAGCACACAGAGAGAGCCTACACAGTGCATGCAGAGAGACCCTGCACCATGTGCACGCAGAGAGACCCTACACCGTGCACAGAGAGAGCCAACATCGTACATACACAGAGAGCCTACAGCGTGCACACAGACAGAGCCTACACCGTGCACACAGTGAGAGCCCACAATGTGCACAGAGAGAGACCCTACATTGTGCACAGTGAGAGGCTACACTTGGACCAGGAAGAGCTACCCCATGCACCAGAGAGTGCCTACACTGTGCACACAGAGAGAGCTCACAATGTGCACAAAGAGAGACCTTACAGTGTGCACAGAGAGAGGCTACACTTGTCTAGGAAGAGCTACCCCATGCACCAGAGAGTGCCTACACTGTGCACAGAGAGAGAGCCTACAGTGTACACACAGAGAGAGCCTACACCGTGCAAACAGAGAGAGACCCTACACTGTGCACACACAGAGAGAGCCTACATCGTGCACACACAGAGAGCCTACAGCGTGCACACAGTAAGAGCCTACACCGAGCACACACAGACAGCGCCTACACCGTGCACAGAGAGAGGCTACACTTGGACCAGGAAGAGCTACCCCATGCACCAGAGAGTGCCTACACTGTGCACACAGAGACAGCCTACACCGTGCATCAGAGTAAGCCTGCACTGTGCACACAGGGAGAGCCTACACCGTGCACACAGAGAGAGCCTACAACGTGTACACAGAGAGAGTCTACACCGTACACACAGACGGAGCCTACACCGGACACAGAGAGAGAGAGAGAGCCTACACTGTACACACAGAGAGAGCCTACACCGTGCACACACAGAGATAACCTATACCATGTACACAGACAGAGCCTACACCATGCACACAGAGAGAGCCTACACCATAAACACAGAGCCTACACCATAAACACAGAGAGAGACTGCACCAGACACACACAGAGAGTCGACACCGTACACACAGACAGAGCCTACACCGTACGCAGAGAGAGAGAGCCTACACCGTGCACACAGAAAGAGCCTACACCGTGCACACAGAGAGAGTCTTCACCCTGCACACTCAGAGAGAGCCTACACCGTGCCGAGAGTCTACACCATGCACACAGAGAGATTCTACAGCGTAGATACACAGAGCGAGCCTACAACGTGCACACAGAGAAAGCCTACACTGTGCACACAGAGGGAGCATACACCATGCTACAGAGAGAGTCTACACCTTGCACACAGAGAGAATCTACACCATGCACACAGAGAACTTACACCGTGCACACAGAGAGAGCTTACACCGTGCACACAGAGAGAGCCTACATCGTGCATGCACACAGAGATCCTACACCGTGCACAAAGAGAGAGCCTACGCCGTGCACACACAGAGAGAGCCTACACCGTGCACGCAGAGAAAGAACCAACATCGTACACACACACACAGAGGCTAAATCGTGCACACAGAGAGAGCCTACACTGTGTACACAGAGAGAGAGCCTACACCGTGCACGCAGAGAGAGAACCAACATCGTACACACACACAGAGAGCCTAAATCGTGCACACAGAGAGACCCTACACCGTGCACACACAGAGAGTGACTACACCGTGCACAGAGAGAGCCAACATCGTACACACACAGAGAGCCTACAGCGTGCACGCAGACAGAGCCTACACCGTGCACACAGAGAGAGCCCACAATGTGCACAGAGAGAGACCCTACATTGTGCACAGTGAGAGGCTACACTTGGACCAGGAAGAGCTACCCCATGCAGCAGAGAGTGCCTACACTGTGTACACAGAGAGAGCCCACAATGTGCACAAAGAGAGACCCTACAGTGTGCACAGAGAGAGGCTACACTTGTCCAGGAAGAGCTACCCCATGCACCAGAGAGTGCCTACACTGTGCACACAGAGAGAGTCTACATCGTACACACAGAGAGAGCCTACATCATGAACACAGAGAGAGCCTACACCGTGCACACAGAGAGAGCCTACATCATGAACACAGAGAGAGCCTACACTGTGCACAGAGAGAGAGCCTACAGTGCACACACAGAGAGAGCCTACATCGTGCACAGAGAGGGAGAGCCTACACCGTGCACACAGAGAGAGAGCCAACATCATACACACACAGAGAGCCTACAGCGTGCACGCAGTAAGAGCCTACACTGTGCACTCACAGACAGCGCCTACACCGTGCACAGAGAGAGGCTACACTTGGACCAGGAAGAGCTACCCCATGCACCAGAGAGTGCCTACACTGTGCACACAGAGACAGCCTACACCGTGCATCAGAGTGAGCCTGCACTGTGCACACAGGGAGAGCCTACACCGTGCACACAGAGAGAGCCTACAATGTGCACACAGAGAGAGTCTACACCGTGCACACAGAGAGAGACTACACCGTGCACACAGAGAGAGCCTACTCTGTGCACACAGAGAAAGCCTACACTGTGCAAACAGAGAGAGCCTACACTGTGCAAACAGAGAGAGCCTAAACCGTGCACACAGACAGAGCCCACACTATGCACACAGACGGAGCCTACACCGGACAGAGAGAGAGAGAGCCTACACTGTACACACAGAGAGAGCCTACACCGTGCACACACAGAGAGTGACTACACCGTGCACAGAGAGAGCCAACATCGTACACACACAGAGAGCCTACAGCGTGCACGCAGACAGAGCCTACACCGTGCACACAGAGAGAGCCCACAATGTGCACAGAGAGAGACCCTACATTGTGCACAGTGAGAGGCTACACTTGGACCAGGAAGAGCTACCCCATGCAGCAGAGAGTGCCTACACTGTGTACACAGAGAGAGCCCACAATGTGCACAAAGAGAGACCCTACAGTGTGCACAGAGAGAGGCTACACTTGTCCAGGAAGAGCTACCCCATGCACCAGAGAGTGCCTACACTGTGCACACAGAGAGAGTCTACATCGTACACACAGAGAGAGCCTACATCATGAACACAGAGAGAGCCTACACCGTGCACACAGAGAGAGCCTACATCATGAACACAGAGAGAGCCTACACTGTGCACAGAGAGAGAGCCTACAGTGCACACACAGAGAGAGCCTACATCGTGCACAGAGAGAGAGAGCCTACACCGTGCACACAGAGAGAGAGCCAACATCATACACACACAGAGAGCCTACAGCGTGCACGCAGTAAGAGCCTACACTGTGCACTCACAGACAGCGCCTACACCGTGCACAGAGAGAGGCTACACTTGGACCAGGAAGAGCTACCCCATGCACCAGAGAGTGCCTACACTGTGCACACAGAGACAGCCTACACCGTGCATCAGAGTGAGCCTGCACTGTGCACACAGGGAGAGCCTACACCGTGCACACAGAGAGAGCCTACAATGTGCACACAGAGAGAGTCTACACCGTGCACACAGAGAGAGACTACACCGTGCACACAGAGAGAGCCTACTCTGTGCACACAGAGAAAGCCTACACTGTGCAAACAGAGAGAGCCTACACTGTGCAAACAGAGAGAGCCTAAACCGTGCACACAGACAGAGCCCACACTATGCACACAGACGGAGCCTACACCGGACAGAGAGAGAGAGAGCCTACACTGTACACACAGAGAGAGCCTACACCGTGCACACACAGAAATAACCTATACCATGTACACAGACAGAGCCTACACCATGCACACAGAGGGAGCCTACACCATAAACACAGAGAGAGCCTGCACCAGACACACACAGAGAGTCGAAACCGTACACACAGGGAGAGCCTACACCGTGCCCACAGAGAGAGTCTTCACCCTGCACACACAGAGAGAGCCTACACCGTGCCAAGAGTCTACACCATGCACACAAAGAGATTCTACAGCGTACATACGCAGAGAGAGCCTACACCGTGCACACAGAGAGAGCCTACACCGTACACACAGAGTCTACACCGTGCACACAGAGAGAGCCTACAGTGTGCACAGAGAGCCTACACTGTGCAAACAGAGAGAGCCTAAACCGTGCACACAGACTGAGCCCACACTGTACACACAGACAGAGCCTACACCGTGCACACACAGAGATAACCTATACCATGTACACAGACAGAGCCTACACCATGCACACAGAGAGCGCCTACACCGTAAACACAGAGAGAGCCTGCACCAGACACACACAGAGAGTCGACACCGTACACACAGAGAGAGCCTACACCATACGCAGAGAGAGAGAGCCTACACCTTGCACACAGAGAGAGTATTCACCCTGCACACACAGAGAGAGCCTACACCGTGCCGAGAGTCTACACCATGCACACAGAGAGATTCTACAGCGTACATACACAGAGGGAGCCTACACTGTGCACACAGAGAGAGCCTACACCGTGCACATAGAGTGCCTACATCGAGCACACAGAGAGAGCCTACACAGTGCACGCAGAGAGACCCTGCACCGTGCACAGAGAGAGCCAACATCATACACACACACACACACACAGAGGCTACAGGGGGCACGCAGACAGAGCCTACACCGTGCACACAGAGAGAGCCCACAATGTGCACAGAGAGAGACACTACATTGTGCACAGTGAGAGGCTACACTTGGACCAGGAAGAGCTACCCCATGCAGCAGAGAGTCCCTACACTGTGCACACAGAGAGAGCCCACAATGTGCACAAAGAGAGACCCTACAGTGTGCACAGAGAGAGGCTACACTTGTCCAGGAAGAGCTACCCCATGCACCAGAGAGTGCCTACACTGTGCACACAGAGAGAGTCTACATCGTACACACAGAGAGAGCCTACATCATGAACACAGAGAGAGCCTACACCGTGCACACAGTAAGAGCCTACACCGTGAACACAAACGGAGCCTACAGCTGACTGAGACAGAGAGAGCCTACAGTGTACACACAGAGAGAGCCTACACCGTGCACACAGAGAGAGCCTACATCATGAACACAGAGAGAGCCTACACTGTGCAGGCAGAGAGAGCCTACACTGTGCACAGAGAGAGAGCCTACAGTGCACACACAGAGAGCCTACAGCGTGCACGCAGTAAGAGCCTACACTGTGCACTCACAGACAGCGCCTACACCGTGCACAGAGAGAGGCTACACTTGGACCAGGAAGAGCTACCCCATGCACCAGAGAGTGCCTACACTGTGCACACAGAGACAGCCTACACCGTGCATCAGAGTGAGCCTGCACTGTGCACACAGGGAGAGCCTACAACGTGCACACAGAGAGAGCCTACAACGTGCACACAGAGAGAGCCTACACCATGCACACAGAGAGAGCCTACAACGTGCACACAGAGAGAGTCTACACCGTGCACACAGAGAGAACCTACACCGTACACACAGAGAAAGCCAACACTGTGCAAACAGAGAGAGCCTACACTGTGCAAACAGAGAGAGCCTAAACCGTGCACACAGACAGAGCCCACACTGTGCACACAGACGGAGCCTACACCGGACAGAGAGAGAGAGAGCCTACACTGTACACACAGAGAGAGCCTACACCGTGCACACACAGAGATAACCTATACCATGTACACAAACAGAGCCTACACCATGCACACAGAGGGAGCCTACACCATAAACAGAGAGAGCCTGCACCAGACACACACACAGAGTCGAAACCGTACACACAGGGAGAGCCTACACCGTGCCCACAGAGAGAGTCTTCACCCTGCACACACAGAGAGAGCCTACACCGTGCCGAGAGTCTACACCATGCACACAAAGAGATTCTACAGCGTACATACGCAGAGAGAGCCTACACCGCGCACACAGAGAGAGCCTACACTGTGCACACAGAGGAAGCATACACCGTGCTACAGAGAGAGTCTACACCGTGCACACAGAGAACCTACACCATGCACACAGAGAGAGCCTACACCGTGCACACAGAGAGAGAGCCTACACCGTGCACACAGAGAGAGAGCCTACACCGTGCACACAGAGAGAGCCTACACCGTGCATGCACACAGAGATCCTACACCGTGCACACAGAGAAAGCCTACACCGTGCACACAGAGTGCCTACATCGAGCACACAGAGAGAGCCTACACAGTGCACGCAGAGAGACACTGCACTGTGCACACACAGAGAGACCCTACACCGTGCACAGAGGGAGACCCTACACCGTGCACAGAGAGAGCCAACATCATACACACACAGAGAGCCTACAGCGTGCATACAGACGGAGCCTACACCGTGCACACAGAGAGAGCCCACAATGTGCACAGAGAGGGGCTACACTTGGACCAGGAAGAGCTACCCCATGCACCAGAGTGTGCCTACCCTGTGCACACAGAGAGAGTCTACATCGTACACACAGACAGAGCCTACATCATGAACACAGAGAGAGCCTACACCGTGCAGGCAGAGAGAGCCTACACTGTGCACAGAGAGAGAGCCTACAGTGTACACACAGAGAGAGCCTAAACCATGCACACAGACTGAGCCCACACTGTACACACAGACAGAGCCTACACCGTGCACACACAGAGATAACCTATACCATGTACACAGACAGAGCCTACACCATGCACACAGAGAGCACCTACACCGTAAACACAGAGAGAGCCTGCACCAGACACACACAGAGAGTCGACACCGTACACACAGAGAGAGCCTACACCATACACAGAGAGAGAGAGCCTACACCTTGCACACAGAGAGAGTGTTCACCCTGCACACACAGAGAGAGCCTACACCGTGCCGAGAGTCTACACCATGCACACAGAGAGATTCTACAGCGTACATACACAGAGGGAGCCTACACTGTGCACACAGAGAGAGCCTACACCGTGCACATAGAGTGCCTACATCGAGCACACAGAGAGAGCCTACACAGTGCACGCAGAGAGACCCTGCACCGTGCACAGAGAGAGCCAACATCATACACACACACACACAGAGAGGCTACAGGGGGCACGCAGACAGAGCCTACACCGTGCACACAGAGAGAGCCCACAATGTGCACAGAGAGAGACACTACATTGTGCACAGTGAGAGGCTACACTTGGACCAGGAAGAGCTACCCCATGCAGCAGAGAGTCCCTACACTGTGCACACAGAGAGAGCTCACAATGTGCACAGAGAGAGAGACACTACATTGTGTACAGTGAGAGGCTACACTTGGACCAGGAAGAGCTACCCCATGCACCAGAGAGTCCTACACTGTGCACAGAGAGAGAGTCTACATCGTACACACAGGGAGAGCCTACATCATGAACACAGAGAGAGAGCCTACACCGTGCACACAGAGAGAGAGCCAACATCATACACACACAGAGAACCTACAGTGTGCACGCAGTAAGAGCCTACACTGTGCACACACAGACAGCGCCTACACCGTGCACAGAGAGAGGCTACACTTGGACCAGGAAGAACTACCCCATGCACCAGAGAGTGCCTACACTGTGCACACAGAGACAGCCTACACCGTGCATCAGAGTGAGCCTGCACTGTGCACACAGGGAGAGTCTACACCGTGCACACAGAGAGAGCCTACACTGTGCACACAGAGAGAGTCTACACCGTGCACACAGAGAGAGTCTACACCGTGTACACAGAGAGAGAGCCTACACCGTGCACGCAGAGAGAGTCTACACCGTGCACACAGAGAGAGCCTACACCGTGCACACAGAGAGAGCGTACACTGTGCAAACAGAGAGAGCCTAAACCGTGCACACAGACAGAGCCCACACTGTGCACACAGACTGAGCCTACACCGGACACAGAGAGAGAGAGAGCCTACACTGTGCACACACAGAGATAACCTATACTATGTACACAGAGAGAGCCTACACCATGCACACAGATAGTCGACACCGTACACACAGAGAGAGCCTACACCATGCACACAGAGAGAGCCTACACCGTGCCGAGAGTCTATACCATGCACACAGAGAGATTCTACAGCGTAGATACACAGAGCGAGCCTACAACGTGCACACAGAGAGAGCCTACACTGTGCACACAGAGAGAGCCTACACTGTGCACACAGAGGGAGCATACACCGTGCTACAGAGAGAGTCTACACCGTGCACACAGAGAGAATCTACACCGTGCACACAGAGATCCTACACTGAGCACACAGAGAGAGCCTACACCGTGTACACAGAGAGAGTGCCTACACCGTGCACACAGAGAACCTACACCGTGCACACAGAGAGAGCCTACACCGTGCACACAGAGAGAGCCTACACCGTGCACACAGAGTGCCTACACCGTGCACACAGACAGAGCCTACACTGTGCACACAAAGAGAGCCCACAATGTGCACAGAGAGAGACACTACATTGTGCACAGTGAGAGGCTACACTTGGACCAGGAAGAGCTACCCCGTGCGGCAGAGAGTGCCTACACTGTGTACACAGAGAGAGAGCCTACACCATGCACACAGAGAGAGAGCCTACACTGTGCACAGACAGAGAGAGTCCCTACACCGTGCACACAGAGAGAGAGCCTACACCGTGCACACACAGAGAACAGCTTACACCGTGCACACACAGAGAGAGCCTACAGCGTGCACACACAGAGAGAACTTATACCATGTACACAGACAGAGCATACACCATGCACACAGAGAGAGCCTACGCCGTACACAGAGAGAGAGAGCCTACACGTGCACACAGAGCGAGCCTTCACCTGGCACACACAGAGAGAGCCTACACCATGCACACACAGAGAGAGCCTACACCATGCAGAGAGTCTACACCATGCACACAGAGAGATTCTACAACGTGCACACACAGAGAGTCTACACCGTGCACACAGACGGAGCCTACAGCTGACTGAGACAGAGAGAGCCTACACTGTGCAAACAGAGAGAGAGCATAAACCGTGCACACACAGAGAGAACCTATACCATGTACACAGAGTCTACACCAAACACAGAGAGAGAGAGCCTACAGCGTGCACACAGAGAATCTACACCGTGCACACAGAGATCCTACACTGAGCACACAGAGAGAGCCTACACCGTGCACACAGAGAGACCCTACACCGTGCACACACAGAGAGAGCCTACACCGTGCACACAGAGAGACCCTATACCGTGCACACACAGAGACAGCCTACACCGTGCACACGGAGTGCCTACACCGTGCACACAGAGAGACCCTACACCATGCACACAGAGAGAGCCTACATTGTGCACACAGAGAGACCCTATACCGTGCACGCAGAGAGACCCTATACCGTGCACACAGAGAGAGCCTACATCGTGTACACACAGAGAGAGCCTACACCGTGCAAGCAGAGAGAGAACCAACATCGTACACACGCAGAGAGCCTACACCGTGCACACACAGAGAGACCCTACACCATGCACAGAGAGAGAGAGCCAACATCGCACACACACAGAGAGCCTACACCGTGCACACAGAGAGACCCTACACCGTGCACGCAGAGAGAGCCTACACCGTGCACACGGAGAGACCCTACACCGTGCACACACAGGGAGACCCTACACCATGCACAGAGAGAGAGAGCCAACATCGTCCACACACAGAGACCCTACACCGTGCACGCAATAAGAGCCTACACCATGCACACAGACAGAGCCCACAATGTGCACAGAGAGAGACCCTACATTGTGCACAGTGAGAGGCTACAATTGGATCAGGAAGAGCTACCCCATGCAGCAGAGAGCGTCTACACTGTGCACACAGAGAGAGAGCCTACACGTACACACAGAGCGAGCCTTCACCCGGCACGCACAGAGAGAGCCTACACCGTGCAGAGAGTCTACACCATGCACACAGAGAGATTCTACAACATGCACACAGAGAGAGAGTCTACACTGTGCACACGGAGAGAGCCTACAGTGTGCACACAGACGGAGCCTACAGTGGACAGAGAGAGAGAGAGCCTACACTGTACACACAGAGAGAGCCTACACCGTGCAAGCAGAGAGAGAGCCTAAACCGTGCACACACAGAGAGAACCTATACCATGTACACAGACAGAGTCTACACCGGACACAGAGAGAGAGAGCCTACACCGTGCACAGAGAGAGAGAGCCTACACCGTGCACACACAGAGAGAACCTATACCACGTACACAGACAGAGCGAGCCTACACCATGCACAGACAGAGAGAGCCTACACCGTGCACACAGAGAGAGAGTGCCTACACCGTGCACACAGAGAGAGAGCCTACACCGTGCACACAGAGAGAGCCTTCACCCGGCACACACACACAGAGCCTACACTGTGCAGAGGGTCTACACCATGCACACAGAGAGATTCTACAACGTGCACACACAGAGGGAGAGCCTACACCGTGCACACACAGAGAGAACCTATACCACGTACACAGACAGAGCCTACACCGGACACAGAGAGAGAGAGCCTACACCGTGCACACAGAGAGAGAGAGAGCCTACACCATGCACAGAGAGACCCTACACCGTGCACACAGAGAGTGCCTACACCGTGCAGAGAGAGTCTACATTGTGCACACAGAGAGACCCTACACCATGCACACACAGAGAGACCCTACACCGTGCACACTGAGAGAGTCAACACCGTACACACAGAGAGAGCCTACCGCATGAACACAGAGAGAGAGCCTACACTGTGCACACAGATGGAGCCTACACTGGACACAGAGAGAGAGAGCCTACACTGTGCTCACAGAGAGAGAGCCTACACCATGCACAAACAGAGAGAATCTATACCACGTACACAGACAGAGCCTACACCGACACAGTGAGGGAGAGCCTACACCGTGCACACAGAGAGAGAAAGTCTACACCATGCACAGAGAGAGAAAGCCTACACTGTCCACACTGATAGAGTCTACACCGTGCACACAGACAGAGCCTACACTGTGCATACTGACAGAACCTACACTGTGCATACAGAGAGAGAGAGCCTACACTGTACACACAGAGAGAGCCTACACTGTGCAAACAGAGAGAGCCTACACTATACACACGGAGAGAGCCTACAGCAGGCACACAGACAAAGCCCACACTGTGCACACAGATGGAGCCTACACCGGATACAGAGAGAGAGGGCCTACACTGTACACACTGAGAGAACCTACACCGTGCAAACAGAGAGAGAGCCTACACTATGCACACACAGAGAGAACCTACACCATGTACACTGACAGAGCCTACACCGGACACAGAGAGAGAGAGCCTACACCATGCATACGGAGGGAGCCTACACCATGCACACAGAGAGAAATTACACCATGCACACACAGAGAGAGCCTACATCGTGCACACAGAGAGAGCCTACACCGTGCACACAGAGAGAGAACCTACACCGTGCACAGAGAGAGAGAGAGCCTACACCGTGCACACACAGAGAGAACCTATACCACATACACAGACAGAGCCTACACCGGACACAGAGAGAGAAAGGCTACACCGTGCACACACAGAGAGACCCTACACCGTGCACACACAGAGAGACCCTACACCGTGCACACACAGAGAGACCCTACACCATACACACACACAGAGCCTACACTGTACACACAGAGAGAGCATACACCGTACAGAGAGAGAGAGAGAGCCTACACCGTGCACACAGAGAGAGCCTACACTGTGCACACAGAGAGAGAGCCTACACCGTGCACACAGAGAGAGCCTACACCGTGCATGCACACAGAGATCCTACACCGTGCACACAGAGAGAGCCTTCACCCTGCACACACAGAGAGAGCTTACGCCGTGCCGAGAGTCGACACCATGCACACAGAGAGATTCTACAACGTGCACACACAGAGAGAGCCTACACCGTGCACACAGAGAGAGCCTACACTGTGCACACAGAGAGAGAACCAACATCGTACACACACAGAGAGCTTAAATCGTGCAGACAGAGGGAACCTACACCGTGCACAAAGAAAGAAAGGCTACACCGTGCACACACAGATAGACCCTACACCGTGCACACACAGAGAGACCCTACACCGTGCACACACAGAGAGACCCTACACCGTGCACACAGAGAAAACCTGCACCATACACACACACACACAGAGCCTACACTGTACACACAGAGAGAGCATACACCATACACAGAGAGAGAGAGAGCCTACACCGTGCACACAGAGAGAGCCTACACTGTGCACACAGAGAGAGCCTACACTGTGCACACAGAGAGAGCCTTCACCCTGCACACACACAGTGAGCCTACACCGTGCCGATAGTCTACACCATGCACACAGAGAGATTCTACAACATTCACACACAGAGAGAGCCTACACTGTGCACACAGAGAGAGCCTACACCGTGCTACAGAGAGAGTCTACACCGTGCACACAGAGAGTGCCTACACCGTGCACACAGAGAGTGCCTACACCGTGCACAGAGAGAGAGAGCCAACATTGTGCACACAGTAAGAGCCTACACCGTGCACACAGACAGAGCCTACACCTTGCACACAGAGAGAGCCCACAATGTGCACAGAGAGAGACTTTACATTGTGCACAGTCAGAGGCTACACTTGGACCAGGAAGAGCTACCCCATGCATCAGAGTGAGCCTGCACTGTGCACACAGGGAGATTCTACATCGTGCACACAGAGAGAACCTACACCGTGCACACAGAGTCTACACTGTATACACAGAGAGAGCCTACAGCATGAACACAGAGAGAGCCTACACCATGCACACAGAGAGAGCCTACACTGTGCAAACAGAGTGAGCCTACACTGTGCACACAGAGAGAGCCTACAGCAGACACAGAGAGAGAGAGCCTACACTGTACACACAGAGATAACCTATGCCATGTACACAGACAGAGCCTACTCCGGACACAGAAAGAGAGAGCCTACACCGTGCACACAGAGAGAGCCTTCACCCGGCACACACAGAGAGAGCCTACACCATGAACACAGAGAGAGCCTGCACCAGACACACACAGATAGTCGACACCGTACACACAGAGAGAGCCTACACCGTGCACACAGAGAGAGCCTACACCGTGCCGAGAGTCTATACCATGCACACAGAGAGATTCTATAGCGTAGATACACAGAGCGAGCCTACAACGTGCACACAGAGAGAGCCTACACTGTGCACACAGAGAGAGCCTACACTGTGCACACAGAGGGAGCATACACCGTGCTACAGCGAGAGTCTACACCGTGCACACAGAGATCCTACACTGAGCACACAGAGAGAGCCTACACCGTGCACACAGAGAGAGTGCCTACACCGTGCACACAGAGAACCTACACCGTGCACACAGAGAGAGCCTACACCGTGCACACAGAGAGAGTCTACACCATGCACACACAGAGAGAGCCTACACCGTGCACACAGTAAGAGCCTACACCGTGCACACAGACGGAGCCTACAGCTGACAGAGAGAGAGAGAGCCTACACTGTACACACAGAGAGAGCCTACACCATGCAAACAGAGAGAGAGCCTAAACCGTGCACACACAGAGAGAACCTACACCATGTACACAGACAGAGTCTACACCGGACACAGAGAGAGAGAGCCTACACCGCGCACAGAGAGAGAGAGCCTACACCGTGCACATACAGAGAGAACCTATACCACGTACACAGACAGAGCCTACACCGTGCACACGGAGGGAGCCTACACCGTGCACACAGAGAGAGCCTACAGCATGAACATAGAGAGAGCCTACACCATGCACACAGAGAGAGTCTACACCGTACACACAGAGAGAGCCTACAGCATGAACACAGAGAGAGCCTTCACCCTGCACACACAGAGAGAGCCTACACCATGCCGAGAGTCTCCACCGCGCACACAGAGAGAGTCTACACCATGCACACACAGAGAGAGCCTACACCGTGCACACAGTAAGAGCCTACACCGTGCACACAGTAAGAGCCTACACCGTGAACACAGACGGATCCTACAGCTGACTGAGACAGAAAGAGCCTACACTGTACACACAGAGAGAGCCTACACTGTGCAAACAGAGAGAGAGCATAAACCGTGCACACACAGAGAGAACCTATACCATGTACACAGACAGAGTCTACACCAAACACAGAGAGAGAGAGCCTACACCGCACACAGAGAGAGCCTACACCGTGCACACGGACGGAGCCTACAGCGTGCACACAGTGAGAGCCTTCACCCTGCACCCACAGAGAGAGGCTACACCGTGCCGAGAGTCTCCACCGCGCACACAGAGAGAGTCTACACCATGCACACACAGAGAGAGCCTACACCGTGCACACAGTAAGAGCCTACACCGTGCACACAGTAAGAGCCTACACCGTGCACACAGACGGAGCCTACAGCTGACGGAGACAGAGAGAGCCTACACTGTACTCACAGAGAGAGCCTACACTGTACTCACAGAGAGAGAGCATAAACCGTGCACACACAGAGAGAACCCATACCATGTACACAGACAGAGTCTACACCAAACACAGAGAGAGAGAGCCTACACCGTGCACACAGAGAGAGAGCCTACAGCATGCACACAGAGAATCTACACCGTGCACACAGAGAGAGCCTACACCGTGCACACAGAGAGATCCTACACCGTGCACACACAGAGAGCCTACACCGTGCACACAGAGAGACCCTATACCGTGCACACAGAGAGTGCCTACACCGTGCACAGAGAGAGAGAGCCAACATTGTGCACACAGTAAGAGCCTACACCGTGCACACAGTAAGAGCCTACACCGTGAACACAGACGGATCCTACAGCTGACTGAGACAGAAAGAGCCTACACTGTACACACAGAGAGAGCCTACACTGTGCAAACAGAGAGAGAGCATAAACCGTGCACACACAGAGAGAACCTATACCATGTACACAGACAGAGTCTACACCAAACACAGAGAGAGAGAGCCTACACCGCACACAGAGAGAGCCTACACCGTGCACACGGACGGAGCCTACAGCGTGCACACAGTGAGAGCCTTCACCCTGCACCCACAGAGAGAGGCTACACCGTGCCGAGAGTCTCCACCGCGCACACAGAGAGAGTCTACACCATGCACACACAGAGAGAGCCTACACCGTGCACACAGTAAGAGCCTACACCGTGCACACAGTAAGAGCCTACACCGTGCACACAGACGGAGCCTACAGCTGACGGAGACAGAGAGAGCCTACACTGTACTCACAGAGAGAGAGCATAAACCGTGCACACACAGAGAGAACCTATACCATGTACACAGACAGAGTCTACACCAAACACAGAGAGAGAGAGCCTACACCGTGCACACAGAGAGAGAGCCTACAGCGTGCACACAGAGAATCTACACCGTGCACACAGAGAGAGCCTACACCGTGCACACAGAGAGATCCTACACCGTGCACACACAGAGAGCCTACACCGTGCACACAGAGAGACCCTATACCGTGCACACAGAGAGTGCCTACACCGTGCACAGAGAGAGAGAGCCAACATTGTGCACACAGTAAGAGCCTACACCGTGCACACAGTAAGAGCCTACACCGTGCACACAGACGGAGCCTACAGCTGACTGAGACAGAGACAGCCTACACTGTACACACAGAGAGAGCCTACACTGTGCAAACAGAGAGAGAGCATAAACCGTGCACACACAGAGAGAACCTATACCATGTACACAGACAGAGTCTACACCAAACACAGAGAGAGAGAGCCTACACCGTGCACACAGGGAGAGAGCCTACAGCGTGCACACAGAGAATCTACACCGTGCACACAGAGATCCTACACTGAGCACACAGAGAGAGCCTACACCGTGCACACAGAGAGACCCTACACCGTGCACACACAGAGAGACCCTACACCGTGCACACACAGAGAGACCCTATACCGTGCACACACAGAAACAGCCTACACCGTGCACACGGAGTGCCTACACCGTGCACACGGAGTGCCTACACCGTGCACACAGAGAGACCCTACACCATGCACGCAGAGAGACCCTACACCGTGCACGCAGAGAGAGAACCAACATCGTACACACACAGAGAGCCTACACCGTGCACACACAGAGAGACCCTACACCATGAACAGAGAGAGAGAGCCAACATCGTACACACACAGAGAGCCTACACCGTGCACACACAGAGAGACCCTACACCATGCACAGAGAGAGAGAGCCAACATCGCACACACACAGAGAGCCTACACCGTGCACACAGAGAGACCCTACACCGTGCACACAGAGAGAGCCTACACCGTGCACACAGAGAGACCCTATACCGTGCACACAGAGAGAGAGCCTACACCGTGCACATGGAGTGCCTACACCGTGCACACAGAGAGAGCCTACATCATGTACACACAGAGAGAGCCTACACCGTGCACGCAGAGAGAGAACCAACATCGTACACACACAGAGAGCCTACATCGTGCACACACAGAGAGAGCCTACACCGTGCACACAGAGAGAGCCTACATCGTGTACACACAGAGAGAACCTACACCGTGCACGCAGAGAGAGAACCAACATCGTACACACACAGAGAGACTACATCGTGAACACACAGAGAGAGCCTACACCGTGCACACACAGAGACCCGACACCGTGCACACACAGAGAGACCCTACACCATGCACAGAGAGAGAGAGCCAACATCGTACACACACAGAGACCCTACACCGTGCACGCAGTAAGAGCCTACACCATGCACACAGACAGAGCCCACAATGTGCACAGAGAGAGACCCTACATTGTGCATAGTGAGAGGCTACACTTGGATCAGGAAGAGATACCCCATGCAGCAGAGAGCGTCTACACTGTGCACACAGAGAGAGAGCCTACACGTACACACAGAGCGAGCCTTCACCTGGCACACACAGAGAGAGCCTACACCGTGCAGAGAGTCTACAGCATGCACACAGAGAGATTCTACAACATGCACACAGAGAGAGAGTCTACACTGTGCACACGGAGAGAGCCTACAGTGTGCACACAGACGGAGCCTACAGTGGACAGAGAGAGAGAGAGCCTACACTGTACACACAGAGAGAGCCTACACCGTGCAAGCAGAGAGAGAGCCTAAACCGTGCACACACAGAGAGAACCTATACCATGTACACAGACAGAGTCTACACCGGACACAGAGAGAGAGAGCCTACACCGTGCACAGAGAGAGAGAGCCTACACCGTGCACACACAGAGAGAACCTATACCACGTACACAGACAGAGCGAGCCTACACCATGCACAGACAGAGAGAGCCTACACCGTGCACACAGAGAGAGAGTGCCTACACCGTGCACACAGAGAGAGAGCCTACACCGTGCACACAGAGAGAGCCTTCACCCGGCACACACACACAGAGCCTACACTGTGCAGAGGGTCTACACCATGCACACAGAGAGATTCTACACCGTGCACACACAGAGAGAACCTATACCATGTACACGGACAGAGCCTACACCAGACACAGAGAGAGAGCCTACACCGTGCACACAGAGAGAGAGCCTACACCGTGCACACAGAGAGAGCCTTCACCCGGCACACACACAGAGAGCCTACACTGTGCAGAGGGTCTACACCATGCACACAGAGAGATTCTACACCGTGCACACACAGAGAGAACCTATACCATGTACACGGACAGAGCCTACACCAGACACAGAGAGAGAGAGCCTACACCGTGCACACAGAGAGAGAACCTACACTGTGCACACACAGAGAGAACCTATACCACGTACACAGACAGAGCCTACACCGGACACAGAGAGAGAGAGCCTACACCGTGCACACAGAGAGAGAGAGAGAGCCTACACCACGCACAGAGAGAGAGAGCCTACACCGTGCACACAGAGAGAGTCTGCACCGTGCACACAGAGAAAGCCTACACCATGCACACAGAGAGACCCTACACCGTGTACACAGAGAGTGCCTACACCGTGCACAGAGAGAGTCTACATTGTGCACACAGAGAGACCCTACACCATGCACACACAGAGAGACCCTACACCGTGCACACAGAGTCTACACCATGCACACTGAGAGAGTCAACACCGTACACACAGAGAGCCTACAGCATGAACACAGAGAGAGAGCCTACACCGTGCACACAGAGAGAGAGAGTCTACACCATGCACAGAGAGAGAAAGCCTACACTGTCCATACTGATAGAGTCTACACCGTGCACACAGACAGAGCCTACACTGTGCATACTGACAGAACCTACACTGTGCATACAGAGAGAGAGAGCCTACACTGTACACACAGAGAGAGCCTACACTGTGCAAACAGAGAGAGCCTACACTATACACACGGAGAGAGCCTACAGCAGGCACACAGACAAAGCCCACACTGTGCACACAGATGGAGCCTACACCGGATACAGAGAGAGAGGGCCTACACTGTACACACTGAGAGAACCTACACCGTGCAAACAGAGAGAGAGCCTACACCATGCACACGGAGGGAGCCTACACCGTGCACACAGAGAGAAATTACACCATGCACACACAGAGAGAGCCTACATCGTGCACACAGAGAGAGCCTACACCGTGCACACAGAGAGAGAACCTACACCGTGCACAGAGAGAGAGAGAGCCTACACCGTGCACACAGAGAGAGAGCCTACAGCGTGCACACACAGAGAGAACCTATACCACATACACAGACAGAGCCTACACCGGACACAGAGAGAGAAAGGCTACACCGTGCACACACAGAGAGACCCTACACCATACACACACACAGAGCCTACACTGTACACACAGAGAGAGCATACACCGTACAGAGAGAGAGAGAGAGCCTACACTGTGCACACAGAGAGAGCCTACACTATGCACACAGAGAGAGAGCCTACAGCGTGCACACACAGAGAGAACCTATACCATATACCAACAGAGCCTACACCGTGCACACAGAGAGAGCCTTCACCCTGCACACACAGAGAGAGCTTACGCCGTGCCGAGAGTCGACAACATGCACACAGAGAGATTCTACAACGTGCACACACAGAGAGAGCCTACACCGTGCACACAGAGAGAGCCTACACTGTGCACACAGAGATAGAACCAACATCGTACACACACAGAGAGCTTAAATCGTGCAGACAGAGGGAACCTACACCGTGCACAAAGAGAGAAAGGCTACACCGTGCACACACAGATAGACCCTACACCGTGCACACACAGAGAGACCCTACACCGTGCACACACAGAGAGACCCTACACCATACACACACACAGAGCCTACACTGTACACACAGAGAGAGCATACACCATACACAGAGAGAGCCTACACCGTGCACACAGAGAGAGCCCACACTGTGCACACAGAGAGAGCCTACACTGTGCACACAGAGAGAGAGAGAGCCTACACCATGCACAGAGAGAGAGAGCCTACACCGTGCACACAGAGAGAGTCTGCACCGTGCACACAGAGAAAGCCTACACCATGCACACAGAGAGACCCTACACCGTGCACACAGAGAGTGCCTACACCGTGCACAGAGAGAGTCTACATTGTGCACACAGAGAGACCCTACACCATGCACACACAGAGAGACCCTACACAGTGCACACAGAGAGAGCCTACACCATGTACACAGACAGAGCCCACACTGTGCACACAGACGGAGCCTACAGCAGACAGAGAGAGAGAGAGCCTACACTGTACACACAGACAGAGCCTACACCGTGTACACACAGAGATAACCTATGCCATGTACACAGACAGAGCCTACTCCGGACACAGAAAGAGAGAGCCTACACCGTGCACACAGAGAGAGCCTTCACCCGGCACACACAGAGAGAGCCTACACCATGAACACAGAGAGAGCCTGCACCAGACACACACAGATAGTCGACACCGTACACACAGAGAGAGCCTACACCGTGCACACAGAGAGAGCCTACACCGTGCCGAGAGTCTATACCATGCACACAGAGAGATTCTACAGCGTAGATACACAGAGCGAGCCTACAACGTGCACACAGAGAGAGCCTACACTGTGCACACAGAGAGAGCCTACACTGTGCACACAGAGGGAGCATACACCGTGCTACAGCGAGAGTCTACACCATGCACACAGAGATCCTACACTGAGCACACAGAGAGAGCCTACACCGTGCACACAGAGAGAGTGCCTACACCGTGCACACAGAGAACCTACACCGTGCACACAGAGAGAGCCTTCACCCGGCACACACACAGAGAGCCTACACTGTGCAGAGGGTCTACACCATGCACACAGAGAGATTCTACACCGTGCACACACAGAGAGAACCTATACCATGTACACGGACAGAGCCTACACCAGACACAGAGAGAGAGCCTACACCGTGCACACAGAGAGAGAGAGAGAGCCTACACCACGCACAGAGAGAGAGAGCCTACACCGTGCACACAGAGAGAGTCTGCACCGTGCACACAGAGAAAGCCTACACCATGCACACAGAGAGACCCTACACCGTGTACACAGAGAGTGCCTACACCGTGCACAGAGAGAGTCTACATTGTGCACACAGAGAGACCCTACACCATGCACACACAGAGAGACCCTACACCGTGCACACAGAGTCTACACCATGCACACTGAGAGAGTCAACACCGTACACACAGAGAGCCTACAGCATGAACACAGAGAGAGAGCCTACACCGTGCACACAGAGAGAGAGAGTCTACACCATGCACAGAGAGAGAAAGCCTACACTGTCCATACTGATAGAGTCTACACCGTGCACACAGACAGAGCCTACACTGTGCATACTGACAGAACCTACACTGTGCATACAGAGAGAGAGAGCCTACACTGTACACACAGAGAGAGCCTACACTGTGCAAACAGAGAGAGCCTACACTATACACACGGAGAGAGCCTACAGCAGGCACACAGACAAAGCCCACACTGTGCACACAGATGGAGCCTACACCGGATACAGAGAGAGAGGGCCTACACTGTACACACTGAGAGAACCTACACCGTGCAAACAGAGAGAGAGCCTACACCATGCACACGGAGAGAAATTACACCATGCACACACAGAGAGAGCCTACATCGTGCACACAGAGAGAGCCTACACCGTGCACACAGAGAGAGAACCTACACCGTGCACAGAGAGAGAGAGAGCCTACACCGTGCACACAGAGAGAGAGCCTACAGCGTGCACACACAGAGAGAACCTATACCACATACACAGACAGAGCCTACACCGGACACAGAGAGAGAAAGGCTACACCGTGCACACACAGAGAGACCCTACACCATACACACACACAGAGCCTACACTGTACACACAGAGAGAGCATACACCGTACAGAGAGAGAGAGAGAGCCTACACTGTGCACACAGAGAGAGCCTACACTATGCACACAGAGAGAGAGCCTACAGCGTGCACACACAGAGAGAACCTATACCATATACCAACAGAGCCTACACCGTGCACACAGAGAGAGCCTTCACCCTGCACACACAGAGAGAGCTTACGCCGTGCCGAGAGTCGACAACATGCACACAGAGAGATTCTACAACGTGCACACACAGAGAGAGCCTACACCGTGCACACAGAGAGAGCCTACACTGTGCACACAGAGATAGAACCAACATCGTACACACACAGAGAGCTTAAATCGTGCAGACAGAGGGAACCTACACCGTGCACAAAGAGAGAAAGGCTACACCGTGCACACACAGATAGACCCTACACCGTGCACACACAGAGAGACCCTACACCATACACACACACAGAGCCTACACTGTACACACAGAGAGAGCATACACCATACACAGAGAGAGCCTACACCGTGCACACAGAGAGAGCCCACACTGTGCACACAGAGAGAGAGAGAGCCTACACCATGCACAGAGAGAGAGAGCCTACACCGTGCACACAGAGAGAGTCTGCACCGTGCACACAGAGAAAGCCTACACCATGCACACAGAGAGACCCTACACCGTGCACACAGAGAGTGCCTACACCGTGCACAGAGAGAGTCTACATTGTGCACACAGAGAGACCCTACACCATGCACACACAGAGAGACCCTACACAGTGCACACAGAGAGAGCCTACACCATGTACACAGACAGAGCCCACACTGTGCACACAGACGGAGCCTACAGCAGACAGAGAGAGAGAGAGCCTACACTGTACACACAGACAGAGCCTACACCGTGTACACACAGAGATAACCTATGCCATGTACACAGACAGAGCCTACTCCGGACACAGAAAGAGAGAGCCTACACCGTGCACACAGAGAGAGCCTTCACCCGGCACACACAGAGAGAGCCTACACCATGAACACAGAGAGAGCCTGCACCAGACACACACAGATAGTCGACACCGTACACACAGAGAGAGCCTACACCGTGCACACAGAGAGAGCCTACACCGTGCCGAGAGTCTATACCATGCACACAGAGAGATTCTACAGCGTAGATACACAGAGCGAGCCTACAACGTGCACTCAGAGAGAGCCTACACTGTGCACACAGAGGGAGCCTACACTGTGCACACAGAGGGAGCATACACCGTGCTACAGAGAGAGTCTACACCGTGCACACAGAGAGAATCTACACCGTGCACACGGAGATCCTACACTGAGCACACAGAGAGAGCCTACACCGTGCACACAGAGAGAGTGCCTACACCGTGCACACAGAGAACCTACACCGTGCACACAGAGAGAGCCTACACCGTGCACACAGAGAGAGCCTACACCGTGCCACACAGAGAGAGCCTACACCGTTCACACAGAGAGAGCCTACTCCGTGCACACACAGAGAGAGCCTACACCGTGCACACAGAGTGCCTACACCGTGCACACAGACAGAGCCTACACTGTGCACACAAAGAGAGCCCACAATGTGCACAGAGAGAGACACTACATTGTGCACAGTGAGAGGCTACACTTGGACCAGGAAGAGCTACCCCGTGCGGCAGAGAGTGCCTACACTGTGTACACAGAGAGAGAGCCTACACCATGCACACAGAGAGAGAGCCTACACTGTGCACACACAGAGAGAACTTATACCATGTACACAGACAGAGCATACACCATGCACACAGAGAGACCCTACACCGTGCACACAGAGAGTGCCTACACCGTGCACAGAGAGAGTCTACATTGTGCACACAGAGAGACCCTACACCATGCACACACAGAGAGACCCTACACAGTGCACACAGAGAGAGCCTACACCATGTACACAGACAGAGCCCACACTGTGCACACAGACGGAGCCTACAGCAGACAGAGAGAGAGAGAGCCTACACTGTACACACAGACAGAGCCTACACCGTGTACACACAGAGATAACCTATGCCATGTACACAGACAGAGCCTACTCCGGACACAGAAAGAGAGAGCCTACACCGTGCACACAGAGAGAGCCTTCACCCGGCACACACAGAGAGAGCCTACACCATGAACACAGAGAGAGCCTGCACCAGACACACACAGATAGTCGACACCGTACACACAGAGAGAGCCTACACCGTGCACACAGAGAGAGCCTACACCGTGCCGAGAGTCTATACCATGCACACAGAGAGATTCTACAGCGTAGATACACAGAGCGAGCCTACAACGTGCACACAGAGAGAGCCTACACTGTGCACACAGAGGGAGCCTGCACTGTGCACACAGAGGGAGCATACACCGTGCTACAGAGAGAGTCTACACCGTGCACACAGAGAGAATCTACACCGTGCACACGGAGATCCTACACTGAGCACACAGAGAGAGCCTACACCGTGCACACAGAGAGAGTGCCTACACTGTGCACACAGAGAACCTACACCGTGCACACAGAGAGAGCCTACACCGTGCACACAGAGAGAGCCTACACCGTGCCACACAGAGAGAGCCTACACCGTTCACACAGAGAGAGCCTACTCCGTGCACACACAGAGAGAGCCTACACCGTGCACACAGAGTGCCTACACCGTGCACACAGACAGAGCCTACACTGTGCACACAAAGAGAGCCCACAATGTGCACAGAGAGAGACACTACATTGTGCACAGTGAGAGGCTACACTTGGACCAGGAAGAGCTACCCCGTGCGGCATAGAGTGCCTACACTGTGTACACAGAGAGAGAGCCTACACCATGCACACAGAGAGAGAGCCTACACTGTGCACAGACAGAGAAAGTCCCTACACCGTGCACACAGAGAGAGAGCCTACACCGTGCACACACAGAGACCAGCCTACAGCGTGCACACACAGAGAGAGCCTACAGCGTGCACACACAGAGAGAACTTATACCATGTACACAGACAGAGCATACACCATGCACACAGTAAGAGCCTACACCGTGCACACAGTAAGAGCCTACACCGTGCACACAGACGGAGCCTACAGCTGACTGAGACAGAGACAGCCTACACTGTACACACAGAGAGAGCCTACACTGTGCAAACAGAGAGAGAGCATAAACCGTGCACACACAGAGAGAACCTATACCATGTACACAGAGTCTACACCAAACACAGAGAGAGCCTACACCGTGCACACAGAGAGAGAGCCTACAGCGTGCACACAGAGAATCTACACCATGCACACAGAGATCCGACACTGAGCACACAGAGAGAGCCTACACCGTGCACACAGAGAGACCTTACACCGTGCACACACAGAGAGAGCCTACACCGTGCACACACAGAGAGAGCCTATACCGTGCACACACAGAGACAGCCTACACCATGCACACGGAGTGCCTACGCCGTGCACACAGAGAGTCCCTACACCATGCACACAGAAAGAGCCTACATTGTGCACACAGAGAGACCCTATACCGTGCACGCAGAGAGAGCCTACACCGTGCACACAGAGAGAGCCTACATCGTGTACACACAGAGAGCCTACACCGTGCACGCAGAGAGAGAACCAACATCGTACACACACAGAGAGCCTACACCGTGCACACACAGAGAGACCCTACACCATGCACAGAGAGAGAGAGCCAACATCGCACACACACAGAGAGCCTACACCGTGCACACAGAGAGACCCTATACCGTGCACACACAGAGAGAGCCTACACCGTGCACATGGAGTGCCTACACCGTGCACACACAGAGATCCTACATCGTGCACACACATAGAGAGCCTACACCGTGCACACAGAGAGAGCCTACATTGTGCACACAGAGAGAGCCTACATCATGTACACACAGAGAGAGCCTACACCGTGCACGCAGAGAGACCCTACACCGTGCACACAGAGAGAGCCTACATCGTACACACACAGAGAGCCTACACCGTGCACACACAGAGAGACCCTACACCATGCACAGAGAGAGAGAGCCAACATCGCACACACACAGAGAGCCTATACCGTGCACACAGAGAGACCCTACACCGTGCACACAGAGAGACCCTACACAGTGCACACAGAGAGCCTACACCGTGCACACAGAGAGAGCCTATACCGTGCACACACAGAGAGAGCCTACACCGTGCACATGGAGTGCCTACACCGTGCACACAGAGAGAGCCTACATCATGTACACACAGAGAGAGCCTACACCGTGCACGCAGAGAGAGAACCAACATCATACACACACAGAGAGCCTACATCGTGCACACACAGAGAGAGCCTACACCATGCACACGGAGTGCCTACACCGTGCACACAGAGAGAGCCTACATCGTGTACACACAGAGAGAACCTACACCATGCACGCAGAGAGAGAACCAACATCGTACACACACAGAGAGCCTACATCGTGCACACACAGAGAGCCTACACCGTGCACACACAGAGAGAGCCTACACCGTGCACACACAGAGAGACCCTACACCATGCACAGAGAGAGAGAGCCAACATCGTACACACACAGAGACCCTACACCGTGCACGCAGTAAGAGCCTACACCATGCACACAGACAGAGCCCACAATGTACACAGAGAGAGACCCTACATTGTGCATAGTGAAAGGCTACACTTGGATCAGGAAGAGCTACCCCATGCAGCAGAGAGCGTCTACACTGTGCACACAGAGAGAGAGCCTACACGTACACACAGAGTGAGCCTTCACCTGGCACACACAGAGAGAGCCTACACCGTGCAGAGAGTCTACACCATGCACACAGAGAGATTCTACAACATGCACACAGAGAGAGAGTCTACACTGTGCACACGGAGAGAGCCTACAGTGTGCACACAGACGGAGCCTACAGTGGACAGAGAGAGAGAGAGAGCCTACACTGTACACACAGAGAGAGCCTACACCATGCAAGCAGAGAGAGAGCCTAAACTGTGCACACACAGAGAGAACCTATACCATGTACACAGACAGAGTCTACACCGGACACAGAGAGAGAGAGCCTACACCGTGCACAGAGAGAGAGAGCCTACACCGTGCACACACAGAGAGAACCTATACCACATACACAGACAGAGCGAGCCTACACCATGCACAGACAGAGAGAGCCTACACCGTGCACACAGAGAGAGAGTGCCTACACCGTGCACACAGAGAGAGAGCCTACACCGTGCACACAGAGAGAGCCTTCACCCGGCACACACACACAGAGCCTACACTGTGCAGAGGGTCTACACCATGCACACAGAGAGATTCTACAACGTGCACACACAGAGGGAGAGCCTACACCGTGCACACAGAGAGAGAGAGTCTACACCATGCACAGAGAGAGAAAGCTTACACTGTCCACACTGATAGAGCCTACACCGTGCACACAGACAGAGCCTACACTGTGCATACTGACAGAACCTACACTGTGCATACAGAGAGAGAGAGCCTACACTGTACACACAGAGAGAGCCTACACTGTGCAAACAGAGAGAGCCTACACTATACACACGGAGAGAGCCTACAGCAGGCACACAGACAAAGCCCACACTGTGCACACAGATGGAGCCTACACCGGATACAGAGAGAGAGGGCCTACACTGTACACACTGAGAGAACCTACACCGTGCAAACAGAGAGAGAGCCTACACCATGCACACACAGAGAGAACCTACACCATGTACACAGACAGAGCCTACACCGGACACAGAGAGAGAGAGCCTACACCATGCACACGGAGGGAGCCTACACCGTGCACACAGAGAGAAATTACACCATGCACACACAGAGAGAGCCTACACCGTGCACACACAGAGAGACCCTACACCGTGCACACACAGAGAGACCCTACACCATACACACACAGAGAGCCTACACTGTACACACAGAGAGAGCATACACCGTACAGAGAGAGAGAGAGAGAGCCTACACCGTGCACACAGAGAGAGCCTACACTGTGCACACAGAGAGAGAGCCTACAGCGTGCACACACAGAGAGAACCTATACCATATACCGACAGAGCCTACACCGTGCACACAGAGAGAGCCTTCACCCTGCACACACAGAGAGAGCTTACGCCGTGCCGAGAGTCGACACCATGCACACAGAGAGATTCTACAACGTGCACACACAGAGAGAGCCTACACTGTGCACACAGAGAGAGAACCAACATCGTACACACACAGAGAGCTTAAATCGTGCAGACAGAGGGAACCTACACCGTGCACAAAGAGAGAAAGGCTACACCGTGCACACACAGATAGACCCTACACCGTGCACACACAGAGAGACCCTACACTGTGCACACAGAGAGAACCTGCACCATACACACACACAGAGCCTACACTGTACACACAGAGAGAGCATACACCATACACAGAGAGAGAGAGAGCCTACACCGTGCACACAGAGAGAGCCTACACTGTGCACACAGAGAGAGCCTTCACCCTGCACACACACAGTGAGCCTACACCGTGCCGATAGTCTACACCATGCACACAGAGAGATTCTACAACATTCACACACAGAGAGAGCCTACACTGTGCACACAGAGAGAGCCTACACCGTGCTACAGAGAGAGTCTACACCGTGCACACAGAGAGAGCCTACACCGTGCACACAGAGAGAGCCTACACCGTGCACACAGAGAGAGCCTACACCGTGCACACAGACAGAGCCTACACCTTGCACACAGAGAGAGCCCACAATGTGCACAGAGAGAGACTTTACATTGTGCACAGTCAGAGGCTACACTTGGACCAGGAAGAGCTACCCCATGCATCAGAGTGAGCCTGCACTGTGCACACAGGGAGATTCTACATCGTGCACACAGAGAGAGCCTACACCGTGCACACAGAGTCTACACTGTACACACAGAGAGAGCCTACAGCATGAACACAGAGAGAGCCTACACCATGCACACAGAGAGAGCCTACACTGTGCACACAGAGAGACCCTATACCGTGCACACACAGAGAGAGCCTACACCGTGCACATGGAGTGCCTACACCGTGCACACACAGAGATCCTACATCGTGCACACACATAGAGAGCCTACACCGTGCACACAGAGAGAGCCTACATTGTGCACACAGAGAGAGCCTACATCGTGTACACACAGAGAGAGCCTACACCGTGCACGCAGAGAGACCCTACACCGTGCACACAGAGAGAGCCTACATCGTGTACACACAGAGAGAGCCTACACCGTGCACGCAGAGAGAGAACCAACATCGTACACACACAGAGAGCCTACACCGTGCACACACAGAGAGACCCTACACCATGCACAGAGAGAGAGAGCCAACATCGCACACACACAGAGAGCCTATACCGTGCACACAGAGAGACCCTACACCGTGCACACAGAGAGACCCTACACAGTGCACACAGAGAGCCTACACCGTGCACACAGAGAGAGCCTATACCGTGCACACACAGAGAGAGCCTACACCGTGCACATGGAGTGCCTACACCGTGCACACAGAGAGAGCCTACATCATGTACACACAGAGAGAGCCTACACCGTGCACACAGAGAGAGAACCAACATCATACACACACAGAGAGCCTACATCGTGCACACACAGAGAGAGCCTACACCATGCACACGGAGTGCCTACACCGTGCACACAGAGAGAGCCTACATCGTGTACACACAGAGAGAACCTACACCATGCACGCAGAGAGAGAACCAACATCGTACACACACAGAGAGCCTACATCGTGCACACACAGAGAGCCTACACCGTGCACACACAGAGAGAGCCTACACCGTGCACACACAGAGAGAGCCTACACCATGCACAGAGAGAGAGAGCCAACATCGTACACACACAGAGACCCTACACCGTGCACGCAGTAAGAGCCTACACCATGCACACAGACAGAGCCCACAATGTACACAGAGAGAGACCCTACATTGTGCATAGTGAAAGGCTACACTTGGATCAGGAAGAGCTACCCCATGCAGCAGAGAGCGTCTACACTGTGCACACAGAGAGAGAGCCTACACGTACACACAGAGTGAGCCTTCACCTGGCACACACAGAGAGAGCCTACACCGTGCAGAGAGTCTACACCATGCACACAGAGAGATTCTACAACATGCACACAGAGAGAGAGTCTACACTGTGCACACGGAGAGAGCCTACAGTGTGCACACAGACGGAGCCTACAGTGGACAGAGAGAGAGAGAGAGCCTACACTGTACACACAGAGAGAGCCTACACCATGCAAGCAGAGAGAGAGCCTAAACTGTGCACACACAGAGAGAACCTATACCATGTACACAGACAGAGTCTACACCGGACACAGAGAGAGAGAGCCTACACCGTGCACAGAGAGAGAGAGCCTACACCGTGCACACACAGAGAGAACCTATACCACATACACAGACAGAGCGAGCCTACACCATGCACAGACAGAGAGAGCCTACACCGTGCACACAGAGAGAGAGTGCCTACACCGTGCACACAGAGAGAGAGCCTACACCGTGCACACAGAGAGAGCCTTCACCCGGCACACACACACAGAGCCTACACTGTGCAGAGGGTCTACACCATGCACACAGAGAGATTCTACAACGTGCACACACAGAGGGAGAGCCTACACCGTGCACACAGAGAGAGAGAGTCTACACCATGCACAGAGAGAGAAAGCTTACACTGTCCACACTGATAGAGCCTACACCGTGCACACAGACAGAGCCTACACTGTGCATACTGACAGAACCTACACTGTGCATACAGAGAGAGAGAGCCTACACTGTACACACAGAGAGAGCCTACACTGTGCAAACAGAGAGAGCCTACACTATACACACGGAGAGAGCCTACAGCAGGCACACAGACAAAGCCCACACTGTGCACACAGATGGAGCCTACACCGGATACAGAGAGAGAGGGCCTACACTGTACACACTGAGAGAACCTACACCGTGCAAACAGAGAGAGAGCCTACACCATGCACACACAGAGAGAACCTACACCATGTACACAGACAGAGCCTACACCGGACACAGAGAGAGAGAGCCTACACCATGCACACGGAGGGAGCCTACACCGTGCACACAGAGAGAAATTACACCATGCACACACAGAGAGAGCCTACACCGTGCACACACAGAGAGACCCTACACCGTGCACACACAGAGAGACCCTACACCATACACACACAGAGAGCCTACACTGTACACACAGAGAGAGCATACACCGTACAGAGAGAGAGAGAGAGAGCCTACACCGTGCACACAGAGAGAGCCTACACTGTGCACACAGAGAGAGAGCCTACAGCGTGCACACACAGAGAGAACCTATACCATATACCGACAGAGCCTACACCGTGCACACAGAGAGAGCCTTCACCCTGCACACACAGAGAGAGCTTACGCCGTGCCGAGAGTCGACACCATGCACACAGAGAGATTCTACAACGTGCACACACAGAGAGAGCCTACACCGTGCACACAGAGAGAGCCTACACTGTGCACACAGAGAGAGAACCAACATCGTACACACACAGAGAGCTTAAATCGTGCAGACAGAGGGAACCTACACCGTGCACAAAGAGAGAAAGGCTACACCGTGCACACACAGATAGACCCTACACCGTGCACACACAGAGAGACCCTACACTGTGCACACAGAGAGAACCTGCACCATACACACACACAGAGCCTACACTGTACACACAGAGAGAGCATACACCATACACAGAGAGAGAGAGAGCCTACACCGTGCACACAGAGAGAGCCTACACTGTGCACACAGAGAGAGCCTTCACCCTGCACACACACAGTGAGCCTACACCGTGCCGATAGTCTACACCATGCACACAGAGAGATTCTACAACATTCACACACAGAGAGAGCCTACACTGTGCACACAGAGAGAGACCCTACACTGTGCACACAGAGAGAACCTGCACCATACACACACACAGAGCCTACACTGTGCACACAGAGAGAGCCTTCACCCTGCACACACACAGTGAGCCTACACCGTGCCGATAGTCTACACCATGCACACAGAGAGATTCTACAACATTCACACACAGAGAGAGCCTACACTGTGCACACAGAGAGAGCCTACACCGTGCTACAGAGAAAGTCTACACCGTGCACACAGAGAGAGCCTACACCGTGCACACAGAGAGAGCCTACACCGTGCACACAGACAGAGCCTACACCTTGCACACAGAGAGAGCCCACAATGTGCACAGAGAGAGACTTTACATTGTGCACAGTCAGAGGCTACACTTGGACCAGGAAGAGCTACCCCATGCATCAGAGTGAGCCTGCACTGTGCACACAGGGAGATTCTACATCGTGCACACAGAGAGAGCCTACACCGTGCACACAGAGTCTACACTGTACACACAGAGAGAGCCTACAGCATGAACACAGAGAGAGCCTACACCATGCACACAGAGAGAGCCTACACTGTGCACAGAGAGAAACCCTACACCATGTACACAGAGAGAGCCTACACTGTGCAAACAGAGTGAGCCTACACAGTGCACACAGAGAGAGCCTACACCATGTACACAGACAGAGCCCACACTGTGCACACAGACGGAGCCTACAGCAGACACAGAGAGAGAGAGCCTACACTGTACACACAGACAAAGCCTACACCGTGTACACACAGAGATAACCTATGCCATGTACACAGACAGAGCCTACTCCGGACACAGAAAGAGAGAGCCTACACCGTGCACACAGAGAGAGCCTTCACCCGGCACACAGAGAAAGCCTACACCATGCACACAGAGAGACCCTACACCGTGCACACAGAGAGTGCTACACCGTGCACACAGAGAGTCTACATTGTGCACACAGAGAGACCCTACACCATGCACACACAGAGAGACCCTACACCGTGCACACAGAGTCTACACCATGCACACTGAGAGAGTCAACACCGTACACACAGAGAGAGCCTACAGCATGAACACAGAGAGAGCCTACACCATGCACACAGAGAGAGCCTACACTGTGCACAGAGAGAAACCCTACACCATGTACACAGAGA
The DNA here is from genome assembly GCF_030028105.1 of Mobula birostris. Classification (NCBI taxonomy): domain Eukaryota; kingdom Metazoa; phylum Chordata; class Chondrichthyes; order Myliobatiformes; family Myliobatidae; genus Mobula; species Mobula birostris. Next base: position 130,505,464 of record NC_092377.1, on the reverse strand, counting down.
GAGCCTACACTGTGCACACAGAGGGAGCATACACCGTGCTACAGAGATAGTCTACACCGTGCACACAGAGAGAATCTACACCATGCACACAGAGAACCTACACCGTGCACACAGAGAGAGCCTACACCGTGCACACACAGAGAGAGTCTACACCATACACGCAGAGAGAGAACCAACATCGTACACACACACAGAGCCTAAATCGTGCACACAGAGAGAGCCTACATCGTTCATGCAGAGAGAAACCCTACACCATGTACACAGAGAGAGCCTACACTGTGCAAACAGAGTGAGCCTACACAGTGCACACAGAGAGAGCCTACACCATGTACACAGACAGAGCCCACACTGTGCACACAGACGGAGCCTACAGCAGACAGAGAGAGAGAGAGCCTACACTGTACACACAGACAGAGCCTACACCGTGTACACACAGAGATAACCTATGCCATGTACACAGACAGAGCCTACTCCGGACACAGAAAGAGAGAGCCTACACCGTGCACACAGAGAGAGCCTTCACCCGGCACACACAGAGAGAGCCTACACCATGCACACACAGAGAGAGCCTACACCGTGCAGAGAGTCTACACCATGCACACAGAGAGATTCTACAACGTGCACACACAGAAAGAGCCTACACCGTGAAAACAGAGAGAGAGCCTACAGCGTGCACAGAGAGAGAGAGCCTACAGCGTGCACACACAGAGAGAACCTATACCACGTACACAGACAGAGCCTACACCGGACACAGAAAGAGAGAACCTACACTGTGCACACAGAGGGAGCCGACTCCGTGCTACAGAGAGAGTCTACACCGTGCACACACAGAGAGAGCCTACACCGTGCACTCAGAGAGAGAACCAACATCGTACACACACAGAGAGCCTAAATCGTGCACACAGAGAGAGTTTACACCGTGCACAGATATAGAGACCCTACACCGTGCACACAGAGAGAGAGCCAACATCGTACACACACAGAGAGCCTACACTGTGCACACAGTAAGAGCCTACACTGTGCACACACAGACAGCGCCTACACCGTGTACACAGAGAGAGCCCACAATGTGCACAGAGAGAGACCCTACACTGTGCACAGTGAGAGAGCCTACACCGTGCACACAGACAGATCCTACAATGTGCACACAGAGAGAGCCTACACCATGCACAAAGAGAGTGCCTACACTGTGCACACAGAGACAGCGTACACCGTGTATCAGAGTGAGACTGCACTGCGCACACAGGGAGATTCTACACTGTTCACACAGAGAGAGTCTACACCGTCACACAGAGAGAGCCTACAGCATGAACACAGAGAGACCCTACACCGTACACACAGAGAGAGTCTACACCGTCACACAGAGAGAGCCTACAGCATGAACACAGAGAGACCCTACACCGTACACACAGAGAGAGTCTACACCGCGCACACAGAGTCTACACCGTGCACACAGAGAGAGTCTACACCATGCACACAGAGACAGCCTACACCGTGTATCAGAGTGAGACTGCACTGCGCACACAGGGAGATTCTACACCGTGCACACAGAGAGAGCCTACAGCATGCACACAGACAGAGCCCACACTGTGCACACAGATGGAGCCTACACCGGACACAGAGAGAGAGAGCCTACACTGTACACACAGAGAGAACCTACACCGTGCAAACAGAGAGAGAGCCTACGCTGTGCACAGAGAGAAAGCCTACACCGTGCAGAGACAGTCTACACTGTTCACACAGAGACAGCCTACAGCATGAACACAGAGAGATCCTACAGCATGCGCACAGAGAGAGTCTACACCCTACACACAGAGAGAGCCTCCAGCACGAACACAGAGTGAACCTCCACCGTGCACACAGAGAAAGAACCTATACCATGTACACAGACAGAACCTACACCATGTACACAGAAAGAGCCTACTCTGTGCACACGGAGGGAGCCTACACCCTGCACACACAGAGAGAGCCTTCACCCTGCACACACAGAGAGAGCCTACACCATGCCGAGAGTCTACACCATGCACACAGAGAGATTCTACAACGTGCACACACAGAGCGAGCCTACACTGTGCACACGGTGGGAGCATACACCGTGCTACAGAGAGAGTCTACACCGTGCACACAGAGAGAGCCTACACTGTGCACAGAGAGAGCCTACACCGTACACATAGAGGGAGACTACACCGTGCAGAGAGAGCCTACACCGTGACACAGAGAGAGAACCAACATCGTACGCACATAGAGAGCCTAAATCGTGCAGACAGAGACAGCCTACACCGTGCACACACAGAGAGACGCTACACCGTGCACACACAGAGAGACCCTACACCGTGCACACACAGAGAGACCCTACACTGAGCACACAGAGAGCCAACATCGTACACACACAGAGAGCGGACACTGTGCACACAGTAAGAGCCTACACCATGCACACAGACAGAGCCTACACCGTGTACACAGAGAGAGCCCACAATGTGCACAGAGAGAGACCCTACACTGTGCACAGTGAGAGAGCCTACACCGTGCACACAGAGAGAGCCTACACTATGCACAAAGAGAGAGCCTACACCATGTACACAGAGAGACCCTACACTGTGCACACAGATAGAGCCTACACTGTGCATACAGAGAGAGAGAGCCTACACTGTACACACAGAGAGAGCCTACACTGTGCATACAGAGAGAGAGAGCCTACACTGTACACACAGAGAGAGCCTACGCCATGTAAACAGAGAGAGAGCCTACACCGTGCACACACAGAGAGAACCTATACCATGTACATGGACAGAGCCTACACCAGACACAGAGAGAGAGAGTCTACACCTTGCACAGAGAGAGAGAGCCTACACCATGCACACAGAGAGAGCCTGCACCAGACACAAACACAGAGTCGACACCGTACACACAGAGAGAGCCTACACCATACACAGAGAGAGAGCCTACACCGTTCACACAGAGAGAGCCTACACCGTGCACACAGAGAGAGTCTTCACCCTGCACACACAGAGAGAGCCTACACCGTGCCGAGAGTCTACACCATGCACACAGAGAGATTCTACAGTGTACACACACAGAGAGAGCCTACACTGTGCACACAGAGGGAGCATACACCGTGCTACAGAGAGAGCCTACACCATGCGACAGAGAGAGAATCTACACCGTGTACACACAGAGAGAGCCTACACCGTGCACACACAGAGAGAGCCTACACCGTGCATGCAGAGAGAGAACCAACATCGTACACACACAGACAGCCGACACTGCGCACACAGAAATAGCCTACACCATGCACACAGACAGAGCCTACACCGTGTACACAGAGAAATCCTACAACGTGCACGCAGAGAGAGCCTACACTATGCACAAAGAGAGAGCCTACACCGTGTACACAGAGAGAGCCTACACTGTGCACACAGACAGAGCCTACACTGTGCATACAGAGAGAGAACCTATACCATGTACACAGACAGAGCCTACACCATGCACACAGAGAGAGCCTGCACCAGACACACACAGAGAGTCGACACCGTACACACAGAGAGAGCCTACACCATACGCAGAGAGAGAGAGAGCCTACACCGTGCACACAGAGAGAGCCTACACCGTGCACACAGAGAGAGCCTACACTGTGCACACAGAGAGTCTTCACCCTTCACACACAGAGAGAGCCTACACCGTGCACGCAGAGAGAGAACCAACAGCGTACACACATAGAGAGCCTAAATCGTGCACACAGAGAGAGCCTACACCGTGCACACAGAGAGAGCCTACACCGTGCACACAGAGTGCCTACATCGAGCACACAGAGCCTACATCGAGCACACAGAGAGAGCCTACACAGTGCACGCAGAGAGACCCTGCACCGTTCACACACAGAGGGACCCTACACCGTGCACAGAGAGAGCCAACATCGTACACACACAGAGAGCCCACAATGTGCACAAAGAGAGACCCTACAGTGTGCACAGAGAGAGGCTACACTTGGACCAGGAAGAGCTACCCCATTCACCAGAGAGTGCCTACACTGTGCACACAGAGAGAGTCTACATCGTACACACAGGGAGAGCCTACATCATGAACACAGAGAGAGCCTACACCGTGCATGCAAAGAGAGCCTACACTGTGCACGTAGAGAGAGCCTACACTGTGCACGTAGAGAGAGCCTACACTGTGCACGTAGAGAGAGCCTACACCGTGCAAACAGAAAGAGAGCCTACATCGTGCACACACAGAGAGAGCCAACATCATACACACACACACACACACACAGAGCCTACAGCGTGCATGCAGTAAGAGCCTACACTGTGCACACACAGACAGCGCCTACACCGTGCACAGAGAGAGGCTACACTTGGACCAGGAAGAGCTACCCCATGCACCAGAGAGTGCCTACACTGTGCACACAGAGACAGCCTACACCGTGCATCAGAGTGAGCCTGCACTGTGCACACAGGGAGAGCCTACAACGTGCACACAGAGAGAATCTACACCGTGCACACAGAGAGACCCTACACCGTGCACAGAGAGAGCCAACATCGTACACACACAGAGAGCCTACAGCGTGCACGCAGTAAGAGCCTACACCGTGCACACAGACAGAGCCCACAATGTGCACAAAGAGAGACCCTACAGTGTGCACAGAGAGAGGCTACACTTGGACCAGGAAAAGCTACCCCATGCACCAGAGAGTGCCTACATCGTACACACAGGGAGAGCCTACATCATGAACACAGAGAGAGCCTACACCGTGCACGCAGAGAGAGCCTACTCTGTGCACACGAATGGAGCATACACCATGCTACAGAGAGAGTCTACACTGTGCACACACAGAGAGAGCCTACATCGTGCACACAGAGAGAGCCTACTCTGTGCACAGAGAGAAAGCCTACACCGTGCACACAGAGAGAGCCTACATTGTGCAAACAGAGAGTGCCTACACTGTGCACACAGAGAGAGTCTACATCGTACACACAGGGAGAGCCTACATCATGAACACAGAGAGAGCCTACACCGTGCACGCAAAGAGAGCCTACACCGTGCACGTAGAGAGAGCCTACACTGTGCACGTAGAGAGAGCCTACACTGTGCAAACAGAAAGAGAGCCCACACTGTGCACACAGACGGAGCCTACACCGGACACAGAGAGAGTGAGAACCTACACTGTACACACAGAGAGAGCCTACACCGTGCACACACAGAGATAACCTATACCATGTACACATACAGAGCCTAACCATGCACACAGAGAGAGCCTGCACCAGACACACACAGAGAGCCGACACTGTACACAGAGAGAGCCTACACCGTACGCAGAGAGAGAGAGCCGACACCGTGCACACAGAGAGATTCTACAGTGTACATACACAGAGAGAGCCTACACCGTGCACACAGAGGGAGCATACACCGTGCTACAGAGATAGTCTACACCGTGCACACAGAGAGAATCTACACCATGCACACAGAGAACCTACACCGTGCACACAGAGAGAGCCTACACCGTGCACACACAGAGAGAGTCTACACCATACACGCAGAGAGAGAACCAACATCGTACACACACACAGAGCCTAAATCGTGCACACAGAGAGAGCCTACATCGTTCATGCAGAGAGAGCCTACACCGTGCACATAGAGAGACCCTACACCGTGCACAGAGAGAGCCAACATTGTACGCACACAGAGAGCCTACACCGCGCACACACAAAGACCACAATGTGCACAAAGAGAGACCCTACAGTGTGCACAGAGAGAGGCTACACTTGGACCAGGAAAAGGTACCCCATGCACCAGAGAGTGCCTACACTGTGCACACAGAGAGAGTCTACATCGTACACACAGGGAGAGCCTACATCATGAACACAGAGAGAGCCTACACCGTGCACGCAGAGAGAGCCTACACTGTGCACGCAGAGAGAGCCTACTCTGTGCACACAAATGGAGTATACACCGTGCTACAGAGAGAGTCTACACCGTGCACACAGAGAGAGTCTACACCGTGCACACAGAGAGAGAGCCTACATCGTGCACACAGAGAGAGCCCACACTGTGCACACAGACGGAGCCTACACCGGACACAGAGAGAGTGAGATCCTACAGTGTACACACAGAGAGAGCCTACACCGTGCACACACAGAGATAACCTATACCATGTACACATACAGAGCCTACACCGTACACACAGAGAGAGCCTGCACCAGACACACACAGAGAGTCGACACCGTACACACAGAGAGAGCCTACACCGTGCACACAGAGAGAGCCTACACCCTGCACACACAGAGAAAGCCTACACCATGCCGAGAGTCTACACCATGCACACAGAGAGATTCTACAGTGTACATACACAGAGAGAGCCTACACCGTGCACACAGAGAGAGCCTACACTGTGCACACAGAGGGAGCACACACCGTGCTACAGAGAGAGTCTACACCGTGCACACAGAGAGAATCTACACCATACACACAGAGAGAGCCTACACCGTGCACACACAGAGAGAGCCTACACCGTGCACACACAGAGAGAGCCTACACCGTGCACGCAGAGAGAGAACCAACATCGTACACACACAGAGAGCCTAAATCGTGCACACAGAGAGAGCCTACACCATGCACACACAGAGAGAGCTTACATCGCTCACGCAGAGAGAGCCTACACCGTGCACACAGAGAGACCCTACACCGTGCACAGAGAGAGCCAACATCGTACACACACAGAGAGCCGACAGCGTGCACGCAGTAAGAGCCTACACCGTGCACACAGACAGAGCCCACAATGTGCACAAAAAGAGACCCTACAGTGTGCACAGAGAGAGGCTGCACTTGGACCAGGAAAAGCTACCCCATGCACCAGAGAGAGCCTACACCGTGCACACAGAGAGAGTCTACACTGTACACACAGAGAGAGTCTACACCGTACACACAGAGAGCCTACAGCATGAACACAGAGAGAGCCTACACCGTGCACAGAGAGAAAGCTTACACCGTGTACACAGAGAGAGAGAGCCTACACTGTACACACAGAGAGAGCCTACACTGTGCACACAGAGAGAGCCTACACTGTGCACACAGAGAGGGCCTACACCGTGCACACAGAGAGGGCCTACACCGCGCACACACAAAGACCACAATGTGCACAAAGAGAGACCCTACAGTGTGCACAGAGAGAGGCTACACTTGGACCAGGAAAAGCTACCCCATGCACCAGAGAGTGCCTACACTGTGCACACAGAGAGAGTCTACATCGTACACACAGGGAGAGCCTACATCATGAACACAGAGAGAGCCTACACCGTGCACGCAGAGAGAGCCTACACTGTGCACGCAGAGAGAGCCTACTCTGTGCACACAAATGGAGTATACACTGTGCTACAGAGAGAGTCTACACCGTGCACACAGAGAGAGTCTACACCGTGCACACAGAGAGAGAGCCTACATCGTGCACACAGAGAGAGCCCACACTGTGCACACAGACGGAGCCTACACCGGACACAGAGAGAGTGAGAGCCTACACTGTACACACAGAGAGAGCCTACACCGTGCACACACAGAGATAACCTATACCATGTACACATACAGAGCCTACACCGTACACACAGAGAGAGCCTGCACCAGACACACACAGAGAGTCGACACCGTACACACAGAGAGAGCCTACACCGTGCACACAGAGAGAGCCTACACCCTGCACACACAGAGAAAGCCTACACCATGCCGAGAGTCTACACCATGCACACAGAGAGATTCTACAGTGTACATACACAGAGAGAGCATACACCGTGCTACAGAGAGAGTCTACACCGTGCACACAGAGAGAATCTACACCATGCACACAGAGAACCTACACCATACACACAGAGAGAGCCTACACCGTGCACACACAGAGAGAGCCTACACCGTGCACGCAGAGAGAGAACCAACATCGTACACACACAGAGAGCCTAAATCGTGCACACAGAGAGAGCCTACACCATGCACACACAGAGAGAGCTTACATCGCTCACGCAGAGAGAGCCTACACCGTGCACACAGAGAGACCCTACACCGTGCACAGAGAGAGCCAACATCGTACACACACAGAGAGCCGACAGCGTGCACGCAGTAAGAGCCTACACCGTGCACACAGACAGAGCCCACAATGTGCACAAAAAGAGACCCTGCAGTGTGCACAGAGAGAGGCTGCACTTGGACCAGGAAAAGCTACCCCATGCACCAGAGAGAGCCTACACCGTGCACACAGAGAGAGTCTACACTGTACACACAGAGAGAGTCTACACCGTACACACAGAGAGAGCCTACAGCATGAACACAGAGAGAGCCTACACCGTGCACAGAGAGAAAGCTTACACCGTGTACACAGAGAGAGAGAGCCTACACTGTACACACAGAGAGAGCCTACACTGTGCACACAGAGAGAGCCTACACTGTGCACACAGAGAGGGCCTACACCGTGCACACAGACGGAGCCTACACCGGACACAGAGAGAGAGAGCTTACACTGTGCACACAGAGAGGGCCTACACCGTGCACACAGAGAGGGCCTACACCGCGCACACACAAAGACCACAATGTGCACAAAGAGAGACCCTACAGTGTGCACAGAGAGAGGCTACACTTGGACCAGGAAAAGCTACCCCATGCACCAGAGAGTGCCTACACTGTGCACACAGAGAGAGTCTACATCGTACACACAGGGAGAGCCTACACCGTGCACGCAGAGAGAGCCTACACTGTGCACGCAGAGAGAGCCTACACTGTGCACGCAGAGAGAGCCTACACCGTGCACGCAGAGAGGGCCTACACCGTGCACACAGAGAGGGCCTACACTGTGCACACAGAGAGGGCCTACACCGTGCACACAGAGAACCTACACTGTGCACACAGAGAGAGCCTACACCGTGCACACACTGATACGTACCCCGTAACTGGGTTGCCAAACCAGCAGAAATGGACCACTTAGTTGGAGTCTGGATTACTGGAACTAAGAAAGTTTTATTAAAGAAATAAGTAACATAGCACTCTAATAGTAAGGATATAAATGCAACAAGTTAGTAATGAATAAACACACATGTACACAGAACTAGGATAATAGAATCAATCAAGCTCTATTGCAGTCTAGGGGTAAAATGATCAGTCTCAAGTGATGCAGAGTTCAGTTCAGTTTCAGTTCGCAGTAATCACCGTCGTGCCATTGGGGAGAGAGAGAGCAAATGCTGATATTCAATTCGGATTCAACAGACCTTTGATATTCCTCGCAGTTAGCTCTTGGCGCGAGCCGTTATTAATGTCTTCTGAGGTCACCGACTGTGACCCCTCCATTCCGGACACAATCGTTCTTCTGCGGTGAACCCGGCACCCAGGCAAGGGTGGACACACACACACCAGGTTCCTGCCGATCGTACCGTCTCACCCTGTGCGTCTATGGTTGGTCCCGTGACCAGACCTCCAAAACTCACACCAACTTGTGGGGGCACACCGCACTTCCAAGGTCTTGTTGTGTCGTGGTGTCATCTTGCCTTAGCAAACCTGTTCCTTTTATCCCCCTGCTGGGGTATCGCCTGTCCATCAAACTTCAAACAGTTCAGGTTCAAAGCAACCGGTCTCTGACAATATTCGGAACTGTGTCTCCTTTCCGTTAATCCCTCTCGTCTCTCTCTTATTAGCATTTTGAATGTTTCCCCCATTTGTCTCTCGGTTATCTCTCTTATCAGCATCTTCTGATAACTTGGTCACAACACAGACAGCCTACACTGTGCACACAGGGAGAGCCCACACAGTGCACACAGGGAGAGCCTACAGCATGCACACAGAGAGAGAGCCTACACCGCGCGCACAGGGAGAGCCTGCACCGCGCGCACAGGGAGAGCCTGCACCGCGCGCACAGGGAGAGCCTGCACCGCGCGCACAGGGAGAGCCTATACCGTGCACAGAGAGAGCCTACACCGTGCACACACAGAGATTCTACACCGTGCACACATAGAGATTCTACACCGTGCACACATAGAGAGTCTACACCGTGCACACAGAGAGAGTCTACACAGTGCACACAGAGAGAGCCTACACCATGCACACAGAGAGAGTCTACACAGTGCACACACAGAAAGAGCTAACACCAGGCACCAGGGAGAGCCTATGCCTTGTAGAGAAGAAGCCTACACAGTACATGCGAGAGCGACTACACCATGCACAGAGAGAGCCCACACCGTGCACACAGAGAGAGCCTACACCGTGCACACAGAGAGAGTCTACACTGTACAAACTGATAGAGCCTACACCGTGCACACAGAGAGAGCCTACACAATGAACACAAACAGCGCCTGCACAGCAGACACAGAGAGATCCGACAACAAGCACACATAGACACCCTATACCATACATACAGAGAGCGCCTACACCTTGCAGACAGAGAGCGCCTACATTGTGCACACATAGAGAGAAGAGAACCTACAACGTGCACACAGAGAGCCTACACAGTGCACACAAAGAGAGAGCCTACACCTTGCAGACAGGGAGAGCCTACACCGTGCAGACAGAGAGAGAGCCTACAACGTGCACACAGAGAGAGCGCCTACAACGTGCACACAGAGAGAGATCCTACATTGTACACACAGAGATACCCTACACCGTACACACAGAGAGGGCCTACACCGTGGACCAGAAAGAGCTTACACCGTACACACAGAGAGAGCCTAAACCGTGCACACAGACAGCCCACACCGTGCACACAGAGAGCCTACAAGGGGCACACAGAAAGAGCCTACACCATGCACACAGAGAGAGCCTACACCGTGTACACAGAGAGAGCCTGCACCATGTACACAGAGAGAGAGCCTACACCATGCACACAGAGAGAGCCTACACCAGAAACAGAGATAGCCAACAACATGCACACAGAGACACCGTACACCGTACAGACAGATAGCGCCTACACCTTGCAGACAGAGAAGTCCTACACTGTGCACACAGAGAGAGAAGAGAGCCTACACTGTGCACAGAGAGAGAGAGAGCCTACAGCGTGCACACAGAGAAAGCCTACACTGTACACACAGAGAGAGCCTACCCCGTGCACACAGACAGAGCCTGCACCGTGCACAAAGAGAGAGCCTGCACCGTGCACAGAGAGAGCCTGCACCGTGCACACAGAGAGAGTCTACACCGTGCACACAGAGAGAGTCTACACCGTGCACACAGAGAGAGCCTATACCATGTACACAGAGAGCCTACACCGTGCATACAGACAGCACCTGCACAACACACACAGAGAGCCTACACCGTGCACACAGAGAGCCTACACCGTGCTCACTGAGAGAGACCCCAGACCGTACACACTCAAAGACACCCTACACCGTACACACAGAGAGATCCTACACCGAGCACACACACAGAGAGACTACACCGTACACACACACACACACACAGAGCCTACACCGTGCACACACACAGCGCCTGCACAACACACACAGAGAGCCTACACCGTGCACACAGAGAGCCTACACCGTGCTCACTGAGAGAGAGCCCAGACCGTACACACACAAAGACACCCTACACCGTACACACAGAGAGAGCCTACACTGTGTACATAGAGAGAGAGCCTACACCGTGCACACAGAGAAGGCCTACACTGTGCACGCAGAGAGAGAGAACCTACACCATACACACAGAGAGAGGCTACACCGTGCACAGACAGAGAGAGCCTACACCGTGCACACAGAGAGAGCCTACACCGTGCACACAGAGAGGCTACACCATGCACACACAGAGAGAGCCTACACCGTGCACACACAGCCAGCCTACACCATGCAGAGAGAGAGAGAGCCTACACCGTGCACACAGAGAAAGAGCCTACAATGTGCAGAGAGAGAGAGAGAGAGCGTACACCATGCACACAGAGAGCCTACACTGTGCACACAGAGAGTCTACACTGTACACACAGAGAGATCCAACACTGTGCATACAGAGACAGCCTACACCGTGCACACAGAGACAGCCTACACCGTGCACAGACAGAGACAGCCTACACCGTGTACACAGAGAGACCCTACACCGTGCACACAGAGAGAGCCTACACCGTACACACAGAGGGAGGCTACACCATGCACACACAGAGAGAGCCTACTCTGTGCACACACAGAGAGAATCTACACCATGCACAGCTGGCCTACACCGTGCACACAGAGAGAGCCTACACTATATACCATAGTGAGCCTACACCATGTGTCATAGCATGGTCTCACGGCTGCCTGACCAGAATTGCAAGAACCAATGTCCCAGAGATTTGAGCACACAGCTCAGCACATCATGGAGAGAGTCTCCCCTCCATGGACTCTCTCTTCTCTTCGCACTGCCATGGAAATCAGCCAGCATAGTCAAAGACCCCACCGCACCAACATTTTCTCTCTTCCCTCTCCCATAGGGCAGAAGATGAAAAATGTGAGGTGCTACATTCTGGTAGAACTATTCAAAATAGGACATACATGGTAAATGGTAGGGCATTATAGAATGCTTTAGAACAGAGGGATCTAAGAATAATGGTGCATAGCTCCCTGAAGGTGGAATCTCATGTGGTTAGGGTGGTGAAGAAAGCTTTTGGTTTGTTGGCCTTTATTAATCAGAGCATTGAGTATAGGGGTTGGGATGTAATGTTGAATTTGTATAAGGCATTGGTAAGGCCAAATCTGGAGTATTGTGTACAGTTCTGGTCACCGAATTATAGGAGGGATATCAATAAAACTGAGCGAGTACAGAGCAGATTTACTAAAAGGTTGCCTGGACCTCATCTCCTAAGTTACAGAGAAAGGTTGAACAAGTTACGTCTTTATTCTTTGAAGCGTAGTAGGTTGAGGGGAGACTTGATAGAGGTGTTTAAAATTATGAGGGGGATTGATAGAGTTGACGTGGTTAGACTTTTTCCATTGAGAGTGGGGAAGATTTAAACAAGAGGGCATGGGTTGAGAATTAGAGGACAAAAGTTTAGGGGTAACATGAGGGGGAACTTCTTTACTCAGAGAGTGGTAGTTGTGTGGAATGAGCTTCCAGCAGAAGTGGCTGAGGCAGGTTCTATGCTGTCGTTTAAAGTTAAGTTAGATAGATATATGGACAGGAAAGGAATGGAGGGTTATGCGCTGAGTGCAGGTTGGTGGGAATAGGATAGGGTAAGAGTTCGGCACGGACTAGAAGGGCCGAGATGGCCTGTTTCCATGCTGTAATTGTTAAATGGTTATATGGTTATATAAGATATAAAATCCTGAATACTGTACACGTACTACTCGGCTCAAGGGCAGATTCTATCCCACTATCATAAGACTATTCAATGTGCTAAATTGGAGTCTTGATCTCACAATGTACCTCATTATGACTTTGCACCTTACTATCAACCTGCACTGCACTTTCTCTGTAGCTGCTACACTTTATTCTGCATTCTGTTATTGTTTTACCTTGTTCTACCTCAAGGCACTGTGTCGTGATCTGATCTGTATGGACAGTATGCAAGACAAGCTTCGCACCATACATGTGAGAATAATAAACCAATTCCAGTGTTCCAATAACTTTTCAAATTGTGGTTACATAATGGTTTAGCACAGAAACGGTGATTGGGCCCACATTTCCTTTGCGGACTACGGGGCTAAACTACTCTCATTTGTCTGCGTTTGGGTCCTAAAACCCAATCGGTGTATGTATCCAAGCACCTCCTGAAAATCACAGCTACCAACTCATTTGGCGGCTAAATCCAGACAAGCTGCAGGGAACGAAACACCAAGGGATACGGGGCTTCCAGCTGAGAAAGGAGAAGGGGCCCGGTGGTGTGTGTGTGTGTGCTGGGGAGGGAGGTTACGAGTTGAAAGAAAGACCGCATGGATTGGAGAAGTTTGCGTTCCCTGCAATTCAGAGTGGATCCAGCAGAGGGAGCACAGCTCTGTGGGAGGGGAGGTGAGGAGGGGGCGGTGAGAACTTTCCTGCCTCTGTGAGCCCCTCCAGTCATCACACTCTCCCGGTCTCGGTGACTCTCTCTGGCCAGTACACCCTTTCCCGTCGAGCCGACATCCCTCCTCATCTCTGTGATACCCTCTGACCTCCACACCGCTCCCCGTCCCCGTGACACCCTCCGACCAGTACCCCCTCTGCGCTGTCTCCTGTCTCTGTGACCACACCCCCCCTCCCGGCCACTACACCCTGCCCTGTCCCCTGTCTCTGTGAACCCCCCCCCCCACGTCCCGGCCACTACATTGTGCCCTGTCTCCTGTCTCTGTGACCACACACTACCCCGCCCCCCACCCCCCACCCCCTGCCCTGTACCTTGTCTCTGTGAAACCTCCCCCCCTCTTCCCGGCCATTACATTGTGCCCTGTCTCCTGTCTCTGTGACCACACACTACACCACCCCCCCCCCCCGGCCACTACCCCCTGCCCTGTCCCCTGTCATTGTGACTCCTCCGAGCACTACACCCTGCCCAATCTCCTGTCTCTGTGACCTCTCCGACCACTACCCTCTGCCCTGTCTCCTGTCACCGTGAGCCTCCACTTCCAATTCTCAACCATTCTCTGATGTTCTGCTTCAGCCTCCAACTGCCCTGAACCCAGTTTTCAAGTTCCCTCTCCTCCCCTCACTCCTCATTTCAGAATATATATATACATACACATATACACACACACACACACACACACACACACACATATATTCCCAGCATTAACTCCCTCTAGGACCCCTGGGCTGTGATGACTTGGTTTGTGCACTCCACCAGCCATGTGGAGGTGTGTATAGTCCTCCATGGACAGGAGACAGCCCCATGTCCTTTCCTGTAGGAGGAATGGCCCCACCGGGAGCTGCTTGAACTTTGAGGGTCTACAGCTGTAACCGAGATGAGCTCCCATCGGTACAGAGCCCTCAGACACATCCTCCCAGCTTCTGTCACCACTCCGCCGATCAGCTCTCAGGGTCTCTCCACCCTCTCTCTATCCTTATTAACTGCCCCTCCTTTCTGCACTCATCCCTCCCTCATTCACTCCTCTCTCCTCCCCCTCATTCCCTACAATGCCCTTTCCTGTCCCTCAGAAGGGACCCTCCACTTTCCCTCTCCCTCAAAGAATCCCTACCCTATTTTGAAGGACCTCTCCCCTCTCTCATACAGTTCTGAAGTCTCTGCGCTCCTCCACTGTCCTCAGGCTGAGGGGAGAATCCCTCTCCACTTTCTTCCCACCCACCGAACCGCCACATAGGGGGAGAGGGAAGGAGATGGGATGGAGGGATGGCAAAGGAAAGGGGGAAAGGGAGAGTGATGAAGAGGGGGGAGAGGGATGGAGGGGTGGCAGGAGGAGAGGGGGCAGATGAGAGAGAGGGCGAGGGAAAGGGAGGGAGAGAAAATCGGGAAAGAGAGACAGAGGAAAGGAAAAGAAGAGAGCAAGGTACAGAGAAAAGAAGAGAGAAAAGAAAAGGTGGCAGGAGAGAGAAAAGGAGGGGGAAGGAGAGAGAGAAAGAATTGTACCTTGTGAGAGACCCCTCTCCCTCCACAAACTTTCCCCCACAATTCTGAGCTTGCCTGATATACGGGAGAGGATATGAGGCAAATTCGCCTCATTTATGTTAAATGATGACCTTGTATTTATCACCATATCTCCTGGTTTTGTGCTGCCAAAAAAGATGCTGCAGAGAGAGAAAAATTATCACCTGGTCTAGTGTGCTGGCTTAACCTTGCATCATTAGTGAAGAAAGTCTATAATTTCAGAGTTAAGCAGATAACCCTTTATTTTATAAGTGTCCCCTAGTTCTAATTATCAGATTCGCCAGGGATTAAAGATTCTCCTCATCTTAAAAAGGCAAGTGTTCCCTGGTTGTGGAGTGCCTAATGTGTACCTCCAAGAGAGATTTCACAGTAAATCCACCGCAGATTGGCCAGCCCTTCCCTACTTTGTAACAGTATGCCCCAGGTCTGGAGAGTCAGAGAGGGGGAGGGAGAAGGTGGGAGGGGAGAGGGGGAGGGAGAATGTGGGAAGGGAGAGGGTGAAAGAGGATTGAGGGGGAGGAAGGAGGAGGGGCACAGAAGGGGGGGAGGTGATAGAGGTAAATAATACACCTCGCTTCTGTTTTAAATAGATTTTACATCCGGCTTTTGTTTTCACTCCATGCCCTTCATAGTGGGGTGCCCTCGACCCGGCACACGGGGTGGGGGGAGGAGGATGTTTCATCCAAGTGAAGAGATTTTGTTATTTATCAGCGTCCTCTAGATACGAGCTGTGTTACCACCAGAAATCCTCTCCGGGGTGGGGGGGAGGGGGTTTGGGGTTTCAAAACTCGTCTCTGTTTCCACGGGCGCCTATTTATTCCATAGCAGGATCCCCCGAGCAGAGCAGAGAATTGTCGCCCACCGCGTGTTAAATTGATTAGGACCTAACAGTGTCCCCTTGATCTGGCATCTCAAGAAGAGAAATTCCTCCCGTCGGTGTTTTAAACGAACGGCCCTTGTTGGATTTAACAGTCTCGCCTGGTGTTAACGCTTTAAGAAGAGAATTGTCAGTGATCTCGGTCTTATTTGAACGACCCTTTCTGATTTAACCGATCAGTCTTAGATGAGGTCTATTCAATCATCTCTGCACGAGTATCAACCCCTCCTCCCCCCTCACACAGAAGCCTGGTATTAGGACACACTGAATGATAACTCACCCCAAAACAAGCAAAGACTGGCGTAGAGTAAAATCTTTTGAAGAGAATCCATTATAGACCTGGCAGCCGGTAAGGTTGAATTATAAATCCTTGCTGCAAGATTACTGCCTCCAGAGCCACATGGTGCGTTGTTTTATCCAGTGAAACTCCACGAACCGAAGCGTGAAAGGCCCTGGCAATAGCACGGAGGCCGGCCCAGCCGTTTCGGAGAGATCTCACATCTGCCGTCAAAGGAGTTCTTGAATCTTGAGCAGGTATTTATAGAAACGGCCGAGTGCGAGAGCCGGAGATGGGTCGCGTTCCGGGTGAGAGCGGCGGGCAAGGAGAGCGCTGCGGATGTGTGCTGCAGTGCGAGAGAGGGAAGGAGGGGGCTGTGCGAGAGAGAGGAAGAGGAAGAGAGAGAGCGAGAGAGGGAAGGAGGGGGAAAGATGGAAAGAGGATGGGGATGAGAGGAGGAGGAAAAATAGAAAGGGGAAAGGCAGGAGAGGAGAAAAGGGAAAGAGAGAGTGTGGAGAGAAGAGGGGAGGGTGAGTAGGGTAAAGTAGAGGGAGTGAGGGAAATAAGGGGAGGGAGGGGGAGAAGGAGGCGGGGGAGGGAGGGGCGGGAGAGGGGACGGGTGCGGAGGTATGAGGGTGGTGTGAAGGGGAGAAGGGAGGGAGAGTAGAGGAGAGGAGGTGAAAGGGGAGGGAGGGGTGGCAAAGAGGGTGTAGAAGGAAGAGAGGAGGAAGTGGAAAAGGACAGGGGTAGGGAGAGGCCGGGATGCGGAGAGGAGGCAATGAAAGGAGGGGAGAGAGGAGGGAGGGGACAGAAGGGGAAGCGAGAGGGTAGGAAGGTTGAGTAGGGATGGGGAAGGAGAGTGATCTTGGAAGCCTGTGTAATGTGAGAAGGAGATGGGGGGAGAGAATGAAGGGAGAGAGAGAAGGAAGAATTGAAGGACATAGGGGGAAAGAAAGTGGGGTGCGGAGGTGGTGAAGGAGAGGGAGTAGGAGGGAGCAGAATGGGAAGGAGGGAGGGAGAAAGTGGAGTGTGATGGGAAGGAGAAAACAAATGTGGGAGACTAGGAGAGCAGGGAGAGGGTAGAAAATGGGGAGGGCTTTGGGAAGAAAGAGAGCTAGAGAGAGGACGGTGAGGATACAGCAAGGGAAGAGGGTGGGGGAGTGGGAGAGTGTCTGAGAGGGAGAAGAGGAGGGCTAGAGAGAGGGGAGCAGTGAGTGAGGAGGAGGGGTGAGGGAGAAGGATGAGGGGAGAGAAGAAATGGAGGGATCTGAGGATACAGAAGGATGATGGAGAATTGAGATGAGGGAGGGATAGAGAAGGGAGAGAGTGTGTGAGAGAGAGGAGAAAGAGTTGGGGCAACAGGAGGCAATGAGAAGGTGCAGAGAGGAGAGGAGAAAAGGGATGCGTGCAAAGGGACTTTGGAGTCTTAGTGCTGGTCTCTCTAAAAATGATCTTGCAGGTTAAGTCAGTGGTGAGGAAGGAAAACACAAAGTTAGCATTCATTTGGAGAGGACTAGAATATAAAAGCAAAGATGCAATGCTGAAGACTTATAAGGTACTGGTCATACTGCAGACTATTCTGAACAGTTTTTGGGCCCCTCACCTAAGAAAGGGTGTGCTGCCATTGGAGAGGACCCAGAGGAGGTTCATGAGAATGATCCCGGGAATGAAAGGGTTAATGTACAAGGAGCATTTGATGGCTCTGGGCCTGTACTTGCTGGAGGTGAGAAGAATGAGGGGGAATCTCGTTGAAACCTAGCAAATATTGAAAGGCCCAGATAGTGTGGAAGTGGCGAGGATGCTTCCTTCAGTGAGGGGGTCTCGGACCAGAGGGCACAGCCTCAGAATAGGACATCTTTTTAGAATCTCTTTAGCCAGGGGGTGGTGAATCTGTGGAATTCACTGCCACAGGCAGCTGTGGAGGCCAAGTCATTGGGTATAATTAAAGTGAAGGTTTTTGATTAGAAAGGGGGTCAAAGGTTATGAAAAAAAAACAGAAGAATTGGTTTGAGGGTGAAAATATGAACGTGACAGAGCAGAGTGAAAGGGCTGACTGGCCTAATTCTGTTGCCCATGTCTTAGGATCTTGTGAGGGAAGGGAGTCGGGGAGAGTGGTGAAGGCTCACAGGTAGGAGGCAGGAGAAGAGAGTGGGGTGGAGGAGAAAGGGGGAGAGGAAGAGGGAAGCAAAAGTGAGAAATAGGAGGGAGTGAAAATGGAATGAGGAGAGGAAAGAAATGGGGAAAAAGTGTGGGGGAGAAAGGCGGAGAGATAGGAGGGTGGGAATGCAATAAGGAGGGACAGTGGGAGAGGGGAAAGTGAAGGAGGGATAGGAAGACAGGCAGTAAGTGAGGATGGTTGAGGGAGAAGGGAGGGAAGGGGGGACATAGAAAGGTGAGGGATAAGTCAGGAGAGGGAGGCCATGATGGTCAACGGAACAACACAGAACACAACAAAACAAACAGTAGTAAAACAACCCTTCCCTTCACTCCCCACCTACACACACATACAGTCCTCTAACCCCAGGACAGGACAGGCCTCCAGGATTCAGCCACTGGGTTTTGACCTTGGGTATTGACCCCCAGACTAGCTGATGGATGGACCCGGAGCTCTAGACCCACTGTGGGCCTCCTGCCTCTGGCTCACATGGACATCCAGTCCCAGCACCCACAGACCTGATCCAGGCCACATCCATGGATGTCCTTCGCTCCTGTGCACGTAACTGTCCTTCTAGTTGGGGAGCACAGGGACAGGCCCTTCAGCCCATCATTTGTATGCTGGTTATCAACCTCTCTGTCCGCTGATCGCATCTCATTCTCCCCACATGCCCGTCAGCTCCCCCTCCACACTCCACTCTTCAGCCCCAGACAAACTAACCAATTAACCAACCTGCATATTGTTTCCTGGAATGTAGGAGGGAACCAGAACCCCAGTGAATCCCTGGGGTCACAGGGAGAACATGGAAGACACACGCACACACACCACTCCACTCCCCTCTCTCACACACACCACTCCACTCTCTCTCTCACACACACCACTCCACTCTCTCTCTCGCACACACCACTCCACTCTCTCTCTCTCACACACCACTCCACTCTCTCTCTCTCACACACACCACTCCACACTCTCTCTCTCACACACCACTCCACTCTCTCTCTCACACACACCACTCCACTCTCTCTCTCTCACACACACCACTCCACACTCTCTCTCTCACACACCACTCCACTCTCTCTCTCACACACACCACTCCACACTCTCTCTCTCACACACCACTCCACACTCTCTCTCTCACACACCACTCCACTCTCTCTCTCACACACACCACTCCACTCTCTCTCTCTCGCACATACCACTCCACTCTCTCTCTCGCACATACCACTCCCACTCTCTCTCTCGCACACACCACTCCACTCTCTCTCTCGCACACACCACTCCACTCTCTCTCTCGCACACACCACTCCACTCTCTCTCTCGCACACACCACTCCACACTCTCTCTCTCACACACCACTCCACTCTCTCTCTCACACACACCACTCCACTCTCTCTCTCGCACATACCACTCCACTCTCTCTCTCATACACACCACTCCACTCTCTCTCTCATACACACCACTCCACTCTCTCTCTCGCACATACCACTCCACTCTCTCTCTCGCACACACCACTCCACTCTCTCTCTCGCACACACCACTCCACTCTCTCTCTCGCACACACCACTCCACTCTCTCTCTCGCACACACCACTCCACTCTCTCTCTCGCACACACCACTCCACTCTCTCTCTCTCACACACCACTCCACTCTCTCTCTCTCGCACATACCACTCCACTCTCTCTCTCTCGCACATACCACTCCACTCTCTCTCTCGCACATACCACTCCACTCTCTCTCTCGCACATACCACTCCACTCTCTCTCTCGCACACACCACTCCACTCTCTCTCTCTCACACACCACTCCACTCTCTCTCTCTCGCACATACCACTCCACTCTCTCTCTCTCGCACATACCACTCCACTCTCTCTCTCTCGCACATACCACTCCACTCTCTCTCTCGCACATACCACTCCACTCTCTCTCTCGCACACACCACTCCACTCTCTCTCTCGCACACACCACTCCACTCTCTCTCTCACACAGCCACTCTCTCTCACACGCCACTCTCTCTCACGCGCCACTCTCTCTCACGCGCCACTCTCTCTCTCACGCGCCACTCTCTCTCTCACGCGCCACTCTCTCTCTCACGCGCCACTCTCTCTCACGCGCCACTCTCTCTCACGCGCGCCCCCACTCTCTCTCACGCGCGCCACTCTCTCTGTCACGCGCGCCACTCTCTCTCTCGCGCTCCACTCTCTCTCTCACACGCGCCACTCTCTCACAAGCCACTCTCTCTCACAAACATCACTCTCCCTCACACATACACACCACTCCACTCTCTTTCCTCTCTCTCACACGCCTCTCTCTCTCACACGCCTCTCTCTCTCACACGCCTCTCTCTCTCACACGCCACTCTCCCTCTCACACACACACACCACTCCACTCTCTCTCTCTCTCTCTCACACACGCGCCTCTCTCTCTCTCACACGCGCCTCTCTCTCTCACACGCGCCTCTCTCTCACACGCGCCTCTCTCTCTCACACACTCCACTCCCTCTCTCTCACGCGCCACTCTCTCTCACGCGCCACTCTCTCTCACGCGCCACTCTCTCTCACGCGCCTCTCTCTCTCTCTCACAAACACCACTCTCTCTCACACACACACAGACACACACCACTCCACTCTCTTTCTCTCTCACACGCGCCTCTCTCTCTCACACTCCACTCTCTCTCTCACAAGCTACTCTCTCTCTCGCACCGCGCCTCTCTCTCTCTCTCTCTCTCTCTCTCTCACGCGCCTCTTTCTCTCACGCGCCTCTCTCTCTCACACTCCACTCTCTCTCTCCACAAGCTACTCTCTCTCTCGCACGCGCCTCTCTCTCTCTCTCTCTCTCTCTCTCTCTCACGCGCCTCTCTCTCTCACGCGCCTCTCTCTCTCACGCGCCACTCTCTCTCGCACGCGCCACTCTCTCTCACAAACACCACTCTCCCTCACACACACACACACACACACACACACACACACCACTCCACTCTCTCTCTCTCACGCGCCACTCTCTCTCTCACACGCCACTCTCTCTCTCACACGCCACTCTCTCTCTCACGCGCCTCTCTCTCTCACGCGCCTCTCTCTCTCACGCGCCTCTCTCTCTCACGCGCCTCTCTCTCACGCGCCTCTCTCTCTCACGCGCCTCTCTCTCTCACGCGCCTCTCTCTCTCACGCGCCTCTCTCTCGCGCGCCTCTCACTCTCACGCGCCACTCTCTCTCTCTCTCACACACGCACCACTCTCTCTCTCACACACGCACCTCTCTCTCTCTCTCTCGCACGCTCCACTCTCTCTCTCGCGCGCTCCACTCTCTCTCTCGCGCGCTCCACTCTCTCTCTCGCGCGCTCCACTCTCTCTCTCGCGCGCTCCACTCTCGCGCAGCGCTCCACTCTCTCTCGCGCGCGCTCCACTCTCTCTCGCGCGCGCTCCACTCTCTCTCGCGCGCGCTCCACTCTCCCTCGCGCGCGCGCCCCTCACTCTCCCTCGCGCGCCGCTCACTCTAGCGCGCCGCGCCGCTCACTCTCTCTCGCGCGCGCCCCGCTCACTCTCTCTCGCGCGCGCGCCGCTCTCTCTGTCACGCGCGCGCGCCGCTCACTCTCTCTCGCGCGCGCGCCCTCTCACTCTCTCTCGCGCGCGCGCCCCCTCACTCTCTCTCTCGCGCGCGCCACTCTCTCTCTCTCGCGGCGCGCCCCCACTCACTCTCTCTCGCAGCGCGCCCCACTCACTCTCTCTCGCGCGCGCGCCTCTCACTCTCTCTCGCGCGCGCGCCCCTCACTCTCTCTCTCGCGCGCGACACTCTCTCTCTCTCGCGCGCGCCCCACTCACTCTCTCTCGCGCGCGCCCCACTGACTCTCTCTCGCGCGCGCCCCACTGACTCTCTCTCGCGCGCGCCCCACTGACTCTCTCTCGCGCGCGCCCCCACTGACTCTCTCTCGCGCGCGCCCCCACTGACTCTCTCTCGCGCGCGCCCCACTGACTCTCTCTCGCGCGCGCCCCACTGACTCTCTCTCGCGCGCGCCCCACTGACTCTCTCTCGCGCGCGCCCCCACTCACTCTCTCTCGCGCGCGCCCCCACTCACTCTCTCTCGCGCGCGGCCCCACTCACTCTCTCTCGCGCGCGCCCCCACTCACTCTCTCTCGCGCGCGCCCCACTCACTCTCTCTCGCGCGCGCCCCCACTCACTCTCTCTCGCGCGCGCCCCACTCACTCTCTCTCGCGCGCGCCCCACTCACTCTCGCGCGTGCGCCACTCTCCCTCGCGCTCATCTCTCTCTCTCGCGCGCCGCTCTCTCCCTCTCTCGCGCGCGCCGCTCTCTCCCTCTCTCGCGCGCGCCGCGCTCTCCCTCTCCCGCGCGCGCCACTCTGTCTCTGGCGCGCCACTCTCTGTCTCTGGCGCGCGCCACTCTCTGTCTCTCTGGCGCGCGCCACTCTCTGTCTCTCTGGCGCGCGCCACTCTGTCTCTCTGGCGAGCCCCACTCTGTCTCTCTCGCGCGCCCCCACTCTGTCTCTCTCGCGCGCCCCACTCTGTCTCTCTCGCGCGCCCCACTCTGTCTCTCTCGCGCGCCCCACTCTGTCTCTCTCGCGCGCCCCACTCTCTGTCTCTCTCGCGCGCCCCACTCTCTGTCTCTCTCG
Organism: Mobula birostris; assembly: GCF_030028105.1. Classification (NCBI taxonomy): domain Eukaryota; kingdom Metazoa; phylum Chordata; class Chondrichthyes; order Myliobatiformes; family Myliobatidae; genus Mobula; species Mobula birostris. Next base: position 130,482,040 of record NC_092377.1, on the reverse strand, counting down.
CGCGCCCCCACTCTCTGTCTCTCTCGCGCGCCCCACTCTCTGTCTCTCTCGCGCGCCACTCACTCTCTCTCGCGCGCCACTCTCTGTCTCTCTCGCGCGCACCACTCTCAGGCGCGCGCCTCTCTCTCTCTCTCTCTCTCCCTCTCTCGCGCGCCCCTCTCTCCCTCTCTCGCGCGCCCCTCTCTCCCTCTCTCGCGCGCCCCTCTCTCCCTCTCTCGCGCGCCCCTCTCTCCCTCTCTCGCGCGCCCCCTCTCTCCCCTCTGTCGCGCGCCCCTCTGTCGCGCGCCCCTCTGTCGCGCGCCCCTCTGTCGCGCGCCCCTCTGTCGCGCGCCCCTCTGTCGCGCGCCCCTCTGTCGCGCGCCCCTCTGTCGCGCGCGCCACTCGCTGTCTCGCGCGCGCCACTCGCTGTCTCGCGCGCGCCACTCTCTGTCTCTCTCTCTCGCGCGCGCCACTCTCTGTCTCTCTCTCTCGCGCGCGCCACTCTCTGTCTCTCTCTCTCGCGCGCGCCACTCTCTGTCTCTCTCTCTCGCGCGCGCCACTCTCTGTCTCTCTCTCTCGCGCGCGCCACTCTCTCCCTCTCTCGCGCGCGCCACTCTCTCTCTCGCGCGCGCCACTCTCTCCCTCTCTCGCGCGCGCCACTCTCTCCCTCTCTCGCGCGCGCCACTCTCTCCCTCTCTCTCGCGCCACTCTCTCTCGCGCGCGCCTCTCTCTGTCTCTCTCTCTCGCGAGCGCCACTCTCTGTCTCTCTCTCTCGCGAGCGCCACTCTCTGTCTTTCTCGCGCACGCCACTCTCTGTCTCTCTCTCCCTCGCGCGCCAGTCTCTGTCTCTCTTGTGCGGCACTCTGTCTCTCTCTCTCGCGCGCCACTCTCTGTGTCTCTCGCGCGCCACTCTCTGTGTCTCTCGCGCGCCACTCTCTCTCTCGCGCGCCACTCTCTCTCTCGCGCGCCACTCTCTCTCTCGCGCGCCACTCTCTCTCGCGCGCGCCACTCTCTCGCGCGCGCCACTCTCTCTCTCGCGCGCGCCACCTCTCTCTCTCGCGCGCGCCACTCTCTCTCTCTCGCGCGCCAATCTCTCTCGCGCGCCACTCTCTCGCGCGCCACTCTCTCGCGCGCCACTCTCTCTCTCGCGCGCCACTCTCTCGCGCGCCACTCTCTGTCCCTCTCGCGCGCGCCACTCTCTGTCCCTCTCGCGCGCGCCACTCTCTGTCCCCTCTCGCGCGCGCCACTCTCTGTCCCTCTCGCGCGCGCCACTCTCTGTCCCTCTCGCGCGCGCCACTCTCTGTCCCTCTCGCGCGCGCCACTCTCTGTCCCTCTCGCGCGCGGTCACTCTCTGTCCCTCTCGCGCGCGTCACTCTCTGTCCCTCTCGCGCGCGCCACTCTCTGTCCCTCTCGCGCGCGCCACTCTCTGTCCCTCTCGCGCGCCACTCTCTCTCTCGCGCGCCACTCTCTCTCTCGCGCGCCACTCTCTCTCTCGCGCGCCACTCTCTCTCTCGCGCGCCACTCTCTCTCTCGCGCGCCACTCTCTCGCGCGCCACTCTCTCGCGCGCCACTCTCTCGCGCGCCACTCTCTCGCGCGCCACTCTCTCGCGCGCCTCTCTCTCTCTCTCGCGCGCGCGCCATTCTCTCTCTCGCGCGCGCGCCCACTCTCTCTCTCGCGCGCGGCGCCACTCTCTCTCTCGCGCGCGCGCCACTCTCTCTCTCGCGCGCAGCGCCACTCTCTCTCTCGCGCGCCACTCTCTCTCTCGCGCGCCACTCTCTCTCTCGCGCGCCACTCTCTCTCTCGCGCGCCTCTCTCTCGCGCGCCACTCTCTCGCGCGCCACTCTCTCGCGCGCCACTCTCTCGCGCGCCACTCTCTCTCTCGCGCGCCACTCTCTCTCGCGCGCCTCTCTCTCTCGGGCGTGTGCCAATCTCTCTCTCTCTCTCTCTGGAGAGCGCCACTCTCTCGCGCGCGCCACTCTCTCCCTCTCTCTCGCGCGCCACTCTCTCCCTCTCTCTCGCGCGCCACTCTCTCCCTCTCTCGCGCGCCACTCTCTCCCTCTCTCGCGCGCCACTCTCTCCCTCTCTCGCGCGCCGCTCTCTCCCTCTCTCGCGCGCCGCTCTCTCCCTCTCTCGCGCGCCGCTCTCTCCCTCTCTCGCGCGCCACTCTCTCCCTCTCTCGCGCGCCACTCTCTCCCTCTCTCGCGCGCCACTCTCTCCCTCTCTCGCGTGCCTCTCTCTCGCGCGCCACTCACTCTCTCTCGCGCGCGCCACTCACTCCCTCTCGCGCGCGCCACTCTCTCCCTCTCTCGCGCGCCACTCTCTCCCTCTCTCGCGCGCCACTCTCTCCCTCTCTCGCGCGCCACTCTCTCCCTCTCTTGCGCGCGCCTCTCTCTCGCGCGCCACTCACTCTCTCTCGCGCGCCACTCTCCTCCCTCTCTCTCGCGCCACTCTCTCTCTCTCTCTCTCTCTCTCGCGCCACTCTCTCTCTCTCTCTCTCTCTCTCTCGCATGCGCCACTCTCTCGGGTGCCACTCTCTCTCTCTCTCTCTCTCTCTCTCTCTCGCGCCACACTCTCTCTCTCTCGCGCGTGCCCTTCTCTCTCTCTCGGGCGCGCCTCTCTCTCGGACGAGCGTCTCTCTCAGGCGCACCTCTCACTCTCTCTCGCGCGCCACTCTCCTCCCTCTCTCTCTCGCGCCACACTCTCTCTCGCGCCACACTCTCTCTCGCGCCACACTCTCTCTCGCGCCACACTCTCTCTCGCGCCACACTCTCTCTCGCGCCACACTCTCTCTCGCGCCACACTCTCTCTCGCGCCACACTCTCTCTCGCGCCACACTCTCTCTCGCGCCACACTCTCTCTCGCCCCTCTCTCTCTCTCGCGCGCCCCTCTCTCTCTCTGGCGCGCCCCTCTCTCTCTCTCGGACGAGCCTCTCTCTCGGGCGCGCCACTCACACTCTCTCGCGCGCCACTCACACTCTCTCGCGCGCCACTCACACTCTCTCGCGCGCCACTCACACTCTCTCGCGCGCCACTCACTCTTGCGTGCGCCTCTCTCTCGCGCGCGCCACTCTCTCGCGCGCGCCACTCTGTCTCTCTCTCGCGCGCCACACTCT